>NW_028187292.1:1200000-1868000 GCF_964204655.1 Triturus cristatus
AACTTGTATTTCCTTCCATAGGAATCCATTGTGTGGTTTTCACCAGAAAAGTTTCTAAGTGTCCATTTTTGAAACGTACAAATATTCCTCTAAAATCAGCCGAACTACGAATTCCGATTTACTCACCTGTTCTCAAGAGAGAACCCAGGGCTGCATCTTTTAGCCCAGCACTGACCCTGAAAAGTAATTCTAACCGTACTTACCAGTTACTTGTATTTACTTCCAAAGGAATCAAATGTGTGGTTTTCACCAGAAAAGTTTCTAAGTGTCCAATTTTGAAACGTACAAATATTCCTCTAAAATCAGCCGAACTACGAATTCCGATTTACTCACCTGTTATCAGGAGAGAACACAGGGCTGCATCTTTTAGCCCAGCACTGACGCTGAAAAGTAATTCTAAGCGTACTTAACAGTAACTTGTATTTCCTTCCATAAGAATCCATTATGTGGTTTTCACCAGAATAGTTTCTAAGTGCCAATTTTGAAACGGACAAATATTCCTCTAAATTCAGTTGAACTACGAATTCCGATTTACTCATCTGTTATCAGGAGAGAACCCAGGGCTGCATCTTTTAGCCCAGCACTGACCCTGAAAAGTAATTCTAAGTGTACTTACTAATAACTTGTATTTCCTTCCATAGGAATCCATTGTGTGGGTTTCACTAGAAAAGTTTCTAAGTGTCCAATTTTAAAACGTACAAATATTCCTCTAAAATCGTTGAACTACGAATTCCGATTTACTCACCTGTCATCAGGAGAGAAACCAGGGCTGCATCTTTTCGCCCAGCACTGACCCTGAAAAGTAATTCAAAGCGTACTTACCAGTAACTTGTATTTCCTTCCATAGGAATCCATTGTGTGGTTTTCACCAGAAAAGTTTTTCAGTGTCCATTTTTGAAACGTACAAATATTCCTCTAAAATCAGTCGAACTACGAATTCCGAATTACTCACCTGTTATCAAGAGAGAACCCAGTGCTGCATCTTTTAGACCAGCACTGACTCTGAAATGTAATTCTAAGCGTACTTAACAGTAACTTGTATTACCTTCCATAGGAATCCATTGTGTGGTTTTCACCAGAAAAGTTTCTAAGTGTCCTATTTTGAAACCTACAAACATTCCTCTAAAATCAGCCGAACTACGAATTCCGAATTACTCACCTGTTATCAGGAGAGAACCCAGGGCTGCATCTGTTAGCCCAGCACTGACCCTGAAAAGTAATTCAAAGCGTACTTACCAGTAACTTGTATTTCCTTCCATAGGAATCCATTGAGTGGTTTTCACTAGAAAGGTTTCTAAGAGTCCAATTTTAAAACGTACAAATATTCCTATAAAATCAGCGGAACTACGAATTCCGATTTACTCACCTGTCATCAGGAGAGAAACCAGGGCTGCATGTTTTAGCTCAGCACTGACCCTGAAAAGTAATTCAAAGCGTACTTGCCAGTAACTTGTATTTCCTTCCATAGGAATCCATTGTGTGGTTTTCACCAGAAAAGTTTCTAAGTGTCCATTTTTGAAACGTACAAATATTCCTCTAAAATCAGTCGAACTACGAATTCCGAATTACTCACCTGTTATCAAGAGAGAACCCAGTGCTGCATCTTTTAGACCAGCACTGACTCTGAAATGTAATTCTAAGCATACTTAACAGTAACTTGTATTTCCTTCCATAGGAATCCATTGTGTGGTTTTCACCAGAAAAGCTTCCAAGTGTCCAATTTTGAAATGTACAAATATTCCTCTAAAATCAGTTGAAATACGAATTCCGATTTACTCACCTGTTATCAGGAGAGAACCCAGGGCTGCATCTTTTAGCCCAGCACTGACCCTGAAAAGTAGTTCTTAGCGTACTTACCAGTAACTTGGATTTCCTTCCATAGGAATCCATTGTGTGGTTTTCACCAGAAAAGTTTATGTGTCCATTTTTGAAACGTACAAATATTCATCTACAATCAGCTGAACTACGAATTCCGATTTACTCACCTGTTATCAAGATAGAACCCAGTGCTGCATCTTTTAGACCAGCACTGACCCTGAAAAGTATTTGTAAGCGAACTTACCAGTAACTTGTATTTCCTTCCATAGAAATCATTGTGTGGTTTTCAGCAGAAAAGTTTCTAAGTGTCCAATTTTGAAACGTACAAATATTCCTCTAAAATCAGCGGAACTACGAATTCCGAGTTACTCACCTGTCATCAGGAGAGAAACCAGGGCTGCATCTTTTAGCCCAGCACTGACCCTGAAAAGTAATTCTTAGCGTACTTACCAGTAACTTGGATTTCCTTCCATAGGAATCCATTGTGTGGTTTTCACCAGAAAAGTTTCTAAGTGTCCATTTTTGAAACGTACAAATATTCCTCTAAAATCAGTCAAACCACGAATTCCGAATTAGTCACCTGTTATCAAGAGAGAACCCAGTGCTGCATCTTTTAGACCAGCACTGACTCTGAAATGTAATTCTAAGCGTACTTAACAGTAACTTGTATTTCTTTCCATAGGAATCGATTGTGTGGTTTTCACCAGAAAAGTTTCTAAGTGTCCAATTTTGAAACGAACAAATATTCCTCTAAAATCAGCCGAACTATGAATTACAAATTACTCACCTGTTATCAGGAGAGAACCCAGGGCTGCATCTTTTAGCCCAGCACTGACCCTGAAAAGTAATTCTAAGCATACTCACCAGTAAGTTGTATTTCCTTCCTTAGGTATCCATTGTGTGGTTTTCACCAGAAAAGTTTCTAAGTGTCCAATTTTGAAACGTATAAATATTCGTCTAAAATCAGCCGAACTATGAATTCTGATTTACTCACCTATTATTAGGAGAGAACCCAGGGCTGCATCTTTTTACCCAGCACTGACCCTGAAAAGTAATTCTAAGTGTACTTACCAGTAACTTGTATTTCCTCCCCAAGAAATCCATTGTGTGGTTTTCACCAGAAAAGTATCTAAGTGTCCATTTTTGAAAAGTAAAAATAATCCTCTAAAATCATCCGAACTACGAATTCCAAATTACTCACCTGTTATCAAGAGAGAACCCAGTGCTGCATCTTTTAGACCAGTACTGACTCTGAAAAGTAATTCTAAGCATACTTAACAGTATCTTGTATTTCCTAACATAGGAATCCATTATGTGGTTTTCACCAGAAAAGTGTCCAATTTTGAAACGGACAAATATTCCTCTAAATTCAGTTGAACTACGAATTCCGATTTACTCATCTGTTATCAGGAGAGAACCCAGGGCTGCATCTTTTAGCCCATCACTGACCCTGAAAAGTAATTCTAAGCGTACTTACCAGTAACTTGTATTTCCTTCCATAGGAATCCATTGTGTGGTTTTCACTAGAAAATTTTCTAAGTGTCCAATTTTGAAACGTACAAATATTCCTCTAAAATCAGACGAACTACGAATTCCGAATTACTCACCTGTTATCAGGAGAGAACCCAGGGCTGCATCTGTTAGCCCAGCACTGACCCTGAAAAGTAATTCAAAGCTTATTTACCAGTTACTTGTATTTACTTCCATAGGAATCCATTGTGTGGTTTTCACCAGAAAAGTTTCTAAGTGTCCAATTTTGAAACGTACAAATATTCCTCTAAAATCAGTTGAGCTACGAATTCCGATTTACTCACCTGTTATCAGGAGAGAACCCAGGGCTGCATCTTTTAGCCCAGCACTGACCCTGAAAAGTAATTCTAAGCGTACTTACCAGTAACTTGTATTTCCTTCCATAGGAATCCATTGAGTGGTTTTCACTAGAAAGGTTTCTAAGAGTCCAATTTTGAAACGTACAAATATTCCTATAAAATCAGCGGAACTACGAATTCCGATTTACTCACCTGTCATCAGGAGAGAAACCAGGGCTGCATCTTTTAGCCCAGCACTGACACTGAAAAGTAATTCAAAGCGTACTTACCAGTAACTTGTATTTCCTTACATAGCAATCCATTGTGTGGTTTTCAGCAGAAAAGTTTCTTAGTGTCCTATTTTGAAACGTACAAATATTCCTCTAAAATCAGCCAAACTACGAATTCCGATAGACTCACCTGTTATCATGAGAGAACCCAGTGCTGCATCTTTTAGACCAGCACTGACATTGAAAAGTAATTCTAAGCGTACTTACCAGTAACTTGTTTTTCCTTCCATAGGAATCATTGTGTGGTTTTCAGCAGAAAAGTTTCTAAGTGTCCAATTTTGAAATGTACAAATATTCCTTTAAAATCAGCCGAACTATGAATTCCGATTTACTCACATGTTAGGAGAGAACCCAGGGCTGCATCTTTTAGCCCAGCACTGACCCTGAAAAGTAATTCAAAGCTTACTTACCAGTAACTTGTATTTCCTTCCATAGGAATCCATTGTGTGGTTTTCACCAGAAAAGTGTCTAAGTGTCCATTTTTGAAACGTACAAACATTCCTCTAAAATCAGACAAACTACGAATTCCGAATAACTCACCTGTTATCAGGATAGAACCCAGGGCTGCATCTGTTAGCCCAGCACTGACCCTGAAAAGTAATTCAAAGCTTACTTACCAGTAACTTGTATTTACTTCCATAGGAATCAATTGAGTGGTTTTCACTAGAAAGGTTTCTAAGAGTCCAATCTTGAAACGTACAAATATTACTCTAAAATCAGCGGAACTACGAATTCCGATTTACTCACCTGTCATCAGGAGAGAAACCAGGGCTGCATCTTTTAGCCCAGCACTGACCCTGAAAAGTATTTCAAAGCTTACTTACCAGTAACTTGTATTTACTTCCATAGGAATCCATTGTGTGGTTTTCACCAGAAAAGTTTCTAAGTGTCCATTTTTGAAACGTACAAATATTCCTCTAAAATCAGTCGAACTACGAATTCCGAATTACTCACCTGTTATCAAGAGAGAATCCAGTGCTGCATCTTTTAGACCAGCACTGACTCTGAAATGTAATTCTAAGCGTACTTAACAGTAACTTGTATTTCCTTCCATAGGAATCCATTGTGTGGTTTTCACCAGAAAAGCTTCCAAGTGTCCAATTTTGAAATGTACAAATATTCCTATAAAATCAGTTGAAATACGAATTCCGATTTACTCACCTGTTATCAGGAGAGAACCCAGGGCTGCATCTTTTAGCCCAGCACTGACCCTGAAAAGTAATTCTTAGCGTACTTACCAGTAACTTGGATTTCCTTCCATAGGTATCCATTGTGTGGTTTTCACCAGAAAAGTTTCTAAGTGTCCAATTTTGAAACGTACAAATATTCCTCTAAAATCAGCCGAACTACGAATTCCGATTTACTCACCTGTTATCAGCAGAGAACACAGGGCTGCATCTTTTAGCCCAGCACTGACTGTGAAAAGTAATTCTAAGCGTACTTACCAGTAACTTGTATTTCCTTCCATAGGAATCCATTGTGTGGTTTTCACCATAAAAGTTTCTAAGTGTCCATTTTTGAAACGTACAAATATTCCTCTAAAATCAGTCGAACTACGAATTCTGATTTACTCACCTATTATTAGGAGAGAACCCAGGGCTGCATCTTTTTGCCCAGCACTGACCCTGAAAAGTAATTCTAAGTGTACTTACCAGTAACTTGTATTTCCTCCCCAAGAAATCCATTGTGTGGTTTTCACCAGAAAATTATCTAAGTGTCCATTTTTGAAAAGTAAAAATATTCCTCTAAAATCATCCGAACTATGAATTCCAAATTACTCACCTGTTATCAAGAGAGAACCCAGTGCTGCATCTTTAAGACCAGTACTGACTCTGAAAAGTAATTCTAAACATACTTAACAGTAACTTGTATTTCCTACCATAGGAATCCATTATGTGGTTTTCACCAGAAAAGTGTCCAATTTTGAAACGGACAAATATTCCTCTAAATTCAGTTGAACTACGAATTCCGATTTACTCATCTGTTATCAGGAGAGAACCCAGGGCTGCATCTTTTTGCCCATCACTGACCCTGAAAAGTAATTCTAAGCGTACTTACCAGTAACTTGTATTTCCTTCCATAGGAATCCATTGTGTGGTTTTCACTAGAAAAGTTTCTAAGTGTCCATTTTTGAAACGTACAAATATTCCTCTAAAATCAGTCGAACTACGAATTCCAAATTACTCACCTGTTATCAAGGCGAGAACCCAGTGCTGCATCATTTAGACCAGCACTGACTCTGAAATGTAATTCTAAGCATACTTAACAGTAACTTGTATTTCCTTCCATAGGAATCCATTGTGTGGTTTTCACCAGAAAAGTTTTTAAGTGTCCATTTTTGAAACGTACAAATATTCCTCTAAAATCAGCCGAAATACGAATTCTGATTTACTCACCTGTTATCAGGAGAGAACCCAGGGCTGCATCTTTTAGACCAGCACTGACATTGAAAAGTAATTCAAAGCGTACTTACCAGTAAGTTGTATTTCCTTCCATAGGAATCCATTGTGTGGTTTTCAGCAGAAAAGTTTCTAAGTGTCCATTTTTGAAACGTACAAACATTCCTCTAAAATCAGCCGAACTATGAATTCTGAATTACTCACCTGTTATCAGGAGAGAACCCAGGGCTGCATCTGTTAGCCCAGCACTGACCCTGAAAAGTAATTCAAAGCGTACTTGCCAGTAACTTGTATTTCCTTCCATAGGAATCCATTGTGTGGTTTTCACCAGAAAAGTTTCTAAGTGTCCATTTTTGAAACGTACAAATATTCCTCTAAAATCAGCCGAAATACGAATTCTGATTTACTCACCTGTTATCAGGAGAGAACCCAGGGCTGCATCTTTTAGACCAGCACTGACATTGAAAAGTAATTCAAAGCGTACTTACCAGTAAGTTGTATTTCCTTCCATAGGAATCCATTGTGTGGTTTTCAGCAGAAAAGTTTCTAAGTGTCTATTTTTGAAACGTACAAACATTCCTCTAAAATCAGCTGAACTACGAATTCTGAATTACTCACCTGTTATCAGGAGAGAACCCAGGGCTGCATCTGTTAGCCCAGCACTGACCCTGAAAAGTAATTCAAAGCGTACTTGCCAGTAACTTGTATTTCCTTCCATAGGAATCCATTCTGTGGTTTTCACCAGAAAAGTTTCTAAGTGTCCATTTTTGAAACGTACAAATATTCCTCTAAAATCAGCCGAACTACGAATTCCGATTTACTCACCTGTTATCAGGAGAGAACACAGGGCTGCATCTTTTAGCCCAGCACTGACCCTGAAAAGTAATTCAAAGCGTACTTACCAGTAACTTGTATTTCCTTCCATAGGAATCCATTGTGTGGTTTTCACCAGAAAAGTTTCTAAGTGTCCATTTTTGAAACATACAAATATTCCTCTAAAATCACCAGAACTTTCAATTCCGATTTACTCACCTGTTATCAAGAGAGAACCCAGTGCTGCATCTTTTAGACCAGCACTGACTCTGAAATGTAATTCGCAGCGTACTTAACAGTAACTTGTATTTCCTTCCATAGGAATCCATTGTGTGGTTTTCACCAGAAAAGTTTCTAAGTGTCCTATTTTGAAACCTACAAACATTCCTCTAAAATCAGCCGAACTACGAATTCCGAATTACTCACCTGTTATCAGGAGAGAACCCAGGGCGGCATCTGTTAGCCCAGCACTGACCCTGAAAAGTAATTCAAAGCTTACTTACCAGTAACTTGTATTTCCTTCCATAGGAATCCATTGAGTGGTTTTCACTAGAAAGGTTTCTAAGAGTCCAATTTTGAAACGTACAAATATTCCTATAAAATCAGCGGAACTACGAATTCCGATTTACTCACCTGTCATCAGGAGAGAAACCAGGGCTGCATCTTTTAGCCCAGCACTGACCCTGAAAAGTAATTCAAAGCGTACTTGCCAGTAACTTGTATTTCCTACCATAGGAATCCATTATGTGGTTTTCACCAGAAAAGTGTCCAATTTTGAAACGGACAAATATTCCTCTAAATTCAGTTGAACTACGAATTCCGATTTACTCATCTGTTATCAGGAGAGAACCCAGGGCTGCATCTTTTAGCCCATCACTGACCCTGAAAAGTAATTCTAAGCATACTTACCAGTAACTTGTATTTCCTTCCATAGGAATCCATTGTGTGGATTTCACTAGAAAAGTTTCTAAGTGTCCATTTTTGAAATGTACAAATATTCCTCTAAAATCAGTCGAACTACGAATTCCGAATTACTCACCTGTTATCAAGAGAGAACCCAGTGCTGCATCATTTAGACCAGCACTGACTCTGAAATGTAATTCTAAGCATACTTAACAGTAGCTTGTATTTCCTTCCATAGGAATCCATTGTGTGATTTTCACCAGAAGTTTCTAAGTGTCCTATTTTGAAACGTACAAATATTCCTCTAAAATCAGCCAAACTACGAATTCCGATTGACTCACCTGTTATCATGAGAGAACCCAGTGCTGCATCATTTAGACCAGCACTGACTCTGAAATGTAATTCTAAGCATACTTAACAGTAACTTGTATTTCCTTCCATAGGAATCATTGTATGGTTTTCAGCAGAAAAGTTTCTAAGTGTCCAATTTTGAAATGTACAAATACTCCTCTAAAATCAGCCGAACTATGAATTCCGATTTACTCACCTGTTAGGAGAGACCCCAGGGCTGCATCTTTTAGCCCAGCACTGACCCTGAAAAGTAATTCAAAGCTTACTTACCAGTAACTTGTATTTCCTTCCATAGGAATCCATTGTGTGTTTTTCACCAGAAAAGTTTCTAAGTGTCCATTTTTGAAACGTACAAATATTCCTCTACAATCAGCCGAAATACGAATTCTGATTTACTCACCTGTTATCAGGAGAGAACCCAGGGCTGCATCTATTAGCCCAGCACTGACCCTGAAAAGTAATTCAAAGCGTACTTGCCAGTAACTTGTATTTCCTTCCATAGGAATCCATTGTTTGGTTTTCACCAGAAAAGTTTCTAAGTGTCCATTTTTGAAACGTACAAATATTCCTCTAAAATCAGCCGAACTACGAATTCCGATTTACTCACCTGTTATCAGGAGAGAACACAGGGCTGCATCTTTTAGCCCAGCACTGACCCTGAAAAGTAATTCAAAGCGTACTTACCAGTAACTTGTATTTCCTTCCATAGGAATCCATTGTGTGGTTTTCACCTGAAAAGTTTCTAAGTGTCCATTTTTGAAACATACAAATATTCCTCTAAAATCACCAGAACTTTCAATTCCGATTTACTCACCTGTTCTCGGGAGAGAACCCAGGGCTGCATCTTTTAGCCCAGCACTGACCCTGAAAAGTAATTCTAACCGTACTTACCAGTTACTTGTATTTACTTCCAAAGGAATCAAATGTGTGGTTTTCACCAGAAAAGTTTCTAAGTTTCCAATTTTGAAATGTACAAATATTCCACTAAAATAAGCCGAACTACGAATTCTGATTTACTCACCTATTATTAGGAGAGAACCCAGGGCTGCATTTTTTAGCCCAGCACTGACCCTGAAAAGTAATTCTAAGTGTACTTACCAGTAACTTGTATTTCCTTCCATAGGATTCCATTGTGTGGTTTTCACCAGAAAAGTATCTAAGTGTCCATTTTTTAAAAGTAAAAATATTCCTCTAAAATCAGCCGATCTACGAATTCCAAATTACTCTCCTGTTATCAAGAGAGAACCCAGTGCTGCATCTTTTAGACCAGTACTGACCCTGAAAAGTAATTCTAAGTGTACTTACCAGTAACTTGTATTTCCTTCCATTGGAATCCATTGTGTGGGTTTCACTAGAAAAGTTTCTAAGTGTCCAATTTTGAAACGGACAAATATTCCTCTAAAATCAGCGGAACTACGAATTCCGATTTACTCACCTGTTATCAGGAGAGAAACCAGGGCTGCATCTTTTAGCCCAGAACTGACCCTGAAAAGTAATTATAAGCGTACTTAACAGTAACTTGTATTTCCTTCCATAAGAATCCATTATGTGGTTTTCACCAGAAAAGTTTCTAAGTGCCAATTTTGAAACGGACAAATATTCCTCTAAATTCAGTTGAACTACGAATTCCGATTTACTCACCTGTTATCAGGAGAGAACCCAGGGCTGCATCTTTTAGCCCAGCACTGACCCTGAAAAGTAATTCTAAGCATACTCACCAGTAACTTGTATTTCCTTCCTTAGGTATCCATTGTGTGGTTTTCACCAGAAAAGTTTCTAAGTGTCCAATTTTGAAACGTATAAATATTCGTCTAAAATCAGCCGAACTACGAATTCTGATTTACTCACCTATTATTAGGAGAGAACCCAGGGCTGCATCTTTTTGCCCAGCACTGACCCTGAAAAGTAATTCTAAGTGTACTTACCAGTAACTTGTATTTCCTCCCCAAGAAATCCATTGTCTGATTTTCACCAGAAAAGTATCTAAGTGTCCATTTTTGAAAAGTAAAAATATTCCTCTAAAATCATCTGAACTACGAATTCCAAATTACTCACCTGTTATCAAGAGAGAACCCAGTGCTGCATCTTTTAGATCAGTACTGACTCTGAAAAGTAATTCTAAGCATACTTAACAGTAACTTGTATTTCCTACCGTAGGAATCCATTATGTGGTTTTCACCAGAAAAGTGTCCAATTTTGAAACGGACAAATATTCCTCTAAATTCAGTTGAACTACGAATTCCGATTTACTCATCTGTTATCAGGAGAGAACCCAGGGCTGCATCTTTTAGCCCATCACTGACCCTGAAAAGTAATTCTAAGCGTACTTACCAGTAACTTGTATTTCCTTCCATAGGAATCCATTGTGTGGTTTTCACTAGAAAATTTTCTAAGTGTCCAATTTTGAAATGTACAAATATTCCTCTAAAATCAGATGAACTACGAATTCCGAATTACTCACCTGTTATCAGGAGAGAACCCAGGGCTGCATCTGTTAGCCCAGCACTGACCCTGAAAATTAATTCAAAGCTTACTTACCAGTAACTTGTATTTACTTCCATAGGAATCCATTGTGTGGTTTTCTCCAGAAAAGTTTCTAAGTGTCCAATTTTGAAATGTACAAATATTCCTCTAAAATCAGACGAACTACGAATTCCGAATTACTCACCTGTTATCAGGAGAGAACCCAGGGCTGCATCTGTTAGCCCAGCACTGACCCTGAAAATTAATTCAAAGCTTACTTACCAGTAACTTGTATTTACTTCCATAGGAATCCATTGTGTGGTTTTCTCCAGAAAAGTTTCTAAGTGTCCAATTTTGGTAAACATACAAATATTCCTCTAAAATCAGTTGAGCTACGAATTCCGATTTACTCACCTGTTATCAGGAGAGAACCCAGGGCTGCATCTTTTAGCCCAGCACTGACCCTGAAAAGTAATTCTAAGCGTACTTACCAGTAACTTGTATTTCCTTCCATAGGAATCCATTGAGTGGTTTTCACTAGAAAGGTTTCTAAGAGTCCAATTTTGAAACGTACAAATATTCCTATAAAATCAGCGGAACTACGAATTCCGATTTACTCACCTGTCATCAGGAGAGAAACCAGGGCTGCATCTTTTAGCCCAGCACTGACACTGAAAAGTAATTCAAAGCGTACTTACCAGTAACTTGTATTTCCTTACATAGCAATCCATTGTTTGGTTTTCAGCAGAAAAGTTTTTTAGTGTCCTATTTTGAAACGTACAAATATTCCTCTAAAATCAGCCAAACTACGAATTCCGATAGACTCACCTGTTATCATGAGAGAACCCAGTGCTGCATCTTTTAGACCAGCACTGACATTGAAAAGTAATTCTAAGCGTACTTACCAGTAACTTGTTTTTCCTTCCATAGGAATCATTGTGTGGTTTTCAGCAGAAAAGTTTCCAAGTGTCCAATTTTGAAATGTACAAATATTCCTCTAAAATCAGCCGAACTATGAATTCCGATTTACTCACATGTTAGGAGAGAACCCAGGGCTGCATCTTTTAGCCCAGCACTGACCCTGAAAAGTAATTCAAAGCTTACTTACCAGTAACTTGTATTTCCTTCCATAGGAATCCATTGTGTGGTTTTCACCAGAAAAGTGTCTAAGTGTCCATTTTTGAAACGTACAAACATTCATCTAAAATCAGACGAACTACGAATTCCGAATTACTCACCTGTTATCAGGAGAGAACCCAGGGCTGCATATGTTAGCCCAGCACTGACCCTGAAAAGTAATTCAAAGCTTACTTACCAGTAACTTGTATTTACTTCCATAGGAATCCAATGAGTGGTTTTCACTAGAAAGGTTTCTAAGAGTCCAATCTTGAAACGTACAAATATTCCTCTAAAATCAGCGGAACTACGAATTCCGATTTACTCACCTGTCATCAGGAGAGAAACCAGGGTTGCATCTTTTAGCCCAGCACTGACCCTGAAAAGTATTTCAAAGCTTACTTACCAGTAACTTGTATTTACTTCCATAGGAATCCATTGTGTGGTTTTCACCAGAAAAGTTTCTAAGTGTCCATTTTTGAAACGTACAAATATTCCTCTAAAATCAGTCGAACTACGAATTCCGAATTACTCACCTGTTATCAAGAGAGAACCCAGTGCTGCATCTTTTAGACCAGCACTGACTCTGAAATGTAATTCTAAGCGTACTTAACAGTAACTTGTATTTCCTTCCATAGGAATCCATTGTGTGGTTTTCACCAGAAAAGCTTCCAAGTGTCCAATTTTGAAATGTACAAATATTCCTCTAAAATCAGTTGAGCTACGAATTCCGATTTACTCACCTGTTATCAGGAGAGAACGCAGGGCTGCATCTTTTAGCCCAGCACTGACCCTGAAAAGTAATTCTAAGCGTACTTACCAGTAACTTGTATTTCCTTCCATAGGAATCCATTGAGTGGTTTTCACTAGAAAGGTTTCTAAGAGTCCAATTTTGAAACGTACAAATATTCCTATAAAATCAGCGGTACTACGAATTCAGATTTACTCACCTGTCATCAGGAGAGAAACCAGGGCTGCATCTTTTAGCCCAGCACTGACACTGAAAAGTAATTCAAAGCGTACTTACCAGTAACTTGTATTTCCTTACATAGCAATCCATTGTTTGGTTTTCAGCAGAAAAGTTTTTTAGTGTCCTATTTTGAAACGTACAAATATTCCTCTAAAATCAGCCAAACTACGAATTCCGATAGACTCACCTGTTATCATGAGAGAACCCAGTGCTGCATCTTTTAGACCAGCACTGACATTGAAAAGTAATTCTAAGCGTACTTACCAGTAACTTGTTTTTCCTTCCATAGGAATCATTGTGTGGTTTTCAGCAGAAAAGTTTCTAAGTGTCCAATTTTGAAATGTACAAATATTCCTCTAAAATCAGCCGAACTATGAATTCCGATTTACTCACATGTTAGGAGAGAACCCAGGGCTGCATCTTTTAGCCCAGCACTGACCCTGAAAAGTAATTCAAAGCTTACTTACCAGTAACTTGTATTTCCTTCCATAGGAATCCATTGTGTGGTTTTCACCAGAAAAGTGTCTAAGTGTCCATTTTTGAAACGTACAAACATTCCTCTAAAATCAGACGAACTACGAATTCCGAATTACTCACCTGTTATCAGGAGAGAACCCAGGGCTGCATCTGTTAGCCCAGCACTGACCCTGAAAAGTAATTCAAAGCTTACTTACCAGTAACTTGTTTTTACTTCCATAGGAATCCATTGAGTGGTTTTCACTAGAAAGGTTTCTAAGAGTCCAATCTTGAAACGTACAAATATTCCTCTAAAATCAGCGGAACTACGAATTCCGATTTACTCACCTGTCATCAGGAGAGAAACCAGGGCTGCATCTTTTAGCCCAGCACTGACCCTGAAAAGTATTTCAAAGCTTACTTACCAGTAACTTGTATTTACTTCCATAGGAATCCATTGTGTGGTTTTCACCAGTAAAGTTTCTAAGTGTCCATTTTTGAAACGTACAAATATTCCTCTAAAATCAGTCGAACTACGAATTCCGAATTACTCACCTGTTATCAAGAGAGAACCCAGTGCTGCATCTTTTAGACCAGCACTGACTCTGAAATGTAATTCTAAGCGTACTTAACAGTAACTTGTATTTCCTTCCATAGGAATCCATTGTGTGGTTTTCACCAGAAAAGCTTCCAAGTGTCCAATTTTGAAATGTACAAATATTCCTATAAAATCAGTTGAAATACGAATTCCGATTTACTCACCTGTTATCAGGAGAGAACCCAGGGCTGCATCTTTTAGCCCAGCACTGACCCTGAAAAGTTATTCTTAGCGTACTTACCAGTAACTTGGATTTCCTTCCATAGGTATCCATTGTGTGGTTTTCACCAGAAAAGTTTCTAAGTGTCCAATTTTGAAACGTACAAATATTCCTCTAAAATCAGCCGAACTACGAATTCCGATTTACTCACCTGTTATCAGGAGAGAACACAGGGCTGCATCTTTTAGCCCAGCACTGACTGTGAAAAGTAATTCTAAGCGTACTTACCAGTAACTTGTATTTCCTTCCATAGGAATCCATTGTATGGTTTTCACCATAAAAGTTTCTAAGTGTCCATTTTTGAAACGTACAAATATTCCTCTAAAATCAGTCGAACTACGAATTCTGATTTACTCACCTATTATTAGGAGAGAACCCAGGGCTGCATCTTTTTGCCCAGCACTGACCCTGAAAAGTAATTCTAAGTGTACTTACCAGTAACTTGTATTTCCTCCCCAAGAAATCCATTGTGTTGTTTTCACCAGAAAATTATCTAAGTGTCCATTTTTGAAAAGTAAATATATTCCTCTAAAATCATCCGAACTACGAATTCCAAATTACTCACCTGTTATCAAGAGAGAACCCAGTGCTGCATCTTTAAGACCAGTACTGACTCTGAAAAGTAATTCTAAGCATACTTAACAGTAACTTGTATTTCCTACCATAGGAATCCATTATGTGGTTTTCACCAGAAAAGTGTCCAATTTTGAAACGGACAAATATTCCTCTAAATTCAGTTGAACTACGAATTCCGATTTACTTATCTGTTATCAGGAGAGAACCCAGGGCTGCATCTTTTAGCCCATCACTGACCCTGAAAAGTAATTCTAAGCGTACTTACGAGTAACTTGTATTTCCTTCCATAGGAATCCATTGTGTGGTTTTCACTAGAAAAGTTTCTAAGTGCCCATTTTCGAAACGTACAAATATTCCTCTAAAATCAGTCGAACTACGAATTCCGAATTACTCACCTCTTATCAAGAGAGAACCCAGTGCTGCATCATTTAGACCAGCACTGACTCTGAAATGTAATTCTAAGCATACTTAACAGTAACTTGTATTTCCTTCCATAGGAATCCATTGTGTGATTTTCACCAGAAAAGTTTCTAAGTGTCCTATTTTGAAACGTACAAATATTCCTCTAAAATCAGCCAAACTACGAATTCCGATTGACTCACCTGTTATCATGAGAGAACCCAGTGCTGCATCTTTTAGACCAGCACTGACATTGAAAAGTAATTCAAAGCATACTTACCAGTAAGTTGTATTTCCTTCCATAGGAATCCATTGTGTGGTTTTCATCAGAAAAGTTTCTAAGTGTCCAATTTTGAAATGTACAAATACTCCTCTAAAATCAGCCGAACTATGAATTCCGATTTACTCACCTGTTAGGAGAGACCCTAGGGCTGCATCTTTTAGCCCAGCACTGACCCTGAAAAGCAATTCAAACCTTACTTACCAGTAACTTGTATTTCCTTCCATAGGAATCCATTGTGTGGTTTTCACCAGAAAAGTTTCTAAGTGTCCATTTTTGAAACGTACAAATATTCCTCTAAAATCAGCCGAAATACGAATTCTGATTTACTCACATGTTATCAGGAGAGAACCCAGGGCTGCATCTTTTAGACCAGCACTGACATTGAAAAGTAATTCAAAGCGTACTTACCAGTAAGTTGTATTTCCTTCCATAGGAATCCATTGTGTGGTTTTCAGCAGAAAAGTTTCTAAGTGTCCATTTTTGAAACGTACAAACATTCCTCTAAAATCAGCCGAACTACGAAATCTGAATTACTCACCTGTTATCAGGAGAGAACCCAGGGCTGCATCTGTTAGCCCAGCACTGACCCTGAAAAGTAATTCAAAGCGTACTTGCCAGTAACTTGTATTTCCTTCCATAGGAATCCATTGTGTGGTTTTCACCAGAAAAGTTTCTAAGTGTCCAATTTTGAAACATACAAATATTCCTCTAAAATCAGTTGAACTACGAATTCCGATTTACTCATCTGTTATCAGGAGAGAACCCAGGGCTGCATCTTTTAGCCCATCACGGACCCTGAAAAGTAATTCTAAGCGTACTTACCAGTAACTTGTATTTCCTTCCATAGGAATCCATTGTGTGGTTTTCACTAGAAAAGTTTCTAAGTGTCCAATTTTGAAACGTACAAATATTCCTCTAAAAACAGCGGAACTACGAATTCCGATTTACCCACCTGTTATCAGGAGAGAAACCAGGGCTGCATCTTTTAGCCCAGAACTGACCCTGAAAAGTAATTCTAAGCGTACTTACCAGTAACTTGTATTTCCTTCCATAGGATCCATTGTGTTGTTTTCACCAGAAAAGTTTATAAGTGTCCATTTTTGAAACATACAAATATTCATCTACAATCAGCTGAACTACGAATTCCGATTTACTCACCTGTTATCAAGAGAGAACCCAGTGTTGCATCTTTTAGACCAGCACTGACCCTGAAAAGTAAATTCTAAGCGTACTTACCAGTAACTTGTATTTCCTTCCACAGGAATCATTGTGTTGTTTTCAGCAGAAAAGTTTCTAAGTGTCCAATTTTGAAATGTACAAATTTCCTCTAAAATCAGCCGAACTACAAATTCCTATTTACTCACCAGTTATCAGGAGAGAAACTAGGGCTGCATCTTTTAGCCCAGCACTGACCCTGAAAAGTAATTCAAAGCTTACTTACCAGTAACTTGTATTTCCTTCCATAGGAATCCATTGTGTGGTTTTCACCAGAAAAGTGTCTAAGTGTCCAATTTTGAAACGTACAAATATTCCTCTAAAATCAGTTGAGCTACGAATTCCGATTTATTCACCTGTTATCAGGAGAGAACCCAGGGCTGCATCTTTTAGCCCAGCACTGACCCTGAAAAGTAATTCTAAGCGTACTTACCAGTAACTTGTATTTCCTTCCATAGGAATCCATTGTGTGGTTTTCACCAGAAAAGTTTCTAAGTGTCCATTTTTGAAACGTACAAATATTCCTCTAAAATCAGCCAAATTACGAATTCCGAATTACTCACCTGTTATCAAGAGAGAACCCAGTGCTGCATCTTTTAGACCAGCACTGACTCTGAAATGTAATTCTAAGCGTACATAACAGTAACTTGTATATCCTTCCATAGGAATCCATTGTGTGGTTTTCACCAGAAAAGCTTCCAAGTGTCCAATTTTGAAACGTACAAATATTCCTCTAAAATCAGTTGAAATACGAATTCCGATTTATTCACCTGTTATCAGGAGAGAACCCAGGGCTGCATCTTTTAGCCCAGCACTGACCCTGAAAAGTAATTCTAAGTGTACTTACCAGTAACTTGTATTTCCTTCCATAGGAATCCATTGTGTGGTTTTCACTAGAAAAGTTTCTAAGTGTCCAATTTTGAAACGTACAAATATTCCTCTAAAATCAGCGGAACTACGAATTCCGATTTACCCACCTGTTATCAGGAGAGAAACCAGGGCTGCATCTTTTAGCCCAGAACTGACCCTGAAAAGTAATTCTAAGCGTACTTACCAGTTATTTGTATTTCCTTCCATAGGAATCCATTATGTGGTTTTCACCAGAAAAGTGTCCAATTTTGAAACGTACAAATATTCCTCTAAAATCAGCCGAACTACAAATTCCGATTTACTCACCTGTTATCAGGAGGGAACCTATTGCTGCATCTTTTAGCCCAGCACTGACCCTGAAAAGTAATTCTAAGCGTACTTACCAGTAACTTGTATTTCCTTCCATAGGAATCCATTGTGTGGTTTTCACTAGAAAGGTTTCTAAGTGTCCATTTTTGAAACGTACAAATATTCATCTACAATCAGCTGAACTACGAATTCCGATTTACTCACCTGTTATCAAGAGAGAACCCAGTGTTGCATCTTTTAGACCAGCACTGACCCTGAAAAGTAATTCTAAGCGTACTTACCAGTAACTTGTATTTCCTTCCATAGGATTCATTGTGTAGTTTTCAGCAGAAAAGTTTCTAAGTGTCCAATTTTGAAATGTACAAATATTCCTCTAAAATCAGCCGAACTACAAATTCCTATTTACTCACCTGTTATCAGGAGAGAAACTAGGGCTGCATCTTTTAGCCCAGCACTGACCCTGAAAAGTAATTCTAAGCATACTTACTAGTAACTTGTATTTCCTTCCATAGGAATCATTGTGTGGTTTTCACCAGAAAAGTTTCTAAGTGTCCATTTTTGAAACGTACAAATATTCCTCTAAAATCAGTCGAACTACGAATTCTGAATTACTCACCTGTTATCAAGAGAGAACCCAGTGCTGCATCTTTTAGACCGGCACTGACTCTGAAATGTAATTCTAAGCGTACTTAACAGTAACTTGTATTTCCTTCCATAGGAATCCATTGTGTGGTTTTCACCAGAAAAGTTTCTAAGTGTCCTATTTTGAAACGTACAAATATTCCTCTAAAATCAGCCAAACTACGAATTCCGATTGACTCACCTGTTATCATGAGAGAACCCATTGCTGCATCTTTTAGACCAGCACTGACATTGAAAAGTAATTCTAAGCGTACTTACCAGTAACTTGTTTTTCCTTCCATAGGAATCATTGTGTGGTTTTCAGCAGAAAAGTTTCTAAGTGTCCAATTTTGAAATGTACAAATATCCCTCTAAAATCAGCCGAACTATGAATTCCGATTTACTCACCAGTTAGGAGAGAACCCAGGGATGCATCTTTTAGCCCAGCACTGACCCTGAAAAGTAATTCAAAGCTTACTTACCAGTAACTTGTATTTCATTCCATAGGAATCCATTGTGTGGTTTTCTTCAGAAAAGTGTCTAAGTGTCCATTTTTGAAATGTACAAATATTCCTCTAAAATCAGCTGAACTACGAATTCCGATTTACTCACCTGTTATCAGTAGAGAACCTCGGGCTGCATCTTTTAGACCAGCACTGACATTGAAAAGTAATTCAAAGCGTACTTACCAGTAACTTGTATTTCCTTCCATAGGAATCCATTGTGTGGTTTTCAGCAGAAAAGTTTCTAAGTGTCCATTTTTGAAACGTACAAACATTCCTCTAAAATCAGCCGAACTACGAATTCCAAATTACTCACCTGTTATCAGGAGAGAACCTAGGGCTGCATCTGTTAGCCCAGCACTGACCCTGAAAAGTAATTCAAAGCTTACTTACCAGTAACTTGTATTTACTTCCATAGGAATCCATTGTGTGGTTTTCATCAGAAAAGTTTCTAAGTGTCCATTTTTGAAACGTACAAATATTCCTCTAAAATCAGTTGAGCTACGAATTCCGATTTACTCACCTGTTATCAGGAGTGAACCCAGGGCTACATCTTTTAGCCCAGCACTGACCCTGAAAAGTAATTCTAAGCGTACTTACCAGTAACTTGTGTTTCCTTCCATAGGAATCCATTGAGTGGTTTTCACTAGAAAGGTTTCTAAGAGTCCAATTTTGAAACGTACAAATATTCCTCTAAAATCAGCCGAACTACGAATTCCGAATGACTCACCTGTTATCAAGAGAGAACCCATTGCTGCATCTTTTAGACCAGCACTAACATTGAAAAGTAATTCTAAGCGTACTTACCAGTAACTTGTTTTTCCTTCCATAGGAATCTTTGTGTGGTTTTCAGCAGAAAAGTTTCTAAGTGTCCAATTTTGAAATGTACAAATATCCCTCTAAAATCAGCCGAACTATGAATTCCGATTTACTCACCAGTTAGGAGAGAACCCAGGGATGCATCTTTTAGCCCAGCACTGACCCTGAAAAGTAATTCAAAGCTTACTTACCAGAAACTTGTATTTCATTCCATAGGAATCCAATGTGTGGTTTTCTTCAGAAAAGTGTCTAAGTGTCCATTTTTGAAACGTACAAATATTCCTCTAAAATCAGCCGAACTACGAATTCCGATTTACTCACCTGTTATCAGTAGAGAACCTCGGGCTGCATCTTTTAGACCAGCACTGACATTGAAAAGTAATTCAAAGCGTACTTACCAGTAACTTGTATTTCCTTCCATAGGAATCCATTGTGTGGTTTTCAGCAGAAAAGTTTCTAAGTGTCCATTTTTGAAACGTACAAACATTCCTCTAAAATCAGCCGAACTACGAATTCCAAATTACTCACCTGTTATCAGGAGAGAACCTAGGGCTGCATCTGTTAGCCCAGCACTGACCCTGAAAAGTAATTCAAAGCTTACTTACCAGTAACTTGTATTTACTTCCATAGGAATCCATTGTGTGGTTTTCACCAGAAAAGTTTCTAAGTGTCCAATTTTGAAACGTACAAATATTCCTCTAAAATCAGTTGAGCTACGAATTCCGATTTACTCACCTGTTATCAGGAGTGAACCCAGGGCTGCATCTTTTAGCCCAGCACTGACCCTGAAAAGTAATTCTAAGCGTACTTACCAGTAACTTGTGTTTCCTTCCATAGGAATCCATTGAGTGGTTTTCACTAGAAAGGTTTCTAAGAGTCCAATTTTGAAACATACAAATATTCCTCTAAAATCAGCCGAACTACGAATTCCGAATGACTCACCTGTTACCAAGAGAGAACCCAGTGCTGCATCTTTTAGACCAGTACTGACTCTGAAAAGTAATTCTAAGCATACTTAACAGTAACTTGTATTTCCTACCATAGGAATCCATTATGTGGTTTTCACCAGAAAAGTGTCCAATTTTGAAATGGACAAATATTCCTCTAAATTCAGTTGAACTACGAATTCCGATTTACTCATCTGTTATCAGGAGAGAACCCAGGGCTGCATCTTTTAGCCCATCACTGACCCTGAAAAGTAATTCTAAGCGTACTTACCAGTAACTTGTATTTCCTTCCATAGGAATCCATTGTGTGGTTTTCACTAGAAAAGTTTCTAAGTGTCCAATTTTGAAACGTACA
Organism: Triturus cristatus; assembly: GCF_964204655.1. Classification (NCBI taxonomy): domain Eukaryota; kingdom Metazoa; phylum Chordata; class Amphibia; order Caudata; family Salamandridae; genus Triturus; species Triturus cristatus. The sequence goes on from NW_028187292.1 coordinate 1,221,103, forward strand.
AATATTCCTCTAAAATCAGCGGAACTACGAATTCCGATTTACCCACCTGTTATCAGGAGAGAAACCAGGGCTGCATCTTTTAGCCCAGAACTGACCCTGAAAAGTAATTCTAAGCGTACTTACCAGTAACTTGTATTTCCTTCCATAGGATCCATTGTGTTGTTTTCACCAGAAAAGTTTATAAGTGTCCATTTTTGAAACATACAAATATTCATCTACAATCAGCTGAACTACGAATTCCGATTTACTCACCTGTTATCAAGAGAGAACCCAGTGTTGCATCTTTTAGACCAGCACTGACCCTGAAAAGTAATTCAAAGCTTACTTACCAGTAACTTGTATTTCCTTCCATAGGAATCCATTGTGTGGTTTTCACCTGAAAAGTGTCTAAGTGTCCAATTTTGAAACGTACAAATATTCCTCTAAAATCAGTTGAGCTACGAATTCCGATTTATTCACCTGTTATCAGGAGAGAACCCAGGGCTGCATCTTTTAGCCCAGCACTGACCCTGAAAAGTAATTCTAAGCGTACTTACCAGTAACTTGTATTTCCTTCCATAGGAATCTATTGTGTGGTTTTCACCAGAAAAGTTTCTAAGTGTCCATTTTTGAAACGTACAAATATTCCTCTAAAATCAGCCAAATTACGAATTCCGAATTACTCACCTGTTATCAAGAGAGAACCCAGTGCTGCATCTTTTAGACCAGCACTGACTCTGAAATGTAATTCTAAGCGTACATAACAGTAACTTGTATATCCTTCCATAGGAATCCATTGTGTGGTTTTCACCAGAAAAGCTTCCAAGTGTCCAATTTTGAAACGTACAAATATTCCTCTAAAATCAGTTGAAATACGAATTCCGATTTATTCACCTGTTATCAGGAGAGAACCCAGGGCTGCATCTTTTAGCCCAGCACTGACCCTGAAAAGTAATTCTAAGTGTACTTACCAGTAACTTGTATTTCCTTCCATAGGAATCCATTGTGTGGTTTTCACTAGAAAAGTTTCTAAGTGTCCAATTTTGAAATGTACAAATATTCCTCTAAAATCAGCGGAACTACGAATTCCGATTTACCCACCTGTTCTCAGGAGAGAAACCAGGGCTGCATCTTTTAGCCCAGAACTGACCCTGAAAAGTAATTCTAAGCATACTTACCAGTAATTTGTATTTCCTTCCATAGGAATCCATTATGTGGTTTTCACCAGAAAAGTGTCCAATTTTGAAACGTACAAATATTCCTCTAAAATCAGCCGAACTACAAATTCCGATTTACTCACCTGTTATCAGGAGAGAACCTATTGCTGCATCTTTTAGCCCAGCACTGACCCTGAAAAGTAATTCTAAGCGTACTTACCAGTAACTTGTATTTCCTTCCATAGGAATCCATTGTGTGGTTTTCACTAGAAAAGTTTCTAAGTGTCCAATTTTGAAACGTACAAATATTCCTCTAAAATCAGCGGAACTACAAATTCCGATTTACCCACCTGTTCTCAGGAGAGAAACCAGGGCTGCATCTTTTAGCCCAGAACTGACCCTGAAAAGTAATTCTAAGCGTACTTACCAGTAATTTGTATTTCCTTCCATAGGAATCCATTATGTGGTTTTCACCAGAAAAGTGTCCAATTTTGAAACGTACAAATATTCCTCTAAAATCAGCCGAACTACAAATTCCGATTTACTCACCTGTTATCAGGAGAGAACCTATTGCTGCATCTTTTAGCCCAGCACTGACCCTGAAAAGTAATTCTAAGCGTACTTACCAGTAACTTGTATTTCCTTCCATAGGAATCCATTGTGTGGTTTTCACTAGAAAAGTTTCTAAGTGTCCATTTTTGAAACGTACAAATATTCATCTACAATCAGCTGAACTACGAATTCCGATTTACTCACCAGTTATCAAGAGAGAACCCAGTGCTGCATCTTTTAGACCAGCACTGACTCTGAAATGTAATTCTAAGCGTACTTAACAGTAACTTGTATTTCCTTCCATAGGAATCCATTGTGTGGTTTTCACCAGAAAAGTTTCTAAGTGTCCTATTTTGAAACGTACAAATATTCCTCTAAAATCAGCCAAACTACGAATTCCGATTGACTCACCTGTTATCATGAGAGAACCCATTGCTGCATCTTTTAGACCAGCACTGACACTGAAAAGTAATTCTAAGCGTACTTACCAGTAACTTGTTTTTCCTTCCATAGGAATAATTGTGTGGTTTTCAGCAGAAAAGTTTCTAAGTGTCCAATTTTGAAATGTACAAATATCCCTCTAAAATCAGCCGAACTATGAATTCCGATTTACTCACCAGTTAGGAGAGAACCCAGGGATGCATCTTTTAGCCCAGCACTGACCCTGAAAAGTAATTCAAAGCTTACTTACCAGTAACTTGTATTTCCTTCCATAGGAATCCATTGTGTGGTTTTCACCAGAAAAGTTTCTAAGTGTCCTATTTTGAAACGTACAAATATTCCTCTAAAATCAGCCAAACTACGAATTCCGATTGACTCACCTGTTATCATGAGAGAACCCATTGCTGCATCTTTTAGACCAGCACTGACACTGAAAAGTAATTCTAAGCGTACTTACCAGTAACTTGTTTTTCCTTCCATAGGAATAATTGTGTGGTTTTCAGCAGAAAAGTTTCTAAGTGTCCAATTTTGAAATGTACAAATATCCCTCTAAAATCAGCCGAACTATGAATTCCGATTTACTCACCAGTTAGGAGAGAACCCAGGGATGCATCTTTTAGCCCAGCACTGACCCTGAAAAGTAATTCAAAGCTTACTTACCAGTAACTTGTATTTCCTTCCATAGGAATCCATTGTGTGGTTTTCTTCAGAAAAGTGTCTAAGTGTCCATTTTTGAAACGTACAAATATTCCTCTAAAATCAGCCGAACCACGAATTCAGATATACTCACCTGTTATCAGTGGAGAACCCCGGGCTGCATCTTTTAGACCAGCACTGACATTGAAAAGTAATTCAAAGCGTACTTACCAGTAACTTGTATTTCCTTCCATAGGAATCCATTGTGTGGTTTTCAGCAGAAAAGTTTCTAAGTGTCCATTTTTGAAACGTACAAACATTGCTCTAAAATCAGCCGAACTACGAATTCCGAATTACTCACCTGTTATCAGGAGAGAACCTAGGGCTGCATCTGTTAGCCCAGCACTGACCCTGAAATGTAATTCAAAGCTTACTTACCAGTAACTTGTATTTACTTCCATAGGAATCCATTGTGTGGTTTTCACCAGAAAAGTTTCTAAGTGTCCAATTTTGAAACGTACAAATATTCCTCTAAAATCAGTTGAGCTACGAATTTCGATTTACTCACCTGTTATCAGGAGTGAACCCAGGGCTGCATTTTTTAGCCCAGCACTGACCCTGAAAAGTAATTCTAAGCGTACTTACCAGTAACTTGTGTTTCCTTCCATAGGAATCCATTGAGTGGTTTTCACTAGAAAGGTTTCTAAGAGTCCAATTTTGAAACGTACAAATATTCCTCTAAAATCAGCCGAACTACGAATTCCGAATGACTCACCTGTTATCAAGAGAGAACCCAGGGCTGCTTTTTTTTGCCCAGCACTGACCCTGAAAAGTAATTCTAAGTGTACTTACCAGTAACTTGTATTTCCTCCCCAAGAAATCCATTGTGTGGTTTTCACCAGAAAAGTATCTAAGTGTCCATTTTTGAAAAGTAAAAATATTCCTCTAAAATCATCCGAACTACGAATTCCAAATTACTCACCTGTTATCAAGAGAGAACCCAGTGCTGCATCTTTTAGACCAGTACTGACTCTGAAAAGTAATTTTAAGCATACTTAACAGTAACTTGTATTTCCTACCATAGGAATCCATTATGTGGTTTTCACCAGAAAAGTGTCCAATTTTGAAACAGACAAATATTCCTCTAAATTCAGTTGAACTACGAATTCCGATTTACTCATCTGTTATCAGGAGAGAACCCAGGGCTGCATCTTTTAGCCCATCACTGACCCTGAAAAGTAATTCTAAGCGTACTTACCAGTAACTTGTATTTACTTCCATAGGAATCCATTGTGTGGTTTTCACCAGAAAAGTTTCTAAGTGTCCAATTTTGAAACGTACAAATATTCCTCTAAAATCAGACGAACTACGAATTCCGAATTACTCACCTGTTATCAGGAGAGAACCCAGGGCTGCATCTGTTAGCCCAGCACTGACCCTGAAAAGTAATTCAAAGCTTACTTACCAGTAACTTGTATTTACTTCCATAGGAATCCATTGTGTGGTTTTCACCAGAAAAGTTTCTAAGTGTCCAATTTTGAAACGTACAAATATTCCTCTAAAATCAGTTGAGCTACGAATTCCGATTTACTCACCTGTTATCAGGAGAGAACCCAGGGCTGCATCTGTTAGCCCAGCACTGACCCTGAAAAGTAATTCTAAGCGTACTTACCAGTAACTTGTATTTCCTTCCATAGGAATCCATTGAGTGGTTTTCACTAGAAAGGTTTCTAAGAGTCCAATTTTGAAACGTACAAATATTCCTATAAAATCAGCGGAACTACGAATTCCGATTTACTCACCTGTCATCAGGAGAGAAACCAGGGCTGCATCTTTTAGCCCAGCACTGACACTGAAAAGTAATTCAAAGCGTACTTACCAGTAACTTGTATTTCCTTACAGAGCAATCCATTGTGTGGTTTTCAGCAGAAAAGTTTCTTAGTGTCCTATTTGGAAACGTACAAATATTCCTCTAAAATCAGCCAAACTACGAATTCCGATAGACTCACCTGTTATCATGAGAGAACCCAGTGCTGCATCTTTTAGACCAGCACTGACATTGAAAAGTAATTCTAAGCGTACTTACCAGTAACTTGTTTTTCCTTCCATAGGAATCATTGTGTGGTTTTCAGCAGAAAAGTTTCTAAGTGTCCAATCTTGAAACGTACAAATATTCCTCTAAAATCAGCGGAACTACGAATTCCGATTTACTCACCTGTCATCAGGAGAGAAACCAGGGCTGCATCTTTTAGCCCAGCACTGACCCTGAAAAGTATTTCAAAGCTTACTTACCAGTAACTTGTATTTCCTTCCATAGGAATCCATTGTGTGGTTTTCAACAGAAAAGCTTCCAAATGTCCAATTTTGAAACGTACAAATATTCCTCTAAAATCAGTTGAAATACGAATTCCGATTTACTCACCTGTTATCAGGAGAGAACCCAGGGCTGCATCTTTTAGCCCAGCACTGACCCTGAAAAGTAATTCTTAGCGTACTTACCAGTAACTTGGATTTCCTTCCATAGGTATCCATTGTGTGGTTTTCACCAGAAAAGTTTCTAAGTGTCCAATTTTGAAACGTACAAATATTCCTCTAAAATCAGCCGAACTACGAATTCCGATTTACTCACCTGTTATCAGGAGAGAACACAGGGCTGCATCTTTTAGCCCAGCACTGACTGTGAAAAGTAATTCTAAGCGTACTTACTAGAAACTTGTATTTCCTTCCATAGGAATCCATTGTGTGGTTTTCACCAGAAAAGTTTCTAAGTGTCCAATTTTGAAACGTACAAATATTCCTCTAAAATCAGCCGAACTACGAATTACAAATTACTCACCTGTTATCAGGAGAGAACCCAGGGCTGCATCTTTTAGCCCAGCACTGACCCTGAAAAGTAATTCTAAGCGTACTTACCAGTAACTTGTATTTCCTTCCTTAGGTATCCATTGTGTGGTTTTCACCAGAAAAGTTTCTAAGTGTCCAATTTTGAAACGTATAAATATTCCTCTAAAATCAGCCGAACTACGAATTCTGATTTACTCACCTATTATTAGGAGAGAACCCAGGGCTGCATCTTTTTGCCCAGCACTGACCCTGAAAAGTAATTCTAAGTGTACTTACCAGTAACTTGTATTTCCTCCCCAAGAAATCCATTGTGTGGTTTTCACCAGAAAAGTATCTAAGTGTCCATTTTTGAAAAGTAAAAATATTCCTTTAAAATCATCCGAACTACGAATTCCAAATTACTCACCTGTTATCAAGAGAGAACCCAGTGCTGCATCTTTTAGATCAGTACTGACTCTGAAAAGTAATTCTAAGCATACTTAACAGTAACTTGTATTTCCTACCATAGGAATCCATTATATGGTTTTCACCAGAAAAGTGTCCAATTTTGAAACGGACAAATATTCCTCTAAATTCAGTTGAACTACGAATTCCGATTTACTCATCTGTTATCAGGAGAGAACCCAGGGCTGCATCTTTTAGCCCATCACTGACCCTGAAAAGTAATTCTAAGCGTACTTACCAGTAACTTGTATTTCCTTCCATAGGAATCCATTATGTGGTTTTCACTAGAAAAGTTTCTAAGTGTCCAATTTTGAAACGTACAAATATTCCTCTAAAATCAGCGGAACTACGAATTCCGATTTACCCACCTGTTATCAGGAGAGAAACCAGGGCTGCATCTTTTAGCCCAGAACTGACCCTGAAAAGTAATTCTAAGCGTACTTACCAGTAACATGTATTTCCTTCCATAGGATCAATTGTGTTGTTTTCACCAGAAAAGTTTATAAGTGTTCATTTTTGAAACATACAAATATTCATCTACAATCAGCTGAGCTACGACTTCTGATTTACTCACCTGTTATCAAGAGAGAACCCAGTGTTGCATCTTTTAGACCAGCACTGACCCTGAAAAGTAATTCTAAGCGTACTTACCAGTAACTTGTATTTCCTTCCATAGGATTCATTGTGTAGTTTTCAGCAGAAAAGTTTCTAAGTGTCCAATTTTGAAATGTACAAATATTCCTCTAAAATCAGCCGAACTACAAATTCCTATTTACTCACCTGTTATCAGGAGAGAAACTAGGGCTGCATCTTTTAGCCCAGCACTGACCCTGAAAAGTAATTCTAAGCATACTTACTAGTAACTTGTATTTCCTTCCATAGGAATCATTGTGTGGTTTTCACCAGAAAAGTTTCTAAGTGTCCATTTTTGAAACGTACAAATATTCCTCTAAAATCAGTCGAACTACGAATTACAAATTACTCACCTGTTATCAGGAGAGAACCCAGGGCTGCATCTTTTAGCCCAGCACTGACCCTGAAAAGTAATTCTAAGCGTACTTACCAGTAACTTGTATTTCCTTCCTTAGGTATCCATTGTGTGGTTTTCACCAGAAAAGTTTCTAAGTGTCCAATTTTGAAACGTATAAATATTCCTCTAAAATCAGCCGAACTACGAATTCTGATTTACTCACCTATTATTAGGAGAGAACCCAGGGCTGCATCTTTTTGCCCAGCACTGACCCTGAAAAGTAATTCTAAGTGTACTTACCAGTAACTTGTATTTCCTCCCCAAGAAATCCATTGTGTGGTTTTCACCAGAAAAGTATCTAAGTGTCCATTTTTGAAAAGTAAAAATATTCCTCTAAAATCATCCTAACTACGAATTCCAAATTACTCACCTGTTATCAAGAGAGAACCCAGTGCTGCATCTTTTAGATCAGTACTGACTCTGAAAAGTAATTCTAAGCATACTTAACAGTAACTTGTATTTCCTACCATAGGAATCCATTATGTGGTTTTCACCAGAAAAGTGTCCAATTTTGAAACGGACAAATATTCCTCTAAATTCAGTTGAACTACGAATTCCGATTTACTCATCTGTTATCAGGAGAGAACCCAGGGCTGCATCTTTTAGCCCATCACTGACCCTGAAAAGTAATTCTAAGTGTACTTACCAGTAACTTGTATTTCCTGCCATAGGAGTCCATTGTGTGGTTTTCACTAGAAAAGTTTCTAAGTGTCCAATTTTGAAACGTACAAATATTCCTCTAAAATCAGCGGAACTACGAATTCTGATTAACCCACCTGTTATCAGGAGAGAAACCAGGGCTGCATCTTTTAGCCCAGAACTGACCCTGAAAAGTAATTCTAAGCGTACTTACCAGTAATTTGTATTTCCTTCCATAGGAATCCATTATGTGGTTTTCACCAGAAAAGTGTCCAATTTTGAAACGTACAAATATTCCTCTAAAATCAGCCGAACTACAAATTCCGATTTACTCACCTGTTATCAGGAGAGAACCTATTGCTGCATCTTTTAGCCCAGCACTGACCCTGAAAAGTAATTCTTAGCGTACTTACCAGTAACTTGTATTTCCTTCCATAGGAATCCATTGTGTGGTTTTCACTAGAAAAGTTTCTAAGTGTCCATTTTTGAAACGTACAAATATTCATCTACAATCAGCTGAACTACGAATTCCGATTTACTCACCTGTTATCAAGAGAGAACCCAGTGTTGCATCTTTTAGACCAGCACTGACCCTGAAAAGTAATTCTAAGCGTACTTACCAGTAACTTGTATTTCCTTCCATAGGATTCATTGTGTAGTTTTCAGCAGAAAAGTTTCTAAGTGTCCAATTTTGAAATGTACAAATATTCCTCTAAAATCAGCCGAACTACAAATTCCTATTTACTCACCTGTTATCAGGAGAGAAACTAGGGCTGCATCTTTTAGCCCAGCACTGACCCGGAAAAGTAATTCTAAGCATACTTACTAGTAACTTGTATTTCCTTCCATAGAAATCATTGTGTGGTTTTCACCAGAAATGTTTCTAAGTGTCCATTTTTGAAACGTACAAATATTCCTCTAAAATCAGTCGAACTACGAATTCCGAATTACTCACCTGTTATCAAGAGAGAACCCAGTGCTGCATCTTTTAGACCAGCACTGACTCTGAAATGTAATTCTAAGCGTACTTAACAGTAACTTGTATTTCCTTCCATAGGAATCCATTGTGTGGTTTTCACCAGAAAAGTTTCTAAGTGTCCTATTTTGAAACGTACAAATATTCCTCTAAAATCAGCCAAGCTACGAATTCCGATTGACTCACCTGTTATCATGAGAGAACCCATTGCTGCATCTTTTAGACCAGCACTGACATTGAAAAGTAATTCTAAGCGTACTTACCAGTAACTTGTTTTTCCTTCCATAGGAATCATTGTGTGGTTTTCAGCAGAAAAGTTTCTAAGAGTCCAATTTTGAAACGTACAAATATTCCTCTAAAATCAGCCGAACTATGAATTCTGATTTACTCACCAGTTAGGAGAGAACCCAGGGATGCATCTTTTAGCCCAGCACTGACCCTGAAAAGTAATTCAAAGCTTACTTACCAGTAACTTGTATTTCCTTCCATAGGAATCCATTGTGTGGTTTTCTTCAGAAAAGTGTCTAAGTGTCCATTTTTGAAACGTACAAATATTCCTCTAAAATCAGCCGAACTACGAATTCCGATTTACTCACCTGTTATCAGTAGAGAACCCCGGGCTGCATCTTTTAGACCAGCACTGACATTGAAAAGTAATTTAAAGCGTACTTACCAGTAACTTGTATTTCCTTCCATAGGAATCCATTGTGTGGTTTTCAGCAGAAAAGTTTCTAAGTGTCCAATTTTGAAATGTACAAATATCCCTCTAAAATCAGCCGAACTATGAATTCCGATTTAATCACCAGTTAGGAGAGAACCCAGGGATGCATCTTTTAGCCCAGCACTGACCCTGAAAAGTAATTCAAAGCTTACTTACCAGTAACTTGTATTTCCTTCCATAGGAATCCATTGTGTGGTTTTCTTCAGAAAAGTGTCTAAGTGTCCATTTTTGAAACGTATAAATATTCCTCTAAAATCAACCGAACTACGAATTCCGATTTACTCACCTGTTTTCAGTAGAGAACCCCGGGCTGCATCTTTTAGACCAGCACTGACATTGAAAAGTAATTCAAAGCATACTTACCAGTAACTTGTATTTCCTTCCATAGGAATCCATTGTGTGGTTTTCAGCAGAAAAGTTTCTAAGTGTCCAATTTTGAAACGTACAAATATTCCTCTAAAATCAGTTGAGCTACGAATTCCGATTTACTCACCTGTAATCAGGAGTGAACCCAGGGCTGCATCTTTTAGCCCAGCACTGACCCTGAAAAGTAATTCTAAGCGTACTTACCAGTAACTTGTGTTTCCTTCCATAGGAATCCATTGAGTGGTTTTCACTAGAAAGGTTTCTAAGAGTCCAATTTTGAAACGTACAAATATTCCTCTAAAATCAGCCGAACTACGAATTCCGAATGACTCACCTGTTATCAAGAGAGAACCCAGTGCTGCATCTTTTAGACCAGTACTGACTCTGAAAAGTAATTCTAAGCATACTTAACAGTAACTTGTATTTCCTACCATAGGAATCCATTATGTGGTTTTCACCAGAAAAGTGTCCAATTTTGAAACGGACAAATATTCCTCTAAATTCAGTTGAACTACGAATTCCGATTTACTCATCTGTTATCAGGAGAGAACCCAGGGCTGCATCTTTTAGCCCATCACTGACCCTGAAAAGTAATTCTAAGCGTACTTACCAGTAACTTGTATTTCCTTCCATAGGAATCCATTGTGTGGTTTTCACTAGAAAAGTTTCTAAGTGTCCAATTTTGAAACGTACAAATATTCCTCTAAAATCAGCGGAACTACGAATTCCGATTTACCCACCTGTTATCAGGAGAGAAACCAGGGCTGCATCTTTTATACCAGAACTGACCCTGAAAAGTAATTCTAAGCGTACTTACCAGTAACTTGTATTTCCTTCCATAGGATCCATTGTGTTGTTTTTACCAGAAAAGTTTATAAGTGTCCATTTTTGAAACATACAAATATTCATCTACAATCAGCTGAACTACGAATTCCGATTTACTCACCTGTTATCAAGAGAGAACCCAGTATTGCATCTTTTAGACCAGCACTGACCCTGAAAAGTAAATTCTAAGCGTACTTACCAGTAACTTGTATTTCCTTCCACAGGAATCATTGTGTTGTTTTCAGCAGAAAAGTTTCTAAGTGTCCAATTTTGAAATGTACAAATTTTCCTCTAAAATCAGCCGAACTACAAATTCCTATTTACTCACCAGTTATCAGGAGAGAAACTAGGGCTGCATCTTTTAGCCCAGCACTGACCCTGAAAAGTAATTCAAAGCTTACTTACCAGTAACTTGTATTTCCTTCCATAGGAATCCATTGTGTGGTTTTCACCAGAAAAGTGTCTAAGTGTCCAATTTTGAAACGTACAAATATTCCTCTAAAATCAGTTGAGCTACGAATTCCGATTTATTCACCTGTTATCAGGAGAGAACCCAGGGCTGCATCTTTTAGCCCAGCACTGACCCTGAAAAGTAATTCTAAGCGTACTTACCAGTAACTTGTATTTCCTTCCATAGGAATCCATTGTGTGGTTTTCACCAGAAAAGTTTCTAAGTGTCCATTTTTGAAACGTCCAAATATTCCTCTAAAATCAGCCAAATTACGAATTCCGAATTACTCACCTGTTATCAAGAGAGAACCCAGTGCTGCATCTTTTAGAACAGCACTGACTCTGAAATGTAATTCTAAGCGTACATAACAGTAACTTGTATTTCCTTCCATAGGAATCCATTGTGTGGTTTTCACTAGAAAAGTTTCTAAGTGTCCAATTTTGAAACGTACAAATATTCCTCTAAAATCAGCAGAACTACAAATTCCGATTTACCCACCTGTTATCAGGAGAGAAACCAGGGCTGCATCTTTTAGCCCAGAACTGACCCTGAAAAGTAATTCTAAGCGTACTTACCAGTAATTTGTATTTCCTTCCATAGGAATCCATTATGTGGTTTTCACCAGAAAAGTGTCCAATTTTGAAACGTACAAATATTCCTCTAAAATCAGCCGAACTACAAATTCCGATTTACTCACCTGTTATCAGGAGAGAACCTATTGCTGCATCTTTTAGCCCAGCACTGACCCTGAAAAGTGATTCTAAGCGTACTTACCAGTAACTTGTATTTCCTTCCATAGGAATCCATTGTGTGGTTTTCACTAGAAAAGTTTCTAAGTGTCCTTTTTTGAAACGTACAAATATTCATCTACAATCAGCTGAACAACGAATTCCGATTTACTCTCCTGTTATCGAGAGAGAACCCAGTGTTGCATCTTTTAGACCAGCACTGACCCTGAAAAGTAATTCTAAGCGTACTTACCAGTAACTTGTATTTCCTTCCATAGGATTCATTGTGTAGTTTTCAGCAGAAAAGTTTCTAAGTGTCCAATTTTGAAATGTACAAATATTCCTCTAAAATCAGCCGAACTACAAATTCCTATTTACTCACCTGTTATCAGGTGAGAAACTAGGGCTGCATCTTTTAGCCCAGCACTGACCCTGAAAAGTAATTCTAAGCATACTTACTAGTAACTTGTATTTCCTTCCATAGGAATCATTGTGTGGTTTTCACCAGAAAAGTTTCTAAGTGTCCATTTTTGAAACGTACAAATATTCCTCTAAAATCAGTCGAACTACGAATTCCGAATTACTCACCTGTTATCAAGAGAGAACCCAGTGCTGCATCTTTTAGACCAGCACTGACTCTGAAATGTAATTCTAAGCGTACTTAACAGTAACTTGTATTTCCTTCCATAGGAATCCATTGTGTGGTTTTCACCAGAAAAGTTTCTAAGTGTCCTATTTTGAAACGTACAAATATTCCTCTAAAATCAGCCAAACTACGAATTCCGATTGACTCACCTGTTATCATGAGAGAACCCATTGCTGCATCTTTTAGACCAGCACTGACATTGAAAAGTAATTCTAAGCGTACTTACCAGTAACTTGTTTTTCCTTCCATAGGAATCATTGTGTGGTTTTCAGCAGAAAAGTTTCTAAGTGTCCAATTTTGAAAAGTACAAATATCCCTCTAAAATCAGCCGAACTATGAATTCCGATTTACTCACCAGTTAGGAGAGAACCCAGGGATGCATCTTTTAGCCCAGCACTGACCCTGAAAAGTAATTCAAAGCTTACTTACCAGTAACTTGTATTTCCTTCCATAGGAATCCATTGTGTGGTTTTCACCAGAAAAGTTTCTAAGTGTCCAATTTTGAAACGTACAAATATTCCTCTAAAATCAGTTGAGCTACGAATTCCGATTTATTCACCTGTTATCAGGAGAGAACCCAGGGCTGCATCTTTTAGCCCAGCACTGACCCTGAAAAGTAATTCTAAGCGTACTTACCAGTAACTTGTATTTCCTTCCATAGGAATCCATTGTGTGGTTTTCACCAGAAAAGTTTCTAAGTGTCCATTTTTGAAACGTCCAAATATTCCTCTAAAATCAGCCAAATTACGAATTCCGAATTACTCACCTGTTATCAAGAGAGAACCCAGTGCTGCATCTTTTAGAACAGCACTGACTCTGAAATGTAATTCTAAGCGTACATAACAGTAACTTGTATTTCCTTCCATAGGAATCCATTGTGTGGTTTTCACTAGAAAAGTTTCTAAGTGTCCAATTTTGAAACGTACAAATATTCCTCTAAAATCAGCAGAACTACAAATTCCGATTTACCCACCTGTTATCAGGAGAGAAACCAGGGCTGCATCTTTTAGCCCAGAACTGACCCTGAAAAGTAATTCTAAGCGTACTTACCAGTAATTTGTATTTCCTTCCATAGGAATCCATTATGTGGTTTTCACCAGAAAAGTGTCCAATTTTGAAACGTACAAATATTCCTCTAAAATCAGCCGAACTACAAATTCCGATTTACTCACCTGTTATCAGGAGAGAACCTATTGCTGCATCTTTTAGCCCAGCACTGACCCTGAAAAGTGATTCTAAGCGTACTTACCAGTAACTTGTATTTCCTTCCATAGGAATCCATTGTGTGGTTTTCACTAGAAAAGTTTCTAAGTGTCCTTTTTTGAAACGTACAAATATTCATCTACAATCAGCTGAACAACGAATTCCGATTTACTCTCCTGTTATCGAGAGAGAACCCAGTGTTGCATCTTTTAGACCAGCACTGACCCTGAAAAGTAATTCTAAGCGTACTTACCAGTAACTTGTATTTCCTTCCATAGGATTCATTGTGTAGTTTTCAGCAGAAAAGTTTCTAAGTGTCCAATTTTGAAATGTACAAATATTCCTCTAAAATCAGCCGAACTACAAATTCCTATTTACTCACCTGTTATCAGGTGAGAAACTAGGGCTGCATCTTTTAGCCCAGCACTGACCCTGAAAAGTAATTCTAAGCATACTTACTAGTAACTTGTATTTCCTTCCATAGGAATCATTGTGTGGTTTTCACCAGAAAAGTTTCTAAGTGTCCATTTTTGAAACGTACAAATATTCCTCTAAAATCAGTCGAACTACGAATTCCGAATTACTCACCTGTTATCAAGAGAGAACCCAGTGCTGCATCTTTTAGACCAGCACTGACTCTGAAATGTAATTCTAAGCGTACTTAACAGTAACTTGTATTTCCTTCCATAGGAATCCATTGTGTGGTTTTCACCAGAAAAGTTTCTAAGTGTCCTATTTTGAAACGTACAAATATTCCTCTAAAATCAGCCAAACTACGAATTCCGATTGACTCACCTGTTATCATGAGAGAACCCATTGCTGCATCTTTTAGACCAGCACTGACATTGAAAAGTAATTCTAAGCGTACTTACCAGTAACTTGTTTTTCCTTCCATAGGAATCATTGTGTGGTTTTCAGCAGAAAAGTTTCTAAGTGTCCAATTTTGAAATGTACAAATATCCCTCTAAAATCAGCCGAACTATGAATTCCGATTTACTCACCAGTTAGGAGAGAACCCAGGGATGCATCTTTTAGCCCAGCACTGACCCTGAAAAGTAATTCAAAGCTTACTTACCAGTAACTTGTATTTCCTTCCATAGGAATCCATTGTGTGGTTTTCTTCAGAAAAGTGTCTAAGTGTCCATTTTTGAAACGTACAAATATTCCTCTAAAATCATCCGAACTACGAATTCCGATTTACTCACCTGTTTTCAGTAGAGAACCCCGGGCTGCATCTTTTAGACCAGCACTGACATTGAAAAGTAATTCAAAGCGTACTTACCAGTAACTTGTATTTCCTTCCATAGGAATCCATTGTGTGGTTTTCAGCAGAAAAGTTTCTAAGTGTCCATTTTTGAAACGTACAAACATTCCTCTAAAATCAGCCGAACTACGAATTCCGAATTACTCACCTGTTATCAGGAGAGAACCTAGGGCTGCATCTGTTAGCCCTGCACTGACCCTGAAAAGTAATTCAAAGCTTACTTACCAGTAACTTGTATTTACTTCCATAGGAATCCATTGTGTGGTTTTCACCAGAAAAGTTTCTAAGTGTCCAATTTTGAAACGTACAAATATTCCTCTAAAATCAGTTGAGCTACGAATTCCGATTTACTCACCTGTTATCAGGAGTGAACCCAGGGCTGCATCTTTTAGCCCAGCACTGACCCTGAAAAGTAATTCTAAGCGTACTTACCAGTAACTTGTGTTTCCTTCCATAGGAATCCATTGAGTGGTTTTCACTAGAAAGGTTTCTAAGAGTCCAATTTTGAAACGTACACATATTCCTCTAAAATCAGCCGAACTACAAATTCCGAATGACTCACCTGTTATCAAGAGAGAACCCAGTGCTGCATCTTTTAGACCAGTACTGACTCTGAAAAGTAATTCTAAGCATACTTAACAGTAACTTGTATTTCCTACCATAGGAATCCATTATGTGGTTTTCACCAGAAAAGTGTCAAATTTTGAAACGGACAAATATTCCTTTAAATTCAGTTGAACTACGAATTCCGATTTACTCATCTGTTATCAGGAGAGAACCCAGGGCTGCATCTTTTAGCCCATCACTGACCCTGAAAAGTAATTCTAAGCGTACTTACCAGTAACTTGTATTTCCTTCCATAGGAATCCATTGTGTGGTTTTCACTAGAAAAGTTTCTAAGTGTCCAATTTTGAAACGTACAAATATTCCTCTAAAATCAGCGGAACTACGAATTCTTATTTACCCACCTGTTATCAGGAGAGAAACCAGGGCTGCATCTTTTAGCCCAGAACTGACCCTGAAAAGTAATTCTAAGCGTACTTACCAGTAACTTGTATTTCCTTCCATAGGATCCATTGTGTTGTTTTCACCAGAAAAGTTTATAAGTGTCCATTTTTGAAACATACAAATATTCATCTACAATCATCTGAACTACGAATTCCGATTTACTCACCTGTTATCAAGAGAGAACCCAGTGTTGCATCTTTTAGACCAGCACTGACTCTGAAATGTAATTCTAAGCGTACTTAACAGTAACTTGTATTTCCTACCATAGGAATCCATTATGTGGTTTTCACCAGAAAAGTGTCAAATTTTGAAACGGACAAATATTCCTTTAAATTCAGTTGAACTACGAATTCCGATTTACTCATCTGTTATCAGGAGAGAACCCAGGGCTGCATATTTTAGCCCAGCACTGACCCTGAAAAGTAATTCAAAGCTTACTTACCAGTAACTTGTATTTCCTTCCATAGAAATCCATTGTGTGGTTTTCACCAGAAAAGTGTCTAAGTGTCCAATTTTGAAACGTACAAATATTCCTCTAAAATCAGTTGAGCTACGAATTCCGATTTATTCACCTGTTATCAGGAGAGAACCCAGGGCTGCATCTTTTAGCCCAGCACTGACCCTGAAAAGTAATTCTAAGCGTACTTACCAGTAACTTGTATTTCCTTCCATAGGAATCCATCGTGTGGTTTTCACCAGAAAAGTTTCTAAGTGTCCATTTTTGAAACGTACAAATATTCCAATAAAATCAGCCAAATTACGAATTCCGAATTACTCACCTGTTATCAAGAGAGAACCCAGTGCTGCATCTTTTAGACCAGCACTGACTCTGAAATGTAATTCTAAGCGTACATAACAGTAACTTGTATATCCTTCCATAGGAATCCATTGTGTGGTTTTCACCAGAAAAGCTTCCAAGTGTCCAATTTTGAAACGTACAAATATTCCTCTAAAATCAGTTGAAATACAAATTCCGATTTATTCACCTGTTATCAGGAGAGAACCCAGGGCTGCATCTTTTAGCCCAGCACTGACCCTGAAAAGTAATTCAAAGCGTACTTACCAGTAACTTGTATTTCCTTCCATAGGAATCCATTGTGTGGTTTTCAGCAGAAAAGTTTCTAAGTGTCCATTTTTGAAACATACAAACATTCCTCTAAAATCAGTTGAAATACGAATTCCGATTTACTCACCTGTTATCAGGAGAGAACCAAGGGCTGCATCTTTTAGCCCAGCACTGACCCTGAAAAGTAATTCTTAGCGTACTTACCAGTAACTTGGATTTCCTTCCATAGGTATCCATTGTGGGGTTTTCAGCAGAAAAATTTCTAAGTGTCCAATTTTGAAACATATAAATATTCCTCTAAAATCAGCCGAACTACGAATTCCGAATTACTCACCTGTTATCAAGAGAGAACCCAGTGCTGCATCTTTTAGCCCAGCACTGACCCTGAAAAGTAAATCTAAGCGTACTTACCAGTAACTTGTATTTCCTTCCATAGGAATCCATTGTGTGGTTTTCACCAGAAAAGTTTCTACGTATCCAATTTTGAAACGTACAAGTATTCCTCTTAAATCAGCCGAACTACGAATTCCGAATTACTCACCTGTTATCAGGAGAGAACCGAGGGGTGCATCTTTTAGCTCAGCACTGACCCTGAAAAGTAATTCTAAGCGTACTTACCAGTAATTTGTATTTCCTTCCTTAGGTATCCATTGTGTGATTTTCAGCAGAAAAATTTCTAAGTGTCCAATTTTGAAACGTATAAATATTCCTCTAAAATCAGCCAAACTACGAATTCTGATTTACTCACCTATTATTAGGAGAGAACCCAGGGCTGCATCTTTTTGCCCAGCACTGACCCTGAAAAGTAATTCTAAGTGTACTTACCAGTAACTTGTATTTCCTTCCCTAGAAATCCATTGTGTGGTTTTCACCTGAAAAGTATCTAAGTGTCCATTTTTGAAAAGTAAAAATATTCCTCTAAAATAAGCCGAACTACGAATTCCGATTTACTCACCTGTTAGGAGAGAACCCAGGGCTGCATCTTTTAGCCCAGCACTGACCCTGAAAAGTAATTCAAAGCTTACTTACCAGTAACTTGTATTTTCTTCAATAGGAATCCATTGTGTGGTTTTCACTAGAAAAGCTTCTAAGTGTCCAATTTTGAAACATACAAATATTCCTCTAAAATCAGCCGAACTATGAATTCCGATTTACTCACCTGTTAGGAGAGAACCCAGGGCTACATCTTTTAGCCCAGCACTGACCCTGAAAAGTAATTCAAAGCTTACTTACCAGTAACTTGTATTTCCTTCCATAGGAATCCATTGTGTGGTTTTCACCAGAAAAGTGTCTAAGTGTCCATTTTTGAAACGTACAAATATTCCTCTAAAATCAGCCGAACTACAAATTCCGAATTACTCACCTGTTATCAAGAGAGAACCAAGTGCTGCATCTTTTAGACCAGCACTGACTCTGAAATGTAATTCTAAGCATACTTAACAGTAACGTGTATTTCCTTCCATTGGAATCCATTGTGTGGTTTTCACCAGAAAAGTTTCTAAGTGTCCATTTATGAAACGTACAAATATTCCTCTAAAATCAGCCGAACTACAAATTCTGAATTACTCACCTGTTATCAAGAGAGAACCCAGTGCTGCATCTTTTAGACCAGCACTGACTCTGAAATGTAATTCTAAGCGTACTTAACAGTAACTTGTATTTCATTCCATAGGAATCCATTGTGTGGTTTTCACCAGAAAAGTTTCTAAGTGTCCTATTTTGAAACGTACAAATATTCCTCTAAAATCAGCCAAACTATGAATTCCGATTGACTCACCTTTTATCAAGAGAGAACCCAGTGCTGCATCTTTTACACCAGCACTGACATTGAAAAGTAATTCTAAGCGTACTTACCAGTAACTTGTTTTTCCTTCCTTAGGAATCATTGTGTGGTTTTCAGCAGAAAAGTTTCTAAGTGTCCATTTTTGAAACGTACAAATATTACCCTCAAATCAGCCGAACTACGAATTCTGAATTACTCACCTGTTATCTGGAGAGAACCCAGGGCTGCATCTTTTAGCCCAGCACTGACCCTGAAAAGTAATTCAAAGCGTACTTACCAGTAACTTGTATTTCCTTCCATAGGAATCCATTGTGTGGTTTTCACCAGAAAAGTGTCTAAGTGTCCATTTGTGAAACGTACAAATATTCCTCTAAAATCAGCCGAACTACGAATTCCGAATTACTCACCTGTTATCAAGAGAGAACCCAGTGCTGCATCTTTTAGACCAGCACTGACTCTGAAATGTAATTCTAAGCATACTTAACAGTAACTTGTATTTCCTTCCATAGGAATCCATTGTGTGGTTTTCACCAGAGAAGCTTCAAAGTGTCCAATTTTGAAACGTACCAATATTCCTCTAAAATCAGTTGAACTACAAATTCCGATTTACTCACCTGTTATCAGGAGAGAACCCAGGGCTGCATCTTTTAGCCCAGCACTGACCCTGAAAAGTAATTCTTAGCGTACTTACCAGTAACTTGTATTTCCTTCCATAGGAATCCATTGTGTGGTTTTCACCAGAAAAGTGTCTAAGTGTCCATTTTTGAAACGTACAAATATTCCTCTAAAATCAGCCGAACTACGAATTCCGAATTACTCACCTGTTATCAAGAAAGAAACCCAGTGCTGCATCTTTTAGACCAGCACTGACTCTGAAATGTAATTCTAAGCATACTTAACAGTAACTTGTATTTCCTTCCATTGGAATCCATTGTGTGGTTTTCACCAGAAAAGTTTCTAAGTGTCCATTTATGAAATGTACAAATATTCCTCTAAAATCAGCCGAACTACAAATTCTGAATTACTCACCTGTTATCAAGAGAGAACCCAGTGCTGTATCTTTTAGACCAGCACTGACTCTAAAATGTAATTCTAAGCGTACTTAACAGTAACTTGTATTTCATTCCATAGGAATCCATTGTGTGGTTTTCACCAGAAAAGTGTCTAAGTATCCATTTTTGAAACGTACAAATATTCCTCTAAAATCAGCCGAACTACGAATTCCGAATTACTCACCTGTTATCAAGAAAGAAACCCAGTGCTGCATCTTTTAGACCAGCACTGACTCTGAAATGTAATTCTAAGCATACTTAACAGTAACTTGTATTTCCTTCCATTGGAATCCATTGTGTGGTTTTCACCAGAAAAGTTTCTAAGTGTCCATTTATGAAATGTACAAATATTCCTCTAAAATAAGCCGAACTACAAATTCTGAATTACTCACCTGTTATCAAGAGAGAACCCAGTGCTGTATCTTTTAGACCAGCACTGACTCTAAAATGTAATTCTAAGCGTACTTAACAGTAACTTGTATTTCATTCCATAGGAATCCATTGTTTGGTTTTCACCAGAAAAGTGTCTAAGTGTCCATTTTTGAAACGTACAAATATTCCTCTAAAATCAGCCGAACTACGAATTCCGAATACTCACCTATTATCAAGAGAGAACCCAGTGCTGCATCTTTTAGCCCAGCACTGAACCTGAAATGTAATTCTAAGCGTACCTACCAGTAACTTGTATTTCCTTCCATAGGAATCAAATGTGTGGTTTTCACCAGAAAAGTTTTTAAGTGTCCATTTTTGAAACGTACAAATATTAATCTAGAATCAGCCGAACTGCAAATTCCGATTTACTCACCTGTTATCAGGAGATTACCCAGGGCTGCATCTTTTAGACCAGCACTGACCCTGAAAAGTAATTCTAACCATACTTACCAGTTACTTGTATTTACTTCCAAAGGAATCAAATGTGTGGTTTTCACCAGAAAAGTTTCTAAGTGTCCAATTTTGAAACGTACAAACATTCCTCCAAAATAAGCCGAACTACGAATTTCGATTTACTCACCTGTTATCAGGAGAGAAACCAGGGCTGCATCTTTTAGCCCAGCACTGACCCAAAAAAGTAATTCTAAGCGTACTTACCAGTAACTTGTATTTCCTTCCATAGGAATCCATTGTATGGTTTTCAGCACGAAAGTTTCTAAGTGTCCATTTTTGAAACGTACAAACATTCCTCTAAAATCAGCCGAACTACGAATTCCGAATTACTCACCTGTTATCAGGAGAGAACCGAGGGGTGCATCTTTTAGCTCAGCACTGATCCTGAAAAGTAATTCTAAGTGTACTTACCAGTAACTTGTATTTCCTTCCCTAGGCATCCATTGTGTGGTTTTCACGAGAAAAATTTCTAAGTGTCCAATTTTGAAACGTATAAATATTCCTCTAAAATCAGCCAAACTACGAATTCTGATTTACTCACCAATTATTAGGAGAGAACCCAGGGCTGCATCTTTTTGCCCAGCACTGACCCTGAAAAGTAATTCTAAGTGTACTTACCAGTAACTTGTATTTCCTTCCCTAGAAATCCATTGTGTGGTTTTCACCTGAAAAGTATCTAAGTGTCCATTTTTGAAAAGTAAAAATATTCCTCTAAAATCAGCCGAACTACGAATTCCAAATTACTCACCTGTTATCAAGAGAGAACCCAGTGCTGTATCTTTTAGACCAGCACTGACTCTAAAATGTAATTCTAAGCGTACTTAACAGTAACTTGTATTTCATTCCATAGGAATCCATTGTGTGGTTTTCACCAGAAAAGTGTCTAAGTGTCCATTTTTGAAACGTACAAATATTCCTCTAAAATCAGCCGAACTACGAATTCCGAATTACTCACCTGTTATCAAGAGAGAACCCAGTGCTGCATCTTTTAGACCAGCACTGACTCTGAAATGTAATTCTAAGCATACTTAAAAGTAACGTGTATTTCCTTCCTTTGGAATCCATTGTGTGGTTTTCACCAGAAAAGTATCTAAGTGTCCATTTTTGAAAAGTTAAAATATTCCTCTAAAATCAGCCGAACTACAAATTCCAAATTACTCACCTGTTATCAAGAGAGAACCGAGTGCTGCATCTTTTAGACCAGCACTGACTCTGAAATGTAATTCTAAGCGTACTTAACAGTAACTTGTATTTCATTCCATAGGAATCCATTGTATGGTTTTCACCAGAAAAGTTTCTAAGTGTCCTATTTTGAAACGTACAAATATTCCTCTAAAATCAGCCAAACTATGAATTCCGATTGACTCACCTGTTATCAAGAGAGAACCCAGTGCTGCATCTTTTACACCAGCACTGACATTGAAAAGTAATTCTAAGTGTACTTACCAGTAACTTGTTTTTCCTTCCATAGGAATCATTGTGTGGTTTTCAGCAGAAAAGTTTCTAAGTGTCCATTTTTGAAACGTACAAATATTCCTCTAAAATCAGCCGTACTACGAATTCCGAATTACTCACCTGTTATCTGGAGAGAACCCAGGGCTGCATCTTTTAGCCCAGCACTGACCCTGAAAAGTAATTCAAAGCATACTTACCAGTAACTTGTATTTCCTTCGATAGGAATCCATTGTGTGGTTTTCACCAGAAAAGTGTCTAAGTGTCCATTTGTGAAACATACAAATATTCCTCTAAAATCAGCCGAACTACGAATTCCGAATTATTCACCTGTTATCAAGAGAGAACCCAGTGCTGCATCTTTTAGACCAGCACTGACTCTGAAATGTAATTCTAAGCATACTTAACAGTAACTTGTATTTCCTTCCATAGAAATCCATTGTGTGGTTTTCACCAGAAAAGTTTCTAAGTGTCCAATTTTGAAACGTATAAATATTCCTCTAAAATCAGCCGAACTACGAATTCCGAATGACTCACCTGTTATCAAGAGAGAACCCAGTGCTGCATCTTTTAGACCAGCACTGACTCTGAAATGTAATTCTAAGCGTACTTAACAGTAACTTGTATTTCCTTCCATAGGAATCCATTGTGTGGTTTTCACCAGAGAAGCTTCCAAGTGTCCAATTTTGAAACGTACAAATATTACTCCAAAATCAGCCGAACTATGAATTCCGATTTACTCACCTGTTAGGAGAGAACCCAGGGCTGCATCTTTTAGCCCAGCACTGACCCTCAAAAGTAATTCAAAGCTTACTTACCAGTAACTTGTATTTCCTTCCATAGGAATCCATTGTGTGGTTTTCACCAGAAAAATATCTAAGTGTCCAATTTTGAAATGTATAAATATTCCTCTAAAATCAGCCAAACTACGAATTCTGATTTACTCACCAATTATTAGGAGAGAACCCAGGGTTGCATCTTTTTGCCCAGCACTGACCCTGAAAAGTAATTCTAAGTGTACTTACCAGTAACTTGTATTTCCTTCCCTAGGCATCCATTGTGTGGTTTTCACGAGAAAAATTTCTAAGTGTCCAATTTTGAAACGTATAAATATTCCTCTAAAATCAGCCAAACTACGAATTCTGATTTACTCACCAATTATTAGGAGAGAACCCAGGGCTGCATCTTTTTGCCCAGCACTGACCCTGAAAAGTAATTCTGAGTGTACTTACCAGTAACTTGTATTTCCTTCCCTAGAAATCCATTGTGTGGTTTTCACCTGAAAAGTATCTAAGTGTCCATTTTTGAAAAGTAAAAATATTCCTCTAAAATCAGCCGAACTACGAATTCCAAATTACTCACCTGTTATCAAGAGAGAACCGAGTGCTGCATCTTTTAGACCAGTACTGACTCTTAAAAGTAATTCTAAGCGTTCTTACCAGTAACTTGTATTTCCTTCAATAGGAATCCATTGTGTGGTTTTCACTAGAAAAGTTTCTAAGTGTCCAATTTTGAAACGTACAAATATTCCTCCAAAGTCAGCCGAACTATGAATTCCGATTTACTCACCTGTTAGGAGAGAACCCAGGGCTGCATCTTTTAGCCCAGCACTGACCCTGAAAAGTAATTCAAAGCTTACTTACCAGTAACTTGTATTTCCTTCCATAGGAATCCATTGTGTGGTTTTCACCAGAAAAGTGTCTAAGTGTCCATTTTTGAAACGTACAAATATTCCTCTAAAATCAGCCGAACTACGAATTCCGAATTACTCACCTGTTATCAAGAGAGAACCCAGTGCTGCATCTTTTAGACCAGCACTGACTCTGAAATGTAATTCTAAGCATACTTAAAAGTAACGTGTATTTCCTTCCTTTGGAATCCATTGTGTGGTTTTCACCAGAAAAGTATCTAAGTGTCCATTTTTGAAAAGTAAAAATATTCCTCTAAAATCAGCCGAACTACAAATTCCAAATTACTCACCTGTTATCAAGAGAGAACCGAGTGCTGCATCTTTTAGACCAGCACTGACTCTGAAATGTAATTCTAAGCGTACTTAACAGTAACTTGTATTTCATTCCATAGGAATCCATTGCATGGTTTTCACCAGAAAAGTTTCTAAGTGTCCTATTTTGAAACGTACAAATATTCCTCTAAAATCAGCCAAACTATGAATTCCGATTGACTCACCTGTTATCAAGAGAGAACCCAGTGCTGCATCTTTTACACCAGCACTGACATTGAAAAGTAATTCTAAGTGTACTTACCAGTAACTTGTTTTTCCTTCCATAGGAATCATTGTGTGGTTTTCAGCAGAAAAGTTTCTAAGTGTCCATTTTTGAAACGTACAAATATTCCTCTAAAATCAGCCGTACTACGAATTCCGAATTACTCGCCTGTTATCTGGAGAGAACCCAGGGCTGCATCTTTTAGCCCAGCACTGACCCTGAAAAGTAATTCAAAGCATACTTACCAGTAACTTGTTTTTCCTTCCATAGGAATCATTGTGTGGTTTTCAGCAGAAAAGTTTCTAAGTGTCCATTTTTGAAACGTACAAATATTCCTCTAAAATCAGCCGTACTACGAATTCCGAATTACTCACCTGTTATCTGGAGAGAACCCAGGGCTGCATCTTTTAGCCCAGCACTGACCCTGAAAAGTAATTCAAAGCATACTTACCAGTAACTTGTATTTCCTTCGATAGGAATCCATTGTGTGGTTTTCACCAGAAAAGTGTCTAAGTGTCCATTTGTGAAACATACAAATATTCCTCTAAAATCAGCCGAACTACGAATTCCGAATTATTCACCTGTTATCAAGAGAGAACCCAGTGCTGCATCTTTTAGACCAGCACTGACTCTGAAATGTAATTCTAAGCATACTTAACAGTAACTTGTATTTCCTTCCATAGAAATCCATTGTGTGGTTTTCACCAGAAAAGTTTCTAAGTGTCCAATTTTGAAACGTATAAATATTCCTCTAAAATCAGCCGAACTACGAATTCCGAATGACTCACCTGTTATCAAGAGAGAACCCAGTGCTGCATCTTTTAGACCAGCACTGACTCTGAAATGTAATTCTAAGCGTACTTAACAGTAACTTGTATTTCCTTCCATAGGAATCCATTGTGTGGTTTTCACCAGAGAAGCTTCCAAGTGTCCAATTTTGAAACGTACAAATATTACTCCAAAATCAGCCGAACTATGAATTCCGATTTACTCACCTGTTAGGAGAGAACCCAGGGCTGCATCTTTTAGCCCAGCACTGACCCTCAAAAGTAATTCAAAGCTTACTTACCAGTAACTTGTATTTCCTTCCATAGGAATCCATTGTGTGGTTTTCACCAGAAAAATATCTAAGTGTCCAATTTTGAAATGTATAAATATTCCTCTAAAATCAGCCAAACTACGAATTCTGATTTACTCACCAATTATTAGGAGAGAACCCAGGGTTGCATCTTTTTGCCCAGCACTGACCCTGAAAAGTAATTCTAAGTGTACTTACCAGTAACTTGTATTTCCTTCCCTAGGCATCCATTGTGTGGTTTTCACGAGAAAAATTTCTAAGTGTCCAATTTTGAAACGTATAAATATTCCTCTAAAATCAGCCAAACTACGAATTCTGATTTACTCACCAATTATTAGGAGAGAACCCAGGGCTGCATCTTTTTGCCCAGCACTGACCCTGAAAAGTAATTCTAAGTGTACTTACCAGTAACTTGTATTTCCTTCCCTAGAAATCCATTGTGTGGTTTTCACCTGAAAAGTATCTAAGTGTCCATTTTTGAAAAGTAAAAATATTCCTCTAAAATCAGCCGAACTACGAATTCCAAATTACTCACCTGTTATCAAGAGAGAACCGAGTGCTGCATCTTTTAGACCAGTACTGACTCTTAAAAGTAATTCTAAGCGTTCTTACCAGTAACTTGTATTTCCTTCAATAGGAATCCATTGTGTGGTTTTCACTAGAAAAGTTTCTAAGTGTCCAATTTTGAAACGTACAAATATTCCTCCAAAGTCAGCCGAACTATGAATTCCGATTTACTCACCTGTTAGGAGAGAACCCAGGGCTGCATCTTTTAGCCCAGCACTGACCCTGAAAAGTAATTCTAAGCATACTTAAAAGTAACGTGTATTTCCTTCCTTTGGAATCCATTGTGTGGTTTTCACCAGAAAAGTATCTAAATGTCCATTTTTGAAAAGTAAAAATATTCCTCTAAAATCAGCCGAACTACAAATTCCAAATTACTCACCTGTTATCAAGAGAGAACCGAGTGCTGCATCTTTTAGACCAGCACTGACTCTGAAATGTAATTCTAAGCGTACTTAACAGTAACTTGTATTTCATTCCATAGGAATCCATTGCATGGTTTTCACCAGAAAAGTTTCTAAGTGTCCTATTTTGAAACGTACAAATATTCCTCTAAAATCAGCCAAACTATGAATTCCGATTGACTCACCTGTTATCAAGAGAGAACCCAGTGCTGCATCTTTTACACCAGCACTGACATTGAAAAGTAATTCTAAGTGTACTTACCAGTAACTTGTTTTTCCTTCCATAGGAATCATTGTGTGGTTTTCAGCAGAAAAGTTTCTAAGTGTCCATTTTTGAAACGTACAAATATTCCTCTAAAATCAGCCGTACTACGAATTCCGAATTACTCGCCTGTTATCTGGAGAGAACCCAGGGCTGCATCTTTTAGCCCAGCACTGACCCTGAAAAGTAATTCAAAGCATACTTACCAGTAACTTGTATTTCCTTCGATAGGAATCCATTGTGTGGTTTTCACCAGAAAAGTGTCTAAGTGTCCATTTGTGAAACATACAAATATTCCTCTAAAATCAGCCGAACTACGAATTCCGAATTATTCACCTGTTATCAAGAGAGAACCCAGTGCTGCATCTTTTAGACCAGCACTGACTCTGAAATGTAATTCTAAGTATACTTAACAGTAACTTGTATTTCCTTCCATAGAAATCCATTGTGTGGTTTTCACCAGAAAAGTTTCTAAGTGTCCAATTTTGAAACGTACAAATATTCCTCTAAAATCAGCCGAACTACGAATTCCGAATGACTCACCTGTTATCAAGAGAGAACCCAGTGCTGCATCTTTTAGACCAGCACTGACTCTGAAATGTAATTCTAAGCGTACTTAACAGTAACTTGTATTTCCTTCCATAGGAATCCATTGTGTGGTTTTCACCAGAAAAGTGTCTAAGTGTCCATTTTTGAAACGTACAAATATTCCTCTAAAATCAGCCGAACTACGAATTCCGAATTACTCACCTCTTATCAAGAGAGAACCCAGTGCTGCATCTTTTAGACCAGCACTGACTCTGAAATGTAATTCTAAGGATACTTAACAGTAACTTGTATTTCCTTCCATTGGAATCCATTGTGTGGTTTTCACCAGAAAAGTTTCTAAGTGTCCATTTTTGAAACGAACAATTATTCCTCTAAAATCAGCCGAACTACAAATTCTGAATTACTCACCTGTTATCAAGAGAGAACCCAGTGCTGCATCTTTTAGACCAGCACTGACTCTAAAATGTAATTATAAGCGTACTTAACAGTAACTTGTATTTCATTCCATAGGAATCCATTGTGTGGTTTTCACCAGAAAAGTTTCTAAGTGTCCATTTATGAAATGTACAAATATTCCTCTAAAATAAGCCGAACTACAAATTCTGAATTACTCACCTGTTATCAAGAGAGAACCCAGTGCTGTATCTTTTAGACCAGCACTGACTCTAAAATGTAATTCTAAGCGTACTTAACAGTAACTTGTATTTCATTCCATAGGAATCCATTGTGTGGTTTTCACCAGAAAAGTGTCTAAGTGTCCATTTTTGAAACGTACAAATATTCCTCTAAAATCAGCCGAACTACGAATTCCGAATTACTCACCTGTTATCAAGAGAGAACCCAGTGCTGCATCTTTTAGACCAGCACCCGCCTCTGAAATGTAATTCTAAGCATACTTAAAAGTAACGTGTATTTCCTTCCTTTGGAATCCATTGTGTGGTTTTCACCAGAAAAGTATCTAAGTGTCCATTTTTGAAAAGTAAAAATATTCCTCTAAAATCAGCCGAACTACAAATTCCAAATTACTCACCTGTTATCAAGAGAGAACCGAGTGCTGCATCTTTTAGACCAGCACTGACTCTGAAATGTAATTCTAAGCGTACTTAACAGTAACTTGTATTTCATTCCATAGGAATCCATTGTATGGTTTTCACCAGAAAAGTTTCTAAGTGTCCTATTTTGAAACGTACAAATATTCCTCTAAAATCAGCCAAACTATGAATTCCGATTGACTCACCTGTTATCAAGAGAGAACCCAGTGCTGCATCTTTTACACCAGCACTGACATTGAAAAGTAATTCTAAGTGTACTTACCAGTAACTTGTTTTTCCTTCCATAGGAATCATTGTGTGGTTTTCAGCAGAAAAGTTTCTAAGTGTCCATTTTTGAAACGTACAAATATTCCTCTAAAATCAGCCGTACTACGAATTCCGAATTACTCACCTGTTATCTGGAGAGAACCCAGGGCTGCATCTTTTAGCCCAGCACTGACCCTGAAAAGTAATTCAAAGCATACTTACCAGTAACTTGTATTTCCTTCGATAGGAATCCATTGTGTGGTTTTCACCAGAAAAGTGTCTAAGTGTCCATTTGTGAAACATACAAATATTCCTCTAAAATCAGCCGAACTACGAATTCCGAATTATTCACCTGTTATCAAGAGAGAACCCAGTGCTGCATCTTTTAGACCAGCACTGACTCTGAAATGTAATTCTAAGCATACTTAACAGTAACTTGTATTTCCTTCCATAGAAATCCATTGTGGGGTTTTCACCAGAAAAGTTTCTAAGTGTCCATTTGTGAAACATACAAATATTCCTCTAAAATCAGCCGAACTACGAATTCCGAATGACTCACCTGTTATCAAGAGAGAACCCAGTGCTGCATCTTTTAGACCAGCACTGACTCTGAAATGTAATTCTAAGCGTACTTAACAGTAACTTGTATTTCCTTCCATAGGAATCCATTGTGTGGTTTTCACCAGAGAAGCTTCCAAGTGTCCAATTTTGAAACGTACCAATATTCCTCTAAAATCAGTTGAACTACAAATTCCGATTTACTCACCTGTTATCAGGAGAGAACCCAGGGCTGCATCTTTTAGCCCAGCACTGACCCTGAAAAGTAATTCTTAGCGTACTTACCAGTAACTTGTATTTCCTTCCATAGGAATCCATTGTGTGGTTTTCACCAGAAAAGTGTCTAAGTGTCCATTTTTGAAACGTACAAATATTCCTCTAAAATCAGCCGAACTACGAATTCCGAATTACTCACCTCTTATCAAGAGAGAACCCAGTGCTGCATCTTTTAGACCAGCACTGACTCTGAAATGTAATTCTAAGGATACTTAACAGTAACTTGTATTTCCTTCCATTGGAATCCATTGTGTGGTTTTCACCAGAAAAGTTTCTAAGTGTCCATTTTTGAAACGAACAATTATTCCTCTAAAATCAGCCGAACTACAAATTCTGAATTACTCACCTGTTATCAAGAGGGAACCCAGTGCTGCATCTTTTAGACCAGCACTGACTCTAAAATGTAATTCTAAGCGTACTTAACAGTAACTTGTATTTCATTCCATAGGAATCCATTGTGTGGTGTTCACCAGAAAAGTTTCTAAGTGTCCATTTATGAAATGTACAAATATTCCTCTAAAATAAGCCGAACTACAAATTCTGAATTACTCACCTGTTATCAAGAGAGAACCCAGTGCTGTATCTTTTAGACCAGCACTGACTCTAAAATGTAATTCTAAGCGTACTTAACAGTAACTTGTATTTCATTCCATAGGAATCCATTGTGTGGTTTTCACCAGAAAAGTTTCTAAGTGTCCATTTTTTAAACGAACAATTATTCCTCTAAAATCAGCCGAACTACGAATTCCGAATTACTCACCTGTTATCTGGAGAGAACCCAGGGCTGCATCTTTTAGCCCAGCACTGACCCTGAAAAGTAATTTAAAGCGTACTTACCAGTAACTTGTATTTCCTTCCATAGGAATCCATTGTGTGGTTTTCACCAGAAAAGTGTCTAAGTGTCCATTTGTGAAACGTACAAATATTCCTCTAAAATCAGCCGAACTATGAATTCCGAATTACTCACCTGTTATCAAGAGAGAACCCAGTGCTGCATCTTTTAGACCAGCACTGACTCTGAAATGTAATTCTAAGCATACTTAACAGTAACTTGTATTTCCTTCCATGGAAATCCATTGTGTGGTTTTCACCAGAAAAGTTTCTAAGTGTCCAATTTTGAAACGTACAAATATTCCTCTAAAATCAGCCGAACTACGAATTCCGAATGACTCACCTGTTATCAAGAGAGAACCCAGTGCTGCATCTTTTAGACCAGCACTGACTCTGAAATGTAATTCTAAGCGTACTTAACAGTAACTTGTATTTCCTTCCATAGGAATTCATTGTGTGGTTTTCACCAGAGAAGCTTCCAAGTGTCCAATTTTGAAACGTACCAATATTCCTCTAAAATCAGTTGAACTACGAATTCCTAATTACTCTCCTGTTATCAAGAGAGAACCCAGGGCTGCATCTTTTAGACCAGCACTGACTCTGAAATGTAATTCTAAGCATACTTAACAGTAACTTGTATTTCCTTCCATTGGAATCCATTGTGTGGTTTTCACCAGAAAAGTTTCTAAGTGTCCATTTATGAAATGTACAAATATTCCTCTAAAATCAGCCGAACTACAAATTCTGAATTACTCACCTGTTATCAAGAGAGAACCCAGTGCTGTATCTTTTAGACCAGCACTGACTCTAAAATGTAATTCTAAGCGTACTTAACAGTAACTTGTATTTCATTCCATAGGAATCCATTGTGTGGTTTTCACCAGAAAAGTTTCTAAGTGTCCTATTTTGAAACGTACAAATATTCCTCTAAAATCAGCCAAACTATGAATTCCGATTGACTTACCTGTTATCAAGAGAGAACCCAGTGTTGCATCTTTTACACCAGCACTGACATTGAAAAGTAATTCCAAGCGTACTTACCAGTAACTTGTTTTTCCTTCCATAGGAATCACTGTGTGGTTTTCAGCAGAAAAGTTTCTAAGTGTCCATTTTTGAAACGTACAAATATTCCTCTAAAATCAGCCGAACTACAAATTCCAAATTACTCACCTGTTATCAAGAGAGAACCGAGTGCTGCATCTTTTAGACCAGCACTGACTCTGAAATGTAATTCTAAGCATACTTAACAATAACTTGTATTTCCTTCCATTGGAATCCATTGTGTGGTTTTCACCAGAAAAGTTTCTAAGTGTCCATTTATGAAATGTACAAATATTCCTCTAAAATCAGCCGAACTACAAATTCTGAATTACTCACCTGTTATCAAGAGAGAACCCAGTGCTGCATCTTTTAGACCAGCACTGACTCTAAAATGTAATTCTAAGCGTACTTAACAGTAACTTGTATTTCATTCCATAGGAATCCATTGTGTGGTTTTCACCAGAAAAGTTTCTAAGTGTCCTATTTTGAAACGTACAAATATTCCTCTAAAATCAGCCAAACTATGAATTCCGATTGACTCACCTGTTATCAAGAGAGAACCCAGTGTTGCATCTTTTACACCAGCACTGACATTGAAAAGTAATTCTAAGCGTACTTACCAGTAACTTGTTTTTCCTTCCATAGGAATCCATTGTGTGGTTTTCACCAGAAAAGTTGCTAAGTGTCTATTTTTGAAACGTACAAATATTCATCTACAATCAGCCAAACTACGAATTCCGATTTACTCATCTGTTATCAAGAGAGAACCCAGTGCTGCATCTTTTAGACCAGGACTGACCCTGAAAAGTAATTCTAAGCGTACTTACCAGTTACTTGTATTTCCTTCCATAGGAATCATTGTGTGGTTTTCAGCAGAAAAGTTTCTAAGTGTCCTATTTTGAAACGTACAAATATTCCTCTAAAATCAGCCAAACTACGAATTCCGATTGACTCACCTGTTATCAAGAGAGAACCCAATGCTGCATCTTTTAGACCAGCACTGACATTGAAATGTAATTCTAAGCGTACTTACCAGTAACTTGTTTTTCCTTGCATAGGAATCATTGTGTGGTTTTCAGCAGAAAAGTTTCTAAGAGTCCAATTTTGAAATGTACAAATATTCCTCTAAAATCAGCCAAACTACGAATTCCGATTTACTCACCTGTTATCAGGAGAGAACCCAGTGCTGCATCTTTTAACCCAGCACTGACCCTGAAAAGTAATTCCAAGCATACTTACCAGTAACTTGTATTTCCTTTCCTAGGAATCCATTGTGTGGTTTTCACCAGAAAAGTTTCTAAATGTCCAATTTTGAAACGTACAAATATTCCTCTAAAATCAGTTGAACTACGAATTCCGATTTAGTCACCTGTTATCAGGAGAGAACCCAGAGCTGCATCTTTCAGCCCAGCACTGACCCTGAAAAGTAATTCTAACCGTACTTACCAGTTACTTGTATTTACTTCCAAAGGAATCAAAGGTGTGGTTTTCGCCAGAAAAGTTTCTAAGTTTCCAATTTTGAAATGTACAAACATTCCTCTAAAATAAGCCGAACTACGAATTCCGATTTACTCACCTGTTGTCAGGAGAGAACGCAGGACTGCATCTTTTAGCCCAGCACTGACACAAAAAAGTAATTCTAAGCGTACTTACCAGTAACTTGTATTTCCATCCATAGGAATCCATTGTGTGGTTATCAGTAGAAAAGTTTCTAAGTGTCCAATTTTAAAACGTACAAATATTCCTCTAAAATCAGCCAAACTACGAATTTCGATTTACTCACCTGTTATCAAGAGAGAAGACAGGGCTGCATCTTTTAGCCCAGCACTGACTCTGAAAAGTAATTTGAAGGGTACTTACCAGTAACTTGTATTTCCGTCCATAGGAATCCATTGTGTGGTTATCAGCAGAAAAGTTTCAAAGTGTCCAATTTTAAAACGTACAAATATTCCTCTAAAATCAGCCAAACTACGAAATCCGATTTAGTCACCTGTTATCAAGAGAGAACCTATGCTGCATCTTTTAGACCAGCACTGACCCTGAAAAGTAATTCTAAGCGTACTTACCAGTAACTTGTATTTCCTTCCATCGGAATCCATTGTGTGGTTTGCACCAGAAAAGTTTCTAAGTGTCCATTTTTGAAACGTACAAATATTCCTTTAAAATCAGCCGAACTACGAATTCCGATTTACTCACCTGTTATCAGGATAGAACCCAGTGCTGCATCTTTTAACCCAGCACTGACCCTGAAAAGTAATTCCAAGCATACTTACCAGTAACTTGTATTTCCTTTCATAGGAATCAAAGGTGTGGTTTTCGCCAGAAAAGTTTCTAAGTTTCCAATTTTGAAATGTACAAACATTCATCTAAAATAAGCCGAACTACGAATTCCGATTTACTCACCTGTTATCAGGAGAGAACACAGGGCTGCATCTTTTAGCCCAGCACTGACTCTGAAAAGTTATTCGAAGCGTACTTACCAGTAACTTGTATTTCCTTCCATAGGAATCCATTGTGTGGTTTTCACCAGAAAAATTTCTAAGTGTCCAATTTTGAAACGTATAAATATTCCTCTAAAATCAGCCGAACTACGAATTCTGATTTACTCACCTATTATTAGGAGAGAACCCAGGGCTGCATCTTTTAGACCAGCACTGACCCTGAAAAGTAATTCTAAGTGTACTTACCAGTAACTTGTATTTCCTTCCATAGGAATCCATTGTGTGGTGTTCACCAGAAAAGTATCTAAGTGTCCATTTTTGAAAAGTATAAATATTCCTCTAAAATCAGCTGAACTACGAATTCCAAATTACTCACCTGTTATCAAGAGAGAACCCAGTGCTGCATCTTTTAGACCAGTACTGACTCTGAAAAGTAATTCTAAGCTTACTTAACAGTAACTTGTATTTCCTTCCATAGGAATCCATTATGTGGTTTTCACCAGAAAAGTTTCTAAGTGTCCAATTTTGAAACTGACAAATATTCCTCTAAATTCAGTTGAACTACGAATTCCGATTTACTCATCTGTTATCAGGAGAGAACTCAGGGCTGCATATTTTGGCCCAGCACTGACCCTGAAAAGTAATTCTAAGCGTACTTAATAGTAACTTGTATTTCCTTCCATAGGAATCATTGTGTGGTTTTCACCAGAAAAGTTTCTAAGTGTCCTATTTTGAACGTACAAATATTCCTCTAAAATCAGCCAAACTACGAATATCGATTGACTCACCTGTTATCAAGAGAGAACCCAGTGCTGCATCTTTTAGACGAGCACTGACATTGAAAAGTAATTCTAAGCGTACTTACCAGTAACTTGTTTTTCCTTCCATAGGAATCATTGTGTGGTTTTCAGCAGAAAAGTTTCTAAGAGTCCAATTTTGAAATGTACAAATATTCCTCTAAAATCAGCCGAACTATGAATTCCGATTTACTCACCTGTTAGGAGAGAACCCAGGGCTGTATCTTTTAGCCCAGCACTGACCCTGAAAAGTAATTCAAAGCTTACTTACCAGTAACTTGTATTTCCTTCCATAGGAATCCACTGTGTGGTTTTCACCAGAAAAGTTTCTAAGTGTCCATTTTTGAAACGTACAAATATTCCTCTAAAATCAGCCGAACTACGAATTCCGATTTACTCACCTGTTCTTGGGAGAGAACCCAGGGCTGTATCTTTTAGCCCAGCACTGACCCTGAAAAGTAATTCTAAGCATACTTACCAGTAACTTGTATTTCCTTCCATAGGAATCCATTGTGTGGTTTTCACCAGAAAAGTTTCTACGTATCCAATTTTGGAACGTACAAGTATTCCTCTTAAATCAGCCGAACTACGAATTCCGATTTACTCACCTGTTATCAAGAGAGAACCTATGCAGCATCTTTTAGTCCAGCACTGACCCTGAAAAGGAATTCTAAGCGTACTTACCAGTAACTTGTATTTCCTTCCATAGGAATCCATTGTGTGGTTTTCACCAGAAAAGTTTCTAAGTGTCCAATTTTGAAACGTACAAATATTCCTATAAAATCAGTTGAACTACGAATTCCGATTTACTCACCTGTTATCAGGAGAGAACCCAGGGCTGTATCTTTTAGCCCAGCACTGACCCTGAAAAGTAATTCTAACTGTACTTACCAGTTACTTGTATTTACTTCCAAAGGAATCAAAGGTGTGGTTTTCACCAGAAAAGTTTCTAAGTGTCCAATTTTGAAACGTGCAAATATTCCTCTAAAATCAGCCAAACTACAAATTCCGATTTACTCACCTGTTATCAGGAGAGAACATGGGGCTGCATCTTTTAGCCCAGCACTGACTCTGAAAAGTAATTCGAAGCGTACTTACCAGTAACTTGTATTTCCTTTCATAGGAATCCATTGTGTGGTTTTCACCAGAAAAGTTTCTTAATGTCCAATTTTGAACCGTACAAATATTCCTCTAAAATCAGTTGAACTACGAATTCCGATTTACTCACCTGTTATCAGGAGAGAACCCAGGGCTGCATCTTTTAGCCCAGCACTGACCCTGAAAAGTAATTTTAACTGTACTTACCAGTTACTTGTATTTACTTCCAAAAGAATCAAAGGTGTGGTTTTCACCAGAAAAGTTTCTAAGTTTCCAATTTTGAAACATATAAATATTCCTCTAAAATAAGCCAAATTTGAATTCTGATTTACTCACCTATTATTAGGAGAGAACCCAGGGCTGCATCTTTTAGACCAGCACAGACCCTGAAAGTTAATTCTAAGCGTACTTACCAGTAACTTGTATTTCCTTCCATAGGAATCCATTGTGTGGTTATCAGCAGAAAAGTTTCTAAGTGTCCAATTTTGAAATGTACAAATATTCCTCTAAAAACAGCCGAACTACGAATTACAAATTACTCACCTGTTATCAGGAGAGAACTCAGGGCTGCATCTTTTAGCCCAGCACTGACCCTGAAAAGTAATTCTAAGCGTACTTACCATTAACTTGTATTTCATTCCTTAGGTATCCATTGTGTGGTTTTCACCAGAAAAGTTTCTAAGTGTCCAATTTTGAAACGTATAAATATTCCTCTAAAATCAGCCGAACTACGAATTCTGATTTACTCACCTATTATTAGGAGAGAACCCAGGGCTGCATCTTTTAGCCCAGCACTGACCCTGAAAAGTAATTCTAAGTGCACTTACCAGTAACTTGTATTTCCTTCCATAGGAATCCATTGTGTGGTTTTCACCAGAAAAGTATCTAAGTGTCCATTTTTGAAAAGTATAAATATTCCTCTAAATTCAGTTGAACTACAAATTCCGATTTACTCATCTGTTATCAGGAGAGAACCCAGGGCTGCATCTTTTAGCCCAGCACTGACCCTGAAAAGTAATTCTAAGAGTACTTACCAGTAACTTGTATTTCCTTCCATAGGAATCCATTGTGTGGTTTTCACTAGAAAAGTTTCTAAGTGTACAATTTTGAAACGTACAAATATTCCTCTAAAATAAGCGGAACTACGAATTCCAAATTGCTCACCTGTTATCAGGAGAGAAACCAGGGCTGCATCTTTTAGCCCAGAACTGACCCTGAAAAGTAATTCTAAACGTACTTACCAGGAACTTGTATTTCCTTCCATAGGAATCCATTGTGTAGTTTTCACCAGAAAAGTTTCTAAGTGTCCATTTTTTAAACGGACAAATATTCCTCTACAATAGGCCGAACTGCGAATTCCGATTTCCTCACCTGTTATCAGGAGAGAACGCAGGGCTGCATCTTTTAGCCCAGCACTGACCCTGAAAAGTAATTCTTACCGTACTTACCAGTTACTTGTATTTACTTCCAAAGGAATCAAATGTGTGGTTTTCAATAGAAAAGTTTCTAAGTGTCCAATTTTGAAATGTACAAATATTCCTCTAAAATAAGCCGAACTATGAATTCCGATTTACTCACCTGTTATCAGGAGAGAACACAGGGCTGCATCTTTTAGCCCAGCACTGACTCTGAAAAGTAATTCTAAGTGTACTTACCAGTAACTTGTATTTCCTTCCATAGGAATCCATTGTTTGGTTTTCACCAGAAAAGTTTCTAAGTGTTCAATTTTGAAATGTACAAATATTCCTCTAAAATCAGCCGAACTACGAAATCTGATTTACTCACCTATTATTAGGAGAGAACCCAGGGCTGCATCTTTTAGACCAGCACTGACCCTGAAAAGTAATTCGAAGCGTACTTACCAGTAACTTGTATTTCCTTCCATAGGAATCCATTGTGTGGTTTTCACCAGAAAAGTTTCTAAGTTTCCAATTTTGAAACATATAAATATTCCTCTAAAATAAGCCAAATTTGAATTCTGATTTACTCACCTATTATTAGGAGAGAACCCAGGGCTGCATCTTTTAGACCAGCACAGACCCTGAAAGTTAATTCTAAGCGTACTTACCAGTAACTTGTATTTCCTTCCATAGGAATCCATTGTGTGGTTATCAGCAGAAAAGTTTCTAAGTGTCCAATTTTGAAATGTACAAATATTCCTCTAAAAACAGCCAAACTACGAATTACAAATTACTCACCTGTTATCAGGAGAGAACTCAGGGCTGCATCATTTAGCCCAGCACTGACCCTGAAAAGTAATTCTAAGCGTACTTACCATTAACTTGTATTTCATTCCTTAGGTATCCATTGTGTGGTTTTCACCAGAAAAGTTTCTAAGTGTCCAATTTTGAAACATATAAATATTCCTCTAAGATCAGCCGAACTACGAATTCTGATTTACTCACCTATTATTAGGAGAGAACCCAGGGCTGCATCTTTTAGCCCAGCACTGACCCTGAAAAGTAATTC
This sequence comes from Triturus cristatus, assembly GCF_964204655.1. Taxonomy (NCBI): domain Eukaryota; kingdom Metazoa; phylum Chordata; class Amphibia; order Caudata; family Salamandridae; genus Triturus; species Triturus cristatus. The sequence goes on from NW_028187292.1 coordinate 1,259,142, forward strand.
TAAGTGCACTTACCAGTAACTTGTATTTCCTTCCATAGGAATCCATTGTGTAGTTTTCACCAGAAAAGTATCCAAGTGTCCATTTTTGAAAAGTATAAATATTCATCTAAAATCAGCCGAACTACGAATACCAAATTACTCACCTGTTATCAAGAGAGAACCCAGTGCTGCATCTTTTAGACCAGTACTGAGTCTGAAAAGAAATTCTAAGCGTACTTAACAGTAACTTGTATTTCCTTCCATAGGAATCCATTATGTGTTTTTCAACAGAAAAGTTTCTAAGTGTCCAATTTTGAAACGGACAAATATTCCTCCAAATTCAGTTGAACTACAAATTCCGATTTACTCATCTGTTCTCAGGAGAGAACCCAGGGCTGCATCTTTTAGCCCAGCACTGACCCTGAAAAGTTATTCTAAGAGTACTTACTAGTAACTTGTATTTCCTTCCATAGGAATCCATTGTGTGGTTTTCACTAGAAAAGTTTCGAAGTGTCCAATTTTGAAATGTACAAATATTCCTCTAAAATCAGCGGAACTACGAATTCCAAATTGCTCACCTGTTATCAGGAGAGAAACCAGGGCTGCATCTTTTAGCCCAGAACTGACCCTGAAAAGTAATTCTTACCGTACTTACCAGTTACTTGTATTTACTTCCAAAGGAATCAAATGTGTGGTTTTCACTAGAAAAGTTTCTAAGTGTCCAATTTTGAAACGTACAAATATTCCTCTAAAATAAGCGGAACTACGAATTCCAAATTGCTCACCTGTTATCAGGAGAGAAACCAGGGCTGCATCTTTTAGCCCAGAACTGACCCTGAAAAGTAATTCTGAACGTACTTACCAGGAACTTGTATTTCCTTCCATAGGAATCCATTGTGTAGTTTTCACCAGAAAAGTTTCTAAGTGTCCATTTTTGAAACGGACAAATATTCCTCTAAAATAAGCCGAACTGCGAATTCCGATTTCCTCACCTGTTATCAGGAGAGAACGCAGGGCTGCATCTTTTAGCCCAGCACTGACCCTGAAAAGTAATTCTTACCGTACTTACCAGTTACTTGTATTTACTTCCAAAGGAATCAAATGTGTGGTTTTCAATAGAAAAGTTTCTAATTGTCCAATTTTGAAATGTACAAATATTCCTCTAAAATAAGCCGAACTATGAATTCCGATTTACTCACCTGTTATCAGGAGAGAACACAGGGCTGCATCTTTTAGCCCAGCACTGACTCTGAAAAGTAGTTCTAAGTGTACTTACCAGTAACTTGTATTTCCTTCCATAGGAATCCATTGTTTGGTTTTCACCAGAAAAGTTTCTAAGTGTTCAATTTTGAAATGTACAAATATTCCTCTAAAATCAGCCGAACTACGAAATCTGATTTACTCACCTATTATTAGGAGAGAACCCAGGGCTGCATCTTTTAGACCAGCACTGACCCTGAAAAGTAATTCTAAGTGTACTTATCAGTAACTTGTATTTCCTTCCATAGGAATCCATTGTGTGGTTTTCACCAGAAAAGTATCCAAGTGTCCATTTTTGAAAAGTATAAATATTTCTCTAAAATCAGCCGAACGACGAATTCCAAATTACTCACCTGTTATCAAGAGAGAACCCAGTGCTGCATCTTTTAGACCTGTACTGACTCTGAAAAGTAATTCTATGCGTACTTAACAGTACCTTGTATTTCCTTCCATAGGAATCCATTGTGTGATTTTCACCAGAAAAGTTTCTAAGTGTCCATTTTTGAAACGTACAAATATTCCTTTAAAATCAGCCGAACTACGAATTCCGATTTACTCACCTGTTATCAGGAGAGAACCCAGTGCTGCATCTTTTAACCCAGCACTGACCCTGAAAAGTAATTCCAAGCATACTTACCAGTAACTTGTATTTCCTTTCATAGGAATCCATTGTGTGGTTTTCACCAGAAAAGTTTCTAAATGTCCAATTTTGAAACGTACAAATATTCCTCTAAAATCAGTTGAACTACGAATTCCGATTTACTCACCTGTTATCAGGAGAGAACCCAGGGCTGCATCTTTTAGCCCAGCACTGACCCTGAAAAGTAATTCTAACTGTACTTACCAGTTACTTGTATTTACTTCCAAAGGAATCAAAGTTGTGGTTTTCACCAGAAAAGTTTCTAAGTTTCCAATTTTGAAATGTACAAACATTCCTCTAAAATAAGCCGAACTACGAATTCCGATTTACTCACCTGTTATCAGGAGAGAATGCAGGACTGCATCTTTTAGCCCAGCACTGAACCAAAAAAGTAATTCTAAGCGTACTTACCAGTAACTTGTATTTCCTTCCATAGGAATCCATTGTGTTGTTTATCAGCAGAAAAGTTTCTAAGTGTCCAATTTTGAAACGTACAAATATTCCTCTAAAATCAGCCAAACTACGAATTCCGATTTACTCACCTGTTATCAGGAGAGAATACGGGGCTGCATCTTTTAGCCTAGCACTGACTCTGAAAAGTAATTCGAAGCGTACTTACCAGTAACTTGTATTTCCTTCCATAGGAATCCATTGTGTGGTTTTCACCAGAAAAGTTTCTAAGTGTCCAATTTTGAAACATATAAATATTCCTCTAAAATAAGCCGAATTCGAATTCTGATTTACTCACCTATTATTAGGAGAGAACCCAGGGCTGCATCTTTTAGACCAGCACAGACCCTGAAAATAATTCTAAGCGTACTTACCAGTAACTTGTATTTCCTTCCATAGGAATCCATTGTGTGGTTATCAGCAGAAAAGTTTCTAAGTGTCCAATTTTGAAATGTACAAATATTCCTCTAAAAACAGCCGAACTACGAATTACAAATTACTCACCTTTTATCAGGAGAGAACTCAGGGCTGCATCTTTTAGCCCAGCATTGACCCTGAAAAGTAATTCTAAGCGTACTTACCATTAACTTGTATTTCATTCCTTAGGTATCCATTGTGTGGTTTTCACCAGAAAAGTTTCTAAGTGTCCAATTTTGAAACGTATAAATATTCCTCTAAAATCAGCCGAACTACGAATTCTGATTTACTCACCTATTATTAGGAGAGAACCCAGGGCTGCATCTTTTAGCCCAGCACTCACTGTGAAAAGTAATTCTAAGCGTACTTACCAGTAACTTGTATTTCCTTCCATAGGAATCCATTGTGTGGTTTTCACCAGAAAAGTATGTAAGTGTCCATTTTTGAAAAGTATAAATATTCCTCTAAAATCAGCCGAACTACGAATACCAAATTACTCACCTGTTATCAAGAGAGAACCCAGTGCTGCATCTTTTAGACCAGTACTGACTCTGAAAAGTAATTCTAAGCGTACTTAATAGTAACTTGTATTTCCTTCCATAGGAATCCATTATGTGGTTTTCACCAGAAAAGTTTCTAAGTGTCCAATTTTGAAACGGACAAATATTCCTCCAAATTCAGTTGAACTACAAATTCCGATTTACTCATCTGTTTTCAGGAGAGAACCCAGGGCTGCATCTTTTAGCCCAGCACTGACCCTGAAAAGTAATTCTAAGAGTACTTACCAGTAACTTGTATTTCCTTCCATAGGAATCCATTGTGTGGTTTTCACTAGAAAAGTTTCTAAGTGTCCAATTTTGAAACGTACAAATATTCCTTTAAAATCAGCGGAACTACGAATTCCAAATTGCTCACCTGTTATCAGGAGAGAAACCAGGGCTGCATCTTTTAGCCCAGAACTGACCCTGAAAAGTAATTCTAAACGTACTTACCAGGAACTTGTATTTCCTTCCATAGGAATCCATTGTGTAGTTTTCACCAGAAAAGTTTCTAAGTGTCCATTTTTGAAAAGGACAAATATTCCTCTAAAAATAAGCCGAACTGCGAATTCCGATTTACTCACCTGTTATCAGGAGAGAACCCAGGGCTGCATCATTTAGCCCAGCACTGACCCTGAAAAGTAATTCTTACCGTACTTACCAGTTACTTGTATTTACTTCCAAAGGAATCAAATGTGTGGTTTTCACTAGAAAAGTTTCTAAGTGTCCAATTTTGAAACGTACAAATATTCCTCTAAAATAAGCCGAACTATGAATTCCGATTTACTCACCTGTTATCAGGAGAGAACACACGGCTGCATCTTTTAGCCCAGCACTGACTCTGAAAAGTAATTCTAAGCGTACTTACCAGTAACTTGTATTTCCTTTCATAGGAATCCATTGTGTGGTTTTCACCAGAAAAGTTTCTAAATGTCCAATTTTGAAATGTACAAACATTCCTCTAAAATAAGCCGAAGTACGAATTCCGATTTACTCACCTGTTATCAGGAGAGAATGCAGGACTGCATCTTTTAGCCCAGCACTGACCCTGAAAAGTAATTCTAACTGTACTTACCAGTTACTTGTATTTACTTCCAAAGGAATCAAAGGTGTGGTTTTCACCAGAAAAGTTTCTAAGTTTCCAATTTTGAAATGTACAAACATTCCTCTAAAATAAGCCGAAGTACGAATTCCGATTTACTCACCTGTTATCAGGAGAGAATGCAGGACTGCATCTTTTAGCCCAGCACTGAACCAAAAAAGTAATTCTAAGCGTACTTACCAGTAACTTGTATTTCCTTCCATAGGAATCCATTGTGTTGTTTATCAGCAGAAAAGTTTCTAAGTGTCCAATTTTGAAACGTACAAATATTCCTCTAAAATCAGCCAAACTACGAATTCCGATTTACTCACCTGTTATCAGGAGAGAACCCAGGGCTGCATCTTTTAGACCAGCACTGACCCTGAAAAGTAATTCTAAGTGTACTTATCAGTAACTTGTATTTCCTTCCATAGGAATCCATTGTGTGGTTTTCACCAGAAAAGTATCCAAGTGTCCATTTTTGAAAAGTACAAATATTCCTCTAAAATCAGCCGAACTACGAAATCTGATTTACTCACCTATTATTAGGAGAGAACCCAGGGCTGCATCTTTTAGACCAGCACTGACCCTGAAAAGTAATTCTAAGTGTACTTATCAGTAACTTGTATTTCCTTCCATAGGAATCCATTGTGTGGTTTTCACCAGAAAAGTATCCAAGTGTCCATTTTTGAAAAGTATAAATATTCCTCTAAAATCAGCCGAACGACGAATTCCAAATTACTCACCTGTTATCAAGAGAGAACCCAGTGCTGCATCTTTTAGACCTGTACTGACTCTGAAAAGTAATTCTATGCGTACTTAACAGTACCTTGTATTTCCTTCCATAGGAATCCATTGTGTGGTTTTCACCAGAAAAGTTTCTAAGTGTCCATTTTTGAAACGTACAAATATTCCTTTAAAATCAGCCGAACTACGAATTCCGATTTACTCACCTGTTATCAGGAGAGAACCCAGTGCTGCATCTTTTAACCCAGCACTGACCCTGAAAAGTAATTCCAAGCATACTTACCAGTAACTTGTATTTCCTTTCATAGGAATCCATTGTGTGGTTTTCACCAGAAAAGTTTCTAAATGTCCAATTTTGAAACGTACAAATATTCCTCTAAAATCAGTTGAACTACGAATTCCGATTTACTCACCTGTTATCAGGAGAGAACCCAGGGCTGCATCTTTTAGCCCAGCACTGACCCTGAAAAGTAATTCTAACTGTACTTACCAGTTACTTGTATTTACTTCCAAAGGAATCAAAGGTGTGGTTTTCACCAGAAAAGTTTCTAAGTTTCCAATTTTGAAATGTACAAACATTCCTCTAAAATAAGCCGAACTACGAATTCCGATTTACTCTCCTGTTATCAGGAGAGAATGCAGGACTGCATCTTTTAGCCCAGCACTGAACCAAAAAAGTAATTCTAAGCATACTTACCAGTAACTTGTATTTCCTTCCATAGGAATCCATTGTGTTGTTTATCAGCAGAAAAGTTTCTAAGTGTCCAATTTTGAAACGTACAAATATTCCTCTAAAATCAGCCAAACTACGAATTCCGATTTACTCACCTGTTATCAGGAGAGAATACGGGGCTGCATCTTTTAGCCCAGCACTGACTCTGAAAAGTAATTCGAAGCGTACTTACCAGTAACTTGTATTTCCTTCCATAGGAATCCATTGTGTGGTTTTCACCAGAAAAGTTTCTAAGTGTCCAATTTTGAAACATATAAATATTCCTCTAAAATAAGCCGAATTCGAATTCTCATTTACTCACCTATTATTAGGAGAGAACCCAGGGCTGCATCTTTTAGACCAGCACAGACCCTGAAAATAATTCTAAGCGTACTTACCAGTAACTTGTATTTCCTTCCATAGGAATCCATTGTGTGGTTATCAGCAGAAAAGTTTCTAAGTGTCCAATTTTGAGATGTACAACTATTCCTCTAAAAACATCCGAACTACGAATTACAAATTACTCACCTTTTATCAGGAGAGAACTCAGGGCTGCATCTTTTAGCCCAGCATTGACCCTGAAAAGTAATTCTAAGCGTACTTACCATTAACTTGTATTTCATTCCTTAGGTATCCATTGTGTGGTTTTCACCAGAAAAGTTTCTAAGTGTCCAATTTTGAAACGTATAAATATTCCTCTAAAATCAGCCGAACTACGAATTCTGATTTACTCACCTATTATTAGGAGAGAACCCAGGGCTGCATCTTTTAGCCCAGCACTCACTGTGAAAAGTAATTCTAAGCGTACTTACCAGTAACTTGTATTTTCTTCCATAGGAATCCATTGTGTGGTTTTCACCAGAAAAGTATGTAAGTGTCCATTTTTGAAAAGTATAAATATTCCTCTAAAATCAGCCGAACTACGAATACCAAATTACTCACCTGTTATCAAGAGAGAACCCAGTGCTGCATCTTTTAGACCAGTACTGACTCTGAAAAGTAATTCTAAGCGTACTTAATAGTAACTTGTATTTCCTTCCATAGGAATCCATTATGTGGTTTTCACCAGAAAAGTTTCTAAGTGTCCAATTTTGAAACGGACAAATATTCCTCCAAATTCAGTTGAACTACAAATTCCGATTTACTCATCTGTTTTCAGGAGAGAACCCAGGGCTGCATCTTTTAGCCCAGCACTGACCCTGAAAAGTAATTATAAGCGTACTTACCAGTAACTTGTATTTCCTTCCATAGGAATCCATTGTTTGGTTTTCACCAGAAAAGTTTCTAAGTGTCCATTTTTGAAACGTACAAATATTCCTCTAAAATCAGCCGAACTACGAATTCCGAATTACTCACCTGTTATCAGGAGAGAACATAGGGCAGCATCTTTTAGACCAGCACTGACCCTGAAAAGTAATTCTAAGCGTACTTACCAGTAACTTGTATTTCCTTCCATAGGAATCCATTGTGTGGTTTTCACCAGAAAGGTTTCTAAGTGTCCATTTTTGAAACATACAAATATTCCTCTAAAATCAGCCGAACTACGAATTCCGAATTACTCACCTGTTATCAGGAGAGAACACAGGGCAGCATCTTTTAGCCCAGCACTGACTCTGAAAAGTAATTTGAAGCGTACTTACCAGTAACTTGTATTTCCTTCCATAGGAATCCATTGTGTGGTTTTCAACAGAAAAGTTTCTAAGTGTCCATTTTTGAAACGTACACATATTCCTCTAAAATCAGCCGAACTACGAATTCCGACTTACTCACCTGTTATCAGGAGAGAACACAGGGCAGCATCTTTTAGATCAGCACTGACCCTGAAAAGTAATTCTAAGCATACTTACCAGTAACTTGTATTTCCTTCAATAGGAATCCATTGTGTGGTTTTCACCAGAAAGGTTTCTAAGTGTCCATTTTTGAAACGTACAAATATTCCTTTAAAATCAGCCGAACTACGAATTCCGATTTACTCACCTGTTATCAGGAGAGAACCCAGTGCTGCATCTTTTAACCCAGCACTGACCCTGAAAAGTAATTCCAAGCATACTTACCAGTAACTTGTATTTCCTTTCATAGGAATCCATTGTGTGGTTTTCACCAGTAAAGTTTCTAAATGTCCAATTTTGAAACGTACAAATATTCCTCTAAAATCAGTTGAACTACGAATTCCGATTTACTCACCTGTTATCAGGAGAGAACCCAGGGCTGCATCTTTTAGCCCAGCACTGACCCTGAAAAGTAATTCTAACTGTACTTACCAGTTACTTGTATTTACTTCCAAAGGAATCAAAGGTGTGGTTTTCACCAGAAAAGTTTCTAAGTTTCCAGTTTTGAAATGTACAAACATTCCTCTAAAATAAGCCGAACTACGAATTCCGATTTACTCACCTGTTATCAGGAGAGAATGCAGGACTGCATCTTTTAGCCCAGCACTGAACCAAAAAAGTAATTCTAAGCGTACTTACCAGTAACTTGTATTTCCTTCCATAGGAATCCATTGTGTTGTTTATCAGCAGAAAAGTTTCTAAGTGTCCAATTTTGAAACGTACAAATATTCCTCTAAAATCAGCCAAACTACGAATTCCGATTTACTCACCTGTTATCAGGAGAGAACACGGGGCTGCATCTTTTAGCCCAGCACTGACTCTAAAAAGTAATTTGAAATGTACTTACCAGTAACTTGTATTTCCTTCCATAGGAATCCATTGTGTGGTTTTCACCAGAAAAGTTTCTAAGTGTCCAATTTTGAAACGTACAAATATTCCTCTAAAATCAGCCGAACTATGAATTCCGATTTACTCACCTGTTCTTGGGAGAGAACCCAGGGCTGTATCTTTTAGCCCAGCACTGACCCTGAAAAGTAATTCTAAGCGTACTTACCAGTAACTTGTATTTCCTTCCATAGGAATCCATTGTGTGGTTTTCACCAGAAAAGTTTCTACGTATCCAATTTTAAATCGCACAAGTATTTCTCTTAAATCAGCCGAACTACGAATTCCAATTTACTCACCTGTTATCAAGAGAGAACCTAGGCTGCATCTTTTAGACCAGCACTGACCCTGAAAAGGAATTCTAAGCGTACTTACCAGTAACTTGTATTTCCTTCCATAGGAATCCATTGTGTGGTTTTCACCAGAAAAGTTTCTAAGTGTTCAATTTTGAAACATACATATATTCCTCTAAAATCAGTTGAACTACGAATTCCGATTTACTCACCTGTTATCAGGAGAGAACCCAGGGCTGCATCTTTTAGCCCAGCACTGACCCTGAAACGTAATTCTAACCGTACTTACCAGTTACTTGTATTTACTTCCAAAGGAATCAAAGGTGTGGTTTTCACCAGAAAAGTTTCTAAGTTTCCAATTTTGAAATGAACAAACATTCCTCTAAAATAAGCCAAACTACGAATTACGATTTACTCACCTGTTAGGAGAGAACCCAGGGCTGCATCTTTTAGCCCAGCACTGACCCTGAAAAATAATTCTAAGTGTACTTACCAGTAACTTGTATTTCCTTCCATAGGAATCCATTGTTTGGTTTTCACCAGAAAAGTTTCTAAGTGTTCAATTTTGGAATGTACAAACATTCCTCTAAAATCAGCCGAACTACGAAATCTGATTTACTAACCTATTATTATGAGAGAACCAAGGGCTGCATCTTTTAGACCAGCACTGACCCTGAAAAGTAATTCTAAGTGTACTTATCAGTAACTTGTATTTCCTTCCATAGGAATCCATTGTGTGGTTTTCACCAGAAAAGTATATAAGTGTCCATTTTTGAAAAGTATAAATATTCCTCTAAAATCAGCCGAACTACGAATTCCAAATTACTCACCTGTCATCAAGAGAGAACCCATTGCTGCATCTTTTAGACCAGTACTGACTCTGAAAAGTAATTCTAAGCGTACTTAACAGTACCTTGTATTTCCTTCCATAGGAATCCATTGTGTGGTTTTCACCAGAAAAGTTTCTAAGTGTCCATTTTTTAAACGTACAAATATTCCTCTAAAATCAGCCGAACTACAAATTCCGAATTACTCACATGTTATCAGGAGAGAACACAGGGCTGCATCTTTTAGACCAGCACTGACCCTGAAAAGTAATTCTAAGCGTACTTACCAGTAACTTGTATTTCCTTCCATAGGAATCCATTGTGTTGATTTCACCAGAAAGGTTTCTAAGTGTCCATTTTTGAAACGTACAAATATTCCTTTAAAATCAGCCGAACTACGAATTCCGATTTACTCACCTGTTATCAGGAGAGAACCCAGTGCTGCATCTTTTAACCCAGCACTGACCCTGAAAAGTAATTCCAAGCATACTTACCAGTTACTTGTATTTCCTTTCATAGGAATCTATTGTGTGGTTTTCACCAGAAAAGTTTCTAAATGTCCAATTTTGAAACGTACAATTATTCCTCTAAAATCAGTTGAACTACGAATTCCGATTCACTCACCTGTTATCAGGAGAGAACCCAGGGCTGCATCTTTTAGCCCAGCACTGACCCTGAAAAGTAATTCTAACTGTACTTACCAGTTACTTGTATTTACTTCCAAAGGAATCAAAGGTGTGGTTTTCACCAGAAAAGTTTCTAAGTTTCCAATTTTGAAATGTACAAACATTCCTCTAAAATAAGCTGAACTACGAATTCTGATTTGCTCACCTGTTATCAGGAGAGAATGCAGGACAGCATCTTTTAGCCCAGCACTGAACCAAAAAAGTAATTCTAAGCGTACTTACCAGTAACTTGTATTTCCTTCCATAGGAATCCATTGTGTTGTTTATCAGCAGAAAATTTTCTAAGTCTCCAATTTTGAAACGTACAAATATTCCTCTAAAATCAGCCAAACTACGAATTCCGATTTACTCACCTGTTATCAGGAGAGAACACGGGGCTGCATCTTTTAGCCCAGCACTGACTCTGAAAAGTAATTTGAAACGTACTTACCAGTAACTTGTATTTCCTTCCATAGGAATCCATTGTGTGGTTTTCACCAGAAAAGTTTCTAAGTGTCCAATTTTGAAACGTACAAATATTCCTCTAAAATCAGCCGAACTACGAATTCCGAATTACTCACCTGTTATCAGGAGAGAACCCAGGGCTGCATCTTTTAGACCAGCACAGACCCTGAAAATTAATTCTAAGCGTACTTACCAGTAACTTGTATTTCCTTCCATAGGAATCCATTGTGTGGTTTTCACCAGAAAAGTTTCTAAGTGTCCAATTTTGAAACGTATAAATATTCCTCTAAAATCAGCCGAACTACGAATTCTGATTTACTCACCTATTATTAGGAGAGAACCCAGGGCTGCATCTTTTAGCCCAGCACTCACTGTGAAAAGTAATTCTAAGCGTACTTACCAGTAACTTGTATTTCCTTCCATAGGAATCCATTGTGTGGTTTTCACCAGAAAAGTATGTAAGTGTCCATTTTTGAAAAGTATAAATATTCCTCTAAAATCAGCCGAACTACGAATACCAAATTACTCACCTGATATCAAGAGAGAACCCAGTGCTGCATCTTTTAGACCAGTACTGACTCTGAAAAGTAATTCTAAGCGTACTTAATAGTAACTTGTATTTCCTTCCATAGGAATCCATTATGTGGTTTTCACCAGAAAAGTTTCTAAGTGTCCAATTTTGAAACGGACAAATATTCCTCCAAATTCAGTTGAACTACAAATTCCGATTTACTCATCTGCTTTCAGGAGAGAACCCAGGGCTGCATCTTTTAGCCCAGCACTGACCCTGAAAAGTAATTCTAAGAGTACTTACCAGTAACTTGTATTTCCTTCCATAGGAATCCATTGTGTGGTTTTCACTAGAAAAGTTTCTAAGTGTCCAATTTTGAAACGTACAAATATTCCTTTAAAATCAGCGGAACTACGAATTCCAAATTGCTCACCTGTTATCAGGAGAGAAACCAGGGCTGCATCTTTTAGCCCAGAACTGACCCTGAAAAGTAATTCTAAACGTACTTACCAGGAACTTGTATTTCCTTCCATAGGAATCCATTGTGTGGTTTTCACCAGAAAAGTTTCTAAATGTCCAATTTTGAAACGTACAAATATTCCTCTAAAATAAGCCGAACTATGAATTCCGATTTACTCACCTGTTATCAGGAGAGAACACACGGCTGCATCTTTTAGCCCAGCACTGACTCTGAAAAGTAATTCTAAGCGTACTTACCAGTAACTTGTATTTCCTTCCATAGGAATCCATTGTTTGGTTTTCACCAGAAAAGTTTCTAAGTGTCCATTTTTGAAACGTACAAATATTCCTCTAAAATCAGCCGAACTACGAATTCCGAATTACTCACCTGTTATCAGGAGAGAACATAGGGCAGCATCTTTTAGACCAGCACTGACCCTGAAAAGTAATTCTAAGCGTACTTACCAGTAACTTGTATTTCCTTCCATAGGAATCCATTGTGTGGTTTTCACCAGAAAGGTTTCTAAGTGTCCATTTTTGAAACATACAAATATTCCTTTAAAATCAGCCGAACTACGAATTCCGATTTACTCACCTGTTATCAGGAGAGAACCCAGTGCTGCACTTTTAACCCAGCACTGACCCTGAAAAGTAATTCCAAGCATACTTACCAGCAACTTGTATTTCCTTTCATAGGAATCCATTGTGTGGTTTTCACCAGAAAAGTTTCTAAATGTCCAATTTTGAAACGTACAAATATTCCTCTAAAATCAGTTGAACTACGAATTCCGATTTACTCACCTGTTATCAGGAGAGAACCCAGGGCTGCATCTTTTAGCCCAGCACTGACCCTGAAAAGTAATTCTAACTGTACTTACCAGTTACTTGTATTTACTTCCAAAGGAATCAAAGGTGTGGTTTTCACCAGAAAAGTTTCTAAGTTTCCAATTTTGAAATGTACAAACATTCCTCTAAAATAAGCCGAAGTACGAATTCCGATTTACTCACCTGTTATCAGGAGAGAATGCAGGACTGCATCTTTTAGCCCAGCACTGAACCAAAAAAGTAATTCTAAGCGTACTTACCAGTAACTTGTATTTCCTTCCATAGGAATCCATTGTGTTGTTTATCAGCAGAAAAGTTTCTAAGTGTCCAATTTTGAAACGTACAAATATTCCTCTAAAATCAGCCAAACTACGAATTCCGATTTACTCACCTGTTATCAGGAGAGAACCCAGGGCTGCATCTTTTAGACCAGCACTGACCCTGAAAAGTAATTCTAAGTGTACTTATCAGTAACTTGTATTTCCTTCCATAGGAATCCATTGTGTGGTTTTCACCAGAAAAGTTTCTAAGTGTCCATTTTTGAAACGTACAAATATTCCTTTAAAATCAGCCGAACTACGAATTCCGATTTACTCACCTGTTATCAGGAGAGAACCCAGTGCTGCATCTTTTAACCCAGCACTGACCCTGAAAAGTAATTTCAAGCATACTTACCAGTAACTTGTATTTCCTTTCATAGGAATCCATTGTGTGGTTTTCACCAGAAAAGTTTCTAAATGTCCAATTTTGAAACGTACAAATATGCCTCTAAAATCAGTTGAACTACGAATTCCGATTTACTCACCTGTTATCAGGAGAGAACCCAGGGCTGCATCTTTTAGCCCAGCACTGACCCTGAAAAGTAATTCTAACTGTACTTACCAGTTACTTGTATTTACTTCCAAAGGAATCAAAGGTGTGGTTTTCACCAGAAAAGTTTCTAAGTTTCCAATTTTGAAATGTACAAACATTCCTCTAAAATAAGCCGAACTACGAATTCCGATTTACTCACCTGTTATCAGGAGAGAATGCAGGACTGCATCTTTTAGCCCAGCACTGAACCAAAAAAGTAATTCTAAGCGTAGTTACCAGTAACTTGTATTTCCTTCCATAGGAATCCATTGTGTTGTTTATCAGCAGAAAAGTTTCTAAGTGTCCAATTTTGAAACGTACAAATATTCCTCTAAAATCAGCCAAACTACGAATTCCGATTTACTCACCTGTTATCAGGAGAGAATACGGGGCTGCATCTTTTAGCCCAGCACTGACTCTGAAAAGTAATTCGAAGCGTACTTACCAGTAACTTGTATTTCCTTCCATAGGAATCCATTGTGTGGTTTTCACCAGAAAAGTTTCTAAGTGTCCAATTTTGAAACATATAAATATTCCTCTAAAATAAGCCGAATTCGAATTCTCATTTACTCACCTATTATTAGGAGAGAACCCAGGGCTGCATCTTTTAGACCAGCACAGACCCTGAAAATAATTCTAAGCGTACTTACCAGTAACTTGTATTTCCTTCCATAGGAATCCATTGTGTGGTTATCAGCAGAAAAGTTTCTAAGTGTCCAATTTTGAAATGTACAAATATTCCTCTAAAAACAGCCGAACTACGAATTACAAATTACTCACCTTTTATCAGGAGAGAACTCAGGGCTGCATCTTTTAGCCCAGCATTGACCCTGAAAAGTAATTCTAAGCGTACTTACCATTAACTTGTATTTCATTCCTTAGGTATCCATTGTGTGGTTTTCACGAGAAAAGTTTCTAAGTGTCCAATTTTGAAACGTATAAATATTCCTCTAAAATCAGCCGAACTACGAATTCTGATTTACTCACCTATTATTAGGAGAGAACCCAGGGCTGCATCTTTTAGCCCAGCACTCACTGTGAAAAGTAATTCTAAGCGTACTTACCAGTAACTTGTATTTCCTTCCATAGGAATCCATTGTGTGGTTTTCACCAGAAAAGTATGTAAGTGTCCATTTTTGAAAAGTATAAATATTCCTCTAAAATCAGCCGAACTACGAATTCCAAATTACTCACCTGTTATCAAGAGAGAACCCAGTGCTGCATCTTGTAGACCAGTACTGACTCTGAAAAGTAATTCTAAGCGTACTTAATAGTAACTTGTATTTCCTTCCATAGGAATCCATTATGTGGTTTTCACTAGAAAAGTTTCTAAGTGTCCAATTTTGAAACGGACAAATATTCCTCCAAATTCAGTTGAACTACAAATTCCGATTTACTCATCTGTTTTCAGGAGAGAACCCAGGGCTGCATCTTTTAGCCCAGCACTGACCCTGAAAAGTAATTATAAGCGTACTTACCAGTAACTTGTATTTCCTTCCATAGGAATCCATTGTTTGGTTTTCACCAGAAAAGTTTCTAAGTGTCCATTTTTGAAACGTACAAATATTCCTCTAAAATCAGCCGAACTACGAATTCCGAATTACTCACCTGTTATCAGGAGAGAACATAGGGCAGCATCTTTTAGACCAGCACTGACCCTGAAACGTAATTCTAAGCGTACTTACCAGTAACTTGTATTTCCTTCCATAGGAATCCATTGTGTGGTTTTCACCAGAAAGGTTTCTAAGTGTCCATTTTTGAAACATACAAATATTCCTTTAAAATCAGCCGAACTACGAATTCCGATTTACTCACCTGTTATCAGGAGAGAACCCAGTGCTGCACATTTAACCCAGCACTGACCCTGAAAAGTAATTCCAAGCATACTTACCAGCAACTTGTATTTCCTTTCATAGGAATCCATTGTGTGGTTTTCACCAGAAAAGTTTCTAAATGTCCAATTTTGAAACGTACAAATATTCCTCTAAAATCAGTTGAACTACGAATTCCGATTTACTCACCTGTTATCAGGAGAGAACCCAGGGCTGCATCTTTTAGCCCAGCACTGACCCTGAAAAGTAATTCTAACTGTACTTACCAGTTACTTGTATTTACTTCCAAAGGAATCAAAGGTGTGGTTTTCACCAGAAAAGTTTCTAAGTTTCCAATTTTGAAATGTACAAACATTCCTCTAAAATAAGCCGAAGTACGAATTCCGATTTACTCACCTGTTATCAGGAGAGAATGCAGGACTGCATCTTTTAGCCCAGCACTGAACCAAAAAAGTAATTCTAAGCGTACTTACCAGTAACTTGTATTTCCTTCCATAGGAATCCATTGTGTTGTTTATCAGCAGAAAAGTTTCTAAGTGTCCAATTTTGAAACGTACAAATATTCCTCTAAAATCAGCCGAACTACGAATTCCGAATTACTCACCTGTTATCAGGAGAGAACACAGGGCAGCATCTTTTAGCCAAGCACTGACTCTGAAAAGTAATTTGAAGCGTACTTACCAGTAACTTGTATTTCCTTCCATAGGAATCCATTGTGTGGTTTTCAACAGAAAAGTTTCTAAGTGTCCATTTTTGAAACGTACAAATATTCCTCTAAAATCAGCCGAACTACGAATTCCGAATTACTCACCTGTTATCAGGAGAGAACACAGGGCAGCATCTTTTAGATCAGCACTGACCCTGAAAAGTAATTCTAAGCATACTTACCAGTAACTTGTATTTCCTTCAATAGGAATCCATTGTGTGGTTTTCACCAGAAAGGTTTCTAAGTGTCCATTTTTGAAACGTACAAATATTCCTTTAAAATCAGCCGAACTACGAATTCCGATTTACTCACCTGTTATCAGGAGAGAACCCAGTGCTGCATCTTTTAACCCAGCACTGACCCTGAAAAGTAATTCCAAGCATACTTACCAGTAACTTGTATTTCCTTTCATAGGAATCCATTGTGTGGTTTTCACCAGTAAAGTTTCTAAATGTCCAATTTTGAAACGTACAAATATTCCTCTAAAATCAGTTGAACTACGAATTCCGATTTACTCACCTGTTATCAGGAGAGAACCCAGGGCTGCATCTTTTAGCCCAGCACTGACCCTGAAAAGTAATTCTAACTGTACTTACCAGTTACTTGTATTTACTTCCAAAGGAATCAAAGGTGTGGTTTTCACCAGAAAAGTTTCTAAGTTTCCAATTATGAAATGTACAAACATTCCTCTAAAATAAGCCGAACTACGAATTCCGATTTACTCACCTGTTATCAGGAGAGAATGCAGGACTGCATCTTTTAGCCCAGCACTGAACCAAAAAAGTAATTCTAAGCGTACTTACCAGTAACTTGTATTTCCTTCCATAGGAATCCATTGTGTTGTTTATCAGCAGAAAAGTTTCTAAGTGTCCAATTTTGAAACGTACAAATATTCCTCTAAAATCAGCCAAACTACGAATTCCGATTTACTCACCTGTTATCAGGAGAGAACACGGGGCTGCATCTTTTAGCCCAGCACTGACTCTGAAAAGTAATTTGAAATGTACTTACCAGTAACTTGTATTTCCTTCCATAGGAATCCATTGTGTGGTTTTCACCAGAAAAGTTTCTAAGTGTCCAATTTTGAAACGTACAAATATTCCTCTAAAATCAGCCGAACTATGAATTCCGATTTACTCACCTGTTCTTGGGAGAGAACCCAGGGCTGTATCTTTTAGCCCAGCACTGACCCTGAAAAGTAATTCTAAGCGTACTTACCAGTAACTTGTATTTCCTTCCATAGGAATCCATTGTGTGGTTTTCACCAGAAAAGTTTCTACGTATCCAATTTTAAATCGCACAAGTATTTCTCTTAAATCAGCCGAACTACGAATTCCAATTTACTCACCTGTTATCAAGAGAGAACCTAGGCTGCATCTTTTAGACCAGCACTGACCCTGAAAAGGAATTCTAAGCGTACTTACCAGTAACTTGTATTTCCTTCCATAGGAATCCATTGTGTGGTTTTCACCAGAAAAGTTTCTAAGTGTTCAATTTTGAAACGTACATATATTCCTCTAAAATCAGTTGAACTACGAATTCCGATTTACTCACCTGATATCAGGAGAGAACCCAGGGCTGCATCTTTTAGCCCAGCACTGACCCTGAAACGTAATTCTAACCGTACTTACCAGTTACTTGTATTTACTTCCAAAGGAATCAAAGGTGTGGTTTTCACCAGAAAAGTTTCTAAGTTTCCAATTTTGAAATGTACAAACATTCCTCTAAAATAAGCCAAACTACGAATTACGATTTACTCACCTGTTAGGAGAGAACCCAGGGCTGCATCTTTTAGCCCAGCACTGACCCTGAAAAATAATTCTAAGTGTACTTACCAGTAACTTGTATTTCCTTCCATAGGAATCCATTGTTTGGTTTTCACCAGAAAAGTTTCTAAGTGTTCAATTTTGAAATGTACAAACATTCCTCTAAAATCAGCCGAACTACGAAATCTGATTTACTAACCTATTATTAGGAGAGAACCCAGGGCTGCATCTTTTAGACCAGCACTGACCCTGAAAAGTAATTCTAAGTGTACTTATCAGTAACTTGTATTTCCTTCCATAGGAATCCATTGTGTGGTTTTCACCAGAAAAGTTTCTAAGTGTCCATTTTTTAAACGTACAAATATTCCTCTAAAATCAGCCGAACTACAAATTCCGAATTACTCACCTGTTATCAGGAGAGAACACAGGGCTGCATCTTTTAGACCAGCACTGACCCTGAAAAGTAATTCTAAGCGTACTTACCAGTAACTTGTATTTCCTTCCATAGGAATCCATTGTGTTGATTTCACCAGAAAGGTTTCTAAGTGTCCATTTTTGAAACGTACAAATATTCCTTTAAAATCAGCCGAACTACGAATTCCGATTTACTCACCTGTTATCAGGAGAGAACCCAGTGCTGCATCTTTTAACCCAGCACTGACCCTGAAAAGTAATTCCAAGCATACTTACCAGTTACTTGTATTTCCTTTCATAGGAATCTATTGTGTGGTTTTCACCAGAAAAGTTTCTAAATGTCCAATTTTGAAACGTACAAATATTCCTCTAAAATCAGTTGAACTACGAATTCCGATTCACTCACCTGTTATCAGGAGAGAACCCAGGGCTGCATCTTTTAGCCCAGCACTGACCCTGAAAAGTAATTCTTACCGTACTTACCAGTTACTTGTATTTACTTCCAAAGGAATCAAATGTGTGGTTTTCACCAGAAAAGTTTCTAAGTGTTCAATTTTGAAATGTACAAACATTCCTCTAAAATAAGCTGAACTACGAATTCTGATTTGCTCACCTGTTATCAGGAGAGAATGCAGGACTGCATCTTTTAGCCCAGCACTGAACCAAAAAAGTAATTCTAAGCGTACTTACCAGTAACTTGTATTTCCTTCCATAGGAATCCATTGTGTGGTTTTCACCAGAAAAGTTTCTAAGTGTCCAATTTTGAAACGTACAAATATTCCTCTAAAATCAGCCAAACTACGAATTCCGAATTACTCACCTGTTATCAGGAGAGAACCCAGGGCTGCATCTTTTAGACCAGCACAGACCCTGAAAATTAATTCTAAGCGTACTTACCAGTAACTTGTATTTCCTTCCATAGGAATCCATTGTGTGGTTTTCACCAGAAAGGTTTCTAAGTGTCCATTTGTGAAACGTACAAATATTCCTCTAAAATCAGCCGAACTACAAATTCCGAATTACTCACCTGTTATCAAGAGAGAACCCAGTGCTGCATCTTTTAGACCAGTACTGACCCTGAAAAGTAATTCAAAGCGTACTTACCAGTAACTTGTATTTCCTTCCATAGGAATCCATTGTGTTGTTTTCACCAGAAAAGTGTCTAAGTGTCATTTTGTGAAACGTACAAATATTCCTCTAAAATCAGCCGAACTACGAATTCTGAATTACTCACCTGTTATCAAGAGAGAACCCAGTGCTGCATCTTTTAGACAAGCACTGACTCTGAAATGTAATTCTAAGCATACTTAACAGTAACTTGTATTTCCTTCCATAGGAATCCATTGTGTGGTTTTCACCAGAAAAGTTTCTAAGTGTCCATTTTTGAAACATACAAATATTCCTCTAAAATCAGCCGAACTACGAATACCGATTTACTCACCTGTTCTTGGGAGAGAACCCAGGGCTGTATCTTTTAGCCCAGCACTGACCCTGAAAAGTAATTCTAAGCGTACTTACCAGTAACTTGTATTTCCTTCCATAGGAATCCATTGTGTGGTTTTCACCAGAAAAGTTTCTACGTATCCAATTTTGAATCGCACAAGTATTTCTCTTAAATCAGCCAAACTACGAATTCCAATTTACTCACCTGTTATCAAGAGAACCTAGGCTGCATCTTTTAGACCAGCACTGACCCTGAAAAGGAATTCTAAGCGTACTTACCGGTAACTTGTATTTCCTTCCGTAGGAATCCATTGTGTGGTTTTCACCAGAAAAGTTTCTAAGTTTCCAATTTTGAAATGTACAAACATTCCTCTAAAATAGGCCGAACTACGAATTCCGATTTAATGACCTGTTATCAGGAGAGAATGCAGGACTGCATCTTTTAGCCCAGCACTGAACCAAAAAAGTAATTCTAAGCGTACTTACCAGTAACTTGTATTTCCTTCCATAGGAATGTATTGTGTTGTTTATCAGCAGAAAAGTTTCTAAGTGTCCAATTTTGAAACGTACAAATATTCCTCTAAAATCAGCCAAACTACGAATTCCGATTTACTCACCTGTTATCAGGAGAGAACACGGGGCTGCATCTTTTAGCCCAGCACTGACTCTGAAAAGTAATTTGAAGCGTACTTACCAGTAACTTGTATTTCCTTCCATAGGAATCCATTGTGTAGTTTTCACCAGAAAAGTTTCTAAGTGTCCAATTTTGAAACGTATAAATATTCCTCTAAAATAAGCCGAATTCGAATTCTGATTTACTCACCTATTATTAGGAGAGAACTCAGGGCTGCATCTTTTAGACCAGCACAGACCCTGAAAATTAATTCTAAGCGTACTTACCAGTAACTTGTATTTCCTTCCATAGGAATCCATTGTGTGGTTATCAGCAGAAAAGTTTCTAAGTGTCCAATTTTGAAATGTACAAATATTCCTCTAAAAGCAGCCGAACTACGAATTACAAATTACTCACCTGTTATCAGGAGAGAACTCAGGGCTGCATCTTTTAGCCCAGCACTGACCCTGAAAAGTAATTCTAAGCGTAATTACCATTAACTTGTATTTCATTCCTTAGGTATCCATTTTGTGGTTTTCACCAGAAAAGTTTCTAAGTGTCCAATTTTGAAACTTATAAATATTCCTCTAAAATCAGCCGAACTACGAATTCTGATTTACTCACCTATTATTAGGAGAGAACCCAGGGCTGCATCTTTTAGCCCAGCACTGACCCTGAAAAGTAATTCTAAGCGTACTTACCAGTAACTTGTATTTCCTTTCATAGGAATCTATTGTGTGGTTTTCACCAGAAAAGTTTCTAAATGTCCAATTTTGAAACGTACAAGTATTCCTCTTAAATCAGCCGAACTACGAATTCCAATTTACTCACCTGTTATCAAGAGAGAACCTATGCTGCATCTTTTAGACCAGCACTGACCCTGAAAAGGAATTCTAAGCGTACTTACCAGTAACTTGTATTTCCTTCCATAGGAATCCATTGTGTGGTTTTCACCAGAAAAGTTTCTAAGTGTCCAATTTTGAAACGTACAAATATTCCTCTAAAATCAGTTGAACTACGAATTCCGATTTACTCACCTGTTATCAAGAGAAAACCCAGGGCTGCATCTTTTAGCCCAACACTGACCCTGAAAAGTAATTCTAACCGTACTTACCAGTTACTTGTATTTACTTCCAAAGGAATCAAAGGTGTGGTTTTCACCAGAAAAGTTTCTAAGTTTCCAATTTTGAAATGTACAAACATTCCTCTAAAATAAGCCAAACTACGAATTACGATTTACTCACCTGTTAGGAGAGAACCCAGGGCTGCATCTTTTAGCCCAGCACTGACCCTGAAAAATAATTCTAAGTGTACTTACCAGTAACTTGTATTTCCTTCCATAGGAATCCATTGTGTGGTTTTCACCAGAAAAGTATCTAAGTGTCCATTTTTGAAAAGTATAAATATTCCTCTAAAATCAGCCGAACTACGAATTCCAAATTACTCACCTGTTATCAAGAGAGAACTCAGTGCTGCATCTTTTAGACCAGTACTGACTCTGAAAAGTAATTCTAAGCGTACTTAACAGTACCTTGTGTTTCCTTCCATAGGAATCCATTGTGTGGTTTTCACCAGAAAAGTTTCTAAGTGTCCATTTTTGAAACGTACAAATATTCCTCTAAAATCAGCCGAACTACGAATTCCGAATTACTCACCTGTTATCAGGAGAGAACACAGGGCTGCATCTTTTAGACTAGCACTGACCCTGAAAAGTAATTCTAAGCGTACTTAACAGTAACTTGTATTTCCTTCCATAGGAATCCATTGTGCGGTTTTCAGCAGAAAGGTTTCTAAGTGTCCATTTTTGAAATGTACAAATATTCCTTTAAAATCAGCCGAACTACGAATTCCGATTTACTCACCTGTTATCAGGAGAGAACCCAGTGCTGCATCTTTTAACCCAGCACTGACCCTGAAAAGTAATTCCAAGCATACTTACCAGTAACTTGTATTTTTCTTTCATAGGAATCCATTGTGTGGTTTTCACCAGAAAAGTTTCTAAATGTCCAATTTTGAAACGTACAAATATTCCTCTAAAATCAGTTGAACTACGAATTCCGATTTACTCACCTGTTATCAGGAGAGAACCCAGGGCTGCATCTTTTAGCCCAGCACTGACCCTGAAAAGTAATTCTAACTGTACTTACCAGTTACTTGTATTTACTTCCAAAGGAATCAAAGGTGTGGTTTTCACCAGAAAAGTTTCTAAGTTTCCAATTTTGAAATGTACAAACATTCCTCTAAAATAAGCCTAACTACGAATTCCGATTTACTCACCTGTTATCAGGAGAGAATGCAGGACTGCATCTTTTAGCACAGCACTGAACCAAAAAAGTAATTCTAAGCGTACTTACCAGTAACTTGTATTTCCTTCCATAGGAATCCATTGTGTTGTTTATCAGCAGAAAAGTTTCTAAGTGTCCAATTTTGAAACGTACAAATATTCCTCTAAAATCAGCCAAACTACGAATTCCGATTTACTCACCTGTTATCAGGAGAGAACACGGGGCTCAATCTTTTAGCCCAGCACTGACTCTCAAAAGTAATTTGAAGCGTACTTTCCAGTAACTTGTATTTCCTTCCATAGGAATCCATTGTGTGGTTTTCACCAGAAAAGTTTCTAAGTGTCCAATTTTGAAACGTATAAATATTCCTCTAAAATAATCCGAATTCGAATTCTGATTTACTCACCTATTATTAGGAGAGAACCCAGGGCTGCATCTTTTAGACCAGCACAGACCCTGAAAATTAATTCTAAGCGTACTTACCAGTAACTTGTATTTCCTTCCATAGGAATCCATTGTGTGGTTATCAGTAGAAAAGTTTCTAAGTGTCCAATTTTGAAACGTATAAATATTCCTCTAAAATCAGCCGAACTACGAATTCTGATTTACTCACCTATTATTAGGAGAGAACCCAGGGCTGCATCTTTTAGCCCAGCTCTTACCCTGAAAAGTAATTCTAAGTGCACTTACCAGTAACTTGTATTTCCTTCCATAGGAATCCATTGTGTGGTTTTCACCAGAAAAGTATCTAAGTGTCCATTTTTGAAAAGTATAAATATTCCTCTAAAATCAGCCGAACTACGAATACCAAATTACTCACCTGTTATCAAGAGAGAACCCAGTGCTGCATCTTTTAGACCAGTACTGACTCTGAAAAGTAATTCTAAGTGTACTTAACAGTAACTTGTATTTCCTTCCATAGGAATCCATTATGTGGTTTTCACCAGAAAAGTTTCTAAGTGTCCAATTTTGAAACGGACAAATATTCCTCCAAATTCAGTTGAACTACAAATTCCGATTTACTCATCTGTTATCAGGAGAGAACCCAGGGCTGCATCTTTTAGCCCAGCACTGACCCTGAAACGTAATTCTAAGAGTACTTACCAGTAACTTGTATTTCCTTCCATAGGAATCCATTGTGTGGTTTTCACTAGAAAAGTTTCTAAGTGTCCAATTTTGAAACGTACAATTCTTCCTCTAAAATCAGCGGAACTACAAATTCCAAATTGCTCACCTGTTATCAGGAGCGAAACCAGGGCTGCATCTTTTAGCCCAGAACTGACCCTGAAAAGTAATTCTAAACGTACTTACCAGGAACTTGTATTTCCTTCCATAGGAATCCATTGTGTAGTTTTCACCAGAAAAGTTTCTAAGTGTCCATTTTTGAAACGGACAAATATTCCTCTAAAATAAGCCGAACTGCGAATTCCGATTTACTCACCTGTTATCAGGAGAGAACCCAGGGCTGCATCTTTTAGCCCAGCACTGACCCTGAAAAGTAATTCTTACCGTACTTACCAGTTACTTGTATGTCCTTCCATAGGAATCCATTGTGTGGTTTTCACCAGAAAAGTTTCTAAGTGTTCAATTTTGAAATGTACAAATATTCCTCTAAAATCAGCCGAACTACGAAATCTGATTTACTCACCTATTATTAGGAGAGAACCCAGGGCTGCATCTTTTAGACCAGCACTGACCCTGAAAAGTAATTCTAAGTGTACTTATCAGTAACTTGTATTTCCTTCCATAGGAATCCATTATGTGGTTTTCACCAAAAAAGTTTCTAAGTGTCCAATTTTGAAACTGACAAATATTCCTCTAAATTCAGTTGAACTACGAATTTCGATTTACTCATCTGTTATCAGGAGAGAACCCAGGGCTGCATCTTTTAGCCCAGCACTGACCCTAAAAAGTAATTCTAAGCGTACTTAATAGTAACTTGTATTTCCTTCCATAGGAATCATTGTGTGGTTTTCACCAGAAAAGTTTCTAAGTGTCCTATTTTGAAACGTACAAATATTCCTCTAAAATCAGCCAAACTACGAATTCCGATTGACTCACCTGTTATCAAGAGAGAACCCAGTGCTGCATCTTTTAGACGAGCACTGACATTGAAAAGTAATTCTAAGCGTACTTACCAGTAACTTGTTTTTCCTTCCATAGGAATCATTGTGTGGTTTTCAGCAGAAAAGTTTCTAAGGGTCCAATTTTGAAATGTACAAATATTCCTCTAAAATCAGCCGAACTATGAATTCCGATTTACTCACCTGTTAGGAGAGAACCCAGGGCTGCATCTTTTAGCCCAGCAATGACCCTGAAAAGTAATTCAAAGCTTACTTACCAGTAACTCGTATTTCCTTCCATAGGAATCCATTGTGTGGTTTTCACCAGAAAAGTTTCTAAGTGTCGATTTTTGAAACATAGAATTATTCCTCTAAAATCAGCCGAACTACGAATTCCGATTTACTCACCTGTTCTTGGGAGAGAACCCAGGGCTGTATCTTTTAGCCCAGCACTGACCCTGAAAAGTAATTCTAAGCGTACTTACCAGTAACTTGTATTTCCTTCCATAGGAATCCATTGTGTGGTATTTAACCAGAAAAGTTTCTACGTATCCAATTTTGAAACGCACAAGTATTCCTCTTAAATCAGCCGAACTACGAATTCCAATTTACTCACCTGTTATCAAGAGAGAACCTATGCTGCATCTTTTAGCCCAGCACTGACCCTGAAAAGTAATTCTAAGCGTACTTACCAGTAACTTGTATTTCCTTCCATAGGAATCCATTGCGTGGTTTTCACCAGAAAGGTTTCTAAGTGTCCAATTTTGAAACGTACAAATATTCCTCTAAAATCAGTTGAACTACGAATTCTGATTTACTCACCTGTTATCAGGAGAGAACCCAGGGCTGCATCTTTTAGCCCAGCACTGACCCTGAAAAGTAATTCTAACCATACTTACCAGTTACTTGTATTTACTTCCAAAGGAATCAAAGGTGTGGTTTTCACCAGAAAAGTTTCTAAGTTTCCAATTTTGAAATGTACAAACATTCCTCTAAAATAAGCCAAACTACGAATTACGATTTACTCACCTGTTAGGAGAGAACCCAGGGCTGCATCTTTTAGCCCAGCACTGACCCTGAAAAATAATTCTAAGTGTACTTACCAGTAACTTGTATTTCCTTCCATATGAATCCATTGTGTGGTTTTCACCAGAAAAGTATCTAAGTGTCCATTTTTGAAAAGTCTAAATATTCCTCTAAAATCAGCCGAACTACGAATTCCAAATTACTCACCTGTTATCAAGAGAGAACCCAGTGCTGCATCTTTTAGACCAGTACTGACTCTGAAAAGTAATTCTAAGCGTACTTAACTGTAACTTGTATTTCCTTCCATAGGAATCCATTATGTGGTTTTCACCAGAAATGTTTCTAAGTGTCCAATTTTGAAATGGACAAATATTCCTCTAAATTCAGTTGAACTACGAATTCCGATTTACTCATCTGTTATCAGGAGAGAACCCAGGGCTGCATCTTTTAGCCCAGCACTGACCCTGAAAAAGAATTCTAAGCGTACTTACCAGTAACTTGTATTTCCTTCCATAGGAATCCATTGTGTGGTTTTCACCAGAAAAGTTTCTACGTATCCAATTTTGAAACGCACAAGTATTCCTCTTAAATCAGCCGAACTACGAATTCCAATTTACTCACCTGTTATCAAGAGAGAACCTATGCTGCATCTTTTAGACCAGCACTGACCCTGAAAAGGAATTCTAAGCGTACTTACCAGTAACTTGTATTTCCTTCCATAGGAATCCATTGTGTGGTTTTCACCAGAAAAGTTTCTAAGTGTCCAATTTTGAAACGTACAAATATTCCTCTAAAATCAGTTGAACTACGAATTCCGATTTACTCACCTGTTATCAGGAGAGAACCCAGGGCTGCATCTTTTAGCCCAGCACTGACCCTGAAACGTAATTCTAAGAGTACTTACCAGTAACTTGTATTTCCTTCCATAGGAATCCATTGTGTGGTTTTCACTAGAAAAGTTTCTAAGTGTCCAATTTTGAAACGTACAATTCTTCCTCTAAAATCAGCGGAACTACAAATTCCAAATTGCTCACCTGTTATCAGGAGAGAAACCAGGGCTGCATCTTTTAGCCCAGAACTGACCCTGAAAAGTAATTCTAAACGTACTTACCAGGAACTTGTATTTCCTTCCATAGGAATCCATTGTGTAGTTTTCACCAGAAAAGTTTCTAAGTGTCCATTTTTGAAACGGACAAATATTCCTCTAAAATAAGCCGAACTGCGAATTCCGATTTACTCACCTGTTATCAGGAGAGAACCCAGGGCTGCATCTTTTAGCCCAGCACTGACCCTGAAAAGTAATTCTTACCGTACTTACCAGTTACTTGTATTTACTTCCAAAGGAATCAAATGTGTGGTTTTCACTAGAAAAGTTTCTAAGTGTCCAATTTTGAAACGTACAAATATTCCTCTAAAATAAGCCGAACTATGAATTCCGATTTACTCACCTGTTATCAGGAGAGAACACACGGCTGCATCTTTTAGCCCAGCACTGACTCTGAAAAGTAATTCTAAGCGTACTTACCAGTAACTTGTATTTCCTTCCATAGGAATCCATTGTTTGGTTTTCACCAGAAAAGTTTCTAAGTGTTCAATTTTGAAATGTACAAATATTCCTCTAAAATCAGCCGAACTACGAAATCTGATTTACTCACCTATTATTAGGAGAGAACCCAGGGCTGCATCTTTTAGACCAGCACTGACCCTGAAAAGTAATTCTAAGTGTACTTATCAGTAACTTGTATTTCCTTCCATAGGAATCCATTATGTGGTTTTCACCAAAAAAGTTTCTAAGTGTCCAATTTTGAAACTGACAAATATTCCTCTAAATTCAGTTGAACTACGAATTTCGATTTACTCATCTGTTATCAGGAGAGAACCCAGGGCTGCATCTTTTAGCCCAGCACTGACCCTAAAAAGTATTTCTAAGCGTACTTAATAGTAACTTGTATTTCCTTCCATAGGAATCATTGTGTGGTTTTCACCAGAAAAGTTTCTAAGTGTCCTATTTTGAAACGTACAAATATTCCTCTAAAATCAGCCAAACTACGAATTCCGATTGACTCACCTGTTATCAAGAGAGAACCCAGTGCTGCATCTTTTAGACGAGCACTGACATTGAAAAGTAATTCTAAGCGTACTTACCAGTAACTTGTTTTTCCTTCCATAGGAATCATTGTGTGGTTTTCAGCAGAAAAGTTTCTAAGGGTCCAATTTTGAAATGTACAAATATTCCTCTAAAATCAGCCGAACTATGAATTCCGATTTACTCACCTGTTAGGAGAGAACCCAGGGCTGCATCTTTTAGCCCAGCAATGACCCTGAAAAGTATTTCAAAGCTTACTTACCAGTAACTCGTATTTCCTTCCATAGGAATCCATTGTGTGGTTTTCACCAGAAAAGTTTCTAAGTGTCGATTTTTGAAACATAGAAATATTCCTCTAAAATCAGCCGAACTACGAATTCCGATTTACTCACCTGTTCTTGGGAGAGAAACCAGGGCTGTATCTTTTAGCCCAGCACTGACCCTGAAAAGTAATTCTAAGCGTACTTACCAGTAACTTGTATTTCCTTCCATAGGAATCCATTGTGTGGTTTTCACCAGAAAAGTTTCTACGTATCCAATTTTGAAACGCACAAGTATTCCTCTTAAATCAGCCGAACTACGAATTCCAATTTACTCACCTGTTATCAAGAGAGAACCTATGCTGCATCTTTTAGCCCAGCACTGACCCTGAAAAGTAATTCTAAGCGTACTTACCAGTAACTTGTATTTCCTTCCATAGGAATCCATTGCGTGGTTTTCACCAGAAAGGTTTCTAAGTGTCCAATTTTGAAACGTACAAATATTCCTCTAAAATCAGTTGAACTACGAATTCTGATTTACTCACCTTTTATCAGGAGAGAACCCAGGGCTGCATCTTTTAGCCCAGCACTGACCCTGAAAAGTAATTCTAACCGTACTTACCAGTTACTTGTATTTACTTCCAAAGGAATCAAAGGTGTGGTTTTCACCAGAAAAGTTTCTAAGTTTCCAATTTTGAAATGTACAAACATTCCTCTAAAATAAGCCAAACTACGAATTACGATTTACTCACCTGTTAGGAGAGAACCCAGGGCTGCATCTTTTAGCCCAGCACTGACCCTGAAAAATAATTCTAAGTGTACTTACCAGTAACTTGTATTTCCTTCCATATGAATCCATTGTGTGGTTTTCACCAGAAAAGTATCTAAGTGTCCATTTTTGAAAAGTATAAATATTCCTCTAAAATCAGCCGAACTACGAATTCCAAATTACTCACCTGTTATCAAGAGAGAACCCAGTGCTGCATCTTTTAGACCAGTACTGACTCTGAAAAGTAATTCTAAGCGTACTTAACTGTAACTTGTATTTCCTTCCATAGGAATCCATTATGTGGTTTTCACCAGAAATGTTTCTAAGTGTCCAATTTTGAAATGGACAAATATTCCTCTAAATTCAGTTGAACTACGAATTCCGATTTACTCATCTGTTATCAGGAGAGAACCCAGGGCTGCATCTTTTAGCCCAGCACTGACCCTGAAAAAGAATTCTAAGCGTACTTACCAGTAACTTGTATTTCCTTCCATAGGAATCCATTGTGTGGTTTTCACCAGAAAAGTTTCTACGTATCCAATTTTGAAACGCACAAGTATTCCTCTTAAATCAGCCGAACTACGAATTCCAATTTACTCACCTGTTATCAAGAGAGAACCTATGCTGCATCTTTTAGACCAGCACTGACCCTGAAAAGGAATTCTAAGCGTACTTACCAGTAACTTGTATTTCCTTCCATAGGAATCCATTGTGTGGTTTTCACCAGAAAAGTTTCTAAGTGTCCAATTTTGAAACGTACAAATATTCCTCTAAAATCAGTTGAACTACGAATTCCGATTTACTCACCTGTTATCAGGAGAGAACCCAGGGCTGCATCTTTTAGCCCAGCACTGACCCTGAAAAGTAATTCTAACCGTACTTACCAGTTACTTGTATTTACTTCCAAAGGAATCAAAGGTGTGGTTTTCACCAGAAAAGTTTCTAAGTTTCCAATTTTGAAATGTACAAACATTCCTCTAAAATAAGCCAAACTACGAATTACGATTTACTCACCTGTTAGGAGAGAACCCAGGGCTGCATCTTTTAGCCCAGCACTGACCCTGAAAAATAATTCTAAGTGGACTTATCAGTAACTTGTATTTCCTTCCATAGGAATCCATTGTGTGGTTTTCTCCAGAAAAGTATCTAAGTGTCCATTTTTGAAAAGTATAAATATTCCTCTAAAATCAGCCGAACTACGAATTCCAAATTACTCACCTGTTATCAAGAGAGCACCCAGTGCTGCATCTTTTAGACCAGCACTGACCCTGAAAAGTAATTCTAAGCGTACTTACCATTAACTTGTATTTCCTTCCATAGGAATCCATTGTGTGGTTTTCACTAGAAAAGTTTCTAAGTGTCCAATTTTGAAACGTACAATTCTTCCTCTAAAATCAGCGGAACTACAAATTCCAAATTGCTCACCTGTTATCAGGAGAGAAACCAGGGCTGCATCTTTTAGCCCAGAACTGACCCTGAAAAGTAATTCTAAACGTACTTACCAGGAACTTGTATTTCCTTCCATAGGAATCCATTGTGTAGTTTTCACCAGAAAAGTTTCTAAGTGTCCATTTTTGAAACGGACAAATATTCCTCTAAAATAAGCCGAACTGCGAATTCCGATTTACTCACCTGTTATCAGGAGAGAACCCAGGGCTGCATCTTTTAGCCCAGCACTGACCCTGAAAAGTAATTCTTACCGTACTTACCAGTTACTTGTATTTACTTCCAAAGGAATCAAATGTGTGGTTTTCACTAGAAAAGTTTCTAAGTGTCCAATTTTGAAACGTACAAATATTCCTCTAAAATAAGCCGAACTATGAATTCCGATTTACTCACCTGTTATCAGGAGAGAACACACGGCTGCATCTTTTAGCCCAGCACTGACTCTGAAAAGTAATTCTAAGCGTACTTACCAGTAACTTGTATTTCCTTCCATAGGAATCCATTGTTTGGTTTTCACCAGAAAAGTTTCTAAGTGTTCAATTTTGAAATGTACAAATATTCCTCTAAAATCAGCCGAACTACGAAATCTGATTTACTCACCTATTATTAGGAGAGAACCCAGGGCTGCATCTTTTAGACCAGCACTGACCCTGAAAAGTAATTCTAAGTGTACTTATCAGTAACTTGTATTTCCTTCCATAGGAATCCATTATGTGGTTTTCACCAAAAAAGTTTCTAAGTGTCCAATTTTGAAACTGACAAATATTCCTCTAAATTCAGTTGAACTACGAATTTCGATTTACTCATCTGTTATCAGGAGAGAACCCAGGGCTGCATCTTTTAGCCCAGCACTGACCCTAAAAAGTAATTCTAAGCGTACTTAATAGTAACTTGTATTTCCTTCCATAGGAATCATTGTGTGGTTTTCACCAGAAAAGTTTCTAAGTGTCCTATTTTGAAACGTACAAATATTCCTCTAAAATCAGCCAAACTACGAATTCCGATTGACTCACCTGTTATCAAGAGAGAACCCAGTGCTGCATCTTTTAGACGAGCACTGACATTGAAAAGTAATTCTAAGCGTACTTACCAGTAACTTGTTTTTCCTTCCATAGGAATCATTGTGTGGTTTTCAGCAGAAAAGTTTCTAAGGGTCCAATTTTGAAATGTACAAATATTCCTCTAAAATCAGCCGAACTATGAATTCCGATTTAC
The DNA here is from genome assembly GCF_964204655.1 of Triturus cristatus. Taxonomy (NCBI): domain Eukaryota; kingdom Metazoa; phylum Chordata; class Amphibia; order Caudata; family Salamandridae; genus Triturus; species Triturus cristatus. The sequence continues at coordinate 1,290,502 of NW_028187292.1, forward strand.
TCACCTGTTAGGAGAGAACCCAGGGCTGCATCTTTTAGCCCAGCAATGACCCTGAAAAGTAATTCAAAGCTTACTTACCAGTAACTCGTATTTCCTTCCATAGGAATCCATTGTGTGGTTTTCACCAGAAAAGTTTCTAAGTGTCGATTTTTGAAACATAGAAATATTCCTCTAAAATCAGCCGAACTACGAATTCCGATTTACTCACCTGTTCTTGGGAGAGAAACCAGGGCTGTATCTTTTAGCCCAGCACTGACCCTGAAAAGTAATTCTAAGCGTACTTACCAGTAACTTGTATTTCCTTCCATAGGAATCCATTGTGTGGTTTTCACCAGAAAAGTTTCTACGTATCCAATTTTGAAACGCACAAGTATTCCTCTTAAATCAGCCGAACTACGAATTCCAATTTACTCACCTGTTATCAAGAGAGAACCTATGCTGCATCTTTTAGCCCAGCACTGACCCTGAAAAGTAATTCTAAGCGTACTTACCAGTAACTTGTATTTCCTTCCATAGGAATCCATTGCGTGGTTTTCACCAGAAAGGTTTCTAAGTGTCCAATTTTGAAACGTACAAATATTCCTCTAAAATCAGTTGAACTACGAATTCTGATTTACTCACCTTTTATCAGGAGAGAACCCAGGGCTGCATCTTTTAGCCCAGCACAGACCCTGAAAAGTAATTCTAACCGTACTTACCAGTTACTTGTATTTACTTCCAAAGGAATCAAAGGTGTGGTTTTCACCAGAAAAGTTTCTAAGTTTCCAATTTTGAAATGTACAAACATTCCTCTAAAATAAGCCAAACTACGAATTACGATTTACTCACCTGTTAGGAGAGAACCCAGGGCTGCATCTTTTAGCCCAGCACTGACCCTGAAAAATAATTCTAAGTGTACTTACCAGTAACTTGTATTTCCTTCCATATGAATCCATTGTGTGGTTTTCACCAGAAAAGTATCTAAGTGTCCATTTTTGAAAAGTATAAATATTCCTCTAAAATCAGCCGAACTACGAATTCCAAATTACTCACCTGTTATCAAGAGAGAACCCAGTGCTGCATCTTTTAGACCAGTACTGACTCTGAAAAGTAATTCTAAGCGTACTTAACTGTAACTTGTATTTCCTTCCATAGGAATCCATTATGTGGTTTTCACCAGAAATGTTTCTAAGTGTCCAATTTTGAAATGGACAAATATTCCTCTAAATTCAGTTGAACTACGAATTCCGATTTACTCATCTGTTATCAGGAGAGAACCCAGGGCTGCATCTTTTAGCCCAGCACTGACCCTGAAAAAGAATTCTAAGCGTACTTACCAGTAACTTGTATTTCCTTCCATAGGAATCCATTGTGTGGTTTTCACCAGAAAAGTTTCTACGTATCCAATTTTGAAACGCACAAGTATTCCTCTTAAATCAGCCGAACTACGAATTCCAATTTACTCACCTGTTATCAAGAGAGAACCTATGCTGCATCTTTTAGACCAGCACTGACCCTGAAAAGGAATTCTAAGCGTACTTACCAGTAACTTGTATTTCCTTCCATAGGAATCCATTGTGTGGTTTTCACCAGAAAAGTTTCTAAGTGTCCAATTTTGAAACGTACAAATATTCCTCTAAAATCAGTTGAACTACGAATTCCGATTTACTCACCTGTTATCAGGAGAGAACCCAGGGCTGCATCTTTTAGCCCAGCACTGACCCTGAAAAGTAATTCTAACCGTACTTACCAGTTACTTGTATTTACTTCCAAAGGAATCAAAGGTGTGGTTTTCACCAGAAAAGTTTCTAAGTTTCCAATTTTGAAATGTACAAACATTCCTCTAAAATAAGCCAAACTACGAATTACGATTTACTCACCTGTTAGGAGAGAACCCAGGGCTGCATCTTTTAGCCCAGCACTGACCCTGAAAAATAATTCTAAGTGGACTTATCAGTAACTTGTATTTCCTTCCATAGGAATCCATTGTGTGGTTTTCTCCAGAAAAGTATCTAAGTGTCCATTTTTGAAAAGTATAAATATTCCTCTAAAATCAGCCGAACTACGAATTCCAAATTACTCACCTGTTATCAAGAGAGCACCCAGTGCTGCATCTTTTAGACCAGCACTGACCCTGAAAAGTAATTCTAAGCGTACTTACCATTAACTTGTATTTCATTCCTTAGGTATCCATGTTGTGGTTTTCACTAGAGAAGTTTCTAAGTGTCCAATTTTGAAATGTACAAATATTCCTCTAAAATCAGCGGAACTACGAATTCCGATTTACCCACCTGTTATCAGGAGAGAACCCAGTGCTGCATCTTTTAACCCAGCACTGACCCTGAAAAGTAATTCCAAGCATACTTACCAGTAACTTGTATTTCCTTTCATAGGAATCCATTGTGTGGTTTTCACCAGAAAAGTTTCTAAATGTCCAATTTTGAAACGTACAAATATTCCTCTAAAATCAGTTGAACTACGAATTCCGATTTACTCACCTGTTATCAGGAGAGAACCCAGGGCTGCATCTTTTAGCCCAGCACTGACCCTGAAAAGTAATTCTAACTGTACTTACCAGTTACTTGTATTTACTTCCAAAGGAATCAAAGGTGTGGTTTTCACCAGAAAAGTTTCTAAGTTTCCAATTTTGAAATGTACAAACATTCCTCTAAAATAAGCCTAACTACGAATTCTGATTTACTCACCTGTTATCAGGAGAGAATGCAGGACTGCATCTTTTAGCACAGCACTTAACCAAAAAAGTAATTCTAAGCGTACTTACCAGTAACTTGTATTTCCTTCCATAGGAATCCATTGTGTTGTTTATCAGCAGAAAAGTTTCTAAGTGTCCAATTTTGAAACGTACAAATATTCCTCTAAAATCAGCCAAACTACGAATTCCGATTTACTCACCTGTTATCAGGAGAGAACACGGGGCTCAATCTTTTAGCCCTGCACTGACTATGAAAAGTAATTTGAAGCGTACTTACCAGTAACTTGTATTTCCTTCCATAGGAATCCATTGTGTGGTTTTCACCAGAAAAGTTTCTAAGTGTCCAATTTTGAAACGTATAAATATTCCTCTAAAATAATCCGAATTCGAATTCTGATTTACTCACCTATTATTAGGAGAGAACCCAGGGCTGCATCTTTTAGACCAGCACAGACCCTGAAAATTAATTCTAAGCGTACTTACCAGTAACTTGTATTTCCTTCCATAGGAATCCATTGTGTGGTTATCAGCAGAAAAGTTTCTAAGTGTCCAATTTTGAAATGTACAAATATTCCTCTAAAAACAGCCGAACTACGAATTACAAATTACTCACCTGTTATCAGGAGAGAACTCAGGGCTGCATCTTTTAGCCCAGCACTGACCCTGAAAAGTAATTCTAAGCGTAATTACCATTAACTTGTATTTCATTCCTTAGGTATCCATTTTGTGGTTTTCACCAGAAAAGTTTCTAAGTGTCCAATTTTGAAACGGACAAATATTCCTCCAAATTCAGTTGAACTACAAATTCCGATTTACTCATCTGTTATCAGGAGAGAACCCAGGGCTGGAACTTTTAGCCCAGCACTGACCCTGAAACGTAATTCTAAGAGTACTTACATGTAACTTGTATTTCCTTCCATAGGAATCCATTGTGTGGTTTTCACTAGAAAAGTTTCTAAGTGTCCAATTTTGAAACGTACAATTCTTCCTCTAAAATCAGCGGAACTACAAATTCCAAATTGCTCACCTGTTATCAGGAGAGAAACCAGGGCTGCATCTTTTAGCCCAGAACTGACCCTGAAAAGTAATTCTAAACGTACTTACCAGGAACTTGTATTTCCTTCCATAGGAATCCATTGTGTAGTTTTCACCAGAAAAGTTTCTAAGTGTCCATTTTTGAAACGGACAAATATTCCTCTAAAATAAGCCGAACTGCGAATTCCGATTTACTCACCTGTTATCAGGAGAGAACCCAGGGCTGCATCTTTTAGCCCAGCACTGACCCTGAAAAGTAATTCCTACCGTACTTACCAGTTACTTGTATGTACTTCCAAAGGAATCAAATGTGTGGTTTTCACTAGAAAAGTTTCTAAGTGTCCAATTTTGAAACGTACAAATATTCCTCTAAAATAAGCCGAACTATGAATTCCGATTTACTCACCTGTTATCAGGAGAGAACACACGGCTGCATCTTTTAGCCCAGCACTGACTCTGAAAAGTAATTCTAAGTGTACTTATCAGTAACTTGTATTTCCTTCCATAGGAATCCATTATGTGGTTTTCACCAAAAAAGTTTCTAAGTGTCCAATTTTGAAACTGACAAATATTCCTCTAAATTCAGTTGAACTACGAATTTCGATTTACTCATCTGTTATCAGGAGAGAACCCAGGGCTGCATCTTTTAGCCCAGCACTGACCCTAAAAAGTAATTCTAAGCGTACTTAATAGTAACTTGTATTTCCTTCCATAGGAATCATTGTGTGGTTTTCACCAGAAAAGTTTCTAAGTGTCCTATTTTGAAACATACAAATATTCCTCTAAAATCAGCCAAACTACGAATTCCGATTGACTCACCTGTTATCAAGAGAGAACCCAGTGCTGCATCTTTTAGACGAGCACTGACATTGAAAAGTAATTCTAAGCGTACTTACCAGTAACTTGTTTTTCCTTCCATAGGAATCATTGTGTGGTTTTCAGCAGAAAAGTTTCTAAGGGTCCAATTTTGAAATGTACAAATATTCCTCTAAAATCAGCCGAACTATGAATTCCGATTTACTCACCTGTTAGGAGAGAACCCAGGGCTGCATCTTTTAGCCCAGCAATGACCCTGAAGAGTAATTCAAAGCTTACTTACCAGTAACTCGTATTTCCTTCCATAGGAATCCATTGTGTGGTTTTCACCAGAAAAGTTTCTAAGTGTCGATTTTTGAAACATAGAAATATTCCTCTAAAATCAGCCGAACTACGAATTCCGATTTACTCACCTGTTCTTGGGAGAGAACCCAGGGCTGTATCTTTTAGCCCAGCACTGACCCTGAAAAGTAATTCTAAGCGTACTTACCAGTAACTTGTATTTCCTTCCATAGGAATCCATTGTGTGGTTTTCACCAGAAAAGTTTCTACGTATCCAATTTTGAAACGCACAAGTATTCCTCTTAAATCAGCCGAACTACGAATTCCAATTTACTCACCTGTTATCAAGAGAGAACCTATGCTGCATCTTTTAGCCCAGCACTGACCCTGAAAAGTAATTCTAAGCGTACTTACCAGTAACTTGTATTTCCTTCCATAGGAATCCATTGCGTGGTTTTCACCAGAAAGGTTTCTAAGTGTCCAATTTTGAAACATACATATATTCCTCTAAAATCAGTTGAACTACGAATTCTGATTTACTCACCTGTTATCAGGAGAGAACCCAGGGCTGCATCTTTTAGCCCAGCACTGACCCTGAAAAGTAATTCTAACCGTACTTACCAGTTACTTGTATTTACTTCCAAAGGAATCAAAGGTGTGGTTTTCACCAGAAAAGTTTCTAAGTTTCCAATTTTGAAATGTACAAACATTCCTCTAAAATAAGCCAAACTACGAATTACGATTTACTCACCTGTTAGGAGAGAACCCAGGGCTGCATCTTTTAGCCCAGCACTGACCATGAAAAATAATTCTAAGTGTAATTACCAGTAACTTGTATTTCCTTCCATATGAATCCATTGTGTGGTTTTCACCAGAAAAGTATCTAAGTGTCCATTTTTGAAAAGTATAAATATTCCTCTAAAATCAGCCGAACTACGAATTCCAAATTACTCACCTGTTATCAAGAGAGAACCCAGTGCTGCATCTTTTAGACCAGTGCTGACTCTGAAAAGTAATTCTAAGCATACTTAACTGTAACTTGTATTTCCTTCCATAGGAATCCATTAATTGGTTTTCACCAGAAATGTTTCTAAGTGTCCAATTTTGAAATGGACAAATATTCCTCTAAATTCAGTTGAACTACGAATTCCGATTTACTCATCTGTTATCAGGAGAGAACCCAGGGCTGCATCTTTTAGCCCAGCACTGACCCTGAAAAAGAATTCTAAGCGTACTTACCAGTAACTTGTATTTCCTTCCATAGGAATCCATTGTGTGGTTTTCACCAGAAAAGTTTCTACGTATCCAATTTTGAAACGCACAAGTATTCCTCTTAAATCAGCCGAACTACGAATTCCAATTTACTCACCTGTTATCAAGAGAGAACCTATGCTGCATCTTTTAGACCAGCACTGACCCTGAAAAGGAATTCTAAGCGTACTTACCAGTAACTTGTATTTCCTTCCATAGGAATCCATTGTGTGGTTTTCACCAGAAAAGTTTCTAAGTGTCCAATTTTGAAACGTACAAAAATTCCTCTAAAATCAGTTGAACTACGAATTCCGATTTACTCACCTGTTATCAGGAGAGAACCCAGGGCTGCATCTTTTAGCCCAGCACTGACCCTGAAAAGTAATTCTAACCGTACTTACCAGTTACTTGTATTTACTTCCAAAGGAATCAAAGGTGTGGTTTTCACCAGAAAAGTTTCTAAGTTTCCAATTTTGATATGTACAAACATTCCTCTAAAATAAGCCAAACTACGAATTACGATTTACTCACCTGTTAGGAGAGAACCCAGGGCTGCATCTTTTAGCCCAGCACTGACCCTGAAAAATAATTCTAAGTGTACTGATCAGTAACTTGTATTTCCTTCCATAGGAATAGATAGTGTGGTTTTCACCAGCAAAGTTTCTAAGTGTCCAATTTTGAAACGTACAAATATTCCTCTAAAATCAGCCGAACTACGAATTCTGATTTACTCACCTATTATTAGGAGAGAACCCAGGGCTGCATCTTTTAGCCCAGCACTGACCCTGAAAAGTAATTCTAAGTGCACTTACCAGTAACTTGTATTTCCTTCCATAGGAATCCATTGTGTGGTTTTCACCAGAAAAGTATCTAAGTGTCCATTTTTGAAAAGTATAAATATTCCTCTAAAATCAGCCGAACTACGAATACCAAATTACTCACCTGTTATCAAGAGAGAACCCAGTGCTGCATATTTTAGACCAGTACTGACTCTGAAAAGTAATTCTAAGTGTACTTAACAGTAACTTGTATTTCCTTCCATAGGAATCCATTATGTGGTTTTCACCAGAAAAGTTTCTAAGTGTCCAATTTTGAAACAGACAAATATTCCTCCACATTCAGTTGAATTACAAATTCCGATTTACTCATCTGTTATCAGGAGAGAACCCAGGGCTACAACTTTTAGACCAGCACTGACCCTGAAAAGTAATTCTAAGTGTACTTAACAGTAACTTGTATTTCCTTCCATAGGAATCCATTGTGTGGTTTTCACTTGAAAAGTTTCTAAGTGTCCATTTTTGAAACGGACAAATATTCCTCTAAAATAAGCCGAACTGCGAATTCCGATTTACTCACCTGTTATCAGTAGAGAACCCAGGGCTGCATCTTTTAGCCCAGCACTGACCTGAAAAGTAATTCTAACTGTACTTACCAGTTACTTGTATTTACTTCCAAAGGAATCAAAGGTGTGGTTTTCACCAGAAAAGTTTCTAAGTTTCCAATTTTGAAATGTACAAACATTCCTCTAAAATAAGCCGAACTACGAATTCCGATTTACTCACCTGTTATCAGGAGAGAATGCAGGACTGCATCTTTTAGCCCAGCACTGAACCAAAAAAGTAATTCTAAGCGTACTTACCAGTAACTTGTATTTCCTTTCATATGAATCCATTGTGTTGTTTATCAGCAGAAAAGTTTCTAAGTGTCCAATTTTGAAACGTACAAATATTCCTCTAAAATCAGCCAAACTACGAATTCCGATTTACTCACCTGTTATCAGGAGAGAACACGGGGCTGCATATTTTAGCCCAGCACTGACTCTGAAAAGTAATTTGAAGCGTACTTACCAGTAACTTGTATTTCCTTCCATAGGAATCCATTGTGTGGTTTTCACCAGAAAAGTTTCTAAGTGTCCAATTTTGAAACGTATAAATATTCCTCTAAAATAAGCCGAATTCGAATTCTGATTTACTCACCTATTATTATGAGAGAACCCAGGGCTGCATCTTTTAGACCAGCACAGACCCTGAAAATTAATTCTAAGCGTACTTACCAGTAAGTTGTATTTCCTTCCATAGGAATCCATTGTATGGTTATCAGCAGAAAAGTTTCTAAGTGTCCAATTTTGAAATGTACAAATATTCCTCTAAAAACAGCCGAACTACGAATTACAAATTACTCACCTGTTATCAGTAGAGAACTCAGGGCTGCATCTTTTAGCCCAGCACTGACCCTGAAAAGTAATTCTAAGCGTACTTACCATTAACTTGTATTTCATTCCTTAGGTATCCATTTTGTGGTTTTCACCAGAAAAGTTTCTAAGTGTCCAATTTTGAAACGTATAAATATTCCTCTAAAATCAGCCGAACTACGAATTCTGATTTACTCACCTATTATTAGGAGAGAACCCAGGGCTGCATCTTTTAGCCCAGCACTGACCCTGAAAAGTAATTCTAAGTGCACTTACCAGTAACTTGTATTTCCTTCCATAGGAATCCATTGTGTGGTTTTCACCAGAAAAGTATCTAAGTGTCCATTTTTGAAAAGTATAAATATTCCTCTAAAATCAGCCGAACTACGAATACCAAATTACTCACCTGTTATCAAGAGAGAACCCAGTGCTGCATATTTTAGACCAGTACTGACTCTGAAAAGTAATTCTAAGTGTACTTAACAGTAACTTGTATTTCCTTCCATAGGAATCCATTATGTGGTTTTCACCAGAAAAGTTTCTAAGTGTCCAATTTTGAAACGGACAAATATTCCTCCAAATTCAGTTGAACTACAAATTCCGATTTACTCATCTGTTATCAGGAGAGAACCCAGGGCTGCATCTTTTAGCCCAGCACTGACCCTGAAAAGTAATTCTAAGTGTACTTAACAGTAACTTGTATTTCCTTCCATAGGAATCCATTGTGTGGTTTTCACTTGAAAAGTTTCTAAGTGTCCAATTTTGAAACGTACAAATCTTCCTCTAAAATCAGCGGAACTACGAATTCCAAATTGCTCACCTGTTATCAGGAGAGAAACCAGGGCTGCATCTTTTAGCACAGAACTGACCCTGAAAAGTAATTCTAAACGTACTTACCAGGAACTTGTATTTCCTTCCATAGGAATCCATTGTGTAGTTTTCACCAGAAAAGTTTCTAAGTGTCCATTTTTGAAACGGACAAATATTCCTCTAAAATAAGCCGAACTGCGAATTCTGATTTACTCACCTGTTATCAGGAGAGAACCCAGAGCTGCATCTTTTAGCCCAGCACTGACCCTGAAAAGTAATTCTTACCGTACTTACCAGTTACTTGTATTTACTTCCAAAGGAATCAAATGTGTGGTTTTCACTAGAAAAGTTTCTAAGTGTCCAATTTTGAAACGTATAAATATTCCTCTAAAATAAGCCAAACTATGAATTCCGATTTACTCACCTGTTATCAGGAGAGAACACACGGCTGCATCTTTTAGCCCAGCACTGACTCTGAAAAGTAATTCTAAGCGTACTTACCAGTAACTTGTATTTCCTTCCATAGGAATCCATTGTTTGGTTTTCACCAGAAAAGTTTCTAAGTGTTCAATTTTGAAATGTACAAATATTCCTCTAAAATCAGCCGAACTACGAAATCTGATTTACTCACCTATTATTAGGAGAGAACCCAGGGCTGCATCTTTTAGACCAGCACTGACCCTGAAAAGTAATTTTAAGTGTACTTATCAGTAACTTGTATTTCCTTCCATAGGAATCCATTATGGGGTTTTCATCAAAAAAGTTTCTAAGTGTCCAATTTTGAAACTGACAAATATTCCTCTAAATTCAGTTGAACTACGAATTCCGATTTACTCATCTGTTATCAGGAGAGAACCCAGGGCTGCATCTTTTAGCCCAGCACTGACCCTGAAAAGTAATTCTAAGCGTACTTAATAGTAACTTGTATTTCCTTCCATAGGAATCATTGTGTGGCTTTCACCAGAAAAGTTTCTTAGTGTCCTATTTTGAAACGTACAAATATTCCTCTAAAATCAGCCAAAGTACGAATTCCGATTGACTCACCTGTTATCAAGAGAGAACCCAGTGCTGCATCTTTTAGATGAGCACTGACATTGAAAAGTAATTCTAAGCGTACTTACCAGTAACTTGTTTTTCCTTCCATAGGAATCATTGTGTGGTTTTCAGCAGAAAAGTTTCTAAGAGTCCAATTTTGAAATGTACAAATATTCCTCTAAAATCAGCCGAACTATGAATTCCGATTTACTCACCTGTTAGGAGAGAACCCAGGGCTGCATCTTTTAGCCCAGCACTGACCCTGAAAAGTAATTCAAAGCTTACTTACCAGTAACTCGTATTTCCTTCCATAGGAATCCATTGTGTGGTTTTCACCAGAAAAGTTTCTAAGTGTCCATTTTTGAAATGTACAAATATTCCTCTAAAATCAGCTGAACTATGAATTCCGATTTACTCACCTGTTAGGAGAGAACCCAGGGCTGCATCTTTTAGCCCAGCACTGACCCTGAAAAATAATTCTAAGTGTACTTATCAGTAACTTGTATTTCCTTCCATAGGAATCCATTGTGTGGTTTTCTCCAGAAAAGTATCTAAGTGTCCATTTTTGAAAAGTATAAATATTCCTCTAAAATCAGCCGAACTACGAATTCCAAATTACTCACCTGTTATCAAGAGAGAACCCAGTGCTGCATCTTTTAGACCATCACTGACCCTGAAAAGTAATTCTAAGCGTACTTACCATTAACTTGTATTTCATTCCTTAGGTATCCATTTTGTGGTTTTCACCAGAAAAGTTTCTAAGTGTCCAATTTTAAAACGTATAAATATTCCTCTAAAATCAGCCGAACTACGAATTCTGATTTACTCACCTATTATTAGGAGAGAACCCAGGGCTGCATCTTTTAGCCCAGCACTGACCCTGAAAAGTAATTCTAAGTGCACTTACCAGTAACTTGTATTTCCTTCCATAGGAATCCATTGTGTGGTTTTCACCAGAAAAGTATCTAAGTGTCCATTTTTGAAAAGTATAAATATTCCTCTAAAATCAGCCGAACTACGAATACCAAATTACTCACCTGTTATCAAGAGAGAACCCAGTGCTGCATATTTTAGACCAGTACTGACTCTGAAAAGTAATTCTAAGTGTACTTAACAGTAACTTGTATTTCCTTCCATAGGAATCCATTATGTGGTTTTCACTAGAAAAGTTTCTAAGTGTCCAATTTTGAAACGGACAAATATTCCTCCAAATTCAGTTGAACTACAAATTCCGATTTACTCATCTGTTATCAGGAGAGAACCCAGGGCTACAACTTTTAGACCAGCACTGACCCTGAAAAGTAATTCTAAGTGTACTTAACAGTAACTTGTATTTCCTTCCATAGGAATCCATTGTGTGGTTTTCACTTGAAAAGTTTCTAAGTGTCCATTTTTGAAACGGACAAATATTCCTCTAAAATAAGCCGAACTGCGAATTCCGATTTACTCACCTGTTATCAGTAGAGAACCCAGGGCTGCATCTTTTAGCCCAGCACTGACCTGAAAAGTAATTCTAACTGTACTTACCAGTTACTTGTATTTACTTCCAAAGGAATCAAAGGTGTGGTTTTCACCAGAAAAGTTTCTAAGTTTCCAATTTTGAAATGTACAAACATTCCTCTAAAATAAGCCGAACTACGAATTCCGATTTACTCACCTGTTATCAGGAGAGAATGCAGGACTGCATCTTTTAGCCCAGCACTGAACCAAAAAAGTAATTCTAAGCGTACTTACCAGTAACTTGTATTTCCTTCCATATGAATCCATTGTGTTGTTTATCAGCAGAAAAGTTTCTAAGTGTCCAATTTTGAAACGTACAAATATTCCTCTAAAATCAGCCAAACTACGAATTCCGATTTACTCACCTGTTATCAGGAGAGAACACGGGGCTGCATATTTTAGCCCAGCACTGACTCTGAAAAGTAATTTGAAGCGTACTTACCAGTAACTTGTATTTCCTTCCATAGGAATCCATTGTGTGGTTTTCACCAGAAAAGTTTCTAAGTGTCCAATTTTGAAACGTATAAATATTCCTCTAAAATAAGCCGAATTCGAATTCTGATTTACTCACCTATTATTATGAGAGAACCCAGGGCTGCATCTTTTAGACCAGCACAGACCCTGAAAATTAATTCTAAGCGTACTTACCAGTAACTTGTATTTCCTTCCATAGGAATCCATTGTGTGGTTATCAGCAGAAAAGTTTCTAAGTGTCCAATTTTGAAATGTACAAATATTCCTCTAAAAACAGCCGAACTACGAATTACAAATTACTCACCTGTTATCAGTAGAGAACTCAGGGCTGCATCTTTTAGCCCAGCACTGACCCTGAAAAGTAATTCTAAGCGTACTTACCATTAACTTGTATTTCATTCCTTAGGTATCCATTTTGTGGTTTTCACCAGAAAAGTTTCTAAGTGTCCAATTTTGAAACGTATAAATATTCCTCTAAAATCAGCCGAACTACGAATTCTGATTTACTCACCTATTATTAGGAGAGAACCCAGGGCTGCATCTTTTAGCCCAGCACTGACCCTGAAAAGTAATTCTAAGTGCACTTACCAGTAACTTGTATTTCCTTCCATAGGAATCCATTGTGTGGTTTTCACCAGAAAAGTATCTAAGTGTCCATTTTTGAAAAGTATAAATATTCCTCTAAAATCAGCGGAACTACGAATACCAAATTACTCACCTGTTATCAAGAGAGAACCCAGTGCTGCATATTTTAGACCAGTACTCACTCTGAAAAGTAATTCTAAGTGTACTTAACAGTAACTTGTATTTCCTTCCATAGGAATCCATTATGTGGTTTTCACCAGAAAAGTTTCTAAGTGTCCAATTTTGAAACGGACAAATATTCCTCCAAATTCAGTTGAACTACAAATTCCGATTTACTCATCTGTTATCAGGAGAGAACCCAGGGCTGCATCTTTTAGCCCAGCACTGACCCTGAAAAGTAATTCTAAGTGTACTTAACAGTAACTTGTATTTCCTTCCATAGGAATCCATTGTGTGGTTTTCACTTGAAAAGTTTCTAAGTGTCCAATTTTGAAACGTACAAATCTTCCTCTAAAATCAGCGGAACTACGAATTCCAAATTGCTCACCTGTTATCAGGAGAGAAACCAGGGCTGCATCTTTTAGCACAGAACTGACCCTGAAAAGTAATTCTAAACGTACTTACCAGGAACTTGTATTTCCTTCCATAGGAATCCATTGTGTAGTTTTCACCAGAAAAGTTTCTAAGTGTCCATTTTTGAAACGGACAAATATTCCTCTAAAATAAGCCGAACTGCGAATTCCGATTTACTCACCTGTTATCAGGAGAGAACCCAGAGCTGCATCTTTTAGCCCAGCACTGACCCTGAAAAGTAATTCTTACCGTACTTACCAGTTACTTGTATTTACTTCCAAAGGAATCAAATGTGTGGTTTTCACTAGAAAAGTTTCTAAGTGTCCAATTTTGAAACGTATAAATATTCCTCTAAAATAAGCCGAACTATGAATTCCGATTTACTCACCTGTTATCAGGAGAGAACACACGGCTGCATCTTTTAGCCCAGCACTGACTCTGAAAAGTAATTCTAAGCGTACTTACCAGTAACTTGTATTTCCTTCCATAGGAATCCATTGTTTGGTTTTCACCAGAAAAGTTTCTAAGTGTTCAATTTTGAAATGTACAAATATTCCTCTAAAATCAGCCGAACTACGAAATCTGATTTACTCACCTATTATTAGGAGAGAACCCAGGGCTGCATCTTTTAGACCAGCACTGACCCTGAAAAGTAATTCTAAGTGTACTTATCAGTAACTTGTATTTCCTTCCATAGGAATCCATTATGGGGTTTTCACCAAAAAAGTTTCTAAGTGTCCAATTTTGAAACTGACAAATATTCCTCTAAATTCAGTTGAACTACGAATTCCGATTTACTCATCTGTTATCAGGAGAGAACCCAGGGCTGCATCTTTTAGCCCAGCACTGACCCTGAAAAGTAATTCTAAGCGTACTTAATAGTAACTTGTATTTCCTTCCATTGGAATCATTGTGTGGCTTTCACCAGAAAAGTTTCTTAGTGTCCTATTTTGAAACGTACAAATATTCCTCTAAAATCAGCCAAACTACGAATTCCGATTGACTCACCTGTTATCAAGAGAGAACCCAGTGCTGCATCTTTTAGATGAGCACTGACATTGAAAAGTAATTCTAAGCGTACTTACCAGTAACTTGTTTTTCCTTCCATAGGAATCATTGTGTGGTTTTCAGCAGAAAAGTTTCTAAGAGTCCAATTTTGAAATGTACAAATATTCCTCTAAAATCAGCCGAACTATGAATTCCGATTTACTCACCTGTTAGGAGAGAACCCAGGGCTGCATCTTTTAGCCCAGCACTGACCCTGAAAAGTAATTCAAAGCTTACTTACCAGTAACTCGTATTTCCTTCCATAGGAATCCATTGTGTGGTTTTCACCAGAAAAGTTTCTAAGTGTCCATTTTTGAAACATACAAATATTCCTCTAAAATCAGCCGAACTACGAATTCCGATTTACTCACCTGTTCTTGGGAGAGAACCCAGGGCTGTATATTTTAGCCCAGCACTGACCCTGAAAAGTAATTCTAAGCATACTTACCAGTAACTTGTATTTCCTTCCATAGGAATCCATTGTGTGGTTTTCACCAGAAAAGTTTCTACGTATCCAATTTTGAAACGCACAAGTATTCCTCTGAAATCAGCCGAACTACGAATTCCAATTTACTCACCTGTTATCAAGATAGAACCTAGGCTGCATCTTTTAGACCAGCACTGACCCTGAAAAGGAATTCTAAGCGTACTTACCAGTAACTTGTATTTCCTTCCATAGGAATCCATTGTGTGGTTTTCACCAGAAAAGTTTCTAAGTGTCCAATTTTGAAACGTACAAATATTCCTCTAAAATCAGTTGAACTACGAATTCCGATTTACTCACCTGTTATCAGGAGAGAACCCAAGGCTGCATCTTTTAGCCCAGCACTGACCCTGAAACGTAATTCTAACTGTACTTACCAGTTACTTGTATTTACTTCCAAAGGAATCAAAGGTGTGGTTTTCACCAGAAAAGTTTCTAAGTTTCCAATTTTGAAATGTACAAACATTCCTCTAAAATAAGCCAAACTACGAATTACGATTTACTCACCTGTTAGGAGAGAACCCAGGGCTGCATCTTTTAGCCCAGCACTGACCCTGAAAAATAATTCTAAGTGTACTTACCAGTAACTTGTATTTCCTTCCATAGGAATCCATTGTTTGGTTTTCACCAGAAAAGTTTCTAAGTGTTCAATTTTGAAATGTACAAACATTCCTCTAAAATCAGCCGAACTACGAAATCTGATTTACTCACCTATTATTAGGAGAGAACCCAGGGCTGCATCTTTTAGACCAGAACTGACCCTGAAAAGTAATTCTAAGTGTACTTATCAGTAACTTGTATTTCCTTCCATAGGAATCCATTGTGTGGTTTTCACCAGAAAAGTATATAAGTGTCCATTTTTGAAAAGTATAAATATTCCTCTAAAATCAGCCGAACTACGAATTCCAAATTACTCACCTGTCATCAAGAGAGAACCCAGTGCTGCATCTTTTAGACCAGTACTGACTCTGAAAAGTAATTCTTAGCGTACTTAACAGTACCTTGTATTTCCTTCCATAGGAATCCATTGTGTGGTTTTCACCAGAAAAGTTTCTAAGTGTCCATTTTTGAAACGTACAAATATTCCTCTAAAATCAGCCGAACTACGAATTCCGAATTACTCACCTGTTATCAGGAGAGAACACAGGGCTGCATCTTTTAGACCAGCACTGACCCTGAAAAGTAATTCTAAGCGTACTTACCAGTAACTTGTATTTCCTTCCATAGGAATCCATTGTGTTGTTTTCACCAGAAAGGTTTCTAATTGTCCATTTTTGAAACGTACAAATATTCCTTTAAAATCAGCCGAACTACGAATTCCGATTTACTCACCTGTTATCAGGAGAGAACCCAGTGCTGCATCTTTTAACCCAGCACTGACCCTGAAAAGTAATTCCAAGCATACTTACCAGTTACTTGTATTTCCTTTCATAGGAATCTATTGTGTGGTTTTCACCAGAAAAGTTTCTAAATGTCCAATTTTGAAACGTACAAATATTCCTCTAAAATCAGTTGAACTACGAATTCCGATTCACTCACCTGTTATCTGTAGAGAACCCAGGGCTGCATCTTTTAGCCCAGCACTGACCCTGAAAAGTAATTTTAACTGTACTTACCAGTTACTTGTATTTACTTCCAAAGGAATCAAAGGTGTGGTTTTCACCAGAAAAGTTTCTAAGTTTCCAATTTTGAAATGTACAAACATTCCTCTAAAATAAGCCGAACTACGAATTCCGATTTACTCACCTGTTATCAGGAGAGAATGCAGGACTGCATCTTTTAGCCCAGCACTGAACCAAAAAAGTAATTCTAAGCGTACTTACCAGTAACTTGTATTTCCTTCCATAGGAATCCATTGTGTTGTTTATCAGCAGAAAAGTTTCTAAGTGTCCAATTTTGAAACGTACAAATATTCCTCTAAAATCAGCCAAACTACGAATTCCGATTTACTCACCTGTTATCAGGAGAGAACACGGGGCTGCATCTTTTAGCCCAGCACTGACTCTGAAAAGTAATTTGAAGCGTACTTAGCAGTAACTTGTATTTCCTTCCATAGGAATCCATTGTGTGGTTTTCACCAGAAAAGTTTCTAAGTGTCCAATTTTGAAACGTATAAATATTCCTCTAAAATAAGCCGAATTCGAATTCTGATTTACTCACCTATTATTAGGAGAGAACTCAGGGCTGCATCTTTTAGACCAGAACAGACCCTGAAAATTAATTCTAAGCGTACTTACCAGTAACTTGTATTTCCTTCCATAGGAATCCATTGTGTGGTTATCAGCAGAAAAGTTTCTAAGTGTCCAATTTTGAAATGTACAAATATTCCTCTAAAAACAGCCGAACTACGAATTACAAATTACTCACCTGTTATCAGGAGAGAACTCAGGGCTGCATCTTTTAGCCCAGCACTGACCCTGAAAAGTAATTCTAAGCGTAATTACCATTAACTTGTATTTCATTCCTTAGGTATCCATTTTGTGGTTTTCACCAGAAAAGTTTCTAAGTGTCCAATTTTGAAATTTATAAATATTCCTCTAAAATCAGCCGAACTACGAATTCTGATTTACTCACCTATTATTAGGAGAGAACGAAGGGCTGCATCTTTTAGCCCAGCACTGACCCTGAAAAGTAATTCTAAACGTACTTACCAGTAACTTGTATTTCCTTCCATAGGAATCCATTGTGTGGTTTTCACCAGAAAAGTTTCTACGTATCCAATTTTGAAACGCACAAGTATTCCTCTTAAATCAGCCGAACTACGAATTCCAATTTACTCACCTGTTATCAAGAGAGAACCTATGCTGCATCTTTTAGACCAGCACTGACCCTGAAAAAGAATTCTAAGCGTACTTACCAGTAACTTGTATTTCCTTCCATAGGAATCCATTGTGTGGTTTTCACCAGAAAAGTTTCTACGTATCCAATTTTGAAACGCACAAGTATTCCTCTTAAATCAGCCGAACTACGAATTCCAATTTACTCACCT
Source organism: Triturus cristatus (assembly GCF_964204655.1). NCBI lineage: Eukaryota > Metazoa > Chordata > Amphibia > Caudata > Salamandridae > Triturus > Triturus cristatus. The sequence goes on from NW_028187292.1 coordinate 1,308,266, forward strand.
GTTATCAAGAGAGAACCTATGCTGCATCTTTTAGACCAGCACTGACCCTGAAAAGGAATTCTAAGCGTACTTACCAGTAACTTGTATTTCCTTCAATAGGAATCCATTGTGTGGTTTTCACCAGAAAAGTTTCTAAGTGTCCAATTTTGAAACGTTCAAATATTCCTCTAAAATCAGTTGAACTACGAATTCCGATTTACTCACCTGTTATCAAGAGAAAACCCAGGGCTGCATCTTTTAGCCCAGCACTGACCCTGAAAAGTAATTCTAACCGTACTTACCAGATACTTGTATTTACTTCCAAAGGAATCAAAGGTGTGGTTTTCACCAGAAAAGTTTCTAAGTTTCCAATTTTGAAATGTACAAACATTCCTCTAAAATAAGCCAAACTACGAATTACGATTTACTCACCTGTTAGGAGAGAACCCAGGGCTGCATCTTTTAGCCCAGCACTGACCCTGAAAAATAATTCAAAGTGTACTTACCAATAACTTGTATTTCTTTCCATAGGAATCCATTGTGTGGTTTTCACCAGAAAAGTATCTAAGTGTCCATTTTTGAAAAGTATAAATATTCCTCTAAAATCAGCCGAACTACGAATTCCAAATTACTCACCTGTTATCAAGAGAGAACCCAGTGCTGCATCTCTTAGACCAGTACTGACTCTGAAAAGTAATTCTAAGCGTACTTAACTGTAACTTGTATTTCCTTCCATAGGAATCCATTATGTGGTTTTCACCAGAAATGTTTCTAAGTGTCCAATTTTGAAATGGACAAATATTCCTCTAAATTCAGTTGAACTACGAATTCCGATTTACTCATCTGTTATCAGGAGAGAACCCAGGGCTGCATCTTTTAGCCCAGCACTGACCCTGAAAAAGAATTCTAAGCGTACTTAACAGTAACTTGTATTTCCTTCCATAGGAATCCATTGTTTGGTTTTCACCAGAAAAGTTTCTAAGTGTTCATTTTTGAAATGTACAAATAATCCTCTAAAATCAGCTGAACTACGAAATCTGATTTACTCACCTATTATTAGGAGAGAACCCAGGGCTGCATCTTTTAGACCAGCACTGACCCTGAAAAGTAATTCTAAGTGTACTTATCAGTAACTTGTATTTCCTTCCATAGGAATCCATTGTGTGGTTTTCACCAGAAAAGTATCTAAGTGTCCATTTTTGAAAAGTATAAATATTCCTCTAAAATCAGCCGAACTACGAATTCCAAATTACTCACCTGTTATCAAGAGAGAACCCAGTGCTGCATCTTTTAGACCAGTACTGACTCTGAAAAGTAATTCTAAGCATACTTAACAGTACCTTGTGTTTCCTTCCATAGGAATCCATTGTGTGGTTTTCACCAGAAAAGTTTCTAAGTGTCCATTTTTGAAACGTTCAAATATTCCTCTAAAATCAGCCGAACTACGAATTCCGAATTACTCACCTGTTATCAGGAGAGAACACAGGGCTGCATCTTTTAGACTAGCACTGACCCTGAAAAGTAATTCTAAGCGTACTTAACAGTAACTTGTATTTCCTTCCATAGGAATCCATTGTGTGGTTTTCACCAGAAAAGATTCTAAGTGTCCATTTTTGAAACGTACAAATATTCCTCTAAAATCAGCCAAACTACGAATTCCGAATTACTCACCTGTTATCAGGAGAGAACACAGGGCTGCATCTTTTAGACCAGCACTGACCCTAAAAAGTAATTCTAAGCGTACTTACCAGTAACTTGTATTTCCTTCCATAGGAATCCATTGTGTTGTTTTCATCAGAAAGGTTTCTAAGTGTCCATTTTTGAAACGTACAAATATTCCTTTAAAATCAGCCGAACTACGAATTCCGATTTACTCACCTGTTATCAGGAGAGAACCCAGTGCTGCATCTTTTAACCCAGCACTGACCCTGAAAAGTAATTCCAAGCATACTTACCAGTAACTTGTATTTCCTTTCATAGAAATCCATTGTGTTGTTTTCACCAGAAAAGTTTCTAAATGTCCAATTTTGAAACGTACAAATATTCCTCTAAAATCAGTTGAACTACGAATTCCGATTTACTCACCTGTTATCAGGAGAGAACCCAGGGCTGCATCTTTTAGCCCAGCACTGACCCTGAAAAGTAATTCTAACTGTACTTACCAGTTACTTGTATTTACTTCCAAAGGAATCAAAGGTGTGGTTTTCACCAGAAAAGTTTCTAAGTTATCAATTTTGAAATGTACAAACATTCCTCTAAAATAAGCCGAACCACGAATTCCGATTTACTCACCTGTTATCAGGAGAGAATGCAGGACTGCATCTTTTAGCCCAGCACTGAACCAAAAAAGTAATTCTAAGCGTACTTACCAGTAACTTGTATTTTCTTCCATAGGAATCCATTGTGTTGTTTATCAGCAGAAAAGTTTCTAAGTGTCCAATTTTGAAACGTACAAATATTCCTCTAAAATCAGCCAAACTACGAATTCCGATTTACTCACCTGTTATCAGGAGAGAACACGGGGCTGCATCTTTTAGCCCAGCACTGACTCTGAAAAGTAATTTGAAGCGTACTTACCAGTAACTTGTATTTCCTTCCATAGGAATCCATTGTGTGGTTTTCACCAGAAAAGTTTCTACGTATCCAATTTTGAAACGCACAAGTATTCCTCTTAAATCAGCCGAACTACGATTTCTAATTTACTCACCTGTTATCAAGAGAGAACCTATGCTGCATCTTTTAGACCAGCACTGACCCTGAAAAAGAATTCTAAGCATACTTACCAGTAACTTGTATTTCCTTCCATAGGAATCCATTGTGTGGTTTTCACCAGAAAAGTTTCTAAGTGTCCAATTTTGAAATGTACAAATATTCCTCTAAAATCAGTTGAACTACGAATTCCGATTTACTCACCTGTTATCAGGAGAGAACCCAGGGCTGCATCTTTTAGCCCAGCACTGACCCTGAAAAGTAATTCTAACCGTACTTACCAGTTACTTGTATTTACTTCCAAAGGAATCAAAGGTGTGGTTTTCACCAGAAAAGTTTCTAAGTTTCCAATTTTGAAATGTACAAACATTCCTCTAAAATAAGCCAAACTAAGAATTACGATTTACTCACCTGTTAGGAGAGAACCCAGGGCTGCATCTTTTAGCCCAGCACTGACCCTGAAAAATAATTCTAAGTGTACTTACCAGTAACTTGTATTTCCTTCCATAGGAATCCATTGTGTGGTTTTCACCAGAAAAGTATCTAAGTGTCCATTTTTGAAAAGTATAAATATTCCTCTAAAATCAGCCGAACTACGAATTCCAAATTACTCACCTGTTATCAAGAGAGAACCCAGTGCTGCATCTCTTAGACCAGTACTGACTCTGAAAAGTAATTCTAAGCGTACTTAACTGTAACTTGTATTTCCTTCCATAGGAATCCATTATGTGGTTTTCACCAGAAATGTTTCTAAGTGTCCAATTTTGAAATGGACAAATATTCCTCTAAATTCAGTTGAACTACGAATTCCGATTTACTCATCTGTTATCAGGAGAGAACCCAGGGCTGCATCTTTTAGCCCAGCACTGACCCTGAAAAAGAATTCTAAGCGTACTTAACAGTAACTTGTATTTCCTTCCATAGGAATCCATTGTTTGGTTTTCACCAGAAAAGTTTCTAAGTGTTCATTTTTGAAATGTACAAATAATCCTCTAAAATCAGCTGAACTACGAAATCTGATTTACTCACCTATTATTAGGAGAGAACCCAGGGCTGCATCTTTTAGACCAGCACTGACCCTGAAAAGTAATTCTAAGTGTACTTATCAGTAACTTGTATTTCCTTCCATAGGAATCCATTGTGTGGTTTTCACCAGAAAAGTATCTAAGTGTCCATTTTTGAAAAGTATAAATATTCCTCTAAAATCAGCCGAACTACGAATTCCAAATTACTCACCTGTTATCAAGAGAGAACCCAGTGCTGCATCTTTTAGACCAGTACTGACTCTGAAAAGTAATTCTAAGCATACTTAACAGTACCTTGTGTTTCCTTCCATAGGAATCCATTGTGTGGTTTTCACCAGAAAAGTTTCTAAGTGTCCATTTTTGAAACGTTCAAATATTCCTCTAAAATCAGCCGAACTACGAATTCCGAATTACTCACCTGTTATCAGGAGAGAACACAGGGCTGCATCTTTTAGACTAGCACTGACCCTGAAAAGTAATTCTAAGCGTACTTAACAGTAACTTGTATTTCCTTCCATAGGAATCCATTGTGTGGTTTTCACCAGAAAAGATTCTAAGTGTCCATTTTTGAAACGTACAAATATTCCTCTAAAATCAGCCAAACTACGAATTCCGAATTACTCACCTGTTATCAGGAGAGAACACAGGGCTGCATCTTTTAGACCAGCACTGACCCTAAAAAGTAATTCTAAGCGTACTTACCAGTAACTTGTATTTCCTTCCATAGGAATCCATTGTGTGGTTTTCATCAGAAAGGTTTCTAAGTGTCCATTTTTGAAACGTACAAATATTCCTTTAAAATCAGCCGAACTACGAATTCCGATTTACTCACCTGTTATCAGGAGAGAACCCAGTGCTGCATCTTTTAACCCAGCACTGACCCTGAAAAGTAATTCCAAGCATACTTACCAGTAACTTGTATTTCCTTTCATAGAAATCCATTGTGTTGTTTTCACCAGAAAAGTTTCTAAATGTCCAATTTTGAAACGTACAAATATTCCTCTAAAATCAGTTGAACTACGAATTCCGATTTACTCACCTGTTATCAGGAGAGAACCCAGGGCTGCATCTTTTAGCCCAGCACTGACCCTGAAAAGTAATTCTAACTGTACTTACCAGTTACTTGTATTTACTTCCAAAGGAATCAAAGGTGTGGTTTTCACCAGAAAAGTTTCTAAGTTATCAATTTTGAAATGTACAAACATTCCTCTAAAATAAGCCGAACCACGAATTCCGATTTACTCACCTGTTATCAGGAGAGAATGCAGGACTGCATCTTTTAGCCCAGCACTGAACCAAAAAAAGTAATTCTAAGCGTACTTACCAGTAACTTGTATTTTCTTCCATAGGAATCCATTGTGTTGTTTATCAGCAGAAAAGTTTCTAAGTGTCCAATTTTGAAACGTACAAATATTCCTCTAAAATCAGCCAAACTACGAATTCCGATTTACTCACCTGTTATCAGGAGAGAACACGGGGCTGCATCTTTTAGCCCAGCACTGACTCTGAAAAGTAATTTGAAGCGTACTTACCAGTAACTTGTATTTCCTTCCATAGGAATCCATTGTGTGGTTTTCACCAGAAAAGTTTCTACGTATCCAATTTTGAAACGCACAAGTATTCCTCTTAAATCAGCCGAACTACGATTTCTAATTTACTCACCTGTTATCAAGAGAGAACCTATGCTGCATCTTTTAGACCAGCACTGACCCTGAAAAAGAATTCTAAGCATACTTACCAGTAACTTGTATTTCCTTCCATAGGAATCCATTGTGTGGTTTTCACCAGAAAAGTTTCTAAGTGTCCAATTTTGAAATGTACAAATATTCCTCTAAAATCAGTTGAACTACGAATTCCGATTTACTCACCTGTTATCAGGAGAGAACCCAGGGCTGCATCTTTTAGCCCAGCACTGACCCTGAAAAGTAATTCTAACCGTACTTACCAGTTACTTGTATTTACTTCCAAAGGAATCAAAGGTGTGGTTTTCACCAGAAAAGTTTCTAAGTTTCCAATTTTGAAATGTACAAACATTCCTCTAAAATAAGCCAAACTAAGAATTACGATTTACTCACCTGTTAGGAGAGAACCCAGGGCTGCATCTTTTAGCCCAGCACTGACCCTGAAAAATAATTCTAAGTGTACTTACCAGTAACTTGTATTTCCTTCCATAGGAATCCACTGTGTGGTTTTCTCCAGAAAAGTATCTAAGTGTCCATTTTTGAAAAGTATAAATATTCCTCTAAAATCAGCCGAACTACGAATTCCGAATTACTCACCTGTTATCAAGAGAGAACCCAGTGATGCATCTTTTAGACCAGCACTGACTCTGAAATGTAATTCTAAGCATACTTAACAGTAACTTGTATTTCCTTCCATAGGAATCTATTGTGTGGTTTTCACCAGAAAAGTTTCTACGTATCCAATTTTAAAACGCACAAGTATTCCTCTTAAATCAGCCGAACTACGAATTCCAATTGACTCACCTGTTATCAAGAGATAACCTATGCTGCATCTTTTAGACCAGCACTGACCCTGAAAAGGAATTCTAAGCGTACTTACCAGTAACTTGTATTTCCTTCCATAGGAATCCATTGTGTGGTTTTCACCAGAAAAGTATCTAAGTGTCCATTTTTGAAAAGTATATATATTCCTCTAAAATCAGCCGAACTACGAATTCCAAATTACTCACCTGTTATCAAGAGAGAAACCAGTGCTGCATCTTTTAGACCAGTACTGACTCTGAAAAGTAATTCTAAGCGTACTTAACTGTAACTTGTATTTCCTTCCATAGGAATCCATTATGTGGTTTTCACCAGAAATGTCTCTAAGTGTCCAATTTTGAAATGGACAAATATTCCTCTAAATTCAGTTGAACTACGAATTCCAATTTACTCATCTGTTATCAGGAGAGAACCCAGGGCTGCATCTTTTAGCCCAGCACTGACCCTGAAAAAGAATTCTAAGCGTACTTAACAGTAACTTGTATTTCCTTCTATAGGAATCCATTGTTTGGTTTTCACCAGAAAAGTTTCTAAGTGTCCTATTGTGAAACGTACAAATATTCCTCTAAAATCAGCCAAACTACGAATTCCGATTGACTCACCTGTTATCAAGAGAGAACCCAGTGCTGCATCTTTTAGACCAGCACTGACATTGAAAAGTAATTCTAAGCGTACTTACCAGTAACTTGTTTTTCCTTCCATAGGAATCATTGTGTGGTTTTCAGCAGAAAAGTTTCTAAGAGTCCAATTTTGAAACGTACAAATATTCCTCTAAAATCAGCCAAACTACGAATTCCGATTTACTCACCTGTTATCAGGAGAGAACACGGGGCTGCATCTTTTAGCCCAGCACTGACTCTGAAAAGTAATTCGAAGCGTACTTACCAGTAACTTGTATTTCCTTCCATAGGAATCCATTGTGTGGTTTTCACCAGAAAAGTTTCTAAGTGTTCAATTTTGAAATGTACAAATATTCCTCTAAAATCAGCCGAACTACGAATTACAAATTACTCACCTGTTATCAAGAGAGAACCCAGTGCTGCATCTTTTAGACCAGCACTGACTCTGAAATGTAATTCTAAGCGTACTTAACAGTAACTTGTATTTCCTTCCATAGGAATCCATTGTGTGGTTTTCACCAGAAAAGTTTCTAAGTGTCCTATTTTGAAACGTACAAATATTCCTCTAAAATCAGCCAAACTACGAATTCCGATTGACTCACCTGTTATCAAGAGATAACCCAGTGCTGCATCTTTTAGACCAGCACTGACATTGAAAAGTTATTCTAAGCGTACTTACCAGTAACTTGTTTTTCCTTCCATAGGAATCATTGTGTGGTTTTCAGCAGAAAAGTTTCTAAGTGTCCATTTTTGAAATGTACAAATATTCCTCTAAAAACAGCCGAACTATGAATTACAAATTACTCACCTGTTAGGAGAGAACCCAGGGCTGCATCTTTTAGCCCAGCACTGACCCTGAAAAGTAATTCAAAGCTTACTTACCAGTAACTTGTATTTCCTTCCATAGGAATCCATTGAGTGGTTTTCACCAGAAAAGTGTCTAAGTGTCCATTTTTGAAACGTACAAATATTCCTCTAAAATCAGCCGAACTACGAATTCTGAATTACTCACCTGTTATCTGGAGAGAACCGAGGGCTGCATCTTTTAGCCCAGCACTGACCCTGAAAAGTAATTCAATGCGTACTTACCAGTAACTTGTATTTCCTTCCATAGGAATCCATTGTGTGGTTTTCACCAGAAAAGTGTCTAAGTGTCCATTTGTGAAACGTACAAATATTCCTCTAAAATCAGCCGAACTACGAATTCTGAATTACTCACCTGTTATCAAGAGAGAACCCAGTGATGCATCTTTTAGACCAGCACTGACTCTGAAATGTAATTCTAAGGATACTTAACAGTAACTTGTATTTCCTTCCATAGGAATCCATTGTGTGGTTTTAACCAGAAAAGTTTCTAAGTGTCCAATTTTGAAACGTACAAATATTCCTCTAAAATAAGCCGAACTATGAATTCCCATTTACTCACCTGTTATCAGGAGAGAACACACGGCTGCATCTTTTAGCCCAGCACTGACTCTGAAAAGTAATTCTAAGCTTACTTACCAGTAACTTGTATTTCCTTCCATAGGAATGCATTGTTTGGTTTTCACCAGAAAAGTTTCTAAGTGTTCAATTTTGAAATGTACAAATATTCCTTTAAAAACAGCCGAACTACGAATTACAAATTACTCACCTGTTATCAGGAGAGAACCCAGGGCTGCATCTTTTAGTCCAGCACTGACCCTGAAAAGTAATTCTAAGCGTACTTACCAGTAATTTGTATTTCATCCCCTAGAAATCCATTGTGTGGTTTTCACCAGAAAAGTATATAAGTGTCCATTTTTGAAAAGTACAAATATTCCTCTAAAATCAGTTGAACTACGAATTCCAAATTACTCACCTGTTATCAAGAGAGAACCCAGTGCTGCATCTTTTAGACCAGCACTGACTCTGAAATGTAATTCTAAGCATACTGAACAGTAACTTGTATTTCCTTCCATAGGAATCCATTGTGTGGTTTTCACCAGAAAAGTTTCTAAGTGTCCAATTTTGAAACGTACAAATAATCCTCTAAAATAAGCCGAACTATGAATTCCGATTTACTCACCTGTTATCAGGAGAGAACACACGGCTGCATCTTTTAGACCAGCACTGACTCTGAAAAGTAATTCTAAGCGTACTTACCAGTAACTTGTATTTCCTTCCATAGGAATCCATTGTTTGGTTTTCACCAGAAAAGTTTCTAAGTGTTCAATTTTGAAATGTACAAATATTCCTCTAAAAACAGTCGCACTACGAATTACAAATTACTCACCTGTTATCAGGAGAGAACCCAGGACTGCATCTTTTAGCCCAGCACTGACCCTGAAAAGTAATTTTAAGCGTACTTACCAGTAACTTGTATTTCCTTCCCTAGAAATCCATTGTGTGGTTTTCACCAGAAAAGTATATAAGTGTCCATTTTTGAAAAGTACAAATATTCCTATAAAATGAGCCGAACTACGAATTCCAAATTACTCACCTGTTATCAAGAGAGAACCCAGTGCTGCATCTTTTAGCCCAGCACTGACTCTGAAAAGTAATTCGAAGCGTACTTACCAGTAACTTGTATTTCCTTCCATAGGAATCCATTGTGTGGTTTTCACCAGAAAGGTTTCTAAGTGTCCATTTTTGAAACGTACAAATATTCCTTTAAAATCAGCCGAACTACGAATTCCGATTTACTCACCTGTTATCAGGAGAGAACCCAGTGCTGCATCTTTTAACCCAGCACTGACCCTGAAAAGTAATTCCAAGCATACTTACCAGTAACTTGTATTTCCTTTCATAGGAATCCATTGTGTGGTTTTCACCAGAAAAGTTTCTAAATGTCCAATTTTGAAACGTACAAATATTCCTCTAAAATCAGTTGAACTACGAATTCCGATTTACTCACCTGTTATCAGGAGAGAACCCAGGGCTGCATCTTTAAGCCCAGCACTGACCCTGAAAAGTAATTCTAACTGTACTTACCAGTTACTTGTATTTACTTCCAAAGGAATCAAAGGTGTGGTTTTCACCAGAAAAGTTTCTAAGTTTCCAATTTTGAAATGTACAAACATTCCTCTAAAATAAGCCGAACTACGAATTCCGATTTACTCACCTGTTAACAGGAGAGAACACGGGGCTGCATCTTTTAGCCCAGCACTGACTCTGAAAAGTAATTCGAAGCGTACTTACCAGTAACTTGTATTTCCTTCCACAGGAATCCATTGTGTGGTTTTCACCAGAAAAGTTTCTAAGTGTCTAATTTTGAAACGTATAAATATTCCTCTAAAATCAGCCGAACTACGAATTCTGATTTACTCACCTATTATTAGGAGAGAACCAAGGGCTGCATCTTTTAGCCCAGCACTGACCCTGAAAAGTAATTCTAAGTGCACTTACCAGTAACTTGTATTTCCTTCCCTAGAAATCCATTGTGTGGTTTTCACCAGAAAAGTATATAAGTGTCCATTTTTGAAAAGTACAAATATTCCTATAAAATGAGCCGAACTACGAATTCCAAATTACTCACCTGTTATCAAGAGAGAACCCAGTGCTGCATCTTTTAGCCCAGCACTGACTCTGAAAAGTAATTCGAAGCGTACTTACCAGTAACTTGTATTTCCTTCCATAGGAATCCATTGTGTGGTTTTCACCAGAAAGGTTTCTAAGTGTCCATTTTTGAAACGTACAAATATTCCTTTAAAATCAGCCGAACTACGAATTCCGATTTACTCACCTGTTATCAGGAGAGAACCCAGTGCTGCATCTTTTAACCCAGCACTGACCCTGAAAAGTAATTCCAAGCATACTTACCAGTAACTTGTATTTCCTTTCATAGGAATCCATTGTGTGGTTTTCACCAGAAAAGTTTCTAAATGTCCAATTTTGAAACGTACAAATATTCCTCTAAAATCAGTTGAACTACGAATTCCGATTTACTCACCTGTTATCAGGAGAGAACCCAGGGCTGCATCTTTAAGCCCAGCACTGACCCTGAAAAGTAATTCTAACTGTACTTACCAGTTACTTGTATTTACTTCCAAAGGAATCAAAGGTGTGGTTTTCACCAGAAAAGTTTCTAAGTTTCCAATTTTGAAATGTACAAACATTCCTCTAAAATAAGCCGAACTACGAATTCCGATTTACTCACCTGTTAACAGGAGAGAACACGGGGCTGCATCTTTTAGCCCAGCACTGACTCTGAAAAGTAATTCGAAGCGTACTTACCAGTAACTTGTATTTCCTTCCACAGGAATCCATTGTGTGGTTTTCACCAGAAAAGTTTCTAAGTGTCTAATTTTGAAACGTATAAATATTCCTCTAAAATCAGCCGAACTACGAATTCTGATTTACTCACCTATTATTAGGAGAGAACCAAGGGCTGCATCTTTTAGCCCAGCACTGACCCTGAAAAGTAATTCTAAGTGCACTTACCAGTAACTTGTATTTCCTTCCATAGGAATCCATTGTGTGGTTTTCACCAGAAAAGTTTCTAAGTGTCCATTTTTTAAACGTACAAATATTCCTCTAAAATCAGCCGAACTACGAATTACAAATTACTCACCTGTTATCAAGAGAGAACCCAGTGCTGCATCTTTTAGACCAGCACTGACTCTGAAATGTAATTCTAAGCGTACTTAACAGTAACTTGTATTTCCTTCCATAGGAATCCATTGTGTGGTTTTCACCAGAAAAGTTTCTAAGTGTCCTATTTTGAAACGTACAAATATTCCTCTAAAATCAGCCAAACTACGAATTCCGATTGACTCACCTGTTATCAAGAGATAACCCAGTGCTGCATCTTTTAGACCAGCACTGACATTGAAAAGTTATTCTAAGCGTACTTACCAGTAACTTGTTTTTCCTTCCATAGGAATCATTGTGTGGTTTTCAGCAGAAAAGTTTCTAAGTGTCCATTTTTGAAATGTACAAATATTCCTCTAAAAACAGCCGAACTACGAATTACAAATTACTCACCTGTTAGGAGAGACCCCAGGGCTGCATCTTTTAGCCCAGCACTGACCCTGAAAAGTAATTCAAAGCTTACTTACCAGTAACTTGTATTTCCTTCCTTAGGAATCCATTGAGTGGTTTTCACCAGAAAAGTGTCTAAGTGTCCATTTTTGAAACGTACAAATATTCCTCTAAAATCAGCCGAACTACGAATTCTGAATTACTCACCTGTTATCTGGAGAGAACCGAGGGCTGCATCTTTTAGCCCAGCACTGACCCTGAAAAGTAATTCAAAGCGTACTTACCAGTAACTTGTATTTCCTTCCATAGGAATCCATTGTGTGGTTTTCACCAGAAAAGTGTCTAAGTGTCCATTTGTGAAACGTACAAATATTCCTCTAAAATCAGCCGAACTACGAATTCCGAATTACTTACCTGTTATCAAGAGAGAACCCAGTGATGCATCTTTTAGACCAGCACTGACTCTGAAATGTAATTCTAAGCATACTTACCAGTAACTTGTATTTCCTTCCATAGGAATCCATTGTGTGGTTTTCACCAGAAAAGTATCTAAGTGTCCATTTTTGAAAAGTATAAATATTCCTCTAAAATCAGCCGAACTACGAATTCCAAATTACTCACCTGTTATCAAGAGAGAAACCAGTGCTGCATCTTTTAGACCAGTACTGACTCTGAAAAGTAATTCTAAGCGTACTTAACTGTAACTTGTATTTCCTTCCATAGGAATCCATTATGTGGTTTTCACCAGAAATGTTTCTAAGTGTCCAATTTTGAAATGGACAAATATTCCTCTAAATTCAGTTGAACTACGAATTCCGATTTACTCATCTGTTATCAGGAGAGAACCCAGGGCTGCATCTTTTAGCCCAGCACTGACCCTGAAAAAGAATTCTAAGCGTACTTAACAGTAACTTGTATTTCCTTCTATAGGAATCCATTGTTTGGTTTTCACCAGAAAAGTTTCTAAGTGTCCTATTGTGAAACGTACAAATATTCCTCTCAAATCAGCCAAACTACGAATTCCGATTGACTCACCTGTTATCAAGAGAGAACCCAGTGCTGCATCTTTTAGACCAGCACTGACATTGAAAAGTAATTCTAAGCGTACTTACCAGTAACTTGTTTTTCCTTCCATAGGAATCATTGTGTGGTTTTCAGCAGAAAAGTTTCTAAGAGTCCAATTTTGATACGTACAAATATTCCTTTAAAATCAGCCGAACTACAAATTCCGATTTACTCACCTGTTATCAGGAGAGAACCCAGTGCTTTATCTTTTAACCCAGCACTGACCCTGAAAAGTAATTCCAAGCATACTTACCAGTAACTTGTATTTTCTTTCATAGGAATCCTTTGTGTGGTTTTCACCAGAAAAGTTTCTAAATGTCCAATTTTGAAACGTACAAATATTCCTCTAAAATCAGTTGAACTACGAATTCCGATTTACTCACCTGTTATCAGGAGAGAACCCAGGGCTGCATCTTTTAGCCCAGCACTGACCCTGAAAAGTAATTCTAACCGTACTTACCAGTTACTTGTATTTACTTCTAAAGGTGTGGAAATATGGATTTTTCTGGTCAGCTATGTCCCCTATCTTGGACCCCAACGGTTTCATGTATAAATCACAAGTACATGTATGATCCCTCCAGTTCCAGTTATGAAGACGCAAACACATGTGCGTCCACCGCCAACATGTCCTCTTTCAGATCCGCCATGAATGGGCCGGATATTCCATTCCTAAGTATGAAAGGCCACCAGCTTTATATGGTTCACTTATGCCATTTTACAGTCCAGGCAAGTAGGCCCTGATTCTGCCATCAAGCTTTTCCTGCCTTCTGCCTCTGAAAGCTTCAGTCTGAGCTCGCATCTGTATCCATGAACTTTGTCCTCATTCTCTGCGCAGCTAACGGTGCCTGACATCAGCCTGTTGCCTGCCAAAAACTGTATTTCACCTTCGAAATTATCTGCTCCGCTCCCTACCCAATGCATTCCTGTCTAGTAGTTTAAGTAAACATTCTTCCAGCTACCGAGCAAAGGGCCCGGCTTCTCTGTCATTATGCAAGTAATTCATAGCCCTGTTACTATGGAAGATTCCTGCCCTCGCATCTAGTGTAGACACTTAGACGCTTGTACACGCACTAACAGTCAGTATAGTCAGTATAGAATAAGATTCTACTCTAAGAGACCTCTCTTTTGAATAACATAGTTCTCTAAACATAGGATGTTAGATATGATTTGGGATTAGGTTGACTTGACCCTCAAGACTTCTGTCGCCACATGTAGAGCTAAATGTCAAGTCCCCTTCACCCCCTAGTTGCACGTCAATCACACGTCACGCTGCTGCGCGCGCATTTCTGCCAAGTATTTCTGCTGACATTGCGAAATTCTTTCATGGAACCACCCTATTATGACATCATACCTGATGATGTTCTTTATTTACGCCCAGTTACACCCACTTTTGCTACGCATGTATGTTTTATCTTTACTATCAATTGTTACGCCTCCTGCATTTGTTTCACTGTAATGCCTATTGTATAAAAATGATTACCTATCAATAAAGTACGGTCTTCACTTCCTGAACCTTCGTGGTGATGGAATCTGGAGCTCATCGATTTAAATTGATTATGGAATAAAGCCCGTTCCGAACCTCTAATACCACGGATTCTGCCTCTTATTTTACTGAGCTATTGTTATAGATTTTCCGCATCAAATTAAGTTCCGGTAATTAAATTATTTACCACATGAATGGCGCCCGAACAGGGACACTTTCTCATCTCACGCGCCGGCGGTGCGTTGCAGGCCCGGTCTCCTGTCACAGCTGGACGGACAACAACGCGTACCCACAGGATTTCCTGTATCTCCCTCCTGCCGAGCGGGGGTAACTGAGGCTGCGATCAACACCCAGACGAGGCGGTGAGAAGTGCGAAGTATCCCGACCAGAGCCTAGCTGAGAGAGCAAGATCCGAGGTATACAGAGGCCCACCAGTTTCCGAAGTTTCCGAAGTTTCGAGTCGAGTCCAGTCCGGTTCAAGTTCAGTTCAGTTCCGAGGCCTTCCGTTCCGAGCTACCCGGTGAGTACCATTATCGGGGAGGCGTTCTGACGTGCACATAGGTTGTGCCGGTCAAGACGGGTTTGGGTACACAAATCCGGTCTGCACTGTTCCAGCAGTGTATCTGTACTGTTTAGCAGTATATCAAGTATGTCTAGTATATAATTCAGAATTACCTAGTTAGTATCGAGTATTATGCTTAGGGACTAGTTCCCTAATTGGCCATCATTGTCTATTTTGTTTAAATGTTAAATGTTAAATGTTAAAATGTTTTAAATACGTTCTGTCTATTGTGGTGCGAATGACTGTTCATTATTGTGTTTTATGGTATTAAACGTGTTCAAAATTAGGTATCAGATCAGTTCTCAAATATGCCGCTCTTTTCGAAATTAAGACAGATCACAACTAGAAAAGGGGTACTCGAAGAAGCTGTTCCCATTCCTCCTAGGGACACTCCAGGGTACTTCATGTATCATAAACATGGCCTAGACGCCATATTATTTCTTGATCTATGGGTAGACTACACCAAGGAATTACCAGAAAGTCAGAGGTGGCCCGCAGCTGGGACCTGGGATGCAGATTGCATCGTGAAAGTAGAAGAAGAATTATGGAAAAGGAAAGCTAGACAGTCACAGAAAGACGCCATTGAATTATGGCGTAAAGAATCGTATAGACGTACAGAAAAAGCACGTAGACAGGAAGAGAAGAGTAAGGAGAATTCAAATAAAGTTCGAGAAAGTGTATTAATTGAAGAAGGTACTCGAGTAAAGTCAGAACAAACAGACAGACAAAGAAATGCCCTTGTGAATGGTATGTATCCTCTTCTGGCCGAAGGACTACCTAAGGCTACCCCGGAGATACCAAGAGACTTGCCACCCCCATTGTTTCCGATAAAAGCACATCCCAAAGGGCATCCCAGAACCGCAGAAGATGTTTTTCTTTCCTCTTATTTAGACGACGCAGCTCCCGAGTATGCTAATGCTGCGCCACATAGACCGCCTGCCGAAGGGGTTCAACGCCGAGACCCTCCCTCATCTGTACCTCTGCAACAGCAAACTCCGACACAAGTTCCGGCAAGCACATCTGTTTCTACATCCGCATCCACACCTATGGTTGCTATATCCCGTTCAACGAATCCTTTCACATCCAGCACCCCAGGTGGTGCTACCGGAGGTACATCAAGCATTTTTTCTACGCCACCCAGAACAAACAAACTTTCCTTTCAAGAATTAGCCCACCAACGTACGCCCAAACTAGTAACTCCCAGCACGCTCAAAGAACTTCTAATAGATTGTAGATATGACCCTGTGCCCGGAAAAGGGGACGAAATGATGCTGGCATCATTACGTATCCGACGAGCTGCAATATATTTAGGGAAGCTACCAGGAATGACTGCACATTTAGAAAATATATATCATTTTGTTCAGTCAGGGCGAGACCCTGAGAGTATTAACAGAGCCATGGAGTATCAAAAGGTGGAAATACAGGGGGAACTGTTACGTTTCCTCATAAACTGTGTGATCAGAAATCAAGATCAACCAGGGGTAAATACGGAAGAAATGCAAATTCTTACCACGTGGGGTAAGAATATATCAGAGGGGAGACACGATAAACGATCATGCATAGTAGCTATGAGCCGAAAGATCCGCAAAGAAATAGAACGAATACACGAGGAAAGATTAGCAGTAGACGAACCAGAACAAACCGAGGACGAGGAAGAATTAGAACTGCCCACAGGACAGTTAGAAACTATGGCATATGTAGGTAGAGAAAGATCTTGCAATAATACTAGATGCTTTACTGATCCGATATGTCCGATACGTCCAGATAATAACAGAAAATTCCAAACTCCTATAATAAATATAAGGTCCCCCGAACATTCATTCCAAGCCGCTGACAAATTACTCCGAGAACGAAGGGGTTATCATATACTCGATTCTATGGACGAACAAGAATTAGCCAGGTCAGCCGTTCACTGGGTTGATAGTCCTGGAAAATATGGTGATGATACACTAGCACATACGTTTTTGAACCTCGCCCCAGATGAACAGCGTTTAGCTGGTATCTACATGATTCAACAACTCCTTATATTGTATAAAAGCCAACACTCCGATCCTGTTCCCTTACCTGATATATTGACTGAATTACTCACGAATAAATGGAGAGGTTCCGGTACTAAGTTAATTAGAGAAATACTAGAATCTAGAAGACAGTATATTCTTTTTGTATGTCCTGAACATGTCTCACTGCCCATCAAGGAAAGAACGACGTATTACATGGATAGACAGAATCCCTTACGCGAAGTGCACCCGATAAAGGGTGATGACAATGAGTTTAAACGTGTGTTTGTATACACACCCATATCTAAAATAGAACTATTAGAAATGAAGAAAGTGGTACCCAGTCATGATAAAGACCCAGCAGGTTTCCATCGTGAAATTAAAGATATGTTACTCATGGGAGAATATACCTACCCCGACATTATGACAATATTGAAGGTATTAATGCCTGCGGGCATTTACGAAAAACTCAAGGAAAAAGATTGGGAGGTGGGAGACCAGAAGATAGATTGGACAGCATTAGAAAATGAAGAAAAAGCTCGAGGTCCAGGTTCAGGGCTCGGGGACAAGATCAAAGCACTACCAGGTTTACTAGTACAGGTACTGCCACGTTTATTAACTACGAAAAAGGAAGACTGGGGTGCAATCTCAGCCTGTAAACAAAAATCAGATGAAGACACTAGTGATTTCTATTCCCGATTTGAGAAATGTTTTGGTATAAATAGTGGAATAAAAGCAAGTAGCGAGTCGTATCCACATCTGTTTGTGACAAAGTTAGTTGAAAATGCCTTGCCCCAAGTTAAGAATAGAGTATTGAAGTTCGAGAGTACCTGGCAAGGTAACACTCCGTCACAAATGTTACAAATGTTACAGTACCATCACAATAGAATTAGAGAAGAACAAGAACATGAACATAGACGCATGAAAGACACGAAAATGAAAATGTTAGTTTCCCAGACAGTGCCAGCTGACGGTCATAAGAAGGGTATAACACAGTCCAGTGTTTCAACAGGTCCTGTGAAAGGGACGTGCAACTATTGTAAACAGCCAGGTCATTATGTACACGATTGTCCCGTTTTAAAACATAATATTGCCATAGGTAACGCAAAAGAAAGACCACGACCAATTAGACAGGATCAGAACCAACAAGGAGCCCCGCAGCATGCACAGTCCATGCCAGCTCCGCAACAGTCTATGCCAGCTCCACCACCGCAGCCTATTGCTGCCACACAAACAACGACCCGACAGATGTATCAGACCGCACAGTATGACTATCCTGATTATCAACGATACTCATGAAACAGCCTAGAGAGGGAAGTTGGCTTACCCCTTATTGAGGTCCCTGTGGATCAAGAAGGACCTTATGTACACAGTGAACTGTTAGGTCAAGATAGAAAATTCTTACTTGATACAGGGGCAAGCCGAACAACAATAAAACGTAGTGAAGTTCCAGGGGCACCCCTCTCAGGCTCACAGAATATTTCCCTTGGTTTTTCAGGAAAACCTATCATTAACGAAGTAACACAGCCTCTTCCACTTACGATCGGTCCCTTGACACGAACTACAGATTTATTACTTACCAAATCATGTCCAGAAAACTTGTTAGGCATAAAAACTTTGAAAGCTCTAGGAGCTATTATATGTTGTTCTCCGGAAGGAGTAAGATTATTTTTACGTGATTTCAAAGGGCACTACGTGTCCCGAGACATGGATCGCCGACTACAGACTTTACCGACGCATTTATGGGCACAAGGTCCTACAGATGTTGGTTGCATGAACATTACACCATATCAAGTCACACTAAAGGCAGGAGTGGTACTTCCACGAATGCGACAATACAAGTTACCCCCAGATGCTGTAGTGGCTTTACTACAAATCATTGACGAGCTTATTACCCAAGGAGTGGTTGTGGAAACTGACTCCAATGTATGTAATTCACCGATAATTCCGATTCTTAAACGAACTGATCCAACAGCCCCGCCAGTATATCGATTGGTTATTGATCTGCGCGAATTAAATAAATGCATAGTACCACAATACCCCGTAGTCCCAGACATTTCTTCGTTATTGACAGCCATTGATTCCGAAGCAACATTCTTTACTGTAATTGATCTCAAGAATGCCTTTTTTAGCGTCCCAATAGATCCGGAAAGCCAATACTTGTTCGGATTTAGTTTAAATGGACGAAGCTTTAAATTCACACGCGCACCTCAAGGATTTACAGAAAGCCCCAGCATTTATAGCCAAGCACTGAAACGAGAACTCGACAGTATCCACATGCCAGTCAACACTGCCCTGCTTCAATATGTCGATGATCTGCTGATCACCGCTAGAAGCGAACCTGAATGTGAGAAAGCCTCACTGACGGTATTACAATTTTTGGCCGAAAAGGGGCACAAGGTGTCCCCTTCTAAGCTGCAATTCTGTGTCCAGCGAGTTGTTTACCTTGGTCACTCGCTGTCCAAGGAGGGAAGGCAGCTTACACCAGATCGCATCCAGCTAATTGCTAATATGCCGATACCCAAGACACAAAAGGAGGTGCGGGCTTTCATAGGCCTCACTTCATATTGTAGGCAGTGGATCCCTCAGTATGCATTTCTAGCAAAACCACTCATTCAATTGACAACACAGGAGGCAGCCACATCGACTGTTCTCCCTTGGACTCAGGAACATACACAAGCTTTTGAAAGCCTAAAGAAAGCCTTATGCCAAGCACCTGTTTTAGCAACACCATGTTACAATAAACAGTTTACACTCTTCGTTACAGAACGCGAAGGTACTGCCTTGTCAGTACTCTCACAGGAACAAGCAGGATCACACAAACCATGTGCTTATTTTTCTAGTACATTAGATCCCGTAGCTCAGGCTTTGCCTGCGTGCCTGAAATCAGTGGCAGCAACAGCTTTAGCAATCAGACAAAGCGATGCCATAGTATTAGGACATCCATTGACAGTACAAGTACCACATGCAGTAGAGGTTCTCTTGAACCACACACAAACACAACACTTGACGAATTAACGTTGTTTCAGCCACATATAGAAATCAGACGTTGTAGTACATTGAATCCTGCCACACTGTTACCTGTACATGGAACAGACCCATTAGCACATGATTGTATTGAAGTTATCACTATCACGACGAAACCGAGACAAGATTTGACAGATGTCCCATTGTCAGACCCAGACCTGACGTTGTATGTAGATGGTTCATGTATGAGAACAGGTACAGGAGAGCTAGTGGCCGCTTACGCAGTCACAACAGACACTGAAATCATTGAAACAAATTGCATAAATACCTTGTCTGCTCAAGCAGCAGAGCTCATCGCTCTGACACAAGCCTGTATTCAAGCCACAAATAAAAAAGTCAACATATACACTGATTCACGTTATGCATTCGGAGTTGTACATGACTTCGGCGTGCTGTGGCGAGAGAGAGGTTATTTAACTTCTCACGGTGCCCACATTCAGCACGGACCCCTTATTCATGCCTTATTAGATGCAATACATCTACCCACTGCAATATCAATTATGAAATGTAAAGCTCATACGAAAGTTACTGATATCATTTCTCAAGGCAATGATCTAGCTGATAGAACAGCTAAACAGACTGCTCAAACTCAAACATCCGACATGACAAAGACAATAGTCCCGACACCAACACATTGCATGATGGTTAAGGATCCCGCTCTTGACGTAATCGACATACAGACACATGCTACACCAGACGAAATAAAGAAATGGACTGAGTTAGGAGGGATCCAAACGGATCAAGGATGGATGACGAAGGAAAAATCTGTGTGGTTCCTTCCTGATTCAATGGTCCAAGTCGTTATTAACACTGTACATAGTCCAGCACATCTAGGAGAAAAAGCTATGCTAGACAGCATTCAACACATTTGGTTCAACAAACATTTACGAGCAGCAGCTAAACAAAAAGTCCGTACCTGTATGATCTGTTGTCAGTTTAACCCAGGTAAAAGCATTCCCGTAGAACAGGGTGGATTTCAGCCTCCTGATCACCCTTTTGAAGTCCTCCAGATGGATTATATCCAGATGGAACGATGTCGAGGATTCAAATATGTTCTCGTAGTTGTCTGTGCTCTTTCCCGTTGGACAGAGGCATACCCGGTTTCAGATTACACTGCCCCGACTACTGCCAAACAGTTAGTTCGAGAATTCTTCCCACGGTACGGTTTACCACGTGTTGTCTACTCAGATAACGGCCAGCCGTTCTCATCCGAATTAATGAAACACATTTCACTTTTGTTAGGCTATCAGTGGAAGTTTCACTGTGTCCGACACCCCGAGGCAGCAGGTCTCGTGGAAAGACATAACCAGACCCTGAAAATTAGATTGTCCAAAATATGCAGAGAGAAGGGTGTCGACTGGGTAGTAGCCTTACCCGTTGCACTCTTTTACATGAGAATGGTAGCACACTCTCGAACAGGGCTATCCCCGTATGAGGTGATCTTCGGTAGACCACCAAATATGTGGGGGACGCCTATACCACGCAAAATAACTGATATTGACTGTAATATGCTGACAGATTACTTGGCTTCCTTGATGTCTGCACTACAATCTTGTCGTTCACAGGTAGCTGCAGCCTTTCCCGACAACACCGAGGTGAAACCCCATGACGTACTTCCAGGGGATTTAGTTCTAGTGAGGAACTTTGATCGGAAGTCTCAGCTGGATCCTAGGTGGAAGTCGCCTCAGCTCGTACTGCTAACAACGAGGACAGCCGTAAAGATCGAAGGACGGAAAGGCTGGATACATTCAAGTCATATCAAGAAATTTCATGGACTCCCGTCAGACGTAAACGACACACCTTGCGTGTCTTCCCCGAGTGACTCTAAACTTCCTTTGGTTGAATTGAATAGCCATGAACTATACAGACTAAAACTCAGGTCTAACCAGTCAGGCAATTTGATTGTTTAAGTCCTCTCCAAGGTGAAGCGGTCGAATTTGTCTCTGACATGTATCCCTTAGACCTGTACAGAGAAAGAAACAAAAGGATAAAGCTGAAACGACATGCGTACTGTAAATCACTGCGTAGTCATTGCACAGTGACGTTATTAATTCTGTTTTTCTTAAGTCTTTTAGTAATTACTGCAAGTATATTGTTGCACACATATTATCCTATTTCTAGACATGTTTACAATGTTACTGCTGAACATTCTTTTAGTGAATTACCTCCGCATGAATTGTCCTATAGATTTGCGCTGCGCAATAACACTTTTATTAGTATGTTACATCATTCCCATCAGGTTAGCAATGCTACAAATTGTTGGATATGTGGTCGACTCCCTCCCTATCAGAACTATAAAGGAATTCTACCTCTCTTTCCATACCCGTTCACAAACAACGGCTCCTGTGGAGCATGGTTTAGTTTAATTAATTCCCTAGATTCGAATTCTGCAGTTTACCAGGATAACTGGGTATGGGGAAATCTGAACTTAGTTTTACTCAAAGTCTGTCACCCTAACAAGGAGGGACTTCCCAAAAGAACAGGAACTGATCTAGAAAATGAAGTGTATGGATTAGGTAATTTTACGCTCAATCTCATGATCTTGAATGTCGAATCCGAAGCTACTCCAATTTTGCCCGCCATGTCAGTATTTCCAGTTAAAGGTGAATTATGTGTAAGAAAGAATGGTTCCATACATATGGGCCATAGTAGATGCACCACTGTAATAGAATTTAGTGATCAAGGCAAGTCTACATTTAGAGCTTCCCGCCATTCCTACTTCATATGTGGTCAGACAGCATACATACGTTTGCCACTAGATTGGGATGGTACCTGCTACATCGGATTCCTTTTGCCACCTGTTTTCCTAGCTCCTCCTGATTATCACAGAAATACTCATTTAGTACACAATAGAGAAAGGAGAGATCTCCCAATAGTCGATTACACTGAGACAGCATGGGAAAAATACACAGATTTCAATAAAGGTCTCTTTCCCTATATAGGTACAGTTACCAATAGTAAGCTGATACGTAGATTAACAAGAACCCTTGAAGCAGTAGTGAACGAAACTATTTCCGCCTTAGGCAATTTAACAGAAGAGCAGTCTGCTATGCGGATTGTTGTGCTTCAAAATCGTCTTGTCCTTGACGTCATCCTGGCCGATAGGGGCGGAGCTTGTAGGGTCATCGGATCAAGTTGTTGCATTTTCATACCAGAAAATTCGCCATCTGTATATAAAGCCATAACTCGCCTTCATAAGATTGTAAGCCAGATACACCAGAATCCAGGCACCTGGACTTGGTCCGGTTGGTTTTGGAGTGTATTATCTACCTTTGGATGGAAGGTCCTATCCTTCCTAGGTATTGGCTTCCTCATATTATTCAGTTGCTGTCTATGTCTACAATGTGGACCAGCGATCTGTGGTCTGTGTGCCACATCGTGTATTCCACCACCAAGATTTCATTCATCACGGAAGAAGAAAGAAGAACAAATGATGCTATATGAACAGATCGATGGATTAATGAAGATTGATATCTCTTGACGGGCAAGTAGGGGACAAGGAGGGAATGTGGAAATATGGATTTTTCTGGTCAGTTATGTCCCCTATCTTGGACCCCAACGGTTTCATGTATAAATCACAAGTACATGTATGATCCCTCCAGTTCCAGTTATGAAGACGCAAACACATGTGCGTCCACCGCCAACATGTCCTCTTTCAGATCCGCCATGAATGGGCCGGATATTCCATTCCTAAGTATGAAAGGCCACCGGCTTTATATGGTTCACTTATGCCATTTTACAGTCCAGGCAAGTAGGCCCTGATTCTGCCATCAAGCTTTTCCTGCCTTCTGCCTCTGAAAGCTTCAGTCTGAGCTCGCATCTGTATCCATGAACTTTGTCCTCATTCTCTGCGCAGCTAACGGTGCCTGACATCAGCCTGTTGCCTGCCAAAAACTGTATTTCACCTTCGAAATTATCTGCTCCGCTCCCTACCCAATGCATTCCTGTCTAGTAGTTTAAGTAAACATTCTTCCAGCTACCGAGCAAAGGGCCCGGCTTCTCTGTCATTATGCAAGTAATTCATAGCCCTGTTACTATGGAAGATTCCTGCCCTCGCATCTAGTGTAGACACTTAGACGCTTGTACACGCACTAACAGTCAGTATAGTCAGTATAGAATAAGATTCTACTCTAAGAGACCTCTCTTTTGAATAACATAGTTCTCTAAACATAGGATGTTAGATATGATTTGGGATTAGGTTGACTTGACCCTCCAGACTTCTGTCGCCACATGTAGAGCTAAATGTCAAGTCCCCTTCACCCCCTAGTTGCACGTCAATCACACGTCACGCTGCTGCGCGCGCATTTCTGCCAAGTATTTCTGCTGACATTGCGAAATTCTTTCATGGAACCACCCTATTATGACATCATACCTGATGACGTTCTTTATTTACGCCCAGTTACACCCACTTTTGCTACGCATGTATGTTTTATCTTTACTATCAATTGTTACGCCTCCTGCATTTGTTTCACTGTAATGCCTATTGTATAAAAATGATTACCTATCAATAAAGTACGGTCTTCACTTCCTGAACCTTCGTGGTGATGGAATCTGGAGCTCATCGATTTAAATTGATTATGGAATAAAGCCCGTTCCGAACCTCTAATACCACGGATTCTGCCTCTTATTTTACTGAGCTATTGTTATAGATTTTCCGCATCAAATTAAGTTCCGGTAATTAAATTATTTACCACAAAGGAATCAAAGGTGTGGTTTTCACCAGAAAAGTTCCTAAGTTTCCAATTTTGAAATGTACAAACATTCCTCTAAAATAAGCCGAACTACGAATTCCGATTTACTCATCTGTTATCAGGAGAGAACGCAGGACTGCATCTTTTAGCCCAGCACTGACCCAAAAAAGTAATTCTAAGCGTACTTACCAGTAACTTGTATTTCCTTCCATAGGAATCCATTGTGTGGTTATCAGCAGAAAAGATTCTAAGTGTCCAATTTTGAAACGTACAAATATTCCTCTAAAGTCAGCCAAACTACGAATTCCGATTTACTCACCTGTTATCAGGAGAGAACACAGGGCTGCATCTTTTAGCCCAGCACTGACTCTGAAAAGTAATTTGAAGCATACTTACCAGTAACTTGTATTTCCTTCCATAGGAATCCATTGTGTGGTTTTCACCAGAAAAGTTTCTAAGTGTCCAATTTTGAAATGTACAAATATTCCTCTAAAATCAGCCGAACTACGAATTCCGAATTACTCACCTGTTTTTAAGAGAGAACCCAGTGCTGGATCTTTTAGACCAGCACTGACTCTGAAATGTAATTCTAAGCGTACTTAACAGTAACTTGTATTTCCTTCCATAGGAATCCATTGTGTGGTTTTCACCAGAAAAGCTTCCAAGTGTCCAATTTTGAAACGTACAAATATTCCTCTAAAATCAGTTGAACTACGAATTCCGATTTACTCACCTGTTATCAGGAGAGAACCCAGGGCTGCATCTTTAAGCCCAGCACTGACCCTGAAAAGTAATTCTAAGCGTACTTAACAGTAACTTGTATTTCCTTCCATAGGAATCATTGTATGGTTTTCACCAGAAAAGTTTCTAAGTGTCCATTTTTGAAACGTACAAACATTCCTCTAAAATCAGCCAAACTACGAATTCCAATTGACTCACCTGTTATCAAGAGAGAACCCAGTGCTGCATCTTTTAGACCAGCACTGACTTTGAAAAGTAATTCTAAGCGCACTTACCAGTAACTTGTTTTTCCTTCCATAGGAATCATTGTGTGGTTTTCAGCAGAAAAGTTTCTAAGTGTCCATTTTTGAAACGTACAAACATTCCTCTAAAATCAGCCGAACTACGAATTCCGAATTACTCACCTGTTATCAGGAGAGAACCCAGGACTGAATCTTTTAGCCCAACACTGACCCTGAAAAGTAATTCTAAGCGTACTTACCAGTAACTTGTATTTCCTTCCATAGGAATCCATTGTGTGGTTTTCACCAGAAAAGTTTCTATGTGTCCTATTTTGAAACGTACAAATATTCCTCTACAATCAGCCAAACTACGAATTCCGATTGACTCACCTGTTATCAAGAGAGAACCCAGTGCTGCATCTTTTAGACCAGCACTGACATTGAAAAGTAATTCTAAGCGTACTTACCAGTAACTTGTTTTTCCTTCCATAGGAATCATTGTGTGGTTTTCAGCAGAAAAGTTTCTAAGTGTCCATTTTGGAAATGTACATACATTCCTCTAAAATCAGCCGCACTACGAATTCCGAATTAATCACCTGTTATCAGGAGAGAACCCAGGGCTGCATCTTTTAGCCAAGCACTGACCCTAAAAAGTAATTCTAAGCGTACTTATCAGTAACTTGTATTTCCTTCCATAGGAATCCATTGAGTGGTTTTCACTAGAAAAGTTTCTAAAGTGTCCAATTTTGAAACGTACAAATATTCCTCTAAAATCAGCGGAACTACGAATTCCGATTTACTCACCTGTTATCAGGAGAGAAACCAGGGCTGCATCTTTTAGCCCAGCACAGACCCTGAAAAGTAATTCTAAGCGTACTTACCAGTAACTTGTATTTCCTTCCATAGGAATCCATTGTGTGGTTTTCACCAGAAAAGTTTCTATGTGTCCTATTTTGAAACGTACAAATATTCCTCTAAAATCAGCCAAACTAAGAATTCCGATTGCCTCACCTGTTATCAAGGGAGAACCCAGTGCTGCATCTTTTAGACCAGCACTGACATTGAAAAGTAATTCTAAGCGTACTTACCAGTAACTTGTTTTTCCTTCCATAGGAATCATTGTGTGGTTTTCAGCAGAAAAGTTTCTAAGTGTCCATTTTTGAAACGTACAAACATTCCTCTAAAATCAGCCGAACTACAAATTACGAATTACTCACCTGTTATCAGGAGAGAACATAGGGCTGCATCTTTTAGCCCAGCTCTGACTCTGAAAAGTAATTCTAAGCGTACTTAGCAGTTACTTGTATTTCCTTCCTTAGGTATCCATTGTGTGGTTTTCACCAGAAAAGTTTCTAAGTGTCCAATTTTGAAACGTACAAATATTCCTCTAAAATCAGTTGAACTACGAATTCCGATTTACTCACCTGTTATCAGGAGAGATCCCAGGACTGCATCTTTTAGCCCAACACTGACCCTGAAAAGTAATTCTAAGCGTACTTACCAGTAACTTGTATTTCCTTTTATAGGAATCCATTGTGTGGTTTTCACCAGAAAAGTTTCTAAGTGTCCATTTTTGAAACGTACAAATATTCATCTACAATCAGCCGAACTACGAATTCCGATTTACTCACCTGTTATCAAGAGAGAACCCAGTGCTGCATCTTTTAGACCAGCACTGACCCTGAAATGTAATTCTAAGCGTACTTACCAGTTACTTGTATTTCCTTCCATAGGAATCATTGTGTGGTTTTCAGCAGAAAAGTTTATAAGTGTCCAATTTTTGAAACGTACAAACATTCCTCTAAAATCAGCCGAACTACGAATTCCGAATTACTCACCTGTTATCAGGAGAGAACCCAGGACTGCATCTTTTAGCCCAACATTGACCCTGAAAAGTAATTCTAAGCGTACTTACCAGTAACTTGTATTTCCTTCCATAGGAATCCATTGTGTGGTTTTCACCAGAAAAGTTTCTAAGTGTCCATTTTTGAAACGTACAAATATTCATCTACAATCAGCCGAACTACGAATTCCGATTTACTCACCTGTTATCAAGAGAGAACCCAGTGCTGCATCTTTTAGACCAGCACTGACCCTGAAAAGTAATTCTAAGCGTACTTACCAGTTACTTGCATTTCCTTCCATAGGAATCATTGTGTGGTTTTCAGCAGAAAAGTTTCTAAGTGTCCAATTTTGAAATGTACATATATTCCTCTAAAATCAGCCGAACTACAAATTCCGATTTACGCACCTGTTATCAGGAGAGAACCCAGGGCTGCATCTTTTAGCCCAGCACTGACCCTGAAAAGTAATTCTAACCGTACTTACCAGTTACTTGTATTTCCTTCCAAAGGAATCAAAGGTGTGGTTTTCACCAGAAAAGTTTCTAAGTGTCCTATTTTGAAACGTACAAATATTCCTCTAAAATCAGCCAAACTACGAATTCCAATTGACTCACCTGTTATCAAGAGAGAACCCAGTGCTGCATCTTTTAGAACAGCACTGACATTGAAAAGTAATTCTAAGCGTACTTACCAGTAACTGGTTTTTCCTTCCATAGGAATCATTGTGTGGTTTTCAGCAGAAAAGTTTCTAAGAGTCCAATTTTGAAACGTACAAATATTCCTTTAAAATCAGCCGAACTACAAATTCCGATTTACTCACCTGTTATCAGGAGAGAACCCAGTGCTTTATCTTTTAACCCAGCACTGACCCTGAAAAGTAATTCCAAGCATACTTACCAGTAACTTGTATTTTCTTTCATAGGAATCCATTGTGTGGTTTTCACCAGAAAAGTTTCTAAATGTCCAATTTTGAAACGTACAAATATTCCTCTAAAATCAGTTGAACTACGAATTCCGATTTACTCACCTGTTATCAGGAGAGAACCCAGGGCTGCATCTTTTAGCCCAGCACTGACCCTGAAAAGTAATTCTAACCGTACTTACCAGTTACTTGTATTTACTTCCAAAGGAATCAAAGGTGTGGTTTTCACCAGAAAAGTTCCTAAGTTTCCAATTTTGAAATGTACAAACATTCCTCTAAAATAAGCCGAACTACGAATTCCGATTTACTCATCTGTTATCAGGAGAGAACGCAGGACTGCATCTTTTAGCCCAGCACTGACCCAAAAAAGTAATTCTAAGCGTACTTACCAGTAATTTGTATTTCCTTCCATAGGAATCCATTGTGTGGTTATCAGCAGAAAAGATTCTAAGTGTCCAATTTTGAAACGTACAAATATTCCTCTACAATCAGCCGAACTACGAATTCCGATTTACTCACCTGTTATCAAGAGAGAACCCAGTGCTGCATCTTTTAGACCAGCACTGACCCTGAAAAGTAATTCTAAGCGTACTTACCAGTTACTTGTATTTCCTTCCATAGGAATCATTGTGTGGTTTTCACCAGAAAAGTTTCTAAGTGTCCATTTTTGAAACGTACAAATATTCATCTACAATCAGCCGAACTACGAATTCCGATTTACTCACCTGTTATCAAGAGAGAACCCAGTGCTGCATCTTTTAGACCAGCACTGACCCTGAAAAGTAATTCTAAGCGTACTTACCAGTTACTTGCATTTCCTTCCATAGGAATCATTGTGTGGTTTTCAGCAGAAAAGTTTCTAAGTGTCCAATTTTGAAACGTACATATATTCCTCTAAAATCAGCCGAACTACAAATTCCGATTTACGCACCTGTTATCAGGAGAAAACCCAGGGCTGCATCTTTTAGCCCAGCACTGACCCTGAAAAGTAATTCTAACCGTACTTACCAGTTACTTGTATTTCCTTCCAAAGGAATCAAAGGTGTGGTTTTCACCAGAAAAGTTTCTAAGTGTCCTATTTTGAAACGTACAAATATTCCTCTAAAATCAGCCAAACTACGAATTCCAATTGACTCACCTGTTATCAAGAGAGAACCCAGTGCTGCATCTTTTAGACCAGCACTGACATTGAAAAGTAATTCTAAGCGTACTTACCAGTAACTTGTTTTTCCGTCCATAGGAATCATTGTGTGGTTTTCAGCAGAAAAGTTTCTAAGAGTCCAATTTTGAAACGTACAAATATTCCTTTAAAATCAGCCGAACTACAAATTCCGATTTACTCACCTGTTATCAGGAGAGAACCCAGTGCTTTATCTTTTAACCCAGCACTGACCCTGAAAAGTAATTCCAAGCATACTTACCAGTAACTTGTATTTTCTTTCATAGGAATCCATTGTGTGGTTTTCACCAGAAAAGTTTCTAAATGTCCAATTTTGAAACGTACAAATATTCCTCTAAAATCAGTTGAACTACGAATTCCGATTTACTCACCTGTTATCAGGAGAGAACCCAGGGCTGCATCTTTTAGCCCAGCACTGACCCTGAAAAGTAATTCTAACCGTACTTACCAGTTACTTGTATTTACTTCCAAAGGAATCAAAGGTGTGGTTTTCACCAGAAAAGTTCCTAAGTTTCCAATTTTGAAATGTACAAACATTCCTCTAAAATAAGCCGAACTACGAATTCCGATTTACTCATCTGTTATCAGGAGAGAACGCAGGACTGCATCTTTTAGCCCAGCACTGACCCAAAAAAGTAATTCTAAGCGTACTTACCAGTAACTTGTATTTCCTTCCATAGGAATCCATTGTGTGGTTTTCACTAGAAAAGTTTCTAAGTGTCCATTTTTGAAACGTACAAATATTCATCTACAATCAGCTGAACTACGAATTCCGATTTACTCACCTGTTAGCAAGAGAGAACCCAGTGCTGCATCTTTTAGACCAGCACTGACCCTATAAAGTAATTCTAAGCGTACTTACCAGTAACTTGTATTTCCTTCCATAGGAATTCATTGTGTGGTTATCAGAAGAAAAGATTCTAAGTGTCCAATTTTGTAACGTACAAATATTCCTCTAAAGTCAGCCAAACTACGAATTCCGATTTACTCACCTGTTATCAGGAGAGAACACAGGGCTGCATCTTTTAGCCCAGCACTGACTCTGAAAAGTAATTTGAAGCATACTTACCAGTAACTTGTATTTCCTTCCATAGGAATCCATTGTGTGGTTTTCACCAGAAAAGTTTCTAAGTGTCCAATTTTGAAAAGTACAAATATTCCTCTAAAATCAGCCGAACTACGAATTCCGAATTACTCATCTGTTTTTAAGAGAGAACCCAGTGCTGGATCTTTTAGACCAGCACTGACTCTGAAATGTAATTCTAAGCGTACTTAACAGTAACTTGTATTTCCTTCCATAGGAATCCATTGTGTGGTTTTCACCAGAAAAGCTTCCAAGTGTCCAATTTTGAAACGTACAAATATTCCTCTAAAATCAGTTGAACTACGAATTCCGATTTACTCACCTGTTATCAGGAGAGAACCCAGGGCTGCATCTTTAAGCCCAGCACTGACCCTGAAAAGTAATTCTAAGCGTACTTAACAGTAACTTGTATTTCCTTCCATAGGAATCATTGTATGGTTTTCACCAGAAAAGTTTCTAAGTGTCCTATTTTGAAATGTACAAATAGTCCTCTAAAATCAGCCAAACTACGAATTCCAATTGACTCACCTGTTATCAAGAGAGAACCCAGTGCTGCATCTTTTAGACCAGCACTGACATTGAAAAGTAATTCTAAGCGTACTTACCAGTAACTAGTTTTCCTTCCATAGGAATCATTGTGTGGTTTTCAGCAGAAAAGTTTCTAAGTGTCCATTTTTGAAACGTACAAACATTCCTCTAAAATCAGCCGAACTACGAATTCCGAATTACTCACCTGTTATCAGGAGAGAACCCAGGACTGCATCTTTTAGCCCAACACTGACCCTGAAAAGTAATTCTAAGCGTACTTACCAGTAACTTGTATTTCCTTTTATAGGAATCCATTGTGTGGTTTTCACCAGAAAAGTTTCTAAGTGTCCATTTTTGAAACGTACAAATATTCATCTACAATCAGCCGAACTACGAATTCCGATTAACTCACCTGTTATCAAGAGAGAACCCAGTGCTGCATCTTTTAGACCAGCACTGACCCTGAAAAGTAATTCTAAGCGTACTTACCAGTTACTTGTATTTCCTTCCATAGGAATCATTGTGTGGTTTTCAGCAGAAAAGTTTATAAGTGTCCATTTTTGAAACGTACAAACATTCCTCTAAAATCAGCCGAACTACGAATTCCGAATTACTCACCTGTTATCAGGAGAGAACCCAGGACTGCATCTTTTAGCCCAACACTGACCCTGAAAACTAATTCTAAGCGTACTTACCAGTAACTTGTATTTCCTTCCATAGGAATCCATTGTGTGGTTTTCACCAGAAAAGTTTCTAAGTGTCCATTTTTGAAACGTACAAATATTCATCTACAATCAGCCGAACTACGAATTCCGATGTACTCACCTGTTATCAAGAGAGAACCCAGTGCTGCATCTTTTAGACCAGCACTGACCCTGAAAAGTAATTCTAAGCGTACTTACCAGTTACTTGCATTTCCTTCCATAGGAATCATTGTGTGGTTTTCAGCAGAAAAGTTTCTAAGTGTCCAATTTTGAAACGTACATATATTCCTCTAAAATCAGCCGAACTACAAATTCCGATTTACGCACCTGTTATCAGGAGAGAACCCAGGGCTGCATCTTTTAGCCCAGCACTGACCCTGAAAAGTAATTCTAACCGTACTTACCAGTTACTTGTATTTCCTTCCAAAGGAATCAAAGGTGTGGTTTTCACCAGAAAAGTTTCTAAGTGTCCTATTTTGAAACGTACAAATATTCCTCTAAAATCAGCCAAACTACGAATTCCAATTGACTCACCTGTTATCAAGAGAGAACCCAGTGCTGCATCTTTTAGACCAGCACTGACATTGAAAAGTAATTCTAAGCGTACTTACCAGTAACTTGTTTTTCCTTCCATAGGAATCATTGTGTGGTTTTCAGCAGAAAAGTTTCTAAGAGTCCAATTTTGAAACGTACAAATATTCCTTTAAAATCAGCCGAACTACAAATTCCGATTTACTCACCTGTTATCAGGAGAGAACCCAGTGCTTTATCTTTTAACCCAGCACTGACCCTGAAAAGTAATTCCAAGCATACTTACCAGTAACTTGTATTTTCTTTCATAGGAATCCATTGTGTGGTTTTCACCAGAAAAGTTTCTAAATGTCCAATTTTGAAACGTACAAATATTCCTCTAAAATCAGTTGAACTACGAATTCCGATTTACTCACCTGTTATCAGGAGAGAACCCAGGGCTGCATCTTTTAGCCCAGCACTGACCCTGAAAAGTAATTCTAACCGTACTTACCAGTTACTTGTATTTACTTCCAAAGGAATCAAAGGTGTGGTTTTCACCAGAAAAGTTCCTAAGTTTCCAATTTTGAAATGTACAAACATTCCTCTAAAATAAGCCGAACTACGAATTCCGATTTACTCATCTGTTATCAGGAGAGAACGCAGGACTGCATCTTTTAGCCCAGCACTGACCCAAAAAAGTAATTCTAAGCGTACTTACCAGTAACTTGTATTTCCTTCCATAGGAATCCATTGTGTGGTTATCAGCAGAAAAGATTCTAAGTGTCCAATTTTGAAACGTACAAATATTCCTCTAAAGTCAGCCAAACTACGAATTCCGATTTACTCACCTGTTATCAGGAGAGAACACAGGGCTGCATCTTTTAGCCCAGCACTGACTCTGAAAAGTAATTTGAAGCATACTTACCAGTAACTTGTATTTCATTCCATAGGAATCCATTGTGTGGTTTTCACCAGAAAAGTTTCTAAGTGTCCAATTTTGAAAAGTACAAATATTCCTCTAAAATCAGCCGAACTACGAATTCCGAATTACTCACCTGTTTTTAAGGGAGAACCCAGTGCTGGATCTTTTAGACCAGCACTGACTCTGAAATGTAATTCTAAGCGTACTTAACAGTAACTTGTATTTCCTTCCATAGGAATCCATTGTGTGGTTTTCACCAGAAAAGCTTCCAAGTGTCCAATTTTGAAACGTACAAATATTCCTCTAAAATCAGTTGAACTACGAATTCCGATTTACTCACCTGTTATCAGGAGAGAACCCAGGGCTGCATCTTTAAGCCCAGCACTGACCCTGAAAAGTAATTCTAAGCGTACTTAACAGTAACTTGTATTTCCTTCCATAGGAATCCATTGTGTGGTTTTCACCAGAAAAGCTTCCAAGTGTCCAATTTTGAAACGTACAAATATTCCTCTAAAATCAGCCAAACTACGAATTCCAATTGACTCACCTGTTATCAAGAGAGAACCCAGTGCTGAATCTTTTAGACCAGCACTGACATTGAAAAGTAATTCTAAGCGTACTTACCAGTAACTAGTTTTCCTTCCATAGGAATCATTGTGTGGTTTTCAGCAGAAAAGTTTCTAAGTGTCCATTTTTGAAACGTACAAACATTCCTCTAAAATCAGCCGAACTACGAATTCTGAATTACTCACCTGTTATCAGGAGAGAACCCAGGACTGCATCTTTTAGCCCAACACTGACCCTGAAAAGTAATTCTAAGCGTACTTACCAGTAACTTGTATTTCCTTCCATAGGAATCCATTGTGTGGTTTTCACCAGAAAAGTTTCTATGTGTCCTATTTTGAAACGTACAAATATTCCTCTACAATCAGCCAAACTACGAATTCCGATTGACTCACCTGTTATCAAGAGAGAACCCAGTGCTGCATCTTTTAGACCAGCACTGACATTGAAAAGTAATTCTAAGCGTACTTACCAGTAACTTGTTTTTCCTTCCATAGGAATCATTGTGTGGTTTTCAGCAGAAAAGTTTCTAAGTGTCCATTTTGGAAACGTACATACATTCCTCTAAAATCAGCCGAACTACGAATTCCGAATTAATCACCTGTTATCAGGAGAGAACCCAGGGCTGCATCTTTTAGCCAAGCACTGACCCTAAAAAGTAATTCTAAGCATACTTATCAGTAACTTGTATTTCCTTCCATAGGAATCCATTGAGTGGTTTTCACTAGAAAAGTTTCTAAAGTGTCCAATTTTGAAACGTACAAATATTCCTCTAAAATCAGCGGAACTACGAATTCCGATTTACTCACCTGTTATCAGGAGAGAAACCAGGGCTGCATCTTTTAGCCCAGCACAGACCCTGAAAAGTAATTCTAAGCGTACTTACCAGTAACTTGTATTTCCTTCCATAGGAATCCATTGTGTGGTTTTCACCAGAAAAGTTTCTATGTGTCCTATTTTGAAACGTACAAATATTCCTCTAAAATCAGCCAAACTAAGAATTCCGATTGCCTCACCTGTTATCAAGAGAGAACCCAGTGCTGCATCTTTTAGACCAGCACTGACATTGAAAAGTAATTCTAAGCGTACTTACCAGTAACTTGTTTTTCCTTCCATAGGAATCATTGTGTGGTTTTCAGCAGAAAAGTTTCTAAGTGTCCATTTTTGAAACGTACAAACATTCCTCTAAAATCAGCCGAACTACGAATTACGAATTACTCACCTGTTATCAGGAGAGAACATAGGGGTGCATCTTTTAGCCCAGCTCTGACTCTGAAAAGTAATTCTAAGCGTACTTAGCAGTTACTTGTATTTCCTTCCTTAGGTATCGATTGTGTGGTTTTCACCAGAAAAGTTTCTAAGTGTCCAATTTTGAAACGTACAAATATTCCTCTAAAATCAGTTGAACTACAAATTCCGATTTACTCACCTGTTATCAGGAGAGATCCCAGGACTGCATCTTTTAGCCCAACACTGACCCTGAAAAGTAATTCTAAGCGTACTTACCAGTAACTTGTATTTCCTTTTATAGGAATCCATTGTGTGGTTTTCACCAGAAAAGTTTCTAAGTGTCCATTTTTGAAACGTACAAATATTCATCTACAATCAGCCGAACTACGAATTCCGATTTACTCACCTGTTATCAAGAGAGAACCCAGTGCTGCATCTTTTAGACCAGCACTGACCCTGAAAAGTAATTCTAAGCGTACTTACCAGTTACTTGTATTTCCTTCCATAGGAATCATTGTGTGGTTTTCAGCAGAAAAGTTTATAAGTGTCCATTTTTGAAACGTACAAACATTCCTCTAAAATCAGCCGAACTACGAATTCCGAATTACTCACCTGTTATCAGGAGAGAACCCAGGACTGCATCTTTTAGCCCAACACTGACCCTG
This sequence comes from Triturus cristatus, assembly GCF_964204655.1. Lineage (NCBI taxonomy): Eukaryota > Metazoa > Chordata > Amphibia > Caudata > Salamandridae > Triturus > Triturus cristatus. The sequence goes on from NW_028187292.1 coordinate 1,343,987, forward strand.
AAAAGTAATTCTAAGCGTACTTACCAGTAACTTGTATTTCCTTCCATAGGAATCCATTGTGTGGTTTTCACCAGAAAAGTTTCTAAGTGTCCATTTTTGAAACGTACAAATATTCATCTACAATCAGCCGAACTACGAATTCCAATTTACTCACCTGTTATCAAGAGAGAACCCAGTGCTGCATCTTTTAGACCAGCACTGACCCTGAAAAGTAATTCTAAGCGTACTTACCAGTTACTTGCATTTCCTTCCATAGGAATCATTGTGTGGTTTTCAGCAGAAAAGTTTCTAAGTGTCCAATTTTGAAACGTACATATATTCCTCTAAAATCAGCCGAACTACAAATTCCGATTTACGCACCTGTTATCAGGAGAGAACCCAGGGCTGCATCTTTTAGCCCAGCACTGACCCTGAAAAGTAATTCTAACCGTACTTACCAGTTACTTGTATTTCCTTCCAAAGGAATCAAAGGTGTGGTTTTCACCAGAAAAGTTTCTAAGTGTCCTATTTTGAAACTTACAAATATTCCTCTAAAATCAGCCAAACTACGAATTCCAATTGACTCACCTGTTATCAAGAGAGAACCCAGTGCTGCATCTTTTAGACCAGCACTGACATTGAAAAGTAATTCTAAGCGTACTTAACAGTAACTTGTTTTTTCTTCCATAGGAATCATTGTGTGGTTTTCAGCAGAAAAGTTTCTAAGTGTCTATTTTTGAAACGTACAAACATTCCTCTAAAATCAGCCGAACTACGAATTCCGAATTACTCACCTGTTATCAAGAGAGAACCCAGTGCTGCATCTTTTAGACCAGCACTGACATTGAAAAGTAATTCTAAGCGTACTTACCAGTAACTTGTATTTCCTTCCATAGGAATCCATTGAGTGGTTTTCACTAGAAAAGTTTCTAACTGTCTAATTTTTAAACGTACATATATTCCTCTAAAATCAGCCGAACTACAAATTCCGATTTACTCACCTGTTATCAGGAGAGAACCTAGGGCTGCATCTTTTAGCCCAGCACTGACCCTGAAAAGTAATACTAAGCGTACTTAACAGTAACTTGTATTTCCTTCCATAGGAATCATTGTGTGGTTTTCACCAGAAAAGTTTCTAAGTGTCCTATTTTGAAACGTACAAATATTCCTCTACAATCAGCCGAACTACAAATTCCGATTTACGCACCTGTTATCAGGAGAGAACCTAGGGCTGCATCTTTTAGCCCAGCACTGACCCTGAAAAGTAATTCTAAGAGTACTTAACAGTAACTTGTATTTCCTTCCATAGGAATCATTGTGTGGTTTTCACCAGAAAAGTTTCTAAGTGTCCTATTTTGAAACGTACAAATATTCCTCTAAAATCAGCCAAACTACGAATTCCAATTGACTCACCTGTTATCAAGAGAGAACCCAGTGCTGCATCTTTTAGACCAGCACTGACATTGAAGAGTAATTCTAAGCGTACTTACCAGTAACTTGTTTTTCCTTCCATAGGAATCATTGTGTGGTTTTCAGCAGAAAAGTTTCTAAGTGTCCAATTTTGAAATGTACAAATATTCCTCTAAAATCAGTTGAACTACGAATTCCCATTTACTCACCTATTATCAGGAGTGAACCCAGGGCTGCATCTTTTAGCCCAGCACTGACCCTGAAAAGTAATTCTAACCGTACTTACCAGTTACTTGTGTTTACTTCCAAAGGAATCAAAGGAGTGGTTTTCACCAGAAAAGTTTCTAAGTTTCCAATTTTGAAATGTACAAACATTTCTCTAAAATAAGCCAAACTACGAATTCCGATTTACTCACCTGTTATCAAGAGAGAACCTATGCTGCATCTTTTAGACCAGCACTGACCCTGAAAAGTAATTCTAAGCGTACTTATCAGTAATTTGTATTTCCTTCCATAGGAATCCATTGTGTGGTTTTCACTAGAAAAGTTTCTAAAGTGTCCAATTTTGAAACGTACAAATATTCCTCTAAAATCAGTTGAACTACGAATTTCGATTTACTCACCTGTTATCAGGAGAGAACCCAGGGCTGCATCTTTTAGCCCAGCACTGACCCTGAAAAGTAATTCTAACCGTACTTACCAGTTACTTGTATTTACTTCCAAAGGAATCAAAGGTGTGGTTTTCACCAGAAAAGTTTCTAAGTTTCCAATTTTGAAATGTACAAACATTCCTCTAAAATTAGCCGAACTATGAATTCTGATTTACTCACCTGTTATCAGGAGAGAACGCAGGACTGCATCTTTTAGCCCAGCACTGACCCAAAAAAGTAATTCTAAGCGTACTTACCAGTAATTTGTATTTCCTTCCATAGGAATCCATTGTGTGGTTATCAGCAGAAAAGTTTCTAAGTGTCCAATTTTGAAACGTACAAATATTCCTCTAAAATCAGCCAAACTACGAATTCCGATTAACTCACCTGTTATCAGGAGAGAACACAGGGCTGCATCTTTTAGCCCAGCACTGACATTGAAAAGTTATTCTAAGCGTACTTACCAGTAACTTGTTTTTCCTTCCATAGGAATCATTGTGTGGTTTTCAGCAGAAAAGTTTCTAAGTGTCCATTTTTGAAATGTACAAATATTCCTCTAAAAACAGCCGAACTACGAATTACAAATTACTCACCTGTTAGGAGAGACCCCAGGGCTGCATCTTTTAGCCCAGCACTGACCCTGAAAAGTAATTCAAAGCTTACTTACCAGTAACTTGTATTTCCTTCCTTAGGAATCCATTGTGTGGTTTTCACCAGAAAAGTTTCTAAGTGTCCAATTTTGAAACGTATAAATATTCCTCTAAAATCAGCCGAACTACGAATTCTAATTTACTCACTTATTATTAGGAGAGAACCCAGGGCTGCATCTTTTAGACCGCACTGACCCTGAAAAGTAATTCTAAGCGTACTTACCAGTAACTTGTATTTCCTTCCATAGGGATCCATTGTGTGGTTTTCACCAGAAAAGTATCTAAGTGTCCATTTTTGAAAAGAAAAATATTCCTCTAAAATCAGCCGAACTACGAATTCCAAATTACTTACCTGTTATCCAGAGAGAACCCAGTGCTGCATCTTTTAGACCAGTACTGACTCTGAAAAGTAATTCTAAGCGTACCTAACAGTAACTTGTATTTCCTTCCATAGGAATCCATTATGTGGTTTTCACCAGAAAAGTTTCTAAGTGTCCAATTTTGAAACGGACAAATATTCCTCTAAATTCAGTTGAACTACGAATTCCGATTTACTCATCTGTTATCAGGATCGAACCTAGGGCTGCATCTTTTAGCCCAGCACTGACCCTGAAAAGTAATTCTAAGCGTACTTACCAGTAACTTTTATTTCCTTCCATAGGAATCCATTGTGTGGTTTTCACCAGAAAAGTTTCTAAGTGTCCATTTTTGAAACGTACAAATATTCATCTACAATCAGCCGAACTATGAATTCCGAATTACTCACCTGTCATCAAGAGAGAACCCAGTGCTGCATCTTTTAGACCAGCACTGACCCTGAAAAGTAATTCTAAGCGTACTTCCCAGTTACTTGTATTTCCTTCCATAGGAATCATTGTGTGGTTTTCAGCAGAAAAGTTTCTAAGTGTCCAATTTTTAAACGTACAAATATTCCTCTAAAATCAGCCGAACTACAAATTCCGATTTACTCACCTGTTATCAGGAGAGAACCTAGGGCTTCCTCTTTTAGCCCAGCACTGACCCTGAAAAGTAATTCTAAGCGTACTTAACAGTAACTTGTATTTCCTTCCATGGGAATCATTGTGTGGTATTCACCAGAAAAGTTTCTAAGTGTCCTATTTTGAAACGAACAAATATTCCTCTAAAATCAGCCAAACTACGAATTCCAATTGACTCACCAGTTATCAAGAGAGAACCCAGTGCTGCATCTTTTAGACCAGCACTGACATTGAAGAGTAATTCTAAGCGTACTTACCAGTAACTTGTTTTTCCTTCCATAGGAATCATTGTGTGGTTTTCAGCAGAAAAGTTTCTAAGTGTCCAATTTTGAAATGTACAAATACTCCTCTAAAATCAGCCGAACTATGAATTTCAATTTACTCACCTGTTAGGAGAGAACCCAGGGCTGCATCTTTTAGCCCAGCACTGACCCTGAAAAGTCATTCAAAGCTTACTTACCAGTAACTTGTATTTCCTTCCATAGGATTCCATTGTGTGGTTTTCACCAGAAAAGTTTCTAAGTGTCCATTTTTGAAACGTACAAATATTCCTCTAAAATCAGCCGAACTACGAATTTGGAATTACTCACCTGTTATCAGGAGAGAACACAGGGCTGCATCTTTTAGCCCAGCACTGACCCTGAAAAGCAATTCTAAGCGTACTTACCAGTAACTTGGATTTCCTTCCATAGGAATCCATTGTGTGGTTTTCACCAGAAAAGTTTCTAAGTGTCCATTTTTGAAACGTACAAATATTCCTTTAAAATCAGCCGAACTACGAATTCCGATTTACTCACCTGTTATCAAGAGAGAACCCAGTGCTGCGTCTTTTAGACCAGCACTGACCCTGAAAAGTAATTCTAAGCGTACTTCCCAGTTACTTGTATTTCCTTCCATAGGAATCATTGTGTGGTTTTCAGCAGAAAAGTTTCTAAGTGTCCAATTTTGAAACGTACAAATATTCCTCTAAAATCAGCCAAACTACGAATTCCGAATTACTCACCTGTTATCAGGAGAGAACACAGGGCTGCATCTTTTAGCCCAGCACTGACCCTAAAAAGCAATTCTAAGCGTACTTACCAGTAACTTGGATTTCCTTCCATAGAAATCCATTGTGTGGTTTTTACCAGAAAAGTTTCTATGTATCCAATTTTGAAACGTACAAGTATTCCTCTTAAATCAGCCGAACTACGAATTCCGATTTACTCACCTGTTATCAAGAGAGAACCTATGCTGTATCTTTTAGACCAGCACTGACCCTGAAAAGTAATTCTAAGCGTACTTACCAGTAATTTGTATTTCCTTCCACAGGAATCCATTGTGTGGTTTTCACCAGAAAACTTTCTAAATGTCCAATTTTGAAATGTACAAACATTCCTCTAAAATAAGCCCAACTACGAATTCTGATTTACTCACCTGGCATCAGGAGAGAACGCAGGACTGCATCTTTTAGCCCAGCACTGACCCAAAAAAGTAATTCTAAGCATACTTACCAGTAACTTGTATTTCCTTCCATAGGAATCCATTGTGTGGTTATCAGCAGAACAGATTCCAAGTGTCCAATTTTGAAACGTACAAATATTCCTCTAAAGTCAGCCAAACTACGAATTCCGATTTACTCACCTGTTATCAGGAGAGAACACAGGGCTGCATCTTTTAGACCAGCACTGACCATGAAAAGTAATTCTAAGCGTACTTACCAGTAATTTGTATTTCCTTCCATAGGAATCCATTGTGTGGTTTTCACCAGAAAAGTTTCTAAGTGTCCATTTTTGAAACGTACAGCTATTCCTTTAAAATCAGCCGAACTACGAATTCCGATTTACTCACCTGTTATCAGGAGAGAACCCAGTGCTGCATCTTTTAACCCAGCACTGACCCTGAAAAGTAATTCTAAGCGTACTTACCAGTAACTTGTATTTCCTTCCATAGGAATCCATTGAGTGGTTTTCACCAGAAAAGTTTCTAAGTGTCCATTTTTGAAACGTACAAATATTCATCTACAATCAGTCGAACTATGAATTCCGAATTACTCACCTGTTATCAAGAGAGAACCCAGTGCTGCATCTTTTAGACCAGCACTGACCCTGAAAAGTAATTCTAAGCGTACTTCCCAGTTACTTGTATTTCCTTCCATAGGAATCATTGTGTGGTTTTCAGCAGAAAAGTTTCTAAGTGTCCAATTTTGAAACGTACAAATATTCCTCTAAAATCAGCCGAACTACAAATTCCGATTTACTCACCTGTTATCAGGAGAGAACCTAGGGCTGCCTCTTTTAGCCCAGCACTGACCCTGAAAAGTAATTCTAAGCATACTTAACAGTAACTTGTATTTCCTTCCATAGGAATCCATTGTGTGGTTTTCACCAGAAAAGTTTCTAAGTGTCCATTTTTGAAACGTACAAATATTCCATTAAAATCAGCCGAACTACGAATTCCGATTTACTCACCTGTTATCAAGAGAGAACCCAGTGCTGTGTCTTTTAGACCAGCACTGACCCTGAAAAGTAATTCTAAGCGTACTTAACAGTAACTTGTATTTCCTTCCATAGGAATCATTGTGTGGTATTCACCAGAAAAGTTTCTAAGTGTCCTATTTTGAAACGAACAAATATTCCGCTAAAATCAGCCAAACTACGAATTCCAATTGACTCACCTGTTATCAAGAGAGAACCCAGTGCTGCATCTTTTAGACCAGCACTGACATTGAAGAGTAATTCTAAGCGTACTTACCAGTAACTTGTTTTTCCTTCCATAGGAATCATTGTGTGGTTTTCAGCAGAAAAGTTTCTAAGTGTCCATTTTTGAAACGTACAAATATTCCTCTTAAATCAGCCAAACTACGAATTCCAATTTACTCACCTGTTAGGAGAGAACCCAGGGCTGCATCTTTTAGCCCAGCACTGACCCTGAAAAGTAATTCAAAGCTTACTTACCAGTAACTTGTATTTCCTTCCATAGGATTCCATTGTGTGGTTTTCACCAGAAAAGTTTCTAAGTGTCCATTTTTGAAACGTACAAATATTCCTCTTAAATCAGCCAAACTACGAATTCCGATTTACTCACCTGTTATCAAGAGAGAACCCATGATGCATCTTTTAGACCAGCACTGACCCTGAAAAGTAATTCTAAGCGTACTTACCAGTAATTTGTATTTCCTTCCATAGGAATCCATTGTGTGGTTTTCAGCAGAAAAGTTTCTAAGTGTCCATTTTTGAAACGTACAGATATTCCTTTAAAATCAGCCGAACTACGAATTCCGATTTACTCACCTGTTATCAGGAGAGAACCCAGTGCTGCATCTTTTAACCCAGCACTGACCCTGAAAAGTAATTCTAAGCGTACTTACCAGTAACTTGTATTTCCTTCCATAGAAATCCATTGTGTGGTTTTCACCAGAAAAGTTTCTAAGTGTCCATTTTTGAAACGTACAAATATTCATCTACAATCAGCCGAACTATGAATTCCGAATTACTCACCTGTTATCAAGAGAGAACCCAGTGCTGCATCTTTTAGACCAGCACTGACCCTGAAAAGTAATTCTAAGCGTACTTCCTAGTTACTTGTATTTCCTTCCATAGGAATCATTGTGTGGTTTTCAGCAGAAAAGTTTCTAAGTGTCCAATTTTGAAACGTACAAATATTCCTCTAAAATCAGCCGAACTACAAATTCCGATTTACTCACCTGTTATCAAGAGAGAACCCAGTGCTGCATCTTTTAGACCAGCACTGACATTGAAGAGTAATTCTAAGCGTACTTACCAGTAACTTGTTTTTCCTTCCATAGGAATCATTGTGTGGTTTTCAGCAGAAAAGTTTCTAAGTGTCCAATTTTGAAATGTACAAATATTCCTCTAAAATCAGCCGAACTATGGATTCCAATTTACTCACCTGTTAGGAGAGAACCCAGGGCTGCATCTTTTAGCCCAGCACTGACCCTGAAAAGTAATTCAAAGCTTACTTACCAGTAACTTGTATTTCCTTCCATAGGATTCCATTGTGTGGTTTTCACCAGAAAAGTTTCTAAGTGTCCATTTTTGAAACGTACAAATATTCCTCTAAAATCAGCCGAACTACGAATTCCGAATTACTCACCTGTTATCAGGAGAGAACACAGGGCTGCATCTTTTAGCCCAGCACTGACCCTGAAAAGCAATTCTAAGCGTACTTACCAGTAACTTAAATTTCCTTCCATAGAAATCCATTGTGTGGTTTTCACCAGAAAAGTTTCTAAGTGTCCATTTTTGAAACGTACAAATATTCCTTTAAAATCAGCCGAACTACGAATTCCGATTTACTCACCTGTTATCAAGAGAGAACCCAGTGCTGCGTCTTTTAGACCAGCACTGACCCTGAAAAGTAATTCTAAGCGTGCTTCCCAGTTACTTGTATTTCCTTCCATAGGAATCACTGTGTGGTTTTCAGCAGAAAAGTTTCTAAGTGTCATATTTTGAAACGTACAAATATTCCTCTAAAATCAGCCGAACTACAAATTCCGATTTACTCACCTGTTATCAGGAGAGAACCTAGGGCTGCCTCTTTTAACCCAGCACTGACCCTGAAAAGTAATTCTAAGCGTACTTAACAGTAACTTGTATTTCCTTCCATAGGAATCATTGTGTGGTATTCACCAGAAAAGTTTCTAAGTGTCCTATTTTGAAACAAACAAATATTCCTCTAAAATCAGCCAAACTACGAATTCCAATTGACTCACCTGTAATCAAGAGAAAACCTAGTGCTGCATCTTTTAGACCAGCACTGACATTGAAGAGTAATTCTAAGCGTACTTACCAGTAACTTGTTTTTCCTTCCATAGGAATCATTGTGTGGTTTTCAGCAGAAAAGTTTCTAAGTGTCCAATTTTGAAATGTACAAATATTCCTCTAAAATCAGCCGAACTACGAATTCCGAATTACTCACCTGTTATCAGGAGAAAACAGAGGGCTGCATCTTTTAGCCCAGCACTGACCCTGAAAAGTAATTCTAACCGTACTTAACAGTTACTTGTATTTACTTCCAAAGGAATCAAAGGTGTGGTTTGCACCAGAAAAGTTTCTAAGTTTCCAATTTTTAAATGTACAAACATTCCTCTAAAATAATCCCAACTACGAATTCCGATTTACTCACCTGTTATCAGGAGAGAACGCAGGACTGCATCTTTTAGCCCAGCACTGACCCAAAAAAGTAATTCGTAACGTACTTACCAGTAACTTGTATTTCCTTCCATAGGAATCCATTGTGTGGTTTTCACCAGAAAAGTTACTAAGTGTCCAATTTTGAAACGTACAAATATTCCTCTAAAATCAGCCGAACTACGAATTCCGAATTACTCACCTGTTCTCAAGAGAGAACCCAGTGCTGCATCTTTTAGACCAGCACTGACTCTGAAATGTAATTCTAAGCGTACTTAACAGTAACTTGTATTTCCTTCCATAGGAATCCATTGTGTGGTTTTCACCAGAAAAGCTTCCAAGTGTCCAATTTTGAAACGTACAAATATTCCTCTAAAGTCAGCCAAACTACGAATTCCGATTTACTCACCTGTTGTCAGGAGAGAACACAGGGCTGCATCTTTTAGCCCAGCACTGACTCTGAAAAGTAATTCGTAACGTACTTACCAGTAACTTGTATTTCCTTCCATAGGAATCCATTGTGTGGTTTTCACCAGAAAAGTTTCTAAGTGCCCAATTTTGAAACGTACAAATATTCCTCTAAAATCAGCCGAACTACGAATTCCGAATTACTCACCTGTTCTCAAGAGAGAACCCAGTGCTGCATCTTTTAGACCAGTACTAACTCTGAAAAGTAATTCTAAGCGTACTTAACAGTAACTTGTATTTCCTTCCATAGGAATCCATTATGTGGTTTTCACCAGAAAAGTTTCTACGTATCCAATTTTGAAACGTACAAGTATTCCTCTTAAATCAGCCGAACTACGAATTCCGATTTAATCACCTGTTATCAAGAGAGAACCTATGCTGCATCTTTTAGACCAGCACTGACCCTGAAAAGTAATTCTAAGCGTACTTACCAGTAACTTGTATTTCCTTCCATAGGAATCCATTGTGTGGTTTTCACCAGAAAAGTTTCCAAGTGTCCAATTTTGAAACGGACAAATATTCCTCTAAATTCAGTTGAACTACGAATTCCGATTTACTCATCTGTTATCAGGATCGAACCCAGGGCTGCATCTTTTAGCCCAGCACTGACCCTGAAAAGTAATTCTAAGCATACTTACCAGTAACTTGGATTTCCTTCCATAGGAATCCATTGTGTGGTTTTCACCAGAAAAGTTTCTACGTATCCAATTTTGAAACGTACAAGTATTCCTCTTAAATCAGCCAAACTACGAATTCCGATTTACTCACCTGTTATCAAGAGAGAACCCATGATGCATCTTTTAGAGCAGCACTGACCCTGAAAAGTAATTCTAAGCGTACTTACCAGTAATTTGTATTTCCTTCCATAGGAATCCATTGTGTGGTTTTCACCAGAAAAGTTTCTAAGTGTCCATTTTTGAAACGTACAGATATTCCTTTAAAATCAGCCGAACTACGAATTCTGATTTACTCACCTGTTATCAGGAGAGAACCCAGTGCTGCATCTTTTAACCCAGCACTGACCCTGAAAAGTAATTCCAAGCATACTTACCAGTAACTTGTATTTCCTTTCATAGGAATCCATTGTGTGGTTTTCACCAGAAAAGTTTCTAAATGTCCAATTTTGAAACGTACAAATATTCCTCTAAAATCAGTTGAACTACGAATTCCGATTTACTCACCTGTTATCAGGAGAGAACCCAGGGGTGCATCTTTTAGCCCAGCACTGACCCTGAAAAGTAATTCTAACCGTACTTACCAGTTACTTGTATTTACTTCCAAAGGAATAAAGGTGTGGTTTTCACCTGAAAAGTTCCTAAGTTTCCAATTTTGAAATGTACAAACATTCCTCTAAAATAAGCCGAACTACGAATTCCGATTTACTTATCTGTTATCAGGAGAGAACGCAGGACTGCATCTTTTAGCCCAGCACTGACCCAAAAAAGTAATTCTAAGCGTACTTACCAGTAACTTGTATTTCCTTCCATAGGAATCCATTGTGTGGTTATCAGCAGAAAAGATTCTAAGTGTCCAATTTTGAAACGTACAAATATTCCTCTAAAGTCAGCCAAACTACGAATTCCGATTTACTCACCTGTTATCAGGAAAGAACACAGGGCTGCATCTTTTAGCCCAGCACTGACTCTGAAAAGTAATTCAAAGCGTACTTACCAGTAACTTGTATTTCCTTCCATAGGAATCCATTGTGTGGTTTTCACCAGAAAAGTTTCTAAGTGTCCAATTTTGAAACGTCCAAATATTCCTCTAAAATCAGCCGAACTACGAATTCCGAATTACTCACCTGTTCTCAAGAGAGAACCCAGTGCTAGATCTTTTAGACCAGCACTGACTCTGAAATGTAATTCTAAGCGTACTTAACAGTAACTTGTATTTCCTTCCATAGAAATCTATTGTGTGGTTTTCACCAGAAAAGCTTCCAAGTGTCCAATTTTGAAACGTACAAATATTCCTCTAAAATCAGTTGAACTACGAATTCCGATTTACTCACCTGTTATCAGGAGAGAACCCAGGGCTGCATCTTTAAGCCCAGCACTGTCCCTGAAAAGTAATTCTTAGCGTACCTACCAGTAACTTGGATTTCCTTCCATAGGAATCCATTGTGTGGTTTTCACCAGAAAAGTTTCTATGTGTCCTATTTTGAAACGTACACATATTCCTCTACAATCAGCCAAACTACGAATTCCGATTGACTCACCTGTTATCAAGAGAGAACCCAGTGCTGCATCTTTTAGACCAGCACTGACATTGAAAAGTAATTCTAAGTGTACTTACTAGTAACTTGTTTTTCCTTCCATAGGAATCATTGTGTGGTTTTCAGCAGAAAAGTTTCTAAGTGTCCATTTTTGAAACGTACAAACATTCCTCTAAAATCAGCCGAACTACGAATTCCGAATTACTCACCTGTTATCAGGAGAGAACCCAGGGCTGCATCTTTTAGCCAAGCACTGACCCTAAAAAGTAATTCTAAGCCTACTTATCAGTAACTTGTATTTTCTTCCATAGGAATCCATTGAGTGGTTTTCACTAGAAAAGTTTTTAAAGTGACCAATTTTGAAACGTACAAATATTCCTCTAAAATCAGCGGAACTACGAATTCCGATTTACTCACCTGTTATCAGGAGAGAAACCAGGGCTGCATCTTTTAGCCCAGCACAGACCCTGAAAAGTAATTCTAAGCGTACTTACCAGTAACTTGTATTTCCTTCCGTAGGAATCCATTGTGTGGTTTTCACCAGAAAAGTTTCTATGTGTCCTATTTTGAAACGTACAAATATTCCTCTAAAATCAGCCAAACTAAGAATTCCGATTGACTCACCTGTTATCAAGAGAGAACCCAGTGCTGCATCTTTTAGACCAACACTGACATTGACAAGTAATTCTAGGCGTACTTACCAGTAACTTGTTTTTCCTTCCATAGGAATCATTGTGTGGTTTTCAGCAGAAAAGTTGCTAAGTGTCCATTTTTGAAACGTACAAACATTCCTCTAAAATCAGCCGAACTACGAATTTCGAATTACTCACCTGTTATCAGGAGAGAACCCAGGGCTGCATCTCTTAGCCCAGCACTGACCCTGAAAAGTAATTCAAAGCGTACTTACCAGTAACTTGTATTTCCTTCCATAGGAATCCATTGTGTGGTTTTCACCAGAAAAGTTTCTAAGTGTCCAATTTTGAAACGTACAAATATTCCTCTAAAATCAGTTGAACTACGAATTCCGATTTACTCACCTGTTATCAGGAGAGAACCCAGGACTGCATCTTTTAGCCCAACACTGACCCTGAAAAGTAATTCTAAGCGTACTTACCAGTAACTTGTATTTCCTTGCATAGGAATCTATTGTGTGGTTTTCACCAGAAAAGTTTCTAAGTGTCCATTTTTGAAACGTACAAATATTCATCTACAATCAGCCGAACTACGAATTCCGATTTACTCACCTGTTATCAAGAGAGAACCCAGTGCTGCATCTTTTAGACCAGCACTGACCCTGAAAAGTAATTCTAAGCGTACTTACCAGTAACTTGTATTTCCTTGCATAGGAATCTATTGTGTGGTTTTCACCAGAAAAGTTTCTAAGTGTCCATTTTTGAAACGTACAAATATTCATCTACAATCAGCCGAACTACGAATTCCGATTTACTCACCTGTTATCAAGAGAGAACCCAGTGCTGCATCTTTTAGACCAGCACTGACCCTGAAAAGTAATTCTAAGCGTACTTACCAGTTACTTGTATTTCCTTCCATAGGAATCATTGTGTGGTTTTCAGCAGAAAAGTTTCTAAGTGTCCAATTTTGAAACGTACATATATTCCTCTAAAATCAGCCGAACAACAAATTCCGATTTACTCACCTGTTATCAGGAGAGAACCTAGGGCTGCATCTTTTAGCCCAGCACTGACCCTGAAAAGTAATTCTAAGCGTACTTAACAGTAACTTGTATTTCCTTCCATAGGAATCATTGTGTGGTTTTCACCAGAAAAGTTTCTAAGTGTCCTATTTTGAAACGTACAAATATTCCTCTAAAATCAGCCAAACTACGAATTCCAATTGACTCACCTGTTATCAAGAGAGAACCCAGTGCTGCATCTTTTAGACCAGCACTGACATTGAAGAGTAATTCTAAGCGTACTTACCAGTAACTTGTTTTTCCTTCCATAGGAATCATTGTGTGGTTTTCAGCAGAAAAGTTTCTCTAAGTGTCCAGTTTTGAAATGTACAAATATTCCTCTAAAATCAGCCGAACTATGAATTCCAATTTACTCACCTGTTAGGAGAGAACCCAGGGCTGCATCTTCTAGCCCAGCACTGACCCTGAAAAGTAATTCAAAGCTTACTTACCAGTAACTTGTATTTCCTTCCATAGGATTCCATTGTGTGGTTTTCACCAGAAAAGTTTATAAGTGTCCATTTTTGAAATGTACAAATATTCCTCTAAAATCAGCCAAACTACGAATTCTGATTTACTCACCTGTTATCAGGAGAGAACCCAGTGCTGCATCTTTTAACCCAGCACTGACCCTGAAAAGTAATTCTAAGCGTACTTACCAGTAACTTGTATTTCCTTCCATAGGAATCATTGTGTGGTTTTCAGCAGAAAAGTTTCTAAGTTTCCAATTTTGAAACGTTGCAAATATTCCTCTAAAATCAGTTGAACCACGAATTTCGATTTACTCACCTGTTATCAGGAGAGAACCCAGGGCTGCATCTTTTAGCACAGCACTGACCCTGAAAAGTAATTCTAAGCGTACTTAAAAGTAACTTGTATTTCCTTCCATAGGAATCCATTGTGTGGTTTTCACCAGAAAAGCTTCCAAGTGTCCAATTTTGAAACGTACAAATATTCCTCTAAAATCAGTTGAACTACAAATTCCGATTTACTCACCTGTTATCAGGAGAGAACCCAGGGCTGCATCTTTTAGCCCAGCACTGACCCTGAAAAGTAATTCTTAGCGTATTTACCAGTAACTTGTATTTCATTCCATAGGAATCCATTGTGTGGTTTTCAACAGAAATGTTTCTAAGTGTCCAATTTTAAAACGTACAAATATTCCTCTAAAATCAGCAAAACTACGAATTCCGATTGACTCACCTGTTATCAACAGAGAACCCAGTACTGCATCTTTTAGACCAGCACTGACATTGAAAAGTAATTCTAAGCGTACTTACCAGTAACTTGTTTTTCCTTCCATAGGAATCATTGTGTGGTTTTCAGCAGAAAAGTTTCTAAGTGTCCAATTTTGAAATGTACAAATATTCCTCTAAAATCAGTTGAACTACGAATTCCGATTTACTCACCTCTTATCAGGAGAGAACCCAGGGCTGCATCTTTCAGCCCAGCACTGACCCTGAAAAGTAATTCTAAGCGTACTTACCAGTAACTTGTATTTCCTTCCATAGGAATCCATTGTGTGGTTTTCACTAGAAAAGTTTCTAAGTGTCCAATTTTGAAACGTTCAAATATTCCTCTAAAATCAGTGGAACTACGAATTCCGATTTACTCACCTGTTATCAGGAGAGAAACCAGGGTTGCATCTTTTATCCCAGCACTGACCCTGAAAAGTAATTCTAAGCGTACTTACCAGTAACTTGTATTTACTTCCATAGGAATCCATTGTGTGGTTTTCACTAGAAAAGTTTCTAAGTGTCCATTTTTGAAACGTACAAATATTCATCTACAATCAGATGAACTACGAATTCCGATTTACTCACCTGTTATCAAGAGAGAACCCAGTGCTGCATCTTTTAGACCAGCACAGACCCTGAAAAGTAATTCTAAGCGTACTTACCAGTAACTTGTATTTCCTTCCATAGGAATCATTGTGTGGTTTTCACCAGAAAAGTTTCTAAGTTTCCAATTTTGAAACGTTGCAAATATTCCTCTAAAATCAGTTGAACCACGAATTCCGATTTACTCACCTGTTATCAGGAGAGAACCCAGTGCTGCATCTTTTAGCACAGCACTGACCCTGAAAAGTAATTCTAACCGTACTTAAGAGTAACTTGTATTTCCTTCCATAGGAATCCATTGTGTGGTTTTCACCAGAAAAGTTTCTAAGTGTCCATTTTTGAAACGTACAAATATTCCTCTAAAATCAGCCGAACTACGCATTCCGAATTACTCACCTGTTTTCAAGAGAGATTCCAGTGCTGCATCTTTTAGACCATCACTGACTCTGAAATGTAATTCTAAGCGTACTTAACAGTAACTTGTATTTCCTTCCATAGGAATCCATTGTGTGGTTTTCACCAGAAAAGCTTCTAAGTGTCCAATTTTGAAACGTACAAATATTCCTCTAAAATCAGTTGAACTACGAATTCCCATTTACTCACCTGTTATCAAGGGAGAACCCAGGGCTGCATCTTTTAGCCCAGCACTGACCCTGAAAAGTAATTCTTAGCGTACTTACCAGTAACTTGTATTTCCTTCCATAGGAATCCATTGTCTGGTTTTCAACAGAAAAGTTTCTAAGTGTCCATTTTTGAAACGTACAAATATTCCTCTAAAATCAGTTAAACTACGAATTCCGATTCACTCACCTGTTATCAGGAGAGAACCCAGGGCTGCATCTTTTAGCACAGCACTGACCCTGAAAAGTAATTCTAAGAGAACTTACCAGTAACTTGTATTTCCTTCCACAGGAATCCATTGTGTGGTTTTCAGCAGAAAAGTTTCTAAGTGTCCAATTTTGAAACGTTCAAATATTCCTCTAAAATCAGCGGAACTACGAATTCCGATTTACTCACCTGTTATCAGGAGAGAAACCAGGGTTTCATCTTTTAGCCCAGCACTGACCCTGAAAAGTAATTCTAAGCGTACTTACCAGTAACTTGTATTTCCTTCCATAGGAATCCATTGTTTGGTTTTCACTAGAAAAGTTTCTAAGTGTCCATTTTTGAAACGTACAAATATTCATCTACAATCAGCTGAACTACGAATTCCGATTTACTCACCTGTTATCAAGAGAGAACCCAGTGCTGCATCTTTTAGACCAGCACTGACCCTGAAAAGTAATTCTAAGCGTACTTACCAGTAACTTGTATTTCTTTCCATCGGAATCATTGTGTGGTTTTCAGCAGAAAAGTTTCTAAGTGTCCAATTTTGAAACGTACAAATATTCCTGTAAATTCAGCCGAACTACAAATTCCAATTTACTCACCTGTTATCAGGAGAGAACCTAGGGCTGCATCTTTTAGCCCAGCACTGACCCTGAAAAGTAATTCTAAGCACACTTAACAGTAACTTGTATTTCCTACCATAGGAATCATTGTGTGGTTTTCACCAGAAAAGTTTCTACGTGTCCTATTTTGAAACGTACAAATATTCCTCTAAAATCAGCCAAACTACGAATTCCGAATGACTCACCTGTTATCTAGAGAGAACCCAGTGCTGCATCTTTTAGACCAGCATTGACATTGAAAAGTAATTCTAAGCGTACTTACCAGTAACTTGTATTTCTTTCCATCGGAATCATTGTGTGGTTTTCAGCAGAAAAGTTTCTAAGTGTCCAATTTTGAAACGTACAAATATTCCTCTAAAATCAGCCGAACTACAAATTCCAATTTACTCGCCTGTTATCAGGAGAGAACCCAGGGCTGCATCTTTTAGCACAGCACTGACCCTGAAAAATAATTCTAAGCGTACTTAAGAGTAACTTGTATTTCCTTCCATAGGAATCCATTGTGTGGTTTTCACCAGAAAAGTTTCTAAGTGTCCATTTTTGAAACGTACAAATATTCCCCTAAAATCACCCGAACTACGCATTCCGAATTACTCACCTGTTTTCAAGAGAGATTCCAGTGCTGCATCTTTTAGACCATCACTGACTCTGAAATGTTATTCTAAGCATACTTAACAGTAACTTGTATTTCATTCCATAGGAATCCATTGTGTGGTTTTCACTAGAAAAGCTTCTATGTGTCCAATTTTGAAACGTACAAATATTCCTATAAAATCAGTTGAACTACGAATTCCGATTTACTCACCAGTTATCAGGAGAGAACCCAGGGCTGCATCTTTTAGCCCAGCACTGACCCTGAAAAGTAATTCTTAGCGTATTTACCAGTAACTTGTATTTCCTTCCATAGGAATCCATTGTGTGGTTTTCAACAGAAATGTTTCTAAGTGTCCAATTTTGAAACGTACAAATATTCCTCTAAAATCAGCCAAACTACGAATTTCGATTGACTCACCTGTTATCAACAGAGAACCCAGTGCTGCATCTTTTAGACCAGCACTGACATTGAAAAGTAATTCTAAGCGTACTTACCAGTAACTTGTTTTTCCTTCCATAGGAATCATTGTGTGGTTTTCAGCAGAAAAGTTTCTAAGTGTTTAATTTTGAAACGTACAAATATTCCTCTAAAATCAGTTGAACTACGAATTCCGATTTACTCACCTGTTATCAGGAGAGAACCCAGGGCTGCATCTTTCAGCCCAGCACTGACCCTGAAAAGTAATTATAAGCGTACTTACCAGTAACTTGTATTTCCTTCCATAGGAATCCATTGTGTGGTTTTCACTAGAAAAGTTTCTAAGTGTCCAATTTTGAAACGTTCAAATATTCCTCTAAAATCAGCGGAACTACGAATTCCGATTTACTCACCTGTTATCAGGAGAGAAACCAAGGTTGCATCTTTTAGCCGAGCACTGCCCCTGAAAAGTAATTCTAAGCGTACTTACCAGTAACTTGTATTTCCTTCCATAGGAATCCATTGTGTGGTTTTCACTAGAAAAGTTTCTAAGTGTCCATTTTTGAAACGTACAAATATTCATCTACAATCAGCTGAACTACGAATTCCGATTTACTCACCTGTTATCAAGAGAGAACCCAGTGCTGCATCTTTTAGACCAGCACTGACCCTGAAAAGTAATTCTAAGCGTACTTACCAGTAACTTGTATTTCTTTCCATCGGAATCATTGTGTGGTTTTCAGCAGAAAAGTTTCTAAGTGTCCAATTTTGAAACGTACAAATATTCCTCTAAAATCAGCCGAACTACACATTCCGATTTACTCACCTGTTATCAGGAGAGAACCTAGGGCTGCATCTTTTAGCCCAGCACTGACCCAGAAAAGTAATTCTAAGCGTACTTAACAGTAACTTGTATTTCCTTCCATAGGAATCATTGTGTGGTTTTCACCAGAAAAGTTTCTACGTGTCCATTTTTGAAACGTACAAATATTCCTCTAAAATCAGCCGAACTACGAATTCCGAATTACTCACCTGTTATCAAGGGAGAACCCAGTGCTGCATCTTTTAGACCAGCACTGACTCTGAAAAGTAATTCTTAGCGTACTTACCAGTAACTTGTATTTCTTTCCATCGGAATCATTGTGTGGTTTTCAGCAGAAAAGTTTCTAAGTGTCCAATTTTGAAACGTACAAATATTCCTCTAAAATCAGCCGAACTACACATTCCGATTTACTCACCTGTTTTCAAGAGAGATTCCAGTGCTGCATCTTTTAGACCATCACTGACTCTTAAATGTAATTCTAAGCGTACTTAACAGTAACTTGTATTTCCTTCCATAGGAATCATTGTGTGGTTTTCACCAGAAAAGTTTCTACGTGTCCATTTTTGAAACGTACAAATATTCCTCTAAAATCAGCCGAACTACGAATTCCGAATTACTCACCTGTTATCAAGGGAGAACCCAGTGCTGCATCTTTTAGACCAGCACTGACTCTGAAAAGTAATTCTTAGCGTACTTACCAGTAACTTGTATTTCCTTCCATAGGAGTCCATTGTCTGGTTTTCACCAGAAAAGTTTCTAAGTGTCCATTTTTGAAACGTACAAATATTCCTCTAAAATCAGTTAAACTACGAATTGCGATTTACTCACCTGTTATCAGGAGAGAACCCAGGGCTGCATCTTTTAGCACAGCACTGACCCTGAAAAGTAATTCTAAGAGAACTTACCAGTAACTTGTATTTCCTTCCATAGGAATCCATTGTGTGGTTTTCACCAGAAAAGTTTCTAAGTGTCCATTTTTGAAACGTACAAATATTCATCTACAATCAGCTGAACTACGAATTCCGATTTACTCACCTGTTATCAAGAGAGAACCCAGTGCTGCATCTTTTAGACCAGCACTGACCCTGAAAAGTAATTCTAAGCGTACTTACCAGTAACTTGTATTTCCTTCCATAGGAATCATTGTGTGGTTTTCAGCAGAAAAGTTTCTAAGTTTCCAATTTTGAAACGTTGCAAATATTCCTCTAAAATCAGTTGAACCACGAATTTCGATTTACTCACCTGTTATCAGGAGAGAACCCAGGGCTGCATCTTTTAGCACAGCACTGACCCTGAAAAGTAATTCTAAGCGTACTTAAGAGTAACTTGTATTTCCTTCCATAGGAATCCATTGTGTGGTTTTCACCAGAAAAGCTTCCAAGTGTCCAATTTTGAAACGTACAAATATTCCTCTAAAATCAGTTGAACTACAAATTCCGATTTACTCACCTGTTATCAGGAGAGAACCCAGGGCTGCATCTTTTAGCCCAGCACTGACCCTGAAAAGTAATTCTTAGCGTATTTACCAGTAACTTGTATTTCATTCCATAGGAATCCATTGTGTGGTTTTCAACAGAAATGTTTCTAAGTGTCCAATTTTAAAACGTACAAATATTCCTCTAAAATCAGCAAAACTACGAATTCCGATTGACTCACCTGTTATCAACAGAGAACCCAGTGCTGCATCTTTTAGACCAGCACTGACATTGAAAAGTAATTCTAAGCGTACTTACCAGTAACTTGTTTTTCCTTCCATAGGAATCATTGTGTGGTTTTCAGCAGAAAAGTTTCTAAGTGTCCAATTTTGAAATGTACAAATATTCCTCTAAAATCAGTTGAACTACGAATTCCGATTTACTCACCTCTTATCAGGAGAGAACCCAGGGCTGCATCTTTCAGCCCAGCACTGACCCTGAAAAGTAATTCTAAGCGTACTTACCAGTAACTTGTATTTCCTTCCGTAGGAATCCATTGTGTGGTTTTCACTAGAAAAGTTTCTAAGTGTCCAATTTTGAAACGTTCAAATATTCCTCTAAAATCAGCGGAACTACGAATTCCGATTTACTCACCTGTTATCAGGAGAGAAACCAGGGTTGCATCTTTTATCCCAGCACTGACCCTGAAAAGTAATTCTAAGCGTACTTACCAGTAACTTGTATTTCCTTCCATAGGAATCCATTGTGTGGTTTTCACTAGAAAAGTTTCTAAGTGTCCATTTTTGAAACGTACAAATATTCATCTACAATCAGCTGAACTACGAATTCCGATTTACTCACCTGTTATCAAGAGAGAACCCAGTGCTGCATCTTTTAGACCAGCACAGACCCTGAAAAGTAATTCTAAGCGTACTTACCAGTAACTTGTATTTCCTTCCATAGGAATCATTGTGTGGTTTTCAGCAGAAAAGTTTCTAAGTTTCCAATTTTGAAACGTTGCAAATATTCCTCTAAAATCAGTTGAACCACGAATTCCGATTTACTCACCTGTTATCAGGAGAGAACCCAGGGCTGCATCTTTTAGCACAGCACTGACCCTGAAAAGTAATTCTAACCGTACTTAAGAGTAACTTGTATTTCCTTCCATAGGAATCCATTGTGTGGTTTTCACCAGAAAAGTTTCTAAGTGTCCATTTTTGAAACGTACAAATATTCCTCTAAAATCAGCCGAACTACGCATTCCGAATTACTCACCTGTTTTCAAGAGAGATTCCAGTGCTGCATCTTTTAGACCATCACTGACTCTTAAATGTAATTCTAAGCGTACTTAACAGTAACTTGTATTTCCTTCCATAGGAATCCATTGTGTGGTTTTCACCAGAAAAGCTTCTAAGTGTCCAATTTTGAAAAGTACAAATATTCCTCTAAAATCAGTTGAACTACGAATTCCGATTTACTCACCTGTTATCAGGAGAGAACCCAGGGCTGCATCTTTTAGCCCAGCACTGACCCTGAAAAGTAATTCTTAGCGGATTTACCAGTAACTTGTATTTCCTTCCATAGGAACCCATTGTGTGGTTTTCAACAGAAATGTTTCTAAGTGTCCAATTTTGAAACGTACAAATATTCCACTAAAATCAGCAAAACTACGAATTCCGATTCACTCACCTGTTATCAACAGAGAACCCAGTGCTGCATCTTTTAGACCAGCACTGACATTGAAAAGTAATTCTAAGCGTACTTACCAGTAACTTGTTTTTCCTTCCATAGGAAGCATTGTGTGGTTTTCAGCAGAAAAGTTTCTAAGTGTCCAATTTTGAAATGTACAAATATTCCTCTAAAATCAGTTGAACTACGAATTCCGATTTACTCACCTGTTATCAGGAGAGAATCCAGGGCTGTATCTTTCAGCCCAGCACTGACCCTGAAAAGTAATTCTAAGCGTACTTACCAGTAACTTGTATTTCCTTCCATAGGAATCCATTGTGTGGTTTTCACTAGAAAAGTTTCTGTGTCCAATTTTGAAACGTACAAATATTCCTCTAAAATCAGCGGAACTACGAATTCCGATTTACTCACCTGTTATCAGGAGAGAAACCAGGGTTGCATCTTTTAGCCCAGCACTGACCCTGAAAAGTAATTCTAAGCATACTTACCAGTAACTTGTATTTCCTTCCATAGGAATCCATTGTGTGGTTTTCACTAGAAAAGTTTCTAAGTGTCCATTTTTGAAACGTACAAATATTCATCTACAATCAGCTGAACTACGAATTCCGATTTACTCACCTGTTAGCAAGAGAGAACCCAGTGCTGCATCTTTTAGACCAGCACTGACCCTGAAAAGTAATTCTAAGCGTACTTACCAGTAACTTGTATTTCTTTCCATCGGAATCATTGTGTGGTTTTCAGCAGAAAAGTTTCTAAGTGTCCAATTTTGAAACGTACAAATATTCCTCTAAAATCAGCCGAACTACAAATTCCAATTTACTCACCTGTTATCAGGAGAGAACCTAGGGCTGCATCTTTTAGCCCAGCACTGACCTTGAAAAGTAATTCTAAGCCTACTTAACAGTAACTTGTATTTTCTTCCATAGGAATCATTGTGTGGTTTTCACCAGAAAAGTTTCTAGGTGTCCTATTTTGAAACGTACAAATATTCCTCTAAAATCAGCCAAACTACGAATTCCGATTGACTCACCTGTTATCTGGAGAGAACCCAGTGCTGCATCTTTTAGACCAGCATTGACATTGAAAAGTAATTCTAAGCGTACTTACCAGTAACTTGTATTTCTTTCCATCGGAATCATTGTGTGGTTTTCAGCAGAAAAGTTTCTAAGTGTCCAATTTTGAAACGTACAAATATTCCTCTAAAATCAGCCGAACTACAAATTACAATTTACTCACCTGTTATCAGGAGAGAACCCAGGGCTGCATCTTTTAGCACAGCACTGACCCTGAAAAGTAATTCTAAGCGTACTTAAGAGTAACTTGTATTTCCTTCCATAGGAATCCATTGTGTGGTTTTCACCAGAAAAGTTTCTAAGTGTCCATTTTTGAAACGTACAAATATTCCTCTAAAATCAGCCGAACCATGCATTCCGAATTACTCACCTGTTTTCAAGAGAGATTCCAGTGCTGCATCTTTTAGACTATCACTGACTCTGAAATGTAATTCTAAGCATACTTAACAGTAACTTGTATTTCCTTCCATAGGAATCCATTGTGTGGTTTTCACCAGAAAAGCTTCTAAGTGTCCAATTTTGAAACGTACAAATATTCCTCTAAAATCAGTTGAACTACGAATTCCGATTTACTCACCTGTTATCAGGAGAGAACCCAGGGCTGCATCTTTTATCCCAGCACTGACCCTGAAAAGTAATTCTTAGCGTATTTACCAGTAACTTGTATTTCCTTTCATAGGAATCCATTGTTTGGTTTTCAACAGAAATGTTTCTAAGTGTCCAATTTTGAAACGTACAAATATTCCTCTAAAATCAGCAAAACTATGAATTCCGATTGACTCACCTGTTATCAACAGAGAACCCAGTGCTGCATCTTTTAGACCAGCACTGACATTGAAAAGTAATTCTAAGCGTACTTACCAGTAACTTGTTTTTCCTTCCATAGGAATCATTGTGTGGTTTTCAGCAGAAAAGTTTCTAAGTGTCCAATTTTGAAATGTACAAATATTCCTCTTAAATCAGTTGAACTACGAATTCCGATTTACTCACCTGTTATCAGGAGAGAACCCAGGGCTGCATCTTTTAGCCCAGCACTGACCCTGAAAAGTAATTCTTAGCGTATTTACCAGTACCTTGTATTTCCTTCCATAGGAATCCATTGTGTGGTTTTCAACAGAAATGTTTCTAAGTGTCCAATTTTGAAACGTACAAATATTCCTCTAAAATCAGCAAAACTATGAATTCCGATTGACTCACCTGTTATCAACAGAGAACCCAGTGCTGCATCTTTTAGACCAGCACTGACATTGAAAAGTAATTCTAAGCGTACTTACCAGTAACTTGTTTTTCCTTCCATAGAAATCATTGTGTGGTTTTCAGCAGAAAAGTTTCTAAGTGTCCAATTTTGAAATGTACAAATATTCCTCTAAAATCAGTTGTACTACGAATTCCGATTTACTCACCTGTTATCAGGAGAGAACCCAGGGCTGCATCTTTCAGCCCAGCACTGACCCTGAAAAGTAATTCTAAGCGTACTTACCAGTAACTTGTATTTCCTTCCATAGGAATCCATTGTGTGGTTTTCACTAGAAAAGTTTCTAAGTGTCCATTTTTGAAACGTACAAATATTCATCTACAATCAGCTGAGCTACGAATTCCGATTTACTCACCTGTTATCAAGAGAGAACCCAGTGCTACATCTTTTAGACCAGCATTGACCCTGAAAAGTAATTCTAAGCGTACTTACCAGTAACTTGTATTTCTTTCCATCGGAATCATTGTGTGGTTTTCAGCAGAAAAGTTTCTAAGTGTCCAATTTTGAAACGTTGCAAATATTCCTCTAAAATCAGTTGAACTACGAATTCCGATTTACTCACCTGTTATCAGGAGAGAACCCAGGGCTGCATCTTTTAGCCAAGCACTGACCCTGAAAAGTAATTCTTAGCGTATTTACCAGTAACTTGTATTTCCTTCCATAGGAATCCATTGTGTGGTTTTCAACAGAAATGTTTCTAAGTGTCCAATTTTGAAATGTACAAATATTCCTCTAAAATCAGCAAAACTACGAATTCCGATTGACTCACCTGTTATCAACAGAGAACCCAGTGCTGCATCTTTTAGACCAGCACTGACATTGAAAAGTAATTCTAAGCGTACTTACCAGTAACTTGTTTTTCCTTCCATAGGAATCATTGTGTGGTTTTCAGCAGAAAAGTTTCTAAGTGTCCAATTTTGAAACGTACAAATATTCCTCTAAAATCAGTTGAACTACAAATTCCGATTTACTCACCTGTTATCAGGAGAGAACCCAGGGCTGCATCTTTCAGCCCAGCACTGACCCTGAAAAGTAATTCTAAGCGTACTTACCAGTAACTTGTATTTCCTTCCATAGGAATCCATTGTGTGGTTTTCACTAGAAAAGTTTCTAAGTGTCCAATTTTGAAACGTTCAAATATTCCTCTAAAATCAGCGGAACTACGAATTCCGATTTACTCACCTGTTATCAGGAGAGAAACCAGGGTTGCATCTTTTAGCCCAGCACTGACCCTGAAAAGTAATTCTAAGCGTACTTACCAGTAACTTGTATTTCCTTCCATAGGAATCCATTGTTTGGTTTTCACTAGAAAAGTTTCTAAGTGTCCATTTTTGAAACGTACAAATATTCATCTACAATCAGCTGAACTACGAATTCCGATTTACTCACCTGTTATCAAGAGAGAACCCAGTGCTGCATCTTTTAGACCAGCACTGACCCTGAAAAGTAATTCTAAGCGTACTTACCAGTAACTTGTATTTCTTTCCATCGGAATCATTGTGTGGTTTTCAGCAGAAAAGTTTCTAAGTGTCCAATTTTGAAACGTACAAATATTCCTGTAAATTCAGCCGAACTACAAATTCCAATTTACTCACCTGTTATCAGGAGAGAACCTAGGGCTGCATCTTTTAGCCCAGCACTGACCCTGAAAAGTAATTCTAAGCACACTTAACAGTAACTTGTATTTCCTTCCATAGGAATCATTGTGTGGTTTTCACCAGAAAAGTTTCTACGTGTCCTATTTTGAAACGTACAAATATTCCTCTAAAATCAGCCAAACTACGAATTCCGAATGACTCACCTGTTATCTAGAGAGAACCCAGTGCTGCATCTTTTAGACCAGCATTGACATTGAAAAGTAATTCTAATTGTACTTACCAGTAACTTGTATTTCTTTCCAACGGAATCATTGTGTGGTTTTCAGCAGAAAAGTTTCTAAGTGTCCAATTTTGAAACGTACAAATATTCCTCGAAAATCAGCCGAACTACAAATTCCAATTTACTCGCCTGTTATCAGGAGAGAACCCAGGGCTGCATCTTTTAGCACAGCACTGACCCTGAAAAGTAATTCTAAGCATACTTAAGAGTAACTTGTATTTCCTTCCATAGGAATCCATTGTGTGGTTTTCACCAGAAAAGTTTCTAAGTGTCCATTTTTGAAACGTACAAATATTCCCCTAAAATCACCCGAACTACGCATTCCGAATTACTCACCTGTTTTCAAGAGAGATTCCAGTGCTGCATCTTTTAGACCATCACTGACTCTGAAATGTAATTCTAAGCATACTTAACAGTAACTTTTATTTCATTCCATATGAATCCATTGTGTGGTTTTCACCAGAAAAGCTTCTAAGTGTCCAATTTTGAAACGTACAAATATTCCTCTAAAATCAGTTGAACTACGAATTCCGATTTACTCACCTGTTATCAGGAGAGAACCCAGGGCTGCATCTTTTAGCCCAGCACTGACCCTGAAAAGTAATTCTTAGCGTATTTACCAGTAACTTGTATTTCCTTCCATAGGAATCCATTGTGTGGTTTTCAACAGAAATGTTTCTAAGTGTCCAATTTTGAAACGTACAAATATTCCTCTAAAATCAGCCAAACTACGAATTTCGATTGACTCACCTGTTATCAACAGAGAACCCAGTGCTGCATCTTTTAGACCATCACTGACTCTGAAATGTAATTCTAAGCGTACTTACCAGTAACTTGTATTTCTTTCCATCGGAATCATTGTGTGGTTTTCAGCAGAAAAGTTTCTAAGTGTCCAATTTTGAAACGTACAAATATTCCTCTAAAATCAGCCGAACTACACATTCCGATTTACTCACCTGTTATCAGGAGAGAACCTAGGGCTGCATCTTTTAGCCCAGCACTGACCCTGAAAAGTAATTCTAAGCGTACTTAACAGTAACTTGTATTTCCTTCCATAGGAATCATTGTGTGGTTTTCACCAGAAAAGTTTCTACGTGTCCTATTTTGAAACGTACAAATATTCCTCTAAAATCAGCCGAACTACGAATTCCGAATTACTCACCTGTTATCAAGGGAGAACCCAGTGCTGCATCTTTTAGACCAGCACTGACTCTGAAAAGTAATTCTTAGCGTACTTACCAGTAACTTGTATTTCTTTCCATCGGAATCATTGTGTGGTTTTCAGCAGAAAAGTTTCTAAGTGTCCAATTTTGAAACGTACAAATATTCCTCTAAAATCAGCCGAACTACACATTCCGATTTACTCACCTGTTATCAGGAGAGAACCTAGGGCTGCATCTTTTAGCCCAGCACTGACCCTGAAAAGTAATTCTAAGCGTACTTAACAGTAACTTGTATTTCCTTCCATAGGAATCATTGTGTGGTTTTCACCAGAAAAGTTTCTACGTGTCCATTTTTGAAACGTACAAATATTCCTCTAAAATCAGCCGAACTACGAATTCCGAATTACTCACCTGTTATCAAGGGAGAACCCAGTGCTGCATCTTTTAGACCAGCACTGACTCTGAAAAGTAATTCTTAGCGTACTTACCAGTAACTTGTATTTCCTTCCATAGGAGTCCATTGTCTGGTTTTCACCAGAAAAGTTTCTAAGTGTCCATTTTTGAAACGTACAAATATTCCTCTAAAATCAGTTAAACTACGAATTGCGATTTACTCACCTGTTATCAGGAGAGAACCCAGGGCTGCATCTTTTAGCAAAGCACTGACCCTGAAAAGTAATTCTAAGAGAACTTACCAGTAACTTGTATTTCCTTCCATAGGAATCCATTGTGTGGTTTTCACCAGAAAAGTTTCTAAGTGTCCATTTTTGAAACGTACAAATATTCATCTACATTCAGCTGAACTACGAATTCCGTTTTACTCACCTGTTATCAAGAGAGAACCCAGTGCTGCATCTTTTAGACCAGCACTGACCCTGAAAAGTAATTCTAAGCGTACTTACCAGTAACTTGTATTTCCTTCCATAGGAATCATTGTGTGGTTTTCAGCAGAAAAGTTTCTAAGTTTCCAATTTTGAAACGTTGCAAATATTCCTCTAAAATCAGTTGAACCACGAATTTCGATTTACTCACCTGTTATCAGGAGAGAACCCAGGGCTGCATCTTTTAGCACAGCACTGACCCTGAAAAGTAATTCTAAGCGTACTTAAGAGTAACTTGTATTTCCTTCCATAGGAATCCATTGTGTGGTTTTCACCAGAAAAGCTTCCAAGTGTCCAATTTTGAAACGTACAAATATTCCTCTAAAATCAGTTGAACTACAAATTCCGATTTACTCACCTGTTATCAGGAGAGAACCCAGGGCTGCATCTTTTAGCCCAGCACTGACCCTGAAAAGTAATTCTTAGCGTATTTACCAGTAACTTGTATTTCATTCCATAGGAATCCATTGTGTGGTTTTCAACAGAAATGTTTCTAAGTGTCCAATTTTAAAACGTACAAATATTCCTCTAAAATCAGCAAAACTACGAATTCCGATTGACTCACCTGTTATCAACAGAGAACCCAGTACTGCATCTTTTAGACCAGCACTGACATTGAAAAGTAATTCTAAGCGTACTTACCAGTAACTTGTTTTTCCTTCCATAGGAATCATTGTGTGGTTTTCAGCAGAAAAGTTTCTAAGTGTCCAATTTTGAAATGTACAAATATTCCTCTAAAATCAGTTGAACTACGAATTCCGATTTACTCACCTGTTATCAGGAGAGAACCCAGGGCTGCATCTTTTAGCCCAGCACTGACCCTGAAAAGTAATTCTTAGCGTATTTACCAGTAACTTGTATTTCCTTCCATAGGAATCCATTGTGTGGTTTTCAACAGAAATGTTTCTAAGTGTACAATTTTGAAACGTACAAATATTCCTCTAAAATCAGCAAAACTATGAATTCCGATTGACTCACCTGTTATCAACAGAGAACCCAGTGCTGCATCTTTTAGACCAGCACTGACATTGAAAAGTAATTCTAAGCGTACTTACCAGTAACTTGTTTTTCCTTCCATAGGAATCATTGTGTGGTTTTCAGCAGAAAAGTTTCTAAGTGTCCAATTTTGAAATGTACAAATATTCCTCTAAAATCAGTTGAACTACGAATTCCGATTTACTCACCTCTTATCAGGAGAGAACCCAGGGCTGTATCTTTCAGCCCAGCACTGGCCCTGAAAAGTAATTCTAAGCGTACTTACCAGTAACTTGTATTTCCTTCCATAGGAATCCATTGTGTGGTTTTCACTAGAAAAGTTTCTAAGTGTCAAATTTTGAAACGTTCAAATATTCCTCTAAAATCAGCGGAACTACGAATTCCGATTTACTCACCTGTTATCAGGAGAGAAACCAGGGTTGCATCTTTTATCCCAGCACTGACCCTGAAAAGTAATTCTAAGCGTACTTACCAGTAACTTGTATTTCCTTCCATAGGAATCCATTGTGTGGTTTTCACTAGAAAAGATTCTAAGTGTCCATTTTTGAAACGTACAAATATTCATCTACAATCAGCTGAACTACGAATTCCGATTTACTCACCTGTTATCAAGAGAGAACCCAGTGCTGCATCTTTTAGACCAGCACAGACCCTGAAAAGTAATTCTAAGCGTACTTACCAGTAACTTGTATTTCCTTCCATAGGAATCATTGTGTGGTTTTCAGCAGAAAAGTTTCTAAGTTTCCAATTTTGAAACGTTGCAAATATTCCTCTAAAATCAGTTGAACCACGAATTCCGATTTACTCACCTGTTATCAGGAGAGAACCCAGGGCTGCATCTTTTAGCACAGCACTGACCCTGAAAAGTAATTCTAACCGTACTTAAGAGTAACTTGTATTTCCTTCCATAGGAATCCATTGTGTGGTTTTCACCAGAAAAGTTTCTGCGTATCCAATTTTGAAACATACAAGTATTCCTCTTAAATCAGCCGAACTACGAATTCTGATTTACTCACCTATTATTAGGAGAGAACCCAGGGCTGCATCTTTTAGACCAGCACTGACCCTGAAAAGTAATTCTAACCGTACTTACCAGTTACTTGTATTTACTTCCAAAGGAATCAAAGGTGTGGTTTTCACCAGAAAAGTTTCTAAGTTTTCAATTTTGAAATGTACAAACATTCCTCTACAATAAGCCGAACTACGAATTCCGATTTACTCATCTGTTATCAGGAGAGAACGCAGGACTGCATCTTTTAGCCCAGCACTGACCCAAAAAAGTAATTCTAAGCGTACTTCCCAGTAATTTGTATTTCCTTCCATAGGAATCCATTGTGTGGTTATCAGCAGAAAAGTTTCTAAGTGTCCATTTTTGAAACGTACAAATATTCCTCTCAAATCAGCCGAACTACGCATTCCGAATTACTCACCTGTTTTCAAGAGAGATTCCAGTGCTGCATCTTTTAGACCATCACTGACTCTGAAATGTAATTCTAAGCGTACTTAACAGTAACTTGTATTTCCTTCCATAGGAATCCATTGTGTGGTTTTCACCAGAAAAGCTTCTAAGTGTCCAATTTTGAAACGTACAAATATTCCTCTAAAATCAGTTGAACTACGAATTCCGATTTACTCACCTGTTATCAGGAGAGAACCCAGGGCTGCATCTTTTAGCCCAGCACTGACCCTGAAAAGTAATTCTTAGCGGATTTACCAGTAACTTGTATTTCCTTCCATAGGAACCCATTGTGTGGTTTTCAACAGAAATGTTTCTAAGTGTCCAATTTTGAAACGTACAAATATTCCTCTAAAATCAGCAAAACTACGAATTCCGATTCACTCACCTGTTATCAACAGAGAACCCAGTGCTGCATCTTTTAGACCAGCACTGAC
Organism: Triturus cristatus; assembly: GCF_964204655.1. NCBI lineage: Eukaryota > Metazoa > Chordata > Amphibia > Caudata > Salamandridae > Triturus > Triturus cristatus. The sequence continues at coordinate 1,374,549 of NW_028187292.1, forward strand.
ATTGAAAAGTAATTCTAAGCGTACTTACCAGTAACTTGTTTTTCCTTCCATAGGAATCATTGTGTGGTTTTCAGCAGAAAAGTTTCTAAGTGTCCAATTTTGAAATGTACAAATATTCCTCTAAAATCAGTTGAACTACGAATTCCGATTTACTCACCTGTTATCAGGAGAGAATCCAGGGCTGGATCTTTCAGCCCAGCACTGACCCTGAAAAGTAATTCTAAGCGTACTTACCAGTAACTTGTATTTCCTTCCATAGGAATCCATTGTGTGGTTTTCACTAGAAAAGTTTCTGTGTCCAATTTTGAAACGTTCAAATATTCCTCTAAAATCAGCGGAACTACGAATTCCGATTTACTCACCTGTTATCAGGAGAGAAACCAGGGTTGCATCTTTTAGCCCAGCACTGACCCTGAAAAGTAATTCTAAGCATACTTACCAGTAACTTGTATTTCCTTCCATAGGAATCCATTGTGTGGTTTTCACTAGAAAAGTTTCTAAGTGTCCATTTTTGAAACGTACAAATATTCATCTACAATCAGCTGAACTACGAATTCCGATTTACTCACCTGTTAGCAAGAGAGAACCCAGTGCTGCATCTTTTAGACCAGCACTGACCCTGAAAAGTAATTCTAAGCGTACTTACCAGTAACTTGTATTTCTTTCCATCGGAATCATTGTGTGGTTTTCAGCAGAAAAGTTTCTAAGTGTCCAATTTTGAAACGTACAAATATTCCTCTAAAATCAGCCGAACTACAAATTCCAATTTACTCACCTGTTATCAGGAGAGAACCTAGGGCTGCATCTTTTAGCCCAGCACTGACCTTGAAAAGTAATTCTAAGCCTACTTAACAGTAACTTGTATTTCCTTCCATAGGAATCATTGTGTGGTTTTCACCAGAAAAGTTTCTACGTGTCCTATTTTGAAACGTACAAATATTCCTCTAAAATCAGCCAAACTACGAATTCCGATTGACTCACCTGTTATCTAGAGAGAACCCAGTGCTGCATCTTTTAGACCAGAATTGACATTGAAAAGTAATTCTAAGCGTACTTACCAGTAACTTGTATTTCTTTCCATCGGAATCATTGTGTGGTTTTCAGCAGAAAAGTTTCTAAGTGTCCAATTTTGAAACGTACAAATATTCCTCTAAAATCAGCCGAACTACAAATTACAATTTACTCACCTGTTATCAGGAGAGAACCCAGGGCTGCATCTTTTAGCACAGCACTGACCCTGAAAAGTAATTCTAAGCGTACTTAAGAGTAACTTGTATTTCCTTCCATAGGAATCCATTGTGTGGTTTTCACCAGAAAAGTTTCTAAGTGTCCATTTTTGAAACGTACAAATATTCCTCTAAAATCAGCCGAACCATGCATTCCGAATTACTCACCTGTTTTCAAGAGAGATTCCAGTGCTGCATCTTTTAGACCATCACTGACTCTGAAATGTCATTCTAAGCATACTTAACAGTAACTTGTATTTCCTTCCATAGGAATCCATTGTGTGGTTTTCACCAGAAAAGCTTCTAAGTGTCCAATTTTGAAACGTACAAATATTCCTCTAAAATCAGTTGAACTACGAATTCCGATTTACTCACCTGTTATCAGGAGAGAACCCAGGGCTGCATCTTTTATCCCAGCACTGACCCTGAAAAGTAATTCTTAGCGTATTTACCAGTAACTTGTATTTCCTTTCATAGGAATCCATTGTTTGGTTTTCAACAGAAATGTTTCTAAGTGTCCAATTTTGAAACGTACAAATATTCCTCTAAAATCAGCAAAACTATGAATTCCGATTGACTCACCTGTTATCAACAGAGAACCCAGTGCTGCATCTTTTAGACCAGCACTGACATTGAAAAGTAATTCTAAGCGTACTTACCAGTAACTTGTTTTTCCTTCCATAGGAATCATTGTGTGGTTTTCAGCAGAAAAGTTTCTAAGTGTCCAATTTTGAAATGTACAAATATTCCTCTTAAATCAGTTGAACTACGAATTCCGATTTACTCACCTGTTATCAGGAGAGAACCCAGGGCTGCATCTTTTAGCCCAGCACTGACCCTGAAAAGTAATTCTTAGCGTATTTACCAGTAACTTGTATTTCCTTCCATAGGAATCCATTGTGTGGTTTTCAACAGAAATGTTTCTAAGTGTCCAATTTTGAAACGTACAAATATTCCTCTAAAATCAGCAAAACTATGAATTCCGATTGACTCACCTGTTATCAACAGAGAACCCAGTGCTGCATCTTTTAGACCAGCACTGACATTGAAAAGTAATTCTAAGCGTACTTACCAGTAACTTGTTTTTCCTTCCATAGAAATCATTGTGTGGTTTTCAGCAGAAAAGTTTCTAAGTGTCCAATTTTGAAATGTACAAATATTCCTCTAAAATCAGTTGAACTACGAATTCCGATTTACTCACCTGTTATCAGGAGAGAACCCAGGGCTGCATCTTTCAGCCCAGCACTGACCCTGAAAAGTAATTCTAAGCGTACTTACCAGTAACTTGTATTTCCTTCCATAGGAATCCATTGTGTGGTTTTCACTAGAAAAGTTTCTAAGTGTCCATTTTTGAAACGTACAAATATTCATCTACAATCAGCTGAACTACGAATTCCGATTTACTCACCTGTTATCAAGAGAGAACCCAGTGCTACATCTTTTAGACCAGCACTGACCCTGAAAAGTAATTCTAAGCGTACTTACCAGTAACTTGTATTTCTTTCCATCGGAATCATTGTGTGGTTTTCAGCAGAAAAGTTTCTAAGTGTCCAATTTTGAAACGTTGCAAATATTCCTCTAAAATCAGTTGAACTACGAATTCCGATTTACTCACCTGTTATCAGGAGAGAACCCAGGGCTGCATCTTTTAGCCAAGCACTGACCCTGAAAAGTAATTCTTAGCGTATTTACCAGTAACTTGTATTTCCTTCCATAGGAATCCATTGTGTGGTTTTCAACAGAAATGTTTCTAAGTGTCCAATTTTGAAATGTACAAATATTCCTCTAAAATCAGCAAAACTACGAATTCCGATTGACTCACCTGTTATCAACAGAGAACCCAGTGCTGCATCTTTTAGACCAGCACTGACATTGAAAAGTAATTCTAAGCGTACTTACCAGTAACTTGTTTTTCCTTCCATAGGAATCATTGTGTGGTTTTCAGCAGAAAAGTTTCTAAGTGTCCAATTTTGAAACGTACAAATATTCCTCTAAAATCAGTTGAACTACAAATTCCGATTTACTCACCTGTTATCAGGAGAGAACCCAGGGCTGCATCTTTCAGCCCAGCACTGACCCTGAAAAGTAATTCTAAGCGTACTTACCAGTAACTTGTATTTCCTTCCATAGGAATCCATTGTGTGGTTTTCACTAGAAAAGTTTCTAAGTGTCCAATTTTGAAACGTTCAAATATTCCTCTAAAATCAGCGGAACTACGAATTCCGATTTACTCACCTGTTATCAGGAGAGAAACCAGGATTGCATCTTTTAGCCCAGCACTGACCCTGAAAAGTAATTCTAAGCGTACTTACCAGTAACTTGTATTTCCTTCCATAGGAATCCATTGTTTGGTTTTCACTAGAAAAGTTTCTAAGTGTCCATTTTTGAAACGTACAAATATTCATCTACAATCAGCTGAACTACGAATTCCGATTTACTCACCTGTTATCAAGAGAGAACCCAGTGCTGCATCTTTTAGACCAGCACTGACCCTGAAAAGTAATTCTAAGCGTACTTACCAGTAACTTGTATTTCTTTCCATCGGAATCATTGTGTGGTTTTCAGCAGAAAAGTTTCTAAGTGTCCAATTTTGAAACGTACAAATATTCCTGTAAATTCAGCCGAACTACAAATTCCAATTTACTCACCTGTTATCAGGAGAGAATCTAGGGCTGCATCTTTTAGCCCAGCACTGACCCTGAAAAGTAATTCTAAGCACACTTAACAGTAACTTGTATTTCCTTCCATAGGAATCATTGTGTGGTTTTCACCAGAAAAGTTTCTACGTGTCCTATTTTGAAACGTACAAATATTCCTCTAAAATCAGCCAAACTACGAATTCTGAATGACTCACCTGTTATCTAGAGAGAACCCAGTGCTGCATCTTTTAGACCAGCATTGACATTGAAAAGTAATTCTAAGCGTACTTACCAGTAACTTGTATTTCTTTCCATCGGAATCATTGTGTGGTTTTCAGCAGAAAAGTTTCTAAGTGTCCAATTTTGAAACATACAAATATTCCTCTAAAATCAGCCGAACTACAAATTCCAATTTACTCGCCTGTTATCAGGAGAGAACCCAGGGCTGCATCTTTTAGCACAGCACTGACCCTGAAAAGTAATTCTAAGCGTACTTAAGAGTAACTTGTATTTCCTTCCATAGGAATCCATTGTGTGGTTTTCACCAGAAAAGTTTCTAAGTGTCCATTTTTGAAACGTACAAATATTCCCCTAAAATCACCCGAACTACGCATTCCGAATTACTCACCTGTTTTCAAGAGAGATTCCAGTGCTGCATCTTTTAGACCATCACTGACTCTGAAATGTAATTCTAAGCATACTTAACAGTAACTTGTATTTCATTCCATAGGAATCCATTGTGTGGTTTTCACCAGAAAAGCTTCTAAGTCTCCAATTTTGAAACGTACAAATATTCCTATAAAATCAGTTGAACTACGAATTACGATTTACTCACCAGTTATCAGGAGAGAACCCAGGGCTGCATCTTTTAGCCCAGCACTGACCCTGAAAAGTAATTCTTAGCGTATTTACCAGTAACTTGTATTTCCTTCCATAGGAATCCATTGTGTGGTTTTCAACAGAAATGTTTCTAAGTGTCCAATTTTGAAACGTACAAATATTCCTCTAAAATCAGCCAAACTACGAATTTCGATTGACTCACCTGTTATCAACAGAGAACCCAGTGCTGCATCTTTTAGACCAGCACTGACATTAAAAAGTAATTCTAAGCGTACTTACCAGTAACTTGTTTTTCCTTCCATAGGAATCATTGTGTGGTTTTCAGCAGAAAAGTTTCTAAGTGTTTAATTTTGAAATGTAAAAATATTCCTCTAAAATCAGTTGAACTACGAATTCCGATTTACTCACCTGTTATCAGGAGAGAACCCAAGGCTGCATCTTTCAGCCCAGCACTGACCCTGAAAAGTAATTATAAGCGTACTTACCAGTAACTTGTATTTCCTTCCATAGGAATCCATTGTGTGGTTTGCACTAGAAAAGTTTCTAAGTGTCCAATTTTGAAACGTTCAAATATTCCTCTAAAATCAGCGGAACTACGAATTCCGATTTACTCACCTGTTATCAGGAGAGAAACCAAGGTTGCATCTTTTAGCCGAGCACTGCCCCTGAAAAGTAATTCTAAGCGTACTTACCAGTAACTTGTATTTCCTTCCATAGGAATCCATTGTGTGGTTTTCACTAGAAAAGTTTCTAAGTGTCCATTTTTGAAACGTACAAATATTCATCTACAATCAGCTGAACTACGAATTCCGATTTACTCACCTGTTATCAAGAGAGAACCCAGTGCTGCATCTTTTAGACCAGCACTGACCCTGAAAAGTAATTCTAAGCGTACTTACCAGTAACTTGTATTTCTTTCCATCGGAATCATTGTGTGGTTTTCAGCAGAAAAGTTTCTAAGTGTCCAATTTTGAAACGTACAAATATTCCTCTAAAATCAGCCGAACTACACATTCCGATTTACTCACCTGTTATCAGGAGAGAACCTAGGGCTGCATCTTTTAGCCCAGCACTGACCCTGAAATGTAATTCTAAGCGTACTTAACAGTAACTTGTATTTCCTTCCGTAGGAATCATTGTGTGGTTTTCACCAGAAAAGTTTCTACGTGTCCATTTTTGAAACGTACAAATATTCCTCTAAAATCAGCCGAACTACGAATTCCGAATTACTCACCTGTTATCAAGGGAGAACCCAGTGCTGCATCTTTTAGACCAGCACTGACTCTGAAAAGTAATTTTTAGCGTACTTACCAGTAACTTGTATTTCTTTCCATCGGAATCATTGTGTGGTTTTCAGCAGAAAAGTTTCTAAGTGTCCAATTTTGAAACGTACAAATATTCCTCTAAAATCAGCCGAACTACACATTCCGATTTACTCACCTGTTATCAGGAGAGAACCTAGGGCTGCATCTTTTAGCCCAGCACTGACCCTGAAAAGTAATTCTAAGCGTACTTAACAGTAAATTGTATTTCCTTCCATAGGAATCATTGTGTGGTTTTCACCAGAAAAGTTTCTACGTGTCCATTTTTGAAACGTACAAATATTCCTCTAAAATCAGCCGAACTACGAATTCCGAATTACTCACCTGTTATCAAGGGAGAACCCAGTGCTGCATCTTTTAGACCAGCACTGACTCTGAAAAGTAATTCTTAGCGTACTTAGCAGTAACTTGTATTTCCTTCCATAGGAATCCATTGTCTGGTTTTCACCAGAAAAGTTTCTAAGTGTCCATTTTTGAAACGTACAAATATTCCTCTAAAATCAGTTAAACTACGAATTCCGATTTACTCACCTGTTATCAGGAGAGAACCCAGGGCTGCATCTTTTAGCACAGCACTGACCCTGAAAAGTAATTCTAAGAGAACTTACCAGTAACTTGTATTTCCTTCCATAGGAATCCATTGTGTGGTTTTCACCAGAAAAGTTTCTAAGTGTCCTATTTTGAAACGTACAAATATTCATCTGCAATCAGCTGAACTACGAATTCCGATTTACTCACCTGTTATCAGGAGAGAACCCAGGGCTGCATCTTTCAGCCCAGCACTGACCCTGAAAAGTAATTCTAAGCGTACTTACCAGTAACTTGTATTTCCTTCCATAGGAATCCATTGTGTGGTTTTCACTAGAAAAGTTTCTAAGTGTCCAATTTTGAAATGTTCAAATATTCCTCTAAAATCAGCGGAACTACGAATTCCGATTTACTCACCTGTTATCAGGAGAGAAACCAGGGTTGCATCTTTTAGCCCAGCACTGACCCTGAAAAGTAATTCTAAGCGTACTTACCAGTAACTTGTATTTCCTTCCATAGGAATCCATTGTTTGGTTTTCACTAGAAAAGTTTCTAAGTGTCCATTTTTGAAACGTACAAATATTCATCTACAATCAGCTGAACTACGAATTCCGATTTACTCACCTGTTATCAAGAGAGAACCCAGTGCTGCATCTTTTAGACCAGCACTGACCCTGAAAAGTAATTCTAAGCGTACTTACCAGTAACTTGTATTTCTTTCCATCGGAATCATTGTGTGGTTTTCAGCAGAAAAGTTTCTAAGTGTCCAATTTTGAAACGTACAAATATTCCTGTAAATTCAGCCGAACTACAAATTCCAATTTACTCACCTGTTATCAGGAGAGAACCTAGGGCTGCATCTTTTAGCCCAGCACTGACCCTGAAAAGTAATTCTAAGCACACTTAACAGTAACTTGTATTTCCTTCCATAGGAATCATTGTGTGGTTTTCACCAGAAAAGTTTCTACGTGTCCTATTTTGAAACGTACAAATATTCCTCTAAAATCAGCCAAACTACGAATTCCGAATGACTCACCTGTTATCTAGAGAGAACCCAGTGCTGCATCTTTTAGACCAGCATTGACATTGAAAAGTAATTCTAAGCGTACTTACCAGTAACTTGTATTTCTTTCCATCGGAATCATTGTGTGGTTTTCAGCAGAAAAGTTTCTAAGTGTCCAATTTTGAAACGTACAAATATTCCTCTAAAATCAGCCGAACTACAAATTCCAATTTACTCGCCTGTTATCAGGAGAGAACCCAGGGCTGCATCTTTTAGCACAGCACTGACCCTGAAAAGTAATTCTAAGCGTACTTAAGAGTAACTTGTATTTCCTTCCATAGGAATCCATTGTGTGGTTTTCACCAGAAAAGTTTCTAAGTGTCCATTTTTGAAACGTACAAATATTCCCCTAAAATCACCCGAACTACGCATTCCGAATTACTCACCTGTTTTCAAGAGAGATTCCAGTGCTGCATCTTTTAGACCATCACTGACTCTGAAATGTAATTCTAAGCATACTTAACAGTAACTTGTATTTCATTCCATAGGAATCCATTGTGTGGTTTTCACCAGAAAAGCTTCTAAGTGTCCAATTTTGAAACGTACAAATATTCCTATAAAATCAGTTGAACTACGAATTCCGATTTACTCACCAGTTATCAGGAGAGAACCCAGGGCTGCATCTTTTAGCCCAGCACTGACCCTGAAAAGTAATTCTTAGCGTATTTACCAGTAACTTGTATTTCCTTCCATAGGAATCCATTGTGTGGTTTTCAACAGAAATGTTTCTAAGTGTCCAATTTTGAAACGTACAAATATTCCTCTAAAATCAGCCAAACTACGAATTTCGATTGACTCACCTGTTATCAACAGAGAACCCAGTGCTGCATCTTTTAGACCAGCACTGACATTGAAAAGTAATTCTAAGCGTACTTACCAGTAACTTGTTTTTCCTTCCATAGGAATCATTGTGTGGTTTTCAGCAGAAAAGTTTCTAAGTGTTTAATTTTGAAACGTACAAATATTCCTCTGAAATCAGTTGAACTACGAATTCCGATTTACTCACCTGTTATCAGGAGAGAACCCAGGGCTGCATCTTTCAGCCCAGCACTGACCCTGAAAAGTAATTATAAGCGTACTTACCAGTAACTTGTATTTCCTTCCATAGGAATCCATTGTGTGGTTTTCACTAGAAAAGTTTCTAAGTGTCCAATTTTGAAACGTTCAAATATTCCTCTAAAATCAGCGGAACTACGAATTCCGATTTACTCACCTGTTATCAGGAGAGAAACCAAGGTTTCATCTTTTAGCCGAGCACTGCCCCTGAAAAGTAATTCTAAGCGTACTTACCAGTAACTTGTATTTCCTTCCATAGGAATCCATTGTGTGGTTTTCACTAGAAAAGTTTCTAAGTGTCCATTTTTGAAACGTACAAATATTCATCTACAATCAGCTGAACTACGAATTCCGATTTACTCACCTGTTATCAAGAGAGAACCCAGTGCTGCATCTTTTAGACCAGCACTGACCCTGAAAAGTAATTCTAAGCGTACTTACCAGTAACTTGTATTTCTTTCCATCGGAATCATTGTGTGGTTTTCAGCAGAAAAGTTTCTAAGTGTCCAATTTTGAAACGTACAAATATTCCTCTAAAATCAGCCGAACTACACATTCCGATTTACTCACCTGTTATCAGGAGAGAACCTAGGGCTGCATCTTTTAGCCCAGCACTGACCCTGAAAAGTAATTCTAAGCGTACTTAACAGTAACTTGTATTTCCTTCCATAGGAATCATTGTGTGGTTTTCACCAGAAAAGTTTCTACGTGTCCATTTTTGAAACGTACAAATATTCCTCTAAAATCAGCCGAACTACGAATTCCGAATTACTCACCTGTTATCAAGGGAGAACCCAGTGCTGCATCTTTTAGACCAGCACTGACTCTGAAAAGTAATTCTTAGCGTACTTACCAGTAACTTGTATTTCTTTCCATCGGAATCATTGTGTGGTTTTCAGCAGAAAAGTTTCTAAGTGTCCAATTTTGAAACGTACAAATATTCCTCTAAAATCAGCCGAACTACACATTCCGATTTACTCACCTGTTATCAGGAGAGAACCTAGGGCTGCATCTTTTAGCCCAGCACTGACCCTGAAAAGTAATTCTAAGCGTACTTAACAGTAACTTGTATTTCCTTCCATAGGAATCATTGTGTGGTTTTCACCAGAAAAGTTTCTACGTGTCAATTTTTGAAACGTACAAATATTCCTCTAAAATCAGCTGAACTACGAATTCCGAATTACTCACCTGTTATCAAGGGAGAACCCAGTGCTGCATCTTTTAGACCAGCACTGACTCTGAAAAGTAATTCTTAGCGTACTTACCAGTAACTTGTATTTCCTTCCATAGGAATCCATTGTCTGGTTTTCACCAGAAAAGTTTCTAAGTGTCCATTTTTGAAACGTACAAATATTCCTCTAAAATCAGTTAAACTACGAATTGCGATTTACTCACCTGTTATCAGGAGAGAACCCAGGGCTGCATCTTTTAGCACAGCACTGACCCTGAAAAGTAATTCTAAGAGAACTTACCAGTAACTTGTATTTCCTTCCATAGGAATCCATTGTGTGGTTTTCACCAGAAAAGTTTCTAAGTGTCCATTTTTGAAACGTACAAATATTCATCTACAATCAGCTGAACTACGAATTCCGATTTACTCACCTGTTATCAAGAGAGAACCCAGTGCTGCATCTTTTAGACCAGCACTGACCCTGAAAAGTAATTCTAAGCGTACTTACCAGTAACTTGTATTTCCTTCCATAGGAATCATTGTGTGGTTTTCAGCAGAAAAGTTTCTAAGTTTCCAATTTTGAAACGTTGCAAATATTCCTCTAAAATCAGTTGAACCACGAATTTCGATTTACTCACCTGTTATCAGGAGAGAACCCAGGGCTGCATCTTTTAGCACAGCACTGACCCTGAAAAGTAATTCTAAGGGTACTTAAGAGTAACTTGTATTTCCTTCCATAGGAATCCATTGTGTGGTTTTCACCAGAAAAGCTTCCAAGTGTCCAATTTTGAAACGTACAAATATTCCTCTAAAATCAGTTGAACTACAAATTCCGATTTACTCACCTGTTATCAGGAGAGAACCCAGGGCTGCATCTTTTAGCCCAGCACTGACCCTGAAAAGTAATTCTTAGCGTATTTACCAGTAACTTGTATTTCATTCCATAGGAATCCATTGTGTGGTTTTCAACAGAAATGTTTCTAAGTGTCCAATTTTAAAACGTACAAATATTCCTCTAAAATCAGCAAAACTACGAATTCCGATTGACTCACCTGTTATCAACAGAGAACCCAGTACTGCATCTTTTAGACCAGCACTGACATTGAAAAGTAATTCTAAGCGTACTTACCAGTAACTTGTTTTTCCTTCCATAGGAATCATTGTGTGGTTTTCACCAGAAAAGTTTCTACGTGTCCATTTTTGAAACGTACAAATATTCCTCTAAAATCAGCCGAACTACGAATTCCGAATTACTCACCTGTTATCAAGGGAGAACCCAGTGCTGCATCTTTTAGACCAGCACTGACTCTGAAAAGTAATTCTTAGCGTACTTACCAGTAACTTGTATTTCCTTCCATAGGAATCCATTGTCTGGTTTTCACCAGAAAAGTTTCTAAGTGTCCATTTTTGAAACGTACAAATATTCCTCTAAAATCAGTTAAACTACGAATTCCGATTTACTCACCTGTTATCAGGAGAGAACCCAGGGCTGCATCTTTTAGCACAGCACTGACCCTGAAAAGTAATTCTAAGAGAACTTACCAGTAACTTGTATTTCCTTCCATAGGAATCCATTGTGTGGTTTTCACCAGAAAAGTTTCTAAGTGTCCTATTTTGAAACGTACAAATATTCATCTGCAATCAGCTGAACTACGAATTCCGATTTACTCACCTGTTATCAGGAGAGAACCCAGGGCTGCATCTTTTAGCACAGCACTGACCCTGAAAAGTAATTCTAAGAGAACTTACCAGTAACTTGTATTTCCTTCCATAGGAATCCATTGTGTGGTTTTCACCAGAAAAGTTTCTAAGTGTCCTATTTTGAAACGTACAAATATTCATCTGCAATCAGCTGAACTACGAATTCCGATTTACTCACCTGTTATCAGGAGAGAACCCAGGGCTGCATCTTTCAGCCCAGCACTGACCCTGAAAAGTAATTCTAAGCGTACTTACAGTAACTTGTATTTCCTTCCATAGGAATCCATTGTGTGGTTTTCACTAGAAAAGTTTCTAAGTGTCCAATTTTGAAACGTTCAAATATTCCTCTAAAATCAGCGGAACTACGAATTCCGATTTACTCACCTGTTATCAGGAGAGAAACCAGGGTTGCATCTTTTAGCCCAGCACTGACCCTGAAAAGTAATTCTAAGCGTACTTACCAGTAACTTGTATTTCCTTCCATAGGAATCCATTGTTTGGTTTTCACTAGAAAAGTTTCTAAGTGTCCATTTTTGAAACGTACAAATATTCATCTACCATCAGCTGAACTACGAATTCCGATTTACTCACCTGTTATCAAGAGAGAACCCAGTGCTGCATCTTTTAGACCAGCACTGACCCTGAAAAGTAATTCTAAGCGTACTTACCAGTAACTTGTATTTCTTTCCATCGGAATCATTGTGTGGTTTTCAGCAGAAAAGTTTCTAAGTGTCCAATTTTGAAACGTACAAATATTCCTGTAAATTCAGCCGAACTACAAATTCCAATTTACTCACCTGTTATCAGGAGAGAACCTAGGGCTGCATCTTTTAGCCCAGCACTGACCCTGAAAAGTAATTCTAAGCACACTTAACAGTAACTTGTATTTCCTTCCATAGGAATCATTGTGTGGTTTTCACCAGAAAAGTTTCTACGTGTCCTATTTTGAAACGTACAAATATTCCTCTAAAATCAGCCAAACTACGAATTCCGAATGACTCACCTGTTATCTAGAGAGAACCCAGTGCTGCATCTTTTAGACCAGCATTGACATTGAAAAGTAATTCTAAGCGTACTTACCAGTAACTTGTATTTCTTTCCATCGGAATCATTGTGTGGTTTTCAGCAGAAAAGTTTCTAAGTGTCCAATTTTGAAACGTACAAATATTCCTCTAAAATCAGCCGAACTACAAATTCCAATTTACTCGCCTGTTATCAGGAGAGAACCCAGGGCTGCATCTTTTAGCACAGCACTGACCCTGAAAAGTAATTCTAAGCGTACTTAAGAGTAACTTGTATTTCCTTCCATAGGAATCCATTGTGTGGTTTTCACCAGAAAAGTTTCTAAGTGTCCATTTTTGAAACGTACAAATATTCCCCTAAAATCACCCGAACTACGCATTCCGAATTACTCACCTGTTTTCAAGAGAGATTCCAGTGCTGCATCTTTTAGACCATCACTGACTCTGAAATGTAATTCTAAGCATACTTAACAGTAACTTGTATTTCATTCCATAGGAATCCATTGTGTGGTTTTCACCAGAAAAGCTTCTAAGTGTCCAATTTTGAAACGTACAAATATTCGTATAAAATCAGTTGAACTACGAATTCCGATTTACTCACCAGTTATCAGGAGAGAACCCAGGGCTGCATCTTTTAGCCCAGCACTGACCCTGAAAAGTAATTCTTAGCGTATTTACCAGTAACTTGTATTTCCTTCCATAGGAATCCATTGTGTGGTTTTCAACAGAAATGTTTCTAAGTGTCCAATTTTGAAACGTACAAATATTCCTCTAAAATCAGCCAAACTACGAATTTCGATTGACTCACCTGTTATCAACAGAGAACCCAGTGCTGCATCTTTTAGACCAGCACTGACATTGAAAAGTAATTCTAAGCGTACTTACCAGTAACTTGTTTTTCCTTCCATAGGAATCATTGTGTGGTTTTCAGCAGAAAAGTTTCTAAGTGTTTAATTTTGAAACGTACAAATATTCCTCTAAAATCAGTTGAACTACGAATTCCGATTTACTCACCTGTTATCAGGAGAGAACCCAGGGCTGCATCTTTCAGCCCAGCACTGGCCCTGAAAAGTAATAATAAGCGTACTTACCAGTAACTTGTATTTCCTTCCATAGGAATCCATTGTGTGGTTTTCACTAGAAAAGTTTCTAAGTGTCCAATTTTGAAACGTTCAAATATTCCTCTAAAATCAGCGGAACTACGAATTCCGATTTACTCACCTGTTATCAGGAGAGAAACCAAGGTTTCATCTTTTAGCCGAGCACTGCCCCTGAAAAGTAATTCTAAGCGTACTTACCAGTAACTTGTATTTCCTTCCATAGGAATCCATTGTGTGGTTTTCACTAGAAAAGTTTCTAAGTGTCCATTTTTGAAACGTACAAATATTCATCTACAATCAGCTGAACTACGAATTCCGATTTACTCACCTGTTATCAAGAGAGAACCCAGTGCTGCATCTTTTAGACCAGCACTGACCCTGAAAAGTAATTCTAAGCGTACTTACCAGTAACTTGTATTTCTTTCCATCGGAATCATTGTGTGGTTTTCAGCAGAAAAGTTTCTAAGTGTCCAATTTTGAAACGTACAAATATTCCTCTAAAATCAGCCGAACTACACATTCCGATTTACTCACCTGTTATCAGGAGAGAACCTAGGGCTGCATCTTTTAGCCCAGCACTGACCCTAAAAAGTAATTCTAAGCGTACTTAACAGTAACTTGTATTTCCTTCCATAGGAATCATTGTGTGGTTTTCACCAGAAAAGTTTCTACGTGTCCATTTTTGAAACGAACAAATATTCCTCTAAAATCAGCCAAACTACGAATTCCGAATTACTCACCTGTTATCAAGGGAGAACCCAGTGCTGCATCTTTTAGACCAGCACTGACTCTGAAAAGTAATTCTTACCGTACTTACCAGTAACTTGTATTTCTTTCCATCGGAATCATTGTGTGGTTTTCAGCAGAAAAGTTTCTAAGTGTCCAATTTTGAAACGTACAAATATTCCTCTAAAATCAGCCGAACTACACATTCCGATTTACTCACCTGTTATCAGGAGAGAACCTAGGGCTGCATCTTTTAGCCCAGCACTGACCCTGAAAAGTAATTCTAAGCGTACTTAACAGTAACTTGTATTTCCTTCCATAGGAATCATTGTGTGGTTTTCACCAGAAAAGTTTCTACGTGTCCATTTTTGAAACGTACAAATATTCCTCTAAAATCAGCGGAACTACGAATTCCGAATTACTCACCTGTTATCAAGGGAGAACCCAGTGCTGCATCTTTTAGACCAGCACTGACTCTGAAAAGTAATTCTTAGCGTACTTACCAGTAACTTGTATTTCCTTCCATAGGAATCCATTGTCTGGTTTTCACCAGAAAAGTTTCTAAGTGTCCATTTTTGAAACGTACAAATATTCCTCTAAAATCAGTTAAACTACGAATTGCGATTTACTCACCTGTTATCAGGAGAGAACCCAGGGCTGCATCTTTTAGCACAGCACTGACCCTGAAAAGTAATTCTAAGAGAACTTACCAGTAACTTGTATTTCCTTCCATAGGAATCCATTGTGTGGTTTTCACCAGAAAAGTTTCTAAGTGTCCATTTTTGAAACGTACAAATATTCATCTACCATCAGCTGAACTACGAATTCCGATTTACTCACCTGTTATCAAGAGAGAACCCAGTGCTGCATCTTTTAGACCAGCACTGACCCTGAAAAGTAATTCTAAGCGTACTTACCAGTAACTTGTATTTCTTTCCATCGGAATCATTGTGTGGTTTTCAGCAGAAAAGTTTCTAAGTGTCCAATTTTGAAACGTACAAATATTCCTGTAAATTCAGCCGAACTACAAATTCCAATTTACTCACCTGTTATCAGGAGAGAACCTAGGGCTGCATCTTTTAGCCCAGCACTGACCCTGAAAAGTAATTCTAAGCACACTTAACAGTAACTTGTATTTCCTTCCATAGGAATCATTGTGTGGTTTTCACCAGAAAAGTTTCTACGTGTCCTATTTTGAAACGTACAAATATTCCTCTAAAATCAGCCAAACTACGAATTCCGAATGACTCACCTGTTATCTAGAGAGAACCCAGTGCTGCATCTTTTAGACCAGCATTGACATTGAAAAGTAATTCTAAGCGTACTTACCAGTAACTTGTATTTCTTTCCATCGGAATCATTGTGTGGTTTTCAGCAGAAAAGTTTCTAAGTGTCCAATTTTGAAACGTACAAATATTCCTCTAAAATCAGCCGAACTACAAATTCCAATTTACTCGCCTGTTATCAGGAGAGAACCCAGGGCTGCATCTTTTAGCACAGCACTGACCCTGAAAAGTAATTCTAAGCGTACTTAAGAGTAACTTGTATTTCCTTCCATAGGAATCCATTGTGTGGTTTTCACCAGAAAAGTTTCTAAGTGTCCATTTTTGAAACGTACAAATATTCCCCTAAAATCACCCGAACTACGCATTCCGAATTACTCACCTGTTTTCAAGAGAGATTCCAGTGCTGCATCTTTTAGACCATCACTGACTCTGAAATGTAATTCTAAGCATACTTAACAGTAACTTGTATTTCATTCCATAGGAATCCATTGTGTGGTTTTCACCAGAAAAGCTTCTAAGTGTCCAATTTTGAAACGTACAAATATTCGTATAAAATCAGTTGAACTACGAATTCCGATTTACTCACCAGTTATCAGGAGAGAACCCAGGGCTGCATCTTTTAGCCCAGCACTGACCCTGAAAAGTAATTCTTAGCGTATTTACCAGTAACTTGTATTTCCTTCCATAGGAATCCATTGTGTGGTTTTCAACAGAAATGTTTCTAAGTGTCCAATTTTGAAACGTACAAATATTCCTCTAAAATCAGCCAAACTACGAATTTCGATTGACTCACCTGTTATCAACAGAGAACCCAGTGCTGCATCTTTTAGACCAGCACTGACATTGAAAAGTAATTCTAAGCGTACTTACCAGTAACTTGTTTTTCCTTCCATAGGAATCATTGTGTGGTTTTCAGCAGAAAAGTTTCTAAGTGTTTAATTTTGAAACGTACAAATATTCCTCTAAAATCAGTTGAACTACGAATTCCGATTTACTCACCTGTTATCAGGAGAGAACCCAGGGCTGCATCTTTCAGCCCAGCACTGGCCCTGAAAAGTAATAATAAGCGTACTTACCAGTAACTTGTATTTCCTTCCATAGGAATCCATTGTGTGGTTTTCACTAGAAAAGTTTCTAAGTGTCCAATTTTGAAACGTTCAAATATTCCTCTAAAATCAGCGGAACTACGAATTCCGATTTACTCACCTGTTATCAGGAGAGAAACCAAGGTTTCATCTTTTAGCCGAGCACTGCCCCTGAAAAGTAATTCTAAGCGTACTTACCAGTAACTTGTATTTCCTTCCATAGGAATCCATTGTGTGGTTTTCACTAGAAAAGTTTCTAAGTGTCCATTTTTGAAACGTACAAATATTCATCTACAATCAGCTGAACTACGAATTCCGATTTACTCACCTGTTATCAAGAGAGAACCCAGTGCTGCATCTTTTAGACCAGCACTGACCCTGAAAAGTAATTCTAAGCGTACTTACCAGTAACTTGTATTTCTTTCCATCGGAATCATTGTGTGGTTTTCAGCAGAAAAGTTTCTAAGTGTCCAATTTTGAAACGTACAAATATTCCTCTAAAATCAGCCGAACTACACATTCCGATTTACTCACCTGTTATCAGGAGAGAACCTAGGGCTGCATCTTTTAGCCCAGCACTGACCCTAAAAAGTAATTCTAAGCGTACTTAACAGTAACTTGTATTTCCTTCCATAGGAATCATTGTGTGGTTTTCACCAGAAAAGTTTCTACGTGTCCATTTTTGAAACGAACAAATATTCCTCTAAAATCAGCCAAACTACGAATTCCGAATTACTCACCTGTTATCAAGGGAGAACCCAGTGCTGCATCTTTTAGACCAGCACTGACTCTGAAAAGTAATTCTTACCGTACTTACCAGTAACTTGTATTTCTTTCCATCGGAATCATTGTGTGGTTTTCAGCAGAAAAGTTTCTAAGTGTCCAATTTTGAAACGTACAAATATTCCTCTAAAATCAGCCGAACTACACATTCCGATTTACTCACCTGTTATCAGGAGAGAACCTAGGGCTGCATCTTTTAGCCCAGCACTGACCCTGAAAAGTAATTCTAAGCGTACTTAACAGTAACTTGTATTTCCTTCCATAGGAATCATTGTGTGGTTTTCACCAGAAAAGTTTCTACGTGTCCATTTTTGAAACGTACAAATATTCCTCTAAAATCAGCGGAACTACGAATTCCGAATTACTCACCTGTTATCAAGGGAGAACCCAGTGCTGCATCTTTTAGACCAGCACTGACTCTGAAAAGTAATTCTTAGCGTACTTACCAGTAACTTGTATTTCCTTCCATAGGAATCCATTGTCTGGTTTTCACCAGAAAAGTTTCTAAGTGTCCATTTTTGAAACGTACAAATATTCCTCTAAAATCAGTTAAACTACGAATTGCGATTTACTCACCTGTTATCAGGAGAGAACCCAGGGCTGCATCTTTTAGCACAGCACTGACCCTGAAAAGTAATTCTAAGAGAACTTACCAGTAACTTGTATTTCCTTCCATAGGAATCCATTGTGTGGTTTTCACCAGAAAAGTTTCTAAGTGTCCATTTTTGAAACGTACAAATATTCATCTACAATCAGCTGAACTACGAATTCCGATTTACTCACCTGTTATCAAGAGACAACCCAGTGCTGCCTCTTTTAGACCAGCACTGACCCTGAAAAGTAATTCTAAGCGTACTTAAGAGTAACTTGTATTTCCTTCCATAGGAATCCATTGTGTGGTTTTCACCAGAAAAGCTTCCAAGTGTCCAATTTTGAAACGTACAAATATTCCTCTAAAATCAGTTGAACTACAAATTCCGATTTACTCACCTGTTATCAGGAGAGAACCCAGGGCTGCATCTTTTAGCCCAGCACTGACCCTGAAAAGTAATTCTTAGCGTATTTACCAGTAACTTGTATTTCATTCCATAGGAATCCATTGTGTGGTTTTCAACAGAAATGTTTCTAAGTGTCCAATTTTAAAACGTACAAATATTCCTCTAAAATCAGCAAAACTACGAATTCCGATAGACTCACCTGTTATCAACAGAGAACCCAGTACTGCATCTTTTAGACCAGCACTGACATTGAAAAGTAATTCTAAGCGTACTTACCAGTAACTTGTTTTTCCTTCCATAGGAATCATTGTGTGGTTTTCAGCAGAAAAGTTTCTAAGTGTCCAATTTTGAAATGTACAAATATTCCTCTAAAATCAGTTGAACTACGAATTCCGATTTACTCACCTCTTATCAGGAGAGAACCCAGGGCTGCATCTTTCAGACCAGCACTGACCCTGAAAAGTAATTCTAAGCGTACTTACCAGTAACTTGTATTTCCTTCCATAGGAATCCATTGTGTGGTTTTCACTAGAAAAGTTTCTAAGTGTCCAATTTTGAAACGTTCAAATATTCCTCTAAAATCAGCGGAACTACGAATTCCGATTTACTCACCTGTTATCAGGAGAGAAACCAGGGTTGCATCTTTTATCCCAGCACTGACCCTGAAAAGTAATTCTAAGCGTACTTACCAGTAACTTGTATTTACTTCCATAGGAATCCATTGTGTGGTTTTCACTAGAAAAGTTTCTAAGTGTCCATTTTTGAAACGTACAAATATTCATCTACAATCAGATGAACTACGAATTCCGATTTACTCACCTGTTATCAAGAGAGAACCCAGTGCTGCATCTTTTAGACCAGCACAGACCCTGAAAAGTAATTCTAAGCGTACTTACCAGTAACTTGTATTTCCTTCCATAGGAATCATTGTGTGGTTTTCAGCAGAAAAGTTTCTAAGTTTCCAATTTTGAAACGTTGCAAATATTCCTCTAAAATCAGTTGAACCACGAATTCCGATTTACTCACCTGTTATCAGGAGAGAACCCAGGGCTGCATCTTTTAGCACAGCACTGACCCTGAAAAGTAATTCTAACCGTACTTAAGAGTAACTTGTATTTCCTTCCATAGGAATCCATTGTGTGGTTTTCACCAGAAAAGTTTCTAAGTGTCCATTTTTGAAACGTACAAATATTCCTCTAAAATCAGCCGAACTACGCATTCCGAATTACTCACCTGTTTTCAAGAGAGATTCCAGTGCTGCATCTTTTAGACCATCACTGACTCTGAAATGTAATTCTAAGCGTACTTAACAGTAACTTGTATTTCCTTCCATAGGAATCCATTGTGTGGTTTTCACCAGAAAAGCTTCTAAGTGTCCAATTTTGAAACGTACAAATTTTCCTCTAAAATCAGTTGAACTACGAATTCCCATTTACTCACCTGTTATCAGGAGAGAACCCAGGGCTGCATCTTTTAGCCCAGCACTGACCCTGAAAAGTAATTCTTAGCGGATTTACCAGTAACTTGTATTTCCTTCCATAGGAACCCATTGTGTGGTTTTCAACAGAAATGTTTCTAAGTGTCCAATTTTGAAACGTACAAATATTCCTCTAAAATCAGCAAAACTACGAATTCCGATTCACTCACCTGTTATCAACAGAGAACCCAGTGCTGCATCTTTTAGACCAGCACTCACATTGAAAAGTAATTCTAAGCGTACTTACCAGTAACTTGTTTTTCCTTCCATAGGAATCATTGTGTGGTTTTCAGCAGAAAAGTTTCTAAGTGTCCAATTTTGAAACGTACAAATATTCCTCTAAAATCAGTTGAACTACGAATTCCGATTTACTCACCTGTTATCAGGAGAGAATCCAGGGCTGGATCTTTCAGCCCAGCACTGACCCTGAAAAGTAATTCTAAGCGTACTTACCAGTAACTTGTATTTCCTTCCATAGGAATCCATTGTGTGGTTTTCACTAGAAAAGTTTCTAAGTGTCCAATTTTGAAACGTTCAAATATTCCTCTAAAATCAGCGGAACTACGAATTCCGATTTACTCACCTGTTATCAGGAGAGAAACCAGGGTTGCATCTTTTAGCCCAGCACTGACCCTGAAAAGTAATTCTAAGCATACTTACCAGTAACTTGTATTTCCTTCCATAGGAATCCATTGTGTGGTTTTCACTAGAAAAGTTTCTAAGTGTCCATTTTTGAAACGTACAAATATTCATCTACAATCAGCTGAACTACGAATTCCGATTTACTCACCTGTTAGCAAGAGAGAACCCAGTGCTGCATCTTTTAGACCAGCACTGACCCTGAAAAGTAATTCTAAGCGTACTTACCAGTAACTTGTATTTCTTTCCATCGGAATCATTGTGTGGTTTTCAGCAGAAAAGTTTCTAAGTGTCCAATTTTGAAACGTACAAATATTCCTCTAAAATCAGCCGAACTACAAATTCCAATTTACTCACCTGTTATCAGGAGAGAACCTAGGGCTGCATCTTTTAGCCCAGCACTGACCTTGAAAAGTAATTCTAAGCCTACTTAACAGTAACTTGTATTTCCTTCCATAGGAATCGTTGTGTGGTTTTCACCAGAAAAGTTTCTACGTGTCCTATTTTGAAACGTACAAATATTCCTCTAAAATCAGCCAAACTACGAATTCCGATTGACTCACCTGTTATCTAGAGAGAACCCAGTGCTGCATCTTTTAGACCAGCATTGACATTGAAAAGTAATTCTAAGCGTACTTACCAGTAACTTGTATTTCTTTCCATCGGAATCATTGTGTGATTTTCAGCAGAAAAGTTTCTAAGTGTCCAATTTTGAAACGTACAAATATTCCTCTAAAATCAGCCGAACTACAAATTACAATTTACTCACCTGTTATCAGGAGAGAACCCAGGGCTGCATCTTTTAGCACAGCACAGACCCTGAAAAGTAATTCTAACCGTACTTAAGAGTAACTTGTATTTCCTTCCATAGGAATCCATTGTGTGGTTTTCACCAGAAAAGTTTCTAAGTGTCCATTTTTGAAACGTACAAATATTCCTCTAAAATCAGCCGAACCATGCATTCCGAATTACTCACCTGTTTTCAAGAAAGATTCCAGTGCTGCATCTTTTAGACCATCACTGACTCTGAAATGTAATTCTAAGCATACTTAACAGTAACTTGTATTTCCTTCCATAGGAATCCATTGTGTGGTTTTCACCAGAAAAGCTTCTAAGTGTCCAATTTTGAAACGTACAAATATTCCTCTAAAATCAGTTGAACTACGAATTCCGATTTACTCACCTGTTATCAGGAGAGAACCCAGGGCTGCATCTTTTATCCCAGCACTGACCCTGAAAAGTAATTCTTAGCGTATTTACCAGTAACTTGTATTTCCTTTCATAGGAATCCATTGTTTGGTTTTCAACAGAAATGTTTCTAAGTGTCCAATTTTGAAACGTACAAATATTCCTCTAAAATCAGCAAAACTATGAATTCCGATTGACTCACCTGTTATCAACAGAGAACCCAGTGCTGCATCTTTTAGACCAGCACTGACATTGAAAAGTAATTCTAAGCGTACTTACCAGTAACTTGTTTTTCCTTCCATAGGAATCATTGTGTGGTTTTCAGCAGAAAAGTTTCTAAGTGTCCAATTTTGAAATGTACAAATATTCCTCTTAAATCAGTTGAACTACGAATTCCGATTTACTCACCTGTTATCAGGAGAGAACCCAGGGCTGCATCTTTTAGCCCAGCACTGACCCTGAAAAGTAATTCTTAGCGTATTTACCAGTAACTTGTATTTCCTTCCATAGGAATCCATTGTGTGGTTTTCAACAGAAATGTTTCTAAGTGTCCAATTTTGAAACGTACAAATATTCCTCTAAAATCAGCAAAATTATGAATTCCGATTGACTCACCTGTTATCAACAGAGAACCCAGTGCTGCATCTTTTAGACCAGCACTGACATTGAAAAGTAATTCTAAGCGTACTTACCAGTAACTTGTTTTTTCCTTCCATAGGAATCATTGTGTGGTTTTCAGCAGAAAAGTTTCTAAGTGTCCAATTTTGAAATGTACAAATATTCCTCTAAAATCAGTTGAACTACGAATTCCGATTTACTCACCTGTTATCAGGAGAGAACCCAGGGCTGCATCTTTCAGCCCAGCACTGACCCTGAAAAGTAATTCTAAGCGTACTTACCAGTAACTTGTATTTCCTTCCGTAGGAATCCATTGTGTGGTTTTCACTAGAAAAGTTTCTAAGTGTCCAATTTTGAAACGTTCAAATATTCCTCTAAAATCAGCGGAACTACGAATTCCGATTTACTCACCTGTTATCAGGAGAGAAACCAGGGTTGCATCTTTTAGCCCAGCACTGACCCTGAAAAGTAATTCTAAGCGTACTTACCAGTAACTTGTATTTCCTTCCATAGGAATCCATTGTGTGGTTTTCACTAGAAAAGTTTCTAAGTGTCCATTTTTGAAACGTACAAATATTCATCTACAATCAGCTGAACTACGAATTCCGATTTACTCACCTGTTATCAAGAGAGAACCCAGTGCTGCATCTTTTAGACCACCACTGACCCTGAAAAGTAATTCTAAGCGTACTTACCAGTAACTTATATTTCTTTCCATCTGAATCATTGTATGGTTTTCAGCAGAAAAGTTTCTAAGTGTCTAATTTTGAAACGTACAAATATTCCTCTAAAATCAGCCGAACTACAAATTCCAATTTACTCACCTGTTATCAGGAGAGAACCTAGGGCTGCATCTTTTAGCCCAGCACTGACCCTGAAAAGTAATTCTTAGCGTATTTACCAGTAACTTGTATTTCATTCCATAGGAATCCATTGTGTGGTTTTCAACAGAAATGTTTCTAAGTGTCCAATTTTAAAACGTACAAATATTCCTCTAAAATCAGCAAAACTACGAATTCCGATTGACTCACCTGTTATCAACAGAGAACCCAGTACTGCATCTTTTAGACCAGCACTGACATTGAAAAGTAATTCTAAGCGTACTTACCAGTAACTTGTTTTTCCTTCCATAGGAATCATTGTGTGGTTTTCAGCAGAAAAGTTTCTAAGTGTCCAATTTTGAAATGTACAAATATTCCTCTAAAATCAGTTGAACTACGAATTCCGATTTACTCACCTCTTATCAGGAGAGAACCCAGGGCTGCATCTTTCAGACCAGCACTGACCCTGAAAAGTAATTCTAAGCGTACTTACCAGTAACTTGTATTTCCTTCCATAGGAATCCATTGTGTGGTTTTCACTAGAAAAGTTTCTAAGTGTCCAATTTTGAAACGTTCAAATATTCCTCTAAAATCAGCGGAACTACGAATTCCGATTTACTCACCTGTTATCAGGAGAGAAACCAGGGTTGCATCTTTTATCCCAGCACTGACCCTGAAAAGTAATTCTAAGCGTACTTACCAGTAACTTGTATTTACTTCCATAGGAATCCATTGTGTGGTTTTCACTAGAAAAGTTTCTAAGTGTCCATTTTTGAAACGTACAAATATTCATCTACAATCAGATGAACTACGAATTCCGATTTACTCACCTGTTATCAAGAGAGAACCCAGTGCTGCATCTTTTAGACCAGCACAGACCCTGAAAAGTAATTCTAAGCGTACTTACCAGTAACTTGTATTTCCTTCCATAGGAATCATTGTGTGGTTTTCAGCAGAAAAGTTTCTAAGTTTCCAATTTTGAAACGTTGCAAATATTCCTCTAAAATCAGTTGAACCACGAATTCCGATTTACTCACCTGTTATCAGGAGAGAACCCAGGGCTGCATCTTTTAGCACAGCACTGACCCTGAAAAGTAATTCTAACCGTACTTAAGAGTAACTTGTATTTCCTTCCATAGGAATCCATTGTGTGGTTTTCACCAGAAAAGTTTCTAAGTGTCCATTTTTGAAACGTACAAATATTCCTCTAAAATCAGCCGAACTACGCATTCCGAATTACTCACCTGTTTTCAAGAGAGATTCCAGTGCTGCATCTTTTAGACCATCACTGACTCTGAAATGTAATTCTAAGCGTACTTAACAGTAACTTGTATTTCCTTCCATAGGAATCCATTGTGTGGTTTTCACCAGAAAAGCTTCTAAGTGTCCAATTTTGAAACGTACAAATTTTCCTCTAAAATCAGTTGAACTACGAATTCCCATTTACTCACCTGTTATCAGGAGAGAACCCAGGGCTGCATCTTTTAGCCCAGCACTGACCCTGAAAAGTAATTCTTAGCGGATTTACCAGTAACTTGTATTTCCTTCCATAGGAACCCATTGTGTGGTTTTCAACAGAAATGTTTCTAAGTGTCCAATTTTGAAACGTACAAATATTCCTCTAAAATCAGCAAAACTACGAATTCCGATTCACTCACCTGTTATCAACAGAGAACCCAGTGCTGCATCTTTTAGACCAGCACTCACATTGAAAAGTAATTCTAAGCGTACTTACCAGTAACTTGTTTTTCCTTCCATAGGAATCATTGTGTGGTTTTCAGCAGAAAAGTTTCTAAGTGTCCAATTTTGAAACGTACAAATATTCCTCTAAAATCAGTTGAACTACGAATTCCGATTTACTCACCTGTTATCAGGAGAGAATCCAGGGCTGGATCTTTCAGCCCAGCACTGACCCTGAAAAGTAATTCTAAGCGTACTTACCAGTAACTTGTATTTCCTTCCATAGGAATCCATTGTGTGGTTTTCACTAGAAAAGTTTCTAAGTGTCCAATTTTGAAACGTTCAAATATTCCTCTAAAATCAGCGGAACTACGAATTCCGATTTACTCACCTGTTATCAGGAGAGAAACCAGGGTTGCATCTTTTAGCCCAGCACTGACCCTGAAAAGTAATTCTAAGCATACTTACCAGTAACTTGTATTTCCTTCCATAGGAATCCATTGTGTGGTTTTCACTAGAAAAGTTTCTAAGTGTCCATTTTTGAAACGTACAAATATTCATCTACAATCAGCTGAACTACGAATTCCGATTTACTCACCTGTTAGCAAGAGAGAACCCAGTGCTGCATCTTTTAGACCAGCACTGACCCTGAAAAGTAATTCTAAGCGTACTTACCAGTAACTTGTATTTCTTTCCATCGGAATCATTGTGTGGTTTTCAGCAGAAAAGTTTCTAAGTGTCCAATTTTGAAACGTACAAATATTCCTCTAAAATCAGCCGAACTACAAATTCCAATTTACTCACCTGTTATCAGGAGAGAACCTAGGGCTGCATCTTTTAGCCCAGCACTGACCTTGAAAAGTAATTCTAAGCCTACTTAACAGTAACTTGTATTTCCTTCCATAGGAATCGTTGTGTGGTTTTCACCAGAAAAGTTTCTACGTGTCCTATTTTGAAACGTACAAATATTCCTCTAAAATCAGCCAAACTACGAATTCCGATTGACTCACCTGTTATCTAGAGAGAACCCAGTGCTGCATCTTTTAGACCAGCATTGACATTGAAAAGTAATTCTAAGCGTACTTACCAGTAACTTGTATTTCTTTCCATCGGAATCATTGTGTGATTTTCAGCAGAAAAGTTTCTAAGTGTCCAATTTTGAAACGTACAAATATTCCTCTAAAATCAGCCGAACTACAAATTACAATTTACTCACCTGTTATCAGGAGAGAACCCAGGGCTGCATCTTTTAGCACAGCACAGACCCTGAAAAGTAATTCTAACCGTACTTAAGAGTAACTTGTATTTCCTTCCATAGGAATCCATTGTGTGGTTTTCACCAGAAAAGTTTCTAAGTGTCCATTTTTGAAACGTACAAATATTCCTCTAAAATCAGCCGAACCATGCATTCCGAATTACTCACCTGTTTTCAAGAAAGATTCCAGTGCTGCATCTTTTAGACCATCACTGACTCTGAAATGTAATTCTAAGCATACTTAACAGTAACTTGTATTTCCTTCCATAGGAATCCATTGTGTGGTTTTCACCAGAAAAGCTTCTAAGTGTCCAATTTTGAAACGTACAAATATTCCTCTAAAATCAGTTGAACTACGAATTCCGATTTACTCACCTGTTATCAGGAGAGAACCCAGGGCTGCATCTTTTATCCCAGCACTGACCCTGAAAAGTAATTCTTAGCGTATTTACCAGTAACTTGTATTTCCTTTCATAGGAATCCATTGTTTGGTTTTCAACAGAAATGTTTCTAAGTGTCCAATTTTGAAACGTACAAATATTCCTCTAAAATCAGCAAAACTATGAATTCCGATTGACTCACCTGTTATCAACAGAGAACCCAGTGCTGCATCTTTTAGACCAGCACTGACATTGAAAAGTAATTCTAAGCGTACTTACCAGTAACTTGTTTTTCCTTCCATAGGAATCATTGTGTGGTTTTCAGCAGAAAAGTTTCTAAGTGTCCAATTTTGAAATGTACAAATATTCCTCTTAAATCAGTTGAACTACGAATTCCGATTTACTCACCTGTTATCAGGAGAGAACCCAGGGCTGCATCTTTTAGCCCAGCACTGACCCTGAAAAGTAATTCTTAGCGTATTTACCAGTAACTTGTATTTCCTTCCATAGGAATCCATTGTGTGGTTTTCAACAGAAATGTTTCTAAGTGTCCAATTTTGAAACGTACAAATATTCCTCTAAAATCAGCAAAATTATGAATTCCGATTGACTCACCTGTTATCAACAGAGAACCCAGTGCTGCATCTTTTAGACCAGCACTGACATTGAAAAGTAATTCTAAGCGTACTTACCAGTAACTTGTTTTTTCCTTCCATAGGAATCATTGTGTGGTTTTCAGCAGAAAAGTTTCTAAGTGTCCAATTTTGAAATGTACAAATATTCCTCTAAAATCAGTTGAACTACGAATTCCGATTTACTCACCTGTTATCAGGAGAGAACCCAGGGCTGCATCTTTCAGCCCAGCACTGACCCTGAAAAGTAATTCTAAGCGTACTTACCAGTAACTTGTATTTCCTTCCGTAGGAATCCATTGTGTGGTTTTCACTAGAAAAGTTTCTAAGTGTCCAATTTTGAAACGTTCAAATATTCCTCTAAAATCAGCGGAACTACGAATTCCGATTTACTCACCTGTTATCAGGAGAGAAACCAGGGTTGCATCTTTTAGCCCAGCACTGACCCTGAAAAGTAATTCTAAGCGTACTTACCAGTAACTTGTATTTCCTTCCATAGGAATCCATTGTGTGGTTTTCACTAGAAAAGTTTCTAAGTGTCCATTTTTGAAACGTACAAATATTCATCTACAATCAGCTGAACTACGAATTCCGATTTACTCACCTGTTATCAAGAGAGAACCCAGTGCTGCATCTTTTAGACCACCACTGACCCTGAAAAGTAATTCTAAGCGTACTTACCAGTAACTTATATTTCTTTCCATCTGAATCATTGTATGGTTTTCAGCAGAAAAGTTTCTAAGTGTCTAATTTTGAAACGTACAAATATTCCTCTAAAATCAGCCGAACTACAAATTCCAATTTACTCACCTGTTATCAGGAGAGAACCTAGGGCTGCATCTTTTAGCCCAGCACTGACCCTGAAAAGTAATTCTAAGCATACTTAACAGTAACTTGTATTTCCTTCCATAGGAATCCATTGTGTGGTTTTCACCAGAAAAGTTTCTAAGTGTCCATTTTTGAAACATACAAATATTCCTCTAAAATCAGCCGAACTACGCATTCCGAATTACTCACCTGTTTTCAAGAGAGATTCCAGTGCTGCATCTTTTAGACCATCACTGACTCTGAAATGTAATTCTAAGAATACTTAACAGTAACTTGTATTTCTTTCCATAGGAATCCATTTTGTGGTTTTCACCAGAAAAGCGTCTAAGTGTCCAATTTTGAAACGTACAAATATTCCTCTAAAATCAGTTGAACTACGAATTCCGATTTACTCACCTGTTATCAGGAGAGAACCCAGGGCTGCATCTTTTAGCCCAGCACTGACCCTGAAAAGTAATTCTTAGCGTATTTACCAGTAACTTGTATTTCCTTCCATAGGAATCCATTGTGTGGTTTTCAACAGAAATGTTTCTAAGTGTCCAATTTTGAAACGTACAAATATTCCTCTAAAATCAGCAAAACTATGAATTCCGATTGACTCACCTGTTATCAACAGAGAACCCAGTGCTGCATCTTTTAGACCAGCACTGACATTGAAAAGTAATTCTAAGCGTACTTACCAGTAACTTGTTTTTCCTTCCATAGGAATCATTGTGTGGTTTTCAGCAGAAAAGTTTCTAAGTGTCCAATTTTGAAATGTACAAATATTCCTCTAAAATCAGTTGAACTACGAATTCCGATTTACTCACCTGTTATCAGGAGAGAACCCAGGGCTGCATCTTTCAGCCCAGCACTGACCCTGAAAAGTAATTCTAAGCGTACTTACCAGTAACTTGTATTTCCTTCCGTAGGAATCCATTGTGTGGTTTTCACTAGAAAAGTTTCTAAGTGTCCAATTTTGAAACGTTCAAATATTCCTCTAAAATCAGCGGAACTACGAATTCCGATTTACTCACCTGTTATCAGGAGAGAAACCAGGGTTGCATCTTTTAGCCCAGCACTGACCCTGAAAAGTAATTCTAAGCGTACTTACCAGTAACTTGTATTTCCTTCCATAGGAATCCATTGTGTGGTTTTCACTAGAAAAGTTTCTAAGTGTCCATTTTTGAAACGTACAAATATTCATCTACAATCAGCTGAACTACGAATTCCGATTTACTCACCTGTTATCA
This sequence comes from Triturus cristatus, assembly GCF_964204655.1. Taxonomy (NCBI): domain Eukaryota; kingdom Metazoa; phylum Chordata; class Amphibia; order Caudata; family Salamandridae; genus Triturus; species Triturus cristatus. The sequence goes on from NW_028187292.1 coordinate 1,403,845, forward strand.
AGAGAGAACCCAGTGCTGCATCTTTTAGACCACCACTGACCCTGAAAAGTAATTCTAAGCGTACTTACCAGTAACTTATATTTCTTTCCATCTGAATCATTGTATGGTTTTCAGCAGAAAAGTTTCTAAGTGTCTAATTTTGAAACGTACAAATATTCCTCTAAAATCAGCCGAACTACAAATTCCAATTTACTCACCTGTTATCAGGAGAGAACCTAGGGCTGCATCTTTTAGCCCAGCACTGACCCTGAAAAGTAATTCTAAGCATACTTAACAGTAACTTGTATTTCCTTCCATAGGAATCCATTGTGTGGTTTTCACCAGAAAAGTTTCTAAGTGTCCATTTTTGAAACATACAAATATTCCTCTAAAATCAGCCGAACTACGCATTCCGAATTACTCACCTGTTTTCAAGAGAGATTCCAGTGCTGCATCTTTTAGACCATCACTGACTCTGAAATGTAATTCTAAGAATACTTAACAGTAACTTGTATTTCCTTCCATAGGAATCCATTTTGTGGTTTTCACCAGAAAAGCTTCTAAGTGTCCAATTTTGAAACCTACAAATATTCCTCTAAAATCAGTTGAACTACGAATTCCGATTTAATCACCTGTTATCAGGAGAGAACCCAGGGCTGCATCTTTTAGCCCAGCACTGACCCTGAAAAGTAATTCTTAGCGTATTTACCAGTAACTTGTATTTACTTACATAGGAATCCATTGTTTGGTTTTCAACAGAAATGTTTCTAAGTGTCCAATTTTGAAACGTACGTATATTCCTCTAAAATCAGCAAAACTATGAATTCCGATTGACTCACCTGTTATCAACAGAGAACCCAGTGCTGCATCTTTTAGACCAGCACTGACATTGAAAAGTAATTCTAAGCGTACTTACCAGTAACTTGTTTTTCCTTCCATAGGAATCATTGTGTGGTTTTCACTAGAAAAGTTTCTAAGTGTGCAATTTTGAAACGTTCAAACATTCCTCTAAAATCAGCGGAACTACGAATTCCGATTTACTCACCTGTTATCAGGAGAGAAACCAGGGTTGCATCTTTTAGCCCAGCACTGACCCTGAAAAGTAATTCTAATCGTACTTACCAGTAACTTGTATTTCCTTCCATAGGAATCCATTGTGTGGTTTTCACTAGAAAAGTTTCTAAGTGTCCATTTTTGAAACGTACAAATATTCATCTACAATCAGCTGAACTACGAATTCCGATTTACTCACCTGTTATCAAGAGAGAACCCAGTGCTGCATATTTTAGACCAGCACTGACCCTGAAAAGTAATTCTAAGCGTACTTACCAGTAACTTGTATTTCTTTCCATCGGAATCATTGTGTGGTTTTCAGCAGAAAATTTTCCAAGTGTCCAATTTTGAAACGTACAAATATTCCTCTAAAATCAGCCGAACCATGCATTCCGAATTACTCACCTGTTTTCAAGAAAGATTCCAGTGCTGCATCTTTTAGACCATCACTGACTCTGAAATGTAATTCTAAGCATACTTAACAGTAACTTGTATTTCCTTCCATAGGAATCCATTGTGTGGTTTTCACCAGAAAAGCTTCTAAGTGTCCAATTTTGAAACGTACAAATATTCCTCTAAAATCAGTTGAACTACGAATTCCGATTTACTCACCTGTTATCAGGAGAGAACCCAGGGCTGCATCTTTTATCCCAGCACTGACCCTGAAAAGTAATTCTTAGCGTATTTACCAGTAACTTGTATTTCCTTTCATAGGAATCCATTGTTTGGTTTTCAACAGAAATGTTTCTAAGTGTCCAATTTTGAAACGTACAAATATTCCTCTAAAATCAGCAAAACTATGAATTCCGATTGACTCACCTGTTATCAACAGAGAACCCAGTGCTGCATCTTTTAGACCAGCACTGACATTGAAAAGTAATTCTAAGCGTACTTACCAGTAACTTGTTTTTCCTTCCATAGGAATCATTGTGTGGTTTTCAGCAGAAAAGTTTCTAAGTGTCCAATTTTGAAATGTACAAATATTCCTCTTAAATCAGTTGAACTACGAATTCCGATTTACTCACCTGTTATCAGGAGAGAACCCAGGGCTGCATCTTTTAGCCCAGCACTGACCCTGAAAAGTAATTCTTAGCGTATTTACCAGTAACTTGTATTTCCTTCCATAGGAATCCATTGTGTGGTTTTCAACAGAAATGTTTCTAAGTGTCCAATTTTGAAACGTACAAATATTCCTCTAAAATCAGCAAAACTATGAATTCCGATTGACTCACCTGTTATCAACAGAGAACCCAGTGCTGCATCTTTTAGACCAGCACTGACATTGAAAAGTAATTCTAAGCGTACTTACCAGTAACTTGTTTTTTCCTTCCATAGGAATCATTGTGTGGTTTTCAGCAGAAAAGTTTCTAAGTGTCCAATTTTGAAATGTACAAATATTCCTCTAAAATCAGTTGAACTACGAATTCCGATTTACTCACCTGTTATCAGGAGAGAACCCAGGGCTGCATCTTTCAGCCCAGCACTGACCCTGAAAAGTAATTCTAAGCGTACTTACCAGTAACTTGTATTTCCTTCCGTAGGAATCCATTGTGTGGTTTTCACTAGAAAATTTTCTAAGTGTCCAATTTTGAAACGTTCAAATATTCCTCTAAAATCAGCGGAACTACGAATTCCGATTTACTCACCTGTTATCAGGAGAGAAACCAGGGTTGCATCTTTTAGCCAAGCACTGACCCTGAAAAGTAATTCTAAGCGTACTTACCAGTAACTTGTATTTCCTTCCATAGGAATCCATTGTGTGGTTTTCACTAGAAAAGTTTCTAAGTGTCCATTTTTGAAACGTACAAATATTCATCTACAATCAGCTGAACTACGAATTCCGATTTACTCACCTGTTATCAAGAGAGAACCCAGTGCTGCATCTTTTAGACCACCACTGACCCTGAAAAGTAATTCTAAGCGTACTTACCAGTAACTTATATTTCTTTCCATCTGAATCATTGTATGGTTTTCAGCAGAAAAGTTTCTAAGTGTCTAATTTTGAAACGTACAAATATTCCTCTAAAATCAGCCGAACTACAAATTCCAATTTACTCACCTGTTATCAGGAGAGAACCTAGGGCTGCATCTTTTAGCCCAGCACTGACCCTGAAAAGTAATTCTAAGCATACTTAACAGTAACTTGTATTTCCTTCCATAGGAATCCATTGTGTGGTTTTCACCAGAAAAGTTTCTAAGTGTCCATTTTTGAAACATACAAATATTCCTCTAAAATCAGCCGAACTACGCATTCCGAATTACTCACCTGTTTTCAAGAGAGATTCCAGTGCTGCATCTTTTAGACCATCACTGACTCTGAAATGTAATTCTAAGAATACTTAACAGTAACTTGTATTTCCTTCCATAGGAATCCATTTTGTGGTTTTCACCAGAAAAGCTTCTAAGTGTCCAATTTTGAAACGTACAAATATTCCTCTAAAATCAGTTGAACTACGAATTCCGATTTACTCACCTGTTATCAGGAGAGAACCCAGGGCTGCATATTTTAGCCCAGCACTGACCCTGAAAAGTAATTCTTAGCGTATTTACCAGTAACTTGTATTTCCTTCCATAGGAATCCATTGTGTGGTTTTCAACAGAAATGTTTCTAAGTGTCCAATTTTGAAACGTACAAATATTCCTCTAAAATCAGCAAAACTATGAATTCCGATTGACTCACCTGTTATCAACAGAGAACCCAGTGCTGCATCTTTTAGACCAGCACTGACATTGAAAAGTAATTCTAAGCGTACTTACCAGTAACTTGTTTTTCCTTCCATAGGAATCATTGTGTGGTTTTCAGCAGAAAAGTTTCTAAGTGTCCAATTTTGAAATGTACAAATATTCCTCTAAAATCAGTTGAACTACGAATTCCGATTTACTCACCTGTTATCAGGAGAGAACCCAGGGCTGCATCTTTCAGCCCAGCACTGACCCTGAAAAGTAATTCTAAGCGTACTTACCAGTAACTTGTATTTCCTTCCGTAGGAATCCATTGTGTGGTTTTCACTAGAAAAGTTTCTAAGTGTCCAATTTTGAAACGTTCAAATATTCCTCTAAAATCAGCGGAACTACGAATTCCGATTTACTCACCTGTTATCAGGAGAGAAACCAGGGTTGCATCTTTTAGCCCAGCACTGACCCTGAAAAGTAATTCTAAGCGTACTTACCAGTAACTTGTATTTCCTTCCATAGGAATCCATTGTGTGGTTTTCACTAGAAAAGTTTCTAAGTGTCCATTTTTGAAACGTACAAATATTCATCTACAATCAGCTGAACTACGAATTCCGATTTACTCACCTGTTATCAAGAGAGAACCCAGTGCTGCATCTTTTAGACCACCACTGACCCTGAAAAGTAATTCTAAGCGTACTTACCAGTAACTTATATTTCTTTCCATCTGAATCATTGTATGGTTTTCAGCAGAAAAGTTTCTAAGTGTCTAATTTTGAAACGTACAAATATTCCTCTAAAATCAGCCGAACTACAAATTCCAATTTACTCACCTGTTATCAGGAGAGAACCTAGGGCTGCATCTTTTAGCCCAGCACTGACCCTGAAAAGTAATTCTAAGCATACTTAACAGTAACTTGTATTTCCTTCCATAGGAATCCATTGTGTGGTTTTCACCAGAAAAGTTTCTAAGTGTCCATTTTTGAAACATACAAATATTCCTCTAAAATCAGCCGAACTACGCATTCCGAATTACTCACCTGTTTTCAAGAGAGATTCCAGTGCTGCATCTTTTAGACCATCACTGACTCTGAATTGTAATTCTAAGAATACTTAACAGTAACTTGTATTTCCTTCCATAGGAATCCATTTTGTGGTTTTCACCAGAAAAGCTTCTAAGTGTCCAATTTTGAAACGTACAAATATTCCTCTAAAATCAGTTGAACTACGAATTCCGATTTAATCACCTGTTATCAGGAGAGAACCCAGGGCTGCATCTTTTAGCCCAGCACTGACCCTGAAAAGTAATTCTTAGCGTATTTACCAGTAACTTGTATTTACTTACATAGGAATCCATTGTTTGGTTTTCAACAGAAATGTTTCTAAGTGTCCAATTTTGAAACGTACGTATATTCCTCTAAAATCAGCAAAACTATGAATTCCGATTGACTCACCTGTTATCAACAGAGAACCCAGTGCTGCATCTTTTAGACCAGCACTGACATTGAAAAGTAATTCTAAGCGTACTTACCAGTAACTTGTTTTTCCTTCCATAGGAATCATTGTGTGGTTTTCACTAGAAAAGTTTCTAAGTGTGCAATTTTGAAACGTTCAAACATTCCTCTAAAATCAGCGGAACTACGAATTCCGATTTACTCACCTGTTATCAGGAGAGAAACCAGGGTTGCATCTTTTAGCCCAGCACTGACCCTGAAAAGTAATTCTAATCGTACTTACCAGTAACTTGTATTTCCTTCCATAGGAATCCATTGTGTGGTTTTCACTAGAAAAGTTTCTAAGTGTCCATTTTTGAAACGTACAAATATTCATCTAAAATCAGCCGAACTACAAATTCCAATTTACTCACCTGTTATCAGGAGAGAACCTAGGGCTGCATCTTTGAGCCCAGCACTGACCCTGAAAAGTAATTCTAAGCATACTTAACAGTAACTTGTATTTCCTTCCATAGGAATCATTGTGTGGTTTTCACCAGAAAAGTTTCTACGTGTCCTATTTTGAAACGTACAAATATTCCTCTAAAATCAGCCAAACTACGAATTCCGATTGACTCACCTGTTATCTAGAGAGAACCCAGTGCTGCATCTTTTAGACCAGCATTGACATTGAAAAGTAATTCTAAGCGTACTTACCAGTAACTTGTTTTTCATTCCATAGGAATCATTGTGTGGTTTTCAGCAGAAAAGTTTCTAAGTGTCCAAATTTGAAATGTACAAATATTCCTCTAAAATCAGCCGAACTATGAATTCCGATTTACTCACCTGTTAGGAGAGAACCCAGGGCTGCATCTTTTAGCCCAGCACTGACCCTGAAAAGTAATTCAAAGCGTACTTAAGAGTAACTTGTATTTCCTTCCATAGGAATCCATTGTGTGGTTTTCACCAGAAAAGTTTCTAAGTGTCCATTTTTGAAACGTACAAATATTCCCCTAAAATCACCCGAATTACGCATTCCGAATTACTCACCTGTTTTCAAGAGAGATTCCAGTGCTGCATCTTTTAGACCATCACTGACTCTGAAATGTAATTCTAAGCATACTTAACAGTAACTTGTATTTCATTCCATAGGAATCCATTGTGTGGTTTTCACCAGAAAAGCTTCTAAGTGTCCAATTTTGAAACGTACAAATATTCCTATAAAATCAGTTGAACTACGAATTCCGATTTACTCACCAGTTATCAGGAGAGAACCCAGGGCTGCATCTTTTAGCCCAGCACTGACCCTGAAAAGTAATTCTTAGCGTATTTACCAGTAACTTGTATTTCCTTCCATAGGAATCCATTGTGTGGTTTTCAACATAAATGTTTCTAAGTGTCCAATTTTGAAACGTACAAATATTCCTCTAAAATCAGCCAAACTACGAATTTCGATTGACTCACCTGTTATCAACAGAGAACCCAGTGCTGCATCTTTTAGACCAGCACTGACATTGAAAAGTAATTCTAAGCGTACTTACCAGTAACTTGTTTTTCCTTCCATATGAATCATTGTGTGGTTTTCAGCAGAAAAGTTTCTAAGTGTTTAATTTTGAAACGTACAAATATTCCTCTAAAATCAGTTGAACTACGAATTCCGATTTACTCACCTGTTATCAGGAGAGAACCCAGGGCTGCATCTTTCAGCCCAGCACTGACCCTGAAAAGTAATTATAAGCGTACTTACCAGTAACTTGTATTTCCTTCCATAGGAATCCATTGTGTGGTTTTCACTAGAAAAGTTTCTAAGTGTCCAATTTTGAAACGTTCAAATATTCCTCTAAAATCAGCGGAACTACGAATTCCGATTTACTCACCTGTTATCAGGAGAGAAACCAAGGTTGCATCTTTTAGCCGAGCACTGCCCCTGAAAAGTAATTCTAAGCGTACTTACCAATAACTTGTATTTCCTTCCATAGGAATCCATTGTGTGGTTTTCACTAGAAAAGTTTCTAAGTGTCCATTTTTGAAACGTACAAATATTCATCTACAATCAGCTGAACTACGAATTCCGATTTACTCACCTGTTATCAAGAGAGAACCCAGTGCTGCATCTTTTAGACCAGCACTGACCCTGAAAAGTAATTCTAAGCGTACTTACCAGTAACTTGTATTTCTTTCCATCGGAATCATTGTGTGGTTTTCAGCAGAAAAGTTTCTAAGTGTCCAATTTTGAAACGTACAAATATTCCTCTAAAATCAGCCGAACTACACATTCCGATTTACTCACCTGTTATCAGGAGAGAACCTAGGGCTGCATCTTTTAGCCCAGCACTGACCCTGAAAAGTAATTCTAAGCGTACTTAACAGTAACTTGTATTTCCTTCCATAGGAATCATTGTGTGGTTTTCACCAGAAAAGTTTCTACGTGTCCATTTTTGAAACGTACAAATATTCCTCTAAAATCAGCCGAACTACGAATTCCGAATTACTCACCTGTTATCAAGGGAGAACCCAGTGCTGCATCTTTTAGACCAGCACTGACTCTGAAAAGTAATTCTTAGCGTACTTACCAGTAACTTGTATTTCTTTCCATCGGAATCATTGTGTGGTTTTCAGCAGAAAAGTTTCTAAGTGTCCAATTTTGAAACGTACAAATATTCCTCTAAAATCAGCCGAACTACACATTTCGATTTACTCACCTGTTATCAGGAGAGAACCTAGGGCTGCATCTTTTAGCCCAGCACTGACCCTGAAAAGTAATTCTAAGCGTACTTAACAGTAACTTGTATTTCCTTCCATAGGAATCATTGTGTGGTTTTCACCAGAAAAGTTTCTACGTGTCCATTTTTGAAACGTACAAATATTCCTCTAAAATCAGTTAAACTACGAATTGCGATTTACTCACCTGTTATCAGGAGAGAACCCATGGCTGCATCTTTTAGCACAGCACTGACCCTGAAAAGTAGTTCTAAGAGAACTTACCAGTAACTTGTATTTCCTTCCATAGGAATCCATTTTGTGGTTTTCACCAGAAAAGTTTCTAAGTGTCCATTTTTGAAACGTACAAATATTCATCTACAATCAGCTGAACTACGAATTCCGATTTACTCACCTGTTATCAAGAGAGAACCCAGTGCTGCATCTTTTAGACCAGCACTGACCCTGAAAAGTAATTCTAAGCGTACTTACCAGTAACTTGTATTTCCTTCCATAGGAATCATTGTGTGGTTTTCAGCAGAAAAGTTTCTAAGTTTCCAATTTTGAAACGTTGCAAATATTCCTCTAAAATCAGTTGAACCACGAATTTCGATTTACTCACCTGTTATCAGGAGAGAACCCAGGGCTGCATCTTTTAGCACAGCACTGACCCTGAAAAGTAATTCTAAGCGTACTTAAGAGTAACTTGTATTTCCTTCCATAGGAATCCATTGTGTGGTTTTCACCAGAAAAGCTTCCAAGTGTCCAATTTTGAAACGTACAAATATTCCTCTAAAATCAGTTGAACTACAAATTCCGATTTACTCACCTGTTATCAGGAGAGAACCCAGGGCTGCATCTTTTAGCCCAGCACTGACCCTGAAAAGTAATTCTTAGCGTATTTACCAGTAACTTGTATTTCATTCCATAGGAATCCATTGTGTGGTTTTCAACAGAAATGTTTCTAAGTGTCCAATTTTAAAACGTACAAATATTCCTCTAAAATCAGCAAAACTACGAATTCCGATTGACTCACCTGTTATCAACAGAGAACCCAGTACTGCATCTTTTAGACCAGCACTGACATTGAAAAGTAATTCTAAGCGTACTTACCAGTAACTTGTTTTTCCTTCCATAGGAATCATTGTGTGGTTTTCAGCAGAAAAGTTTCTAAGTTTCCAATTTTGAAATGTACAAATATTCCTCTAAAATCAGTTGAACTACGAATTCCGATTTACTCACCTGTTATCAGGAGAGAACCCAGGGCTGCATCTTTTAGCCCAGCACTGACCCTGAAAAGTAATTCTTAGCGTATTTACCAGTAACTTGTATTTCCTTCCATAGGAATCCATTGTGTGGTTTTCAACAGAAATGTTTCTAAGTGTCCAATTTTGAAACGTACAAATATTCCTCTAAAATCAGCAAAACTATGAATTCCGATTGACTCACCTGTTATCAACAGAGAACCCAGTGCTGCATCTTTTAGACCAGCACTGACATTGAAAAGTAATTCTAAGCGTACTTACCAGTAACTTGTTTTTTCCTTCCATAGGAATCATTGTGTGGTTTTCAGCAGAAAAGTTTCTAAGTGTCCAATTTTGAAATGTACAAATATTCCTCTAAAATCAGTTGAACTACGAATTCCGATTTACTCACCTGTTATCAGGAGAGAACCCAGGGCTGCATCTTTCAGCCCAGCACTGACCCTGAAAAGTAATTCTAAGCGTACTTACCAGTAACTTGTATTTCCTTCCGTAGGAATCCATTGTGTGGTTTTCACTAGAAAATTTTCTAAGTGTCCAATTTTGAAACGTTCAAATATTCCTCTAAAATCAGCGGAACTACGAATTCCGATTTACTCACCTGTTATCAGGAGAGAAACCAGGGTTGCATCTTTTAGCCAAGCACTGACCCTGAAAAGTAATTCTAAGCGTACTTACCAGTAACTTGTATTTCCTTCCATAGGAATCCATTGTGTGGTTTTCACTAGAAAAGTTTCTAAGTGTCCATTTTTGAAACGTACAAATATTCATCTACAATCAGCTGAACTACGAATTCCGATTTACTCACCTGTTATCAAGAGAGAACCCAGTGCTGCATCTTTTAGACCACCACTGACCCTGAAAAGTAATTCTAAGCGTACTTACCAGTAACTTATATTTCTTTCCATCTGAATCATTGTATGGTTTTCAGCAGAAAAGTTTCTAAGTGTCTAATTTTGAAACGTACAAATATTCCTCTAAAATCAGCCGAACTACAAATTCCAATTTACTCACCTGTTATCAGGAGAGAACCTAGGGCTGCATCTTTTAGCCCAGCACTGACCCTGAAAAGTAATTCTAAGCATACTTAACAGTAACTTGTATTTCCTTCCATAGGAATCCATTGTGTGGTTTTCACCAGAAAAGTTTCTAAGTGTCCATTTTTGAAACATACAAATATTCCTCTAAAATCAGCCGAACTACGCATTCCGAATTACTCACCTGTTTTCAAGAGAGATTCCAGTGCTGCATCTTTTAGACCATCACTGACTCTGAAATGTAATTCTAAGAATACTTAACAGTAACTTGTATTTCCTTCCATAGGAATCCATTTTGTGGTTTTCACCAGAAAAGCTTCTAAGTGTCCAATTTTGAAACGTACAAATATTCCTCTAAAATCAGTTGAACTACGAATTCCGATTTACTCACCTGTTATCAGGAGAGAACCCAGGGCTGCATATTTTAGCCCAGCACTGACCCTGAAAAGTAATTCTTAGCGTATTTACCAGTAACTTGTATTTCCTTCCATAGGAATCCATTGTGTGGTTTTCAACAGAAATGTTTCTAAGTGTCCAATTTTGAAACGTACAAATATTCCTCTAAAATCAGCAAAACTATGAATTCCGATTGACTCACCTGTTATCAACAGAGAACCCAGTGCTGCATCTTTTAGACCAGCACTGACATTGAAAAGTAATTCTAAGCGTACTTACCAGTAACTTGTTTTTCCTTCCATAGGAATCATTGTGTGGTTTTCAGCAGAAAAGTTTCTAAGTGTCCAATTTTGAAATGTACAAATATTCCTCTAAAATCAGTTGAACTACGAATTCCGATTTACTCACCTGTTATCAGGAGAGAACCCAGGGCTGCATCTTTCAGCCCAGCACTGACCCTGAAAAGTAATTCTAAGCGTACTTACCAGTAACTTGTATTTCCTTCCGTAGGAATCCATTGTGTGGTTTTCACTAGAAAAGTTTCTAAGTGTCCAATTTTGAAACGTTCAAATATTCCTCTAAAATCAGCGGAACTACGAATTCCGATTTACTCACCTGTTATCAGGAGAGAAACCAGGGTTGCATCTTTTAGCCCAGCACTGACCCTGAAAAGTAATTCTAAGCGTACTTACCAGTAACTTGTATTTCCTTCCATAGGAATCCATTGTGTGGTTTTCACTAGAAAAGTTTCTAAGTGTCCATTTTTGAAACGTACAAATATTCATCTACAATCAGCTGAACTACGAATTCCGATTTACTCACCTGTTATCAAGAGAGAACCCAGTGCTGCATCTTTTAGACCACCACTGACCCTGAAAAGTAATTCTAAGCGTACTTACCAGTAACTTATATGACTTTCCATCTGAATCATTGTATGGTTTTCAGCAGAAAAGTTTCTAAGTGTCTAATTTTGAAACGTACAAATATTCCTCTAAAATCAGCCGAACTACAAATTCCAATTTACTCACCTGTTATCAGGAGAGAACCTAGGGCTGCATCTTTTAGCCCAGCACTGACCCTGAAAAGTAATTCTAAGCATACTTAACAGTAACTTGTATTTCCTTCCATAGGAATCCATTGTGTGGTTTTCACCAGAAAAGTTTCTAAGTGTCCATTTTTGAAACATACAAATATTCCTCTAAAATCAGCCGAACTACGCATTCCGAATTACTCACCTGTTTTCAAGAGAGATTCCAGTGCTGCATCTTTTAGACCATCACTGACTCTGAATTGTAATTCTAAGAATACTTAACAGTAACTTGTATTTCCTTCCATAGGAATCCATTTTGTGGTTTTCACCAGAAAAGCTTCTAAGTGTCCAATTTTGAAACGTACAAATATTCCTCTAAAATCAGTTGAACTACGAATTCCGATTTAATCACCTGTTATCAGGAGAGAACCCAGGGCTGCATCTTTTAGCCCAGCACTGACCCTGAAAAGTAATTCTTAGCGTATTTACCAGTAACTTGTATTTACTTACATAGGAATCCATTGTTTGGTTTTCAACAGAAATGTTTCTAAGTGTCCAATTTTGAAACGTACGTATATTCCTCTAAAATCAGCAAAACTATGAATTCCGATTGACTCACCTGTTATCAACAGAGAACCCAGTGCTGCATCTTTTAGACCAGCACTGACATTGAAAAGTAATTCTAAGCGTACTTACCAGTAACTTGTTTTTCCTTCCATAGGAATCATTGTGTGGTTTTCACTAGAAAAGTTTCTAAGTGTGCAATTTTGAAACGTTCAAACATTCCTCTAAAATCAGCGGAACTACGAATTCCGATTTACTCACCTGTTATCAGGAGAGAAACCAGGGTTGCATCTTTTAGCCCAGCACTGACCCTGAAAAGTAATTCTAATCGTACTTACCAGTAACTTGTATTTCCTTCCATAGGAATCCATTGTGTGGTTTTCACTAGAAAAGTTTCTAAGTGTCCATTTTTGAAACGTACAAATATTCATCTAAAATCAGCCGAACTACAAATTCCAATTTACTCACCTGTTATCAGGAGAGAACCTAGGGCTGCATCTTTGAGCCCAGCACTGACCCTGAAAAGTAATTCTAAGCATACTTAACAGTAACTTGTATTTCCTTCCATAGGAATCATTGTGTGGTTTTCACCAGAAAAGTTTCTACGTGTCCTATTTTGAAACGTACAAATATTCCTCTAAAATCAGCCAAACTACGAATTCCGATTGACTCACCTGTTATCTAGAGAGAACCCAGTGCTGCATCTTTTAGACCAGCATTGACATTGAAAAGTAATTCTAAGCGTACTTACCAGTAACTTGTTTTTCATTCCATAGGAATCATTGTGTGGTTTTCAGCAGAAAAGTTTCTAAGTGTCCAAATTTGAAATGTACAAATATTCCTCTAAAATCAGCCGAACTATGAATTCCGATTTACTCACCTGTTAGGAGAGAACCCAGGGCTGCATCTTTTAGCCCAGCACTGACCCTGAAAAGTAATTCAAAGCGTACTTAAGAGTAACTTGTATTTCCTTCCATAGGAATCCATTGTGTGGTTTTCACCAGAAAAGTTTCTAAGTGTCCATTTTTGAAACGTACAAATATTCCCCTAAAATCACCCGAATTACGCATTCCGAATTACTCACCTGTTTTCAAGAGAGATTCCAGTGCTGCATCTTTTAGACCATCACTGACTCTGAAATGTAATTCTAAGCATACTTAACAGTAACTTGTATTTCATTCCATAGGAATCCATTGTGTGGTTTTCACCAGAAAAGCTTCTAAGTGTCCAATTTTGAAACGTACAAATATTCCTATAAAATCAGTTGAACTACGAATTCCGATTTACTCACCAGTTATCAGGAGAGAACCCAGGGCTGCATCTTTTAGCCCAGCACTGACCCTGAAAAGTAATTCTTAGCGTATTTACCAGTAACTTGTATTTCCTTCCATAGGAATCCATTGTGTGGTTTTCAACATAAATGTTTCTAAGTGTCCAATTTTGAAACGTACAAATATTCCTCTAAAATCAGCCAAACTACGAATTTCGATTGACTCACCTGTTATCAACAGAGAACCCAGTGCTGCATCTTTTAGACCAGCACTGACATTGAAAAGTAATTCTAAGCGTACTTACCAGTAACTTGTTTTTCCTTCCATATGAATCATTGTGTGGTTTTCAGCAGAAAAGTTTCTAAGTGTTTAATTTTGAAACGTACAAATATTCCTCTAAAATCAGTTGAACTACGAATTCCGATTTACTCACCTGTTATCAGGAGAGAACCCAGGGCTGCATCTTTCAGCCCAGCACTGACCCTGAAAAGTAATTATAAGCGTACTTACCAGTAACTTGTATTTCCTTCCATAGGAATCCATTGTGTGGTTTTCACTAGAAAAGTTTCTAAGTGTCCAATTTTGAAACGTTCAAATATTCCTCTAAAATCAGCGGAACTACGAATTCCGATTTACTCACCTGTTATCAGGAGAGAAACCAAGGTTGCATCTTTTAGCCGAGCACTGCCCCTGAAAAGTAATTCTAAGCGTACTTACCAATAACTTGTATTTCCTTCCATAGGAATCCATTGTGTGGTTTTCACTAGAAAAGTTTCTAAGTGTCCATTTTTGAAACGTACAAATATTCATCTACAATCAGCTGAACTACGAATTCCGATTTACTCACCTGTTATCAAGAGAGAACCCAGTGCTGCATCTTTTAGACCAGCACTGACCCTGAAAAGTAATTCTAAGCGTACTTACCAGTAACTTGTATTTCTTTCCATCGGAATCATTGTGTGGTTTTCAGCAGAAAAGTTTCTAAGTGTCCAATTTTGAAACGTACAAATATTCCTCTAAAATCAGCCGAACTACACATTCCGATTTACTCACCTGTTATCAGGAGAGAACCTAGGGCTGCATCTTTTAGCCCAGCACTGACCCTGAAAAGTAATTCTAAGCGTACTTAACAGTAACTTGTATTTCCTTCCATAGGAATCATTGTGTGGTTTTCACCAGAAAAGTTTCTACGTGTCCATTTTTGAAACGTACAAATATTCCTCTAAAATCAGCCGAACTACGAATTCCGAATTACTCACCTGTTATCAAGGGAGAACCCAGTGCTGCATCTTTTAGACCAGCACTGACTCTGAAAAGTAATTCTTAGCGTACTTACCAGTAACTTGTATTTCTTTCCATCGGAATCATTGTGTGGTTTTCAGCAGAAAAGTTTCTAAGTGTCCAATTTTGAAACGTACAAATATTCCTCTAAAATCAGCCGAACTACACATTTCGATTTACTCACCTGTTATCAGGAGAGAACCTAGGGCTGCATCTTTTAGCCCAGCACTGACCCTGAAAAGTAATTCTAAGCGTACTTAACAGTAACTTGTATTTCCTTCCATAGGAATCATTGTGTGGTTTTCACCAGAAAAGTTTCTACGTGTCCATTTTTGAAACGTACAAATATTCCTCTAAAATCAGTTAAACTACGAATTGCGATTTACTCACCTGTTATCAGGAGAGAACCCATGGCTGCATCTTTTAGCACAGCACTGACCCTGAAAAGTAGTTCTAAGAGAACTTACCAGTAACTTGTATTTCCTTCCATAGGAATCCATTTTGTGGTTTTCACCAGAAAAGTTTCTAAGTGTCCATTTTTGAAACGTACAAATATTCATCTACAATCAGCTGAACTACGAATTCCGATTTACTCACCTGTTATCAAGAGAGAACCCAGTGCTGCATCTTTTAGACCAGCACTGACCCTGAAAAGTAATTCTAAGCGTACTTACCAGTAACTTGTATTTCCTTCCATAGGAATCATTGTGTGGTTTTCAGCAGAAAAGTTTCTAAGTTTCCAATTTTGAAACGTTGCAAATATTCCTCTAAAATCAGTTGAACCACGAATTTCGATTTACTCACCTGTTATCAGGAGAGAACCCAGGGCTGCATCTTTTAGCACAGCACTGACCCTGAAAAGTAATTCTAAGCGTACTTAAGAGTAACTTGTATTTCCTTCCATAGGAATCCATTGTGTGGTTTTCACCAGAAAAGCTTCCAAGTGTCCAATTTTGAAACGTACAAATATTCCTCTAAAATCAGTTGAACTACAAATTCCGATTTACTCACCTGTTATCAGGAGAGAACCCAGGGCTGCATCTTTTAGCCCAGCACTGACCCTGAAAAGTAATTCTTAGCGTATTTACCAGTAACTTGTATTTCATTCCATAGGAATCCATTGTGTGGTTTTCAACAGAAATGTTTCTAAGTGTCCAATTTTAAAACGTACAAATATTCCTCTAAAATCAGCAAAACTACGAATTCCGATTGACTCACCTGTTATCAACAGAGAACCCAGTACTGCATCTTTTAGACCAGCACTGACATTGAAAAGTAATTCTAAGCGTACTTACCAGTAACTTGTTTTTCCTTCCATAGGAATCATTGTGTGGTTTTCAGCAGAAAAGTTTCTAAGTTTCCAATTTTGAAATGTACAAATATTCCTCTAAAATCAGTTGAACTACGAATTCCGATTTACTCACCTGTTATCAGGAGAGAACCCAGGGCTGCATCTTTTAGCCCAGCACTGACCCTGAAAAGTAATTCTTAGCGTATTTACCAGTAACTTGTATTTCCTTCCATAGGAATCCATTGTGTGGTTTTCAACAGAAATGTTTCTAAGTGTACAATTTTGAAACGTACAAATATTCCTCTAAAATCAGCAAAACTATGAATTCCGATTGACTCACCTGTTATCAACAGAGAACCCAGTGCTGCATCTTTTAGACCAGCACTGACATTGAAAAGTAATTCTAAGCGTACTTGCAAGTAACTTGTTTTTCCTTCCATAGGAATCATTGTGTGGTTTTCAGCAGAAAAGTTTCTAAGTGTCAAATTTCGAAACGTGTTGAACTACGAATTCTGATTTACTCACCTGTTATCAGGAGAGAACCCGGGACTGCATCTTTTAGCCCAGCACTGACCCTGAAAAGTAATTCTAAGCGTACTTACCAGTAACTTGTATTTCCTTGTATAAGAATCCATTGTGTGGTTTTCACTAGAAAAGTTTCTAAGTGTCCATTTTTGAAACGTTCAAATATTCCTCTAAAATCAGCGGAACTACGAATTCCGATTTACTCAACTGTTATCAGGAGAGAAACCAGGGTTGCATCTTTTATCCCAGCTCTGACCCTGAAAATGTAATTCTAAGCGTACTTACCAGTAACTTGTATTTCCTTCCATAGGAATCCATTGTGTGGTTTTCACCAGAAAAGTTTCTAAGTGTCCATTTTTGAAACGTACAAATATTCATCTACAATCAGCTGAACTACAAATTCCGATTTACTCACCTGTTATCAGAAGAGAACCAAGGGCTGCATCTTTTAGCCCAGAACTGACCCTGAAAAGTAATTCAAAGCGTACTTACCAGTAACTTGTATTTCCTTCCATAGGAATCCATTGTGTGATTTTCACCAGGAAAGTTTCTAAGTGTCTATTTTTGAAATGTACAAATATTCCTCTAAAATCAACCGAACTACGAATTCTGAAATACTCACCTGTTATCAAGAGAGAAACCAGTGCTGCATCTTTTAGACCAGCACTGACTCTGAAATGTATTTCTAAGCATACTTAAGAGTAACTTGTATTTCCTTCCATAGGAATCCATTGTGTGGTTTTCACCAGAAAAGTTTCTAAGTGTCCAATTTTGAAACGTACAAATATTCCTCTAAAATCAGTTGAACTACGAATTCCGAATTACTCACCTGTTATCAGGAGAGAACCCAGGGCTGCATCTTTTAGCCCAGCACTGACCCTGAAAAGTAATTCTAAGCGTACTTACCAGTAACTTGTATTTCCTTTCATAGGAATCCATTGTGTGGTTTTCACCAGAAAAGTTTCTAAGTGTCCATTTTTGAAACATACAAATATTCCTCTAAAATCAGCCGAACTACGCATTCCGAATTACTCACCTGTTATCAAGAGAGAATTCAGTGCTGCATCTTTTAGACCATCACTGAGTCTGAAATGTAATTCTAAGCTTACTTAACAGTAACTTGTATTTCCTTCCATAGGAATCCATTGTGTGGTTTTCATCAGAAAAGTTTCGAAGTGTCCAATTTTGAAACGTACAAATATTCCTCTAGAATCAGTTGAACTATGAATTCCGATTTACTCACCTGTTATCACGAGAGAACCCAGGGCTGCATCTTTTAGCCCAGCACTGACCCTGAAATGTAATTCTTAGCGTACTTAACAGTAACTTGTATTTCCTTCCATAGGAATCCATTGTGTGGTTTTCACCAGAAAAGTTTCTAAGTGTCCATTTTTGAAACGTACAAATATTCCTCTAAAATCAGCCGAACTACAAACTCCGAAATACTCACCTGTTATCAAGAGAGAACCTAGTGCTGCATCTTTTAGACCAGCACTGACGCTGAAATGTAATTCTAAGCATACTTAAGAGTAACTTATATTTCCTTCCATAGGAATCCATTGTGTGGTTTTCACCAGAAAAGTTACTAAGTGTCCAATTTTGAAACGTACAAATATTCCTCTAAAATCAGTTAAACTACGAATTCCGATTGACTCACCTGTTATCAACAGAGAACTCAGTGCTGCATCTTTTAGACCAGCACTGACATTGAAAAGTAATTCTAAGCGTACTTACCAGTAACTTGTTTTTCCTTCCATAGGAATAATTGTGTGGTTTTCAGCAGAAAAGTTTCTAAGTGTCCAATTTTGAAACGTACAAATATTCCTCTAAAATCAGTTAAACTACGAATTCCGATTTACTCACCTGTTATCAGGAGAGAAACCAGGGTTGCATCTTTTAGCCCAGCACTGAAACTGAAAAGTAATTCTAAGCGTACTTACCAGTAACTTGTATTTCCTTCCATAGGAATCCATAGTGTGGTTTTCACCAGAAAAGTTTCTAAGTGTCCATTTTTGAAACGTACAAATATTCATCCACAATCAGCTGAACTACGAATTCCGATTTACTCACCTGTTATCAAGAGAGAACCCAGTGCTGCATCTTTTAGACCAGCACTGACCCTGAAAAGTAATTCTAAGCGTACTTACCAGTAACTTGTATTTCCTTCCATAGGAATCATTGTGTGGTTTTCAGCAGAAAAGTTTCTAAGTGTCCAATTTTGAAACGTACAAATATTCCTCTAAAATCATCCGAACTGCAAATTCCGATTTACTCACCTGTTATCAGGAGAGAACCTAGGGCTGCATCTTTTAGCCCAGAACTGACCCTGAAAAGTAATTCAAAGCATACTTACCAGTAACTTGTATTTCCTTCCATAGGAATCCATTGTGTGGTTTTCAGCAGAAAAGTTTCTAAGTGTCCATTTTTGAAACATACAAATATTCCTCTAAAATCAGCCGAACTACGAATTGCGAAATACTCACCTGTTATCAAGAGAGAACCCAGTGCTGAATCTTTTAGACCAGTACTGACCCTAAAAAGTAATTCTAAGCCTACTTACCAGTAACTTGTATTTCCTTTCATAGGAATCCATTGTGTGGTTTTCACCAGAAAAGTTTCTAAGTGTCCATTTTTGAAACGTACAAATATTCCGCTAAAATCAGCCGAACTACGCATTCCGAATTACTCACCTTTTATCAAGAGAGAATTCAGTGCTGCATCTTTTAGCCCAGCACTGACCCTGAAAAGTAATTCTTAGCGTATTTACCAGTAACTTGTATTTCCTTCCATAGGAATCCATTGTGTGGTTTTCAACAGAAAAGTTTCTAAGTGTCCAATTTTGAAACGTACAAATGTTCCTCTAAAATCAGCCAAACTACGAATTCCGATTGACTCACCTGTTATCAACAGAGAACCCAGTGCTGCATCTTTTAGACCAGCACTGACATTGAAAAGTAATTCTAAGCGTACTTACCAGTAACTTGTTTTTCCTTCCATAGGAATAATTGTGTGGTTTTCAGCAGAAAAGTTTCTAAGTGTCCAATTTTGAAACGTACAAATATTCCTCTAAAATCAGTTAAACTACGAATTCCGATTTACTCACCTGTTATCAGGAGAGAAACCAGGGTTGCATCTTTTAGCCCAGCACTGAAACTGAAAAGTAATTCTAAGCGTACTTACCAGTAACTTGTATTTCCTTCCATAGGAATCCATAGTGTGGTTTTCACCAGAAAAGTTTCTAAGTGTCCATTTTTGAAACGTACAAATATTCATCCACAATCAGCTGAACTACGAATTCCGATTTACTCACCTGTTATCAAGAGAGAACCCAGTGCTGCATCTTTTAGACCAGCACTGACCCTGAAAAGTAATTCTAAGCGTACTTACCAGTAACTTGTATTTCCTTCTATAGGAATCATTGTGTGGTTTTCAGCAGAAAAGTTTCTAAGTGTCCAATTTTGAAACGTACAAATATTCCTCTAAAATCATCCGAACTGCAAATTCCGATTTACTCACCTGTTATCAGGAGAGAACCTAGGGCTGCATCTTTTAGCCCAGAACTGACCCTGAAAAGTAATTCAAAGCGTACTTACCAGTAACTTGTATTTCCTTCCATAGGAATCCATTGTGTGGTTTTCAGCAGAAAAGTTTCTAAGTGTCCATTTTTGAAACATACAAATATTCCTCTAAAATCAGCCGAACTACGAATTGCGAAATACTCACCTGTTATCAAGAGAGAACCCAGTGCTGCATCTTTTAGACCAGTACTGACCCTAAAAAGTAATTCTAAGCCTACTTACCAGTAACTTGTATTTCCTTTCATAGGAATCCATTGTGTGGTTTTCACCAGAAAAGTTTCTAAGTGTCCATTTTTGAAACGTACAAATATTCCGCTAAAATCAGCCGAACTACGCATTCCGAATTACTCACCTTTTATCAAGAGAGAATTCAGTGCTGCATCTTTTAGCCCAGCACTGACCCTGAAAAGTAATTCTTAGCGTATTTACCAGTAACTTGTATTTCCTTCCATAGGAATCCATTGTGTGGTTTTCAACAGAAAAGTTTCTAAGTGTCCAATTTTGAAACGTACAAATGTTCCTCTAAAATCAGCCAAACTACGAATTCCGATTGACTCACCTGTTATCAACAGAGAACCCAGTGCTGCATCTTTTAGACCAGCACTGACATTGAAAAGTAATTCTAAGCGTACTTACCAGTAACTTGTATTTCCTTCCATAGGAATCCATTGTGTGGTTTTCACTAGAAAAGTTTCTAAGTGTCTAATTTTGAAACGTACAAATATTCCTCTAAAATCAGTTGAACTACGAATTCTGATTTACTCACCTGTTATCAGGAGAGAACCCAGGCCTGCATCTTTTAGCCCAGCACTGACCCTGAAAAGTAATTCTAAGCATACTTACCAGTAACTTGTATTTCCTTCCATAGGAATCCATTGTGTGGTTTTCACTAGAAAAGTTTCTAAGTGTCCAATTTTGAAACGTTCAAATATTCCTCTAAAATCAGCGGAACTACGAATTCCGATTTATTCACCTGTTATCAGGAGAGAAACCAGGGTTGCATCTTTTAGCCCAGCTCTGACCCCGAAAATGTAATTCTAAGCGTACTTACCAGTAACTTGTATTTCCTTCCATAGGAATCCATTGTGTGGTTTTCACCAGAAAAGTTTCTAAGTGTCCATTTTTGAAATGTACAAATATTCATCTACAATCAGCTGAACTACAAATTCCGATTTACTCACCTGTTATCAGGAGAGAACCTAGGGCTGCATCTTTAAGCCCAGAACTGACCCTGAAAAGTAATTCAAAGCGTACTTACCAGTAACTTGTATTTCCTTCCATAGGAATCCATTGTGTGGTTTTCACCAGGAAAGTTTCAGTGTCCATTTTTGAAACGTACAAATATTCCTCTAAAATCAGCCGAACTACGAATTCCGAAATACTCACTTGTTATCAAGAGAGAAACCAGTGCTGCATCTTTTAGACCAGCACTGACTCTGAAATGTATTTCTAAGCATACTTAAGAGTAACTTGTATTTCCTTCCATAGGAATCCATTGTGTGGTTTTCACCAGAAAAGTTTCTAAGTGTCCAATTTTGAAATGTACAAATATTCCTCTAAAATCAGTTGAACTACGAATTCCGATTTACTCACCTGTTATCAGGAGAGAACCCAGGGCTGCATCTTTTAGCCCAGCACTGACTCTGAAAAGTAATTCTAAGCATACTTACCAGTAACTTGTATTTCCTTTCATAGGAATTCATTGTGTGGTTTTCACCAGAAAAGTTTCTAAGTGTCCATTTTTGAAACATACAAATATTCCTCTAAAATCAGCCGAACTACGCATTCCGAATTACTCACCTGTTATCAAGAGAGAATTCAGTGCTGCATCTTTTAGACCATCACTGAGTCTGAAATGTAATTCTAAGCGTACTTAACAGTAACTTGTATTTCCTTCCATAGGAATCCATTGTGTGGTTTTCATCAGAAAAGTTCGAAGTGTCCAATTTTGAAACGTACAAATATTCCTCTAAAATCAGTTGAACTACGAATTCTGATTTACTCACCTGTCATCAGGAGAGAACCCAGGGCTGCATCTTTTAGCACAGCACTGACCCTGAAAAGTAATTCTAAGAGTACTTACCAGTAACTTGTATTTCCTTCCATAGGAATCTATTGTGTGGTTTTCACCAGAAAAGTTTCTAAGTGTCCAATTTTGAAACGTACAAATATTCCTCTAAAATCAGCAAAACTACGAATTCCGATTGACTCACCTGTTATCAACAGAGAACCCAGTACTGCTTCTTTTAGACCAGCACTGACATTGAAAAGTAATTCTAAGCGTACTTACCAGTAACTTGTTTTTCCTTCCATAGGAATCATTGTGTGGTTTTCAGCAGAAAAGTTTCTAAGTGTCCAATTTTGAAATGTACAAATATTCCTCTAAAATCAGTTGAACTACGAATTCCGATTTACTCACCTGTTATCAGGAGAGAACCCAGGGCTGCATCTTTTAGCCCAGCACTGACCCTGAAAAGTAATTCTTAGCGTATTTACCAGTAACTTGTATTTCCTTCCATAGGAATCCATTGTGTGGTTTTCAACAGAAATGTTTCTAAGTGTACAATTTTGAAACGTACAAATATTCCTCTAAAATCAGCAAAACTATGAATTCCGATTGACTCACCTGTTATCAACAGAGAACCCAGTGCTGCATCTTTTAGACCAGCACTGACATTGAAAAGTAATTCTAAGCGTACTTACCAGTAACTTGTTTTTCCTTCCATAGGAATCATTGTGTGGTTTTCAGCAGAAAAGTTTCTAAGTGTCCAATTTTGAAATGTACAAATATTCCTCTAAAATCAGTTGAACTACGAATTCCGATTTACTCACCTCTTATCAGGAGAGAACCCAGGGCTGTATCTTTCAGCCCAGCACTGACCCTGAAAAGTAATTCTAAGCGTACTTACCAGTAACTTGTATTTCCTTCCATAGGAATCCATTGTGTGGTTTTCACTAGAAAAGTTTCTAAGTGTCAAATTTTGAAACGTTCAAATATTCCTCTAAAATCAGCGGAACTACGAATTCCGATTTACTCACCTGTTATCAGGAGAGAAACCAGGGTTGCATCTTTTATCCCAGCACTGACCCTGAAAAGTAATTCTAAGCGTACTTACCAGTAACTTGTATTTCCTTCCATAGGAATCCATTGTGTGGTTTTCACTAGAAAAGATTCTAAGTGTCCATTTTTGAAACGTACAAATATTCATCTACAATCAGCTGAACTACGAATTCCGATTTACTCACCTGTTATCAAGAGAGAACCCAGTGCTGCATCTTTTAGACCAGCACAGACCCTGAAAAGTAATTCTAAGCGTACTTACCAGTAACTTGTATTTCTTTCCATCGGAATCATTGTGTGGTTTTCAGCAGAAAAGTTTCTAAGTGTCCAATTTTGAAACGTTGCAAATATTCCTCTAAAATCAGTTGAACCACGAATTCCGATTTACTCACCTGTTATCAGGAGAGAACCCAGGGCTGCATCTTTTAGCACAGCACTGACCCTGAAAAGTAATTCTAACCGTACTTAAGAGTAACTTGTATTTCCTTCCATAGGAATCCATTGTGTGGTTTTCACCAGAAAAGTTTCTACGTATCCAATTTTGAAACATACAAGTATTCCTCTTAAATCAGCCGAACTACGAATTCTGATTTACTCACCTATTATTAGGAGAGAACCCAGGGCTGCATCTTTTAGACCAGCACTGACCCTGAAAAGTAATTCTAACCGTACTTACCAGTTACTTGTATTTACTTCCAAAGGAATCAAAGGTGTGGTTTTCACCAGAAAAGTTTCTAAGTTTTCAATTTTGAAATGTACAAACATTCCTCTACAATAAGCCGAACTACGAATTCCGATTTACTCATCTGTTATCAGGAGAGAACGCAGGACTGCATCTTTTAGCCCAGCACTGACCCAAAAAAGTAATTCTAAGCGTACTTCCCAGTAATTTGTATTTCCTTCCATAGGAATCCATTGTGTGGTTATCAGCAGAAAAGTTTCTAAGTGTCCATTTTTGAAACGTACAAATATTCCTCTCAAATCAGCCGAACTACGCATTCCGAATTACTCACCTGTTTTCAAGAGAGATTCCAGTGCTGCATCTTTTAGACCATCACTGACTCTGAAATGTAATTCTAAGCGTACTTAACAGTAACTTGTATTTCCTTCCATAGGAATCCATTGTGTGGTTTTCACCAGAAAAGCTTCTAAGTGTCCAATTTTGAAACGTACAAATATTCCTCTAAAATCAGTTGAACTACGAAGTCCGATTTACTCACCTGTTATCAGGAGAGAACCCAGGGCTGCATCTTTTAGCCCAGCACTGACCCTGAAAAGTAATTCTTAGCGGATTTACCAGTAACTTGTATTTCCTTCCATAGGAACCCATTGTGTGGTTTTCAACAGAAATGTTTCTAAGTGTCCAATTTTGAAACGTACAAATATTCCTCTAAAATCAGCAAAACTACGAATTCCGATTCACTCACCTGTTATCAACAGAGAACCCAGTGCTGCATCTTTTAGACCAGCACTGACATTGAAAAGTAATTCTAAGCGTACTTACCAGTAACTTGTTTTTCCTTCCATAGGAATCATTGTGTGGTTTTCAGCAGAAAAGTTTCTAAGTGTCCAATTTTGAAATGTACAAATATTCCTCTAAAATCAGTTGAACTACGAATTCCGATTTACTCACCTGTTATCAGGAGAGAATCCAGGGCTGGATCTTTCAGCCCAGCACTGACCCTGAAAAGTAATTCTAAGCGTACTTACCAGTAACTTGTATTTCCTTCCATAGGAATCCATTGTGTGGTTTTCATTAGAAAAGTTTCTGTGTCCAATTTTGAAACGTTCAAATATTCCTCTAAAATCAGCGGAACTACGAATTCCGATTTACTCACCTGTTATCAGGAGAGAAACCAGGGTTGCATCTTTTAGCCCAGCACTGACCCTGAAAAGTAATTCTAAGCATACTTACCAGTAACTTGTATTTCCTTCCATAGGAATCCATTGTGTGGTTTTCACTAGAAAAGTTTCTAAGTGTCCATTTTTGAAACGTACAAATATTCATCTACAATCAGCTGAACTACGAATTCCGATTTACTCACCTGTTAGCAAGAGAGAACCCAGTGCTGCATCTTTTAGACCAGCACTGACCCTGAAAAGTAATTCTAAGCGTACTTACCAGTAACTTGTATTTCTTTCCATCGGAATCATTGTGTGGTTTTCAGCAGAAAAGTTTCTAAGTGTCCAATTTTGAAACGTACAAATATTCCTCTAAAATCAGCCGAACTACAAATTCCGATTTACTCACCTGTTATCAGGAGAGAACCCAGGGCTGCATCTTTTATCCCAGCACTGACCCTGAAAAGTAATTCTTAGCGTATTTACCAGTAACTTGTATTTCCTTTCATAGGAATCCATTGTTTGGTTTTCAACAGAAATGTTTCTAAGTGTCCAATTTTGAAACGTACAAATATTCCTCTAAAATCAGCAAAACTATGAATTCCGATTGACTCACCTGTTATCAACAGAGAACCCAGTGCTGCATCTTTTAGACCAGCACTGACATTGAAAAGTAATTCTAAGCGTACTTACCAGTAACTTGTTTTTCCTTCCATAGGAATCATTGTGTGGTTTTCAGCAGAAAAGTTTCTAAGTGTCCAATTTTGAAATGTACAAATATTCCTCTTAAATCAGTTGAACTACGAATTCCGATTTACTCACCTGTTATCAGGAGAGAACCCAGGGCTGCATCTTTTAGCCCAGCCCTGACCCTGAAAAGTAATTCTTAGCGTATTTACCAGTAACTTGTATTTCCTTCCATAGGAATCCATTGTGTGGTTTTCAACAGAAATGTTTCTAAGTGTCCAATTTTGAAACGTACAAATATTCCTCTAAAATCAGCAAAACTATGAATTCCGATTGACTCACCTGTTATCAACAGAGAACCCAGTGCTGCATCTTTTAGACCAGCACTGACATTGAAAAGTAATTCTAAGCGTACTTACCAGTAACTTGTTTTTCCTTCCATAGAAATCATTGTGTGGTTTTCAGCAGAAAAGTTTCTAAGTGTCCAATTTTGAAATGTACAAATATTCCTCTAAAATCAGTTGAACTACGAATTCCGATTTACTCACCTGTTATCAGGAGAGAACCCAGGGCTGCATCTTTCAGCCCAGCACTGACCCTGAAAAGTAATTCTAAGCGTACTTACCAGTAACTTGTATTTCCTTCCATAGGAATCCATTGTGTGGTTTTCACTAGAAAAGTTTCTAAGTGTCCATTTTTGAAACGTACAAATATTCATCTACAATCAGCTGAACTACGAATTCCGATTTACTCACCTGTTATCAAGAGAGAACCCAGTGCTACATCTTTTAGACCAGCACTGACCCTGAAAAGTAATTCTAAGCGTACTTACCAGTAACTTGTATTTCTTTCCATCGGAATCATTGTGTGGTTTTCAGCAGAAAAGTTTCTAAGTGTCCAATTTTGAAACGTTGCAAATATTCCTCTAAAATCAGTTGAACTACGAATTCCGATTTACTCACCTGTTATCAGGAGAGAACCCAGGGCTGCATCTTTTAGCCAAGCACTGACCCTGAAAAGTAATTCTTAGCGTATTTACCAGTAACTTGTATTTCCTTCCATAGGAATCCATTGTGTGGTTTTCAACAGAAATGTTTCTAAGTGTCCAATTTTGAAACGTTCAAATATTCCTCTAAAATCAGCGGAACTACGAATTCCGATTTACTCACCTGTTATCAGGAGAGAAACCAGGGTTGCATCTTTTAGCCCAGCACTGACCCTGAAAAGTAATTCTAAGCGTACTTACCAGTAACTTGTATTTCCTTCCATAGGAATCCATTGTTTGGTTTTCACTAGAAAAGTTTCTAAGTGTCCATTTTTGAAACGTACAAATATTCATCTACAATCAGCTGAACTACGAATTCCGATTTACTCACCTGTTATCAAGAGAGAACCCAGTGCTGCATCTTTTAGACCAGCACTGACCCTGAAAAGTAATTCTAAGCGTACTTACCAGTAACTTGTATTTCTTTCCATCGGAATCATTGTGTGGTTTTCAGCAGAAAAGTTTCCAAGTGTCCAATTTTGAAACGTACAAATATTCCTGTAAATTCAGCCGAACTACAAATTCCAATTTACTCACCTGTTATCAGGAGAGAATCTAGGGCTGCATCTTTTAGCCCAGCACTGACCCTGAAAAGTAATTCTAAGCACACTTAACAGTAACTTGTATTTCCTTCCATAGGAATCATTGTGTGGTTTTCACCAGAAAAGTTTCTACGTGTCCTATTTTGAAACGTACAAATATTCCTCTAAAATCCGCCAAACTACGAATTCTGAATGACTCACCTGTTATCTAGAGAGAACCCAGTGCTGCATCTTTTAGACCAGCATTGACATTGAAAAGTAATTCTAAGCGTACTTACCAGTAACTTGTATTTCTTTCCATCGGAATCATTGTGTGGTTTTCAGCAGAAAAGTTTCTAAGTGTCCAATTTTGAAACATACAAATATTCCTCTAAAATCAGCCGAACTACAAATTCCAATTTACTCGCCTGTTATCAGGAGAGAACCCAGGGCTGCATCTTTTAGCACAGCACTGACCCTGAAAAGTAATTCTAAGCGTACTTAAGAGTAACTTGTATTTCCTTCCATAGGAATCCATTGTGTGGTTTTCACCAGAAAAGTTTCTAAGTGTCCATTTTTGAAACGTACAAATATTCCCCTAAAATCACCCGAACTACGCATTCCGAATTACTCACCTGTTTTCAAGAGAGATTCCAGTGCTGCATCTTTTAGACCATCACTGACTCTGAAATGTAATTCTAAGCATACTTAACAGTAACTTGTATTTCATTCCATAGGAATCCATTGTGTGGTTTTCACCAGAAAAGCTTCTAAGTGTCCAATTTTGAAACGTACAAATATTCCTATAAAATCAGTTGAACTACGAATTACGATTTACTCACCAGTTATCAGGAGAGAACCCAGGGCTGCATCTTTTAGCCCAGCACTGACCCTGAAAAGTAATTCTTAGCGTATTTACCAGTAACTTGTATTTCCTTCCATAGGAATCCATTGTGTGGTTTTCAACAGAAATGTTTCTAAGTGTCCAATTTTGAAACGTACAAATATTCCTCTAAAATCAGCCAAACTACGAATTTCGATTGACTCACCTGTTATCAACAGAGAACCCAGTGCTGCATCTTTTAGACCAGCACTGACATTGAAAAGTAATTCTAAGCGTACTTACCAGTAACTTGTTTTTCCTTCCATAGGAATCATTGTGTGGTTTTCAGCAGAAAAGTTTCGAAGTGTTTAATTTTGAAATGTACAAATATTCCTCTAAAATCAGTTGAACTACGAATTCCGATTTACTCACCTGTTATCAGGAGAGAACCCAGGGCTGCATCTTTCAGCCCAGCACTGACCCTGAAAAGTAATTATAAGCGTACTTACCAGTAACTTGTATTTCCTTCCATAGGAATCCATTGTGTGGTTTGCACTAGAAAAGTTTCTAAGTGTCCAATTTTGAAACGTTCAAATATTCCTCTAAAATCAGCGGAACTACGAATTCCGATTTACTCACCTGTTATCAGGAGAGAAACCAAGGTTGCATCTTTTAGCCGAGCACTGCCCCTGAAAAGTAATTCTAAGCGTACTTACCAGTAACTTGTATTTCCTTCCATAGGAATCCATTGTGTGGTTTTCACTAGAAAAGTTTCTAAGTGTCCATTTTTGAAACGTACAAATATTCATCTACAATCAGCTGAACTACGAATTCCGATTTACTCACCTGTTATCAAGAGAGAACCCAGTGCTGCATCTTTTAGACCAGCACTAACCCTGAAAAGTAATTCTAAGCGTACTTACCAGTAACTTGTATTTCTTTCCATCGGAATCATTGTGTGGTTTTCAGCAGAAAAGTTTCTAAGTGTCCAATTTGGAAACGTACAAATATTCCTCTAAAATCAGCCGAACTACACATTCCGATTTACTCACCTGTTATCAGGAGAGAACCTAGGGCTGCATCTTTTAGCCCAGCACTGACCCTGAAAAGTAATTCTAAGCGTACTTAACAGTAAATTGTATTTCCTTCCATAGGAATCATTGTGTGGTTTTCACCAGAAAAGTTTCTACGTGTCCATTTTTGAAACGTACAAATATTCCTCTAAAATCAGCCGAACTACGAATTCCGAATTACTCACCTGTTATCAAGGGAGAACCCAGTGCTGCCTCTTTTAGACCAGCACTGACTCTGAAAAGTAATTCTTAGCGTACTTACCAGTAACTTGTATTTCCTTCCATAGGAATCCATTGTCTGGTTTTCACCAGAAAAGTTTCTAAGTGTCCATTTTTGAAACGTACAAATATTCCTCTAAAATCAGTTAAACTATGAATTCCGATTTACTCACCTGTTATCAGGAGAGAACCCAGGGCTGCATCTTTTAGCACAGCACTGACCCTGAAAAGTAATTCTAAGAGAACTTACCAGTAACTTGTATTTCCTTCCATAGGAATCCATTGTGTGGTTTTCACCAGAAAAGTTTCTAAGTGTCCTATTTTGAAACGTACAAATATTCATCTGCAATCAGCTGAACTACGAATTCCGATTTACTCACCTGTTATCAGGAGAGAACCCAGGGCTGCATCTTTCAGCCCAGCACTGACCCTGAAAAGTAATTCTAAGCGTACTTACCAGTAACTTGTATTTCCTTCCATAGGAATCCATTGTGTGGTTTTCACTAGAAAAGTTTCTAAGGGTCCAATTTTGAAATGTTCAAATATTCCTCTAAAATCAGCGGAACTACGAATTCCGATTTACTCACCTGTTATCAGGAGAGAAACCAGGGTTGCATCTTTTAGCCCAGCACTGACCCTGAAAAGTAATTCTAAGCGTACTTACCAGTAACTTGTATTTCCTTCCATAGGAATCCATTGTTTGGTTTTCACTAGAAAAGTTTCTAAGTGTCCATTTTTGAAATGTACAAATATTCATCTACAATCAGCTGAACTACGAATTCCGATTTACTCACCTGTTATCAAGAGAGAACCCAGTGCTGCATCTTTTAGACCAGCACTGACCCTGAAAAGTAATTCTAAGCGTACTTACCAGTAACTTGTATTTCTTTCCATCGGAATCATTGTGTGGTTTTCAGCAGAAAAGTTTCTAAGTGTCCAATTTTGAAACGTACAAATATTCCTGTAAATTCAGCCGAACTACAAATTCCAATTTACTCACCTGTTATCAGGAGAGAACCTAGGGCTGCATCTTTTAGCCCAGCACTGACCCTGAAAAGTAATTCTAAGCACACTTAACAGTAACTTGTATTTCCTTCCATAGGAATCATTGTGTGGTTTTCACCAGAAAAGTTTCTACGTGTCCTATTTTGAAACGTACAAATATTCCTCTAAAATCAGCCAAACTACGAATTCCGAATGACTCACCTGTTATCTAGAGAGAACCCAGTGCTGCATCTTTTAGACCAGCATTGACATTGAAAAGTAATTCTAAGCGTACTTACCAGTAACTTGTATTTCTTTCCATCGGAATCATTGTGTGGTTTTCAGCAGAAAAGTTTCTAAGTGTCCAATTTTGAAACGTACAAATATTCCTCTAAAATCAGCCGAACTACAAATTCCAATTTACTCGCCTGTTATCAGGAGAGAACCCAGGGCTGCATCTTTTAGCACAGCACTGACCCTGAAAAGTAATTCTAAGCGTACTTAAGAGTAACTTGTATTTCCTTCCATAGGAATCCATTGTGTGGTTTTCACCAGAAAAGTTTCTAAGTGTCCATTTCTGAAACGTACAAATATTCCCCTAAAATCACCCGAACTACGCATTCCGAATTACTCACCTGTTTTCAAGAGAGATTCCAGTGCTGCATCTTTTAGACCATCACTGACTCTGAAATGTAATTCTAAGCATACTTAACAGTAACTTGTATTTCATTCCATAGGAATCCATTGTGTGGTTTTCACCAGAAAAGCTTCTAAGTGTCCAATTTTGAAACGTACAAATATTCCTATAAAATCAGTTGAACTACGAATTCCGATTTACTCACCAGTTATCAGGAGAGAACCCAGGGCTGCATCTTTTAGCCCAGCACTGACCCTGAAAAGTAATTCTTAGC
Source organism: Triturus cristatus (assembly GCF_964204655.1). Classification (NCBI taxonomy): domain Eukaryota; kingdom Metazoa; phylum Chordata; class Amphibia; order Caudata; family Salamandridae; genus Triturus; species Triturus cristatus. Next base: position 1,435,084 of record NW_028187292.1, read on the forward strand.
GTATTTACCAGTAACTTGTATTTCCTTCCATAGGAATCCATTGTGTGGTTTTCAACAGAAATGTTTCTAAGTGTCCAATTTTGAAACGTACAAATATTCCTCTAAAATCAGCCAAACTACGAATTTCGATTGACTCACCTGTTATCAACAGAGAACCCAGTGCTGCATCTTTTAGACCAGCACTGACATTGAAAAGTAATTCTAAGCGTACTTACCAGTAACTTGTTTTTCCTTCCATAGGAATCATTGTGTGGTTTTCAGCAGAAAAGTTTCTAAGTGTTTAATTTTGAAACGTACAAATATTCCTCTAAAATCAGTTGAACTACGAATTCCGATTTACTCACCTGTTATCAGGAGAGAACCCAGGGCTGCATCTTTCAGCCCAGCACTGACCCTGAAAAGTAATTATAAGCGTACTTACCAGTAACTTGTATTTCCTTCCATAGGAATCCATTGTGTGGTTTTCACTAGAAAAGTTTCTAAGTGTCCAATTTTGAAACGTTCAAATATTCCTCTAAAATCAGCGGAACTACGAATTCCGATTTACTCACCTGTTATCAGGAGAGAAACCAAGGTTTCATCTTTTAGCCGAGCACTGCCCCTGAAAAGTAATTCTAAGCGTACTTACCAGTAACTTGTATTTCCTTCCATAGGAATCCATTGTGTGGTTTTCACTAGAAAAGTTTCTAAGTGTCCATTTTTGAAACGTACAAATATTCATCTACAATCAGCTGAACTACGAATTCCGATTTACTCACCTGTTATCAAGAGAGAACCCAGTGCTGCATCTTTTAGACCAGCACTGACCCTGAAAAGTAATTCTAAGCGTACTTACCAGTAACTTGTATTTCTTTCCATCGGAATCATTGTGTGGTTTTCAGCAGAAAAGTTTCTAAGTGTCCAATTTTGAAACGTACAAATATTCCTCTAAAATCAGCCGAACTACACATTCCGATTTACTCACCTGTTATCAGGAGAGAACCTAGGGCTGCATCTTTTAGCCCAGCACTGACCCTGAAAAGTAATTCTAAGCGTACTTAACAGTAACTTGTATTTCCTTCCATAGGAATCATTGTGTGGTTTTCACCAGAAAAGTTTCTACGTGTCCATTTTTGAAACGTACAAATATTCCTCTAAAATCAGCCGAACTACGAATTCCGAATTACTCACCTGTTATCAAGGGAGAACCCAGTGCTGCATCTTTTAGACCAGCACTGACTCTGAAAAGTAATTCTTAGCGTACTTACCAGTAACTTGTATTTCTTTCCATCGGAATCATTGTGTGGTTTTCAGCAGAAAAGTTTCTAAGTGTCCAATTTTGAAACGTACAAATATTCCTCTAAAATCAGCCGAACTACACATTCCGATTTACTCACCTGTTATCAGGAGAGAACCTAGGGCTGCATCTTTTAGCCCAGCACTGACCCTGAAAAGTAATTCTAAGCGTACTTAACAGTAACTTGTATTTCCTTCCATAGGAATCATTGTGTGGTTTTCACCAGAAAAGTTTCTACGTGTCCATTTTTGAAACGTACAAATATTCCTCTAAAATCAGCCGAACTACGAATTCCGAATTACTCACCTGTTATCAAGGGAGAACCCAGTGCTGCATCTTTTAGACCAGCACTGACTCTGAAAAGTAATTCTTAGCGTACTTACCAGTAACTTGTATTTCCTTCCATAGGAATCCATTGTCTGGTTTTCACCAGAAAAGTTTCTAAGTGTCCATTTTTGAAACGTACAAATATTCCTCTAAAATCAGTTAAACTACGAATTGCGATTTACTCACCTGTTATCAGGAGAGAACCCAGGGCTGCATCTTTTAGCACAGCACTGACCCTGAAAAGTAATTCTAAGAGAACTTACCAGTAACTTGTATTTCCTTCCATAGGAATCCATTGTGTGGTTTTCACCAGAAAAGTTTCTAAGTGTCCATTTTTGAAACGTACAAATATTCATCTACAATCAGCTGAACTACGAATTCCGATTTACTCACCTGTTATCAAGAGAGAACCTAGTGCTGCATCTTTTAGACCAGCACTGACCCTGAAAAGTAATTCTAAGCGTACTTACCAGTAACTTGTATTTCCTTCCATAGGAATCATTGTGTGGTTTTCAGCAGAAAAGTTTCTAAGTTTCCAATTTTGAAACGTTGCAAATATTCCTCTAAAATCAGTTGAACCACGAATTTCGATTTACTCACCTGTTATCAGGAGAGAACCCAGGGCTGCATCTTTTAGCACAGCACTGACCCTGAAAAGTAATTCTAAGCGTACTTAAGAGTAACTTGTATTTCCTTCCATAGGAATCCATTGTGTGGTTTTCACCAGAAAAGCTTCCAAGTGTCCAATTTTGAAACGTACAAATATTCCTCTAAAATCAGTTGAACTACAAATTCCAATTTACTCGCCTGTTATCAGGAGAGAACCCAGGGCTGCATCTTTTAGCACAGCACTGACCCTGAAAAGTAATTCTAAGCGTACTTAAGAGTAACTTGTATTTCCTTCCATAGGAATCATTGTGTGGTTTTCACCAGAAAAGTTTCTACGTGTCCTATTTTGAAACGTACAAATATTCCTCTAAAATCCGCCAAACTACGAATTCTGAATGACTCACCTGTTATCTAGAGAGAACTCAGTGCTGCATCTTTTAGACCAGCATTGACATTGAAAAGTAATTCTAAGCGTACTTACCAGTAACTTGTATTTCTTTCCTTCGGAATCATTGTGTGGTTTTCAGCAGAAAAGTTTCTAAGTGTCCAATTTTGAAACATACAAATATTCCTCTAAAATCAGCCGAACTACAAATTCCAATTTACTCGCCTGTTATCAGGAGAGAACCCAGGGCTGCATCTTTTAGCACAGCACTGACCCTGAAAAGTAATTCTAAGCGTACTTAAGAGTAACTTGTATTTCCTTCCATAGGAATCCATTGTGTGGTTTTCACCAGAAAAGTTTCTAAGTGTCCATTTTTGAAACGTACAAATATTCCCCTAAAATCACCCGAACTACGCATTCCGAATTACTCACCTGTTTTCAAGAGAGATTCCAGTGCTGCATCTTTTAGACCATCACTGACTCTGAAATGTAATTCTAAGCATACTTAACAGTAACTTGTATTTCATTCCATAGGAATCCATTGTGTGGTTTTCACCAGAAAAGCTTCTAAGTGTCTAATTTTGAAACGTACAAATATTCCTATAAAATCAGTTGAACTACGAATTACGATTTACTCACCAGTTATCAGGAGAGAACCCAGGGCTGCATCTTTTAGCCCAGCACTGACCCTGAAAAGTAATTCTTAGCGTATTTACCAGTAACTTGTATTTCCTTCCATAGGAATCCATTGTGTGGTTTTCACCAGAAAAGTTTCTACGTGTCCTATTTTGAAACGTACAAATATTCCTCTAAAATCAGCCAAACTACGAATTCCGAATGACTCACCTGTTATCTAGAGAGAACCCAGTGCTGCATCTTTTAGACCAGCATTGACATTGAAAAGTAATTCTAAGCGTACTTACCAGTAACTTGTATTTCTTTCCATCGGAATCATTGTGTGGTTTTCAGCAGAAAAGTTTCTAAGTGTCCAATTTTGAAACGTACAAATATTCCTCTAAAATCAGCCGAACTACAAATTCCAATTTACTCGCCTGTTATCAGGAGAGAACCCAGGGCTGCATCTTTTAGCACAGCACTGACCCTGAAAAGTAATTCTAAGCGTACTTAAGAGTAACTTGTATTTCCTTCCATAGGAATCCATTGTGTGGTTTTCACCAGAAAAGTTTCTAAGTGTCCATTTCTGAAACGTACAAATATTCCCCTAAAATCACCCGAACTACGCATTCCGAATTACTCACCTGTTTTCAAGAGAGATTCCAGTGCTGCATCTTTTAGACCATCACTGACTCTGAAATGTAATTCTAAGCATACTTAACAGTAACTTGTATTTCATTCCATAGGAATCCATTGTGTGGTTTTCACCAGAAAAGCTTCTAAGTGTCCAATTTTGAAACGTACAAATATTCCTATAAAATCAGTTGAACTACGAATTCCGATTTACTCACCAGTTATCAGGAGAGAACCCAGGGCTGCATCTTTTAGCCCAGCACTGACCCTGAAAAGTAATTCTTAGCGTATTTACCAGTAACTTGTATTTCCTTCCATAGGAATCCATTGTGTGGTTTTCAACAGAAATGTTTCTAAGTGTCCAATTTTGAAACGTACAAATATTCCTCTAAAATCAGCCAAACTACGAATTTCGATTGACTCACCTGTTATCAACAGAGAACCCAGTGCTGCATCTTTTAGACCAGCACTGACATTGAAAAGTAATTCTAAGCGTACTTACCAGTAACTTGTTTTTCCTTCCATAGGAATCATTGTGTGGTTTTCAGCAGAAAAGTTTCTAAGTGTTTAATTTTGAAACGTACAAATATTCCTCTAAAATCAGTTGAACTACGAATTCCGATTTACTCACCTGTTATCAGGAGAGAACCCAGGGCTGCATCTTTCAGCCCAGCACTGACCCTGAAAAGTAATTATAAGCGTACTTACCAGTAACTTGTATTTCCTTCCATAGGAATCCATTGTGTGGTTTTCACTAGAAAAGTTTCTAAGTGTCCAATTTTGAAACGTTCAAATATTCCTCTAAAATCAGCGGAACTACGAATTCCGATTTACTCACCTGTTATCAGGAGAGAAACCAAGGTTTCATCTTTTAGCCGAGCACTGCCCCTGAAAAGTAATTCTAAGCGTACTTACCAGTAACTTGTATTTCCTTCCATAGGAATCCATTGTGTGGTTTTCACTAGAAAAGTTTCTAAGTGTCCATTTTTGAAACGTACAAATATTCATCTACAATCAGCTGAACTACGAATTCCGATTTACTCACCTGTTATCAAGAGAGAACCCAGTGCTGCATCTTTTAGACCAGCACTGACCCTGAAAAGTAATTCTAAGCGTACTTACCAGTAACTTGTATTTCTTTCCATCGGAATCATTGTGTGGTTTTCAGCAGAAAAGTTTCTAAGTGTCCAATTTTGAAACGTACAAATATTCCTCTAAAATCAGCCGAACTACACATTCCGATTTACTCACCTGTTATCAGGAGAGAACCTAGGGCTGCATCTTTTAGCCCAGCACTGACCCTGAAAAGTAATTCTAAGCGTACTTAACAGTAACTTGTATTTCCTTCCATAGGAATCATTGTGTGGTTTTCACCAGAAAAGTTTCTACGTGTCCATTTTTGAAACGTACAAATATTCCTCTAAAATCAGCCGAACTACGAATTCCGAATTACTCACCTGTTATCAAGGGAGAACCCAGTGCTGCATCTTTTAGACCAGCACTGACTCTGAAAAGTAATTCTTAGCGTACTTACCAGTAACTTGTATTTCTTTCCATCGGAATCATTGTGTGGTTTTCAGCAGAAAAGTTTCTAAGTGTCCAATTTTGAAACGTACAAATATTCCTCTAAAATCAGCCGAACTACACATTCCGATTTACTCACCTGTTATCAGGAGAGAACCTAGGGCTGCATCTTTTAGCCCAGCACTGACCCTGAAAAGTAATTCTAAGCGTACTTAACAGTAACTTGTATTTCCTTCCATAGGAATCATTGTGTGGTTTTCACCAGAAAAGTTTCTACGTGTCCATTTTTGAAACGTACAAATATTCCTCTAAAATCAGCCGAACTACGAATTCCGAATTACTCACCTGTTATCAAGGGAGAACCCAGTGCTGCATCTTTTAGACCAGCACTGACTCTGAAAAGTAATTCTTAGCGTACTTACCAGTAACTTGTATTTCCTTCCATAGGAATCCATTGTCTGGTTTTCACCAGAAAAGTTTCTAAGTGTCCATTTTTGAAACGTACAAATATTCCTCTAAAATCAGTTAAACTACGAATTGCGATTTACTCACCTGTTATCAGGAGAGAACCCAGGGCTGCATCTTTTAGCACAGCACTGACCCTGAAAAGTAATTCTAAGAGAACTTACCAGTAACTTGTATTTCCTTCCATAGGAATCCATTGTGTGGTTTTCACCAGAAAAGTTTCTAAGTGTCCATTTTTGAAACGTACAAATATTCATCTACAATCAGCTGAACTACGAATTCCGATTTACTCACCTGTTATCAAGAGAGAACCTAGTGCTGCATCTTTTAGACCAGCACTGACCCTGAAAAGTAATTCTAAGCGTACTTACCAGTAACTTGTATTTCCTTCCATAGGAATCATTGTGTGGTTTTCAGCAGAAAAGTTTCTAAGTTTCCAATTTTGAAACGTTGCAAATATTCCTCTAAAATCAGTTGAACCACGAATTTCGATTTACTCACCTGTTATCAGGAGAGAACCCAGGGCTGCATCTTTTAGCACAGCACTGACCCTGAAAAGTAATTCTAAGCGTACTTAAGAGTAACTTGTATTTCCTTCCATAGGAATCCATTGTGTGGTTTTCACCAGAAAAGCTTCCAAGTGTCCAATTTTGAAACGTACAAATATTCCTCTAAAATCAGTTGAACTACAAATTCCAATTTACTCGCCTGTTATCAGGAGAGAACCCAGGGTTGCATCTTTTAGCACAGCACTGACCCTGAAAAGTAATTCTAAGCGTACTTAAGAGTAACTTGTATTTCCTTCCATAGGAATCATTGTGTGGTTTTCACCAGAAAAGTTTCTACGTGTCCTATTTTGAAACGTACAAATATTCCTCTAAAATCCGCCAAACTACGAATTCTGAATGACTCACCTGTTATCTAGAGAGAACTCAGTGCTGCATCTTTTAGACCAGCATTGACATTGAAAAGTAATTCTAAGCGTACTTACCAGTAACTTGTATTTCTTTCCTTCGGAATCATTGTGTGGTTTTCAGCAGAAAAGTTTCTAAGTGTCCAATTTTGAAACATACAAATATTCCTCTAAAATCAGCCGAACTACAAATTCCAATTTACTCGCCTGTTATCAGGAGAGAACCCAGGGCTGCATCTTTTAGCACAGCACTGACCCTGAAAAGTAATTCTAAGCGTACTTAAGAGTAACTTGTATTTCCTTCCATAGGAATCCATTGTGTGGTTTTCACCAGAAAAGTTTCTAAGTGTCCATTTTTGAAACGTACAAATATTCCCCTAAAATCACCCGAACTACGCATTCCGAATTACTCACCTGTTTTCAAGAGAGATTCCAGTGCTGCATCTTTTAGACCATCACTGACTCTGAAATGTAATTCTAAGCATACTTAACAGTAACTTGTATTTCATTCCATAGGAATCCATTGTGTGGTTTTCACCAGAAAAGCTTCTAAGTGTCCAATTTTGAAACGTACAAATATTCCTATAAAATCAGTTGAACTACGAATTACGATTTACTCACCAGTTATCAGGAGAGAACCCAGGGCTGCATCTTTTAGCCCAGCACTGACCCTGAAAAGTAATTCTTAGCGTATTTACCAGTAACTTGTATTTCCTTCCATAGGAATCCATTGTGTGGTTTTCAACAGAAATGTTTCTAAGTGTCCAATTTTGAAACGTACAAATATTCCTCTAAAATCAGCCAAACTACGAATTTCGATTGACTCACCTGTTATCAACAGAGAACCCAGTGCTGCATCTTTTAGACCAGCACTGACATTGAAAAGTAATTCTAAGCGTACTTACCAGTAACTTGTATTTCCTTCCATAGGAATCCATTGTGTGGTTTTCAGCAGAAAAGTTTCTAAGTGTCCAATTTTGAAATGTTCAAATATTCCTCTAAAATCAGCGGAACTACGAATTCCGATTTACTCACCTGTTATCAGGAGAGAACCCAGGGCTGCATCTTTCAGCCCAGCACTGACCCTGAAAAGTAATTATAAGCGTACTTACCAGTAACTTGTATTTCCTTCCATAGGAATCCATTGTGTGGTTTGCACTAGAAAAGTTTCTAAGTGTCCAATTTCGAAACGTTCAAATATTCCTCTAAAATCAGCGGAACTACGAATTCCGATTTACTCACCTGTTATCAGGAGAGAAACCAAGGTTGCATCTTTTAGCCGAGCACTGCCCCTGAAAAGTAATTCTAAGCGTACTTACCAGTAACTTGTATTTCCTTCCATAGGAATCCATTGTGTGGTTTTCACTAGAAAAGTTTCTAAGTGTCCATTTTTGAAACGTACAAATATTCATCTACAATCAGCTGAACTACGAATTCCGATTTACTCACCTGTTATCAAGAGAGAACCCAGTGCTGCATCTTTTAGACCAGCACTGACCCTGAAAAGTAATTCTAAGCGTACTTACCAGTAACTTGTATTTCTTTCCATCGGAATCATTGTGTGGTTTTCAGCAGAAAAGTTTCTAAGTGTCCAATTTGGAAACGTACAAATATTCCTCTAAAATCAGCCGAACTACACATTCCGATTTACTCACCTGTTATCAGGAGAGAACCTAGGGCTGCATCTTTTAGCCCAGCACTGACCCTGAAAAGTAATTCTAAGCGTACTTAACAGTAACTTGTATTTCCTTCCGTAGGAATCATTGTGTGGTTTTCACCAGAAAAGTTTCTACGTGTCCATTTTTGAAACGTACAAATATTCCTCTAAAATCAGCCGAACTACGAATTCCGAATTACTCACCTGTTATCAAGGGAGAACCCAGTGCTGCATCTTTTAGACCAGCACTGACTCTGAAAAGTAATTCTTAGCGTACTTACCAGTAACTTGTATTTCTTTCCATCGGAATCATTGTGTGGTTTTCAGCAGAAAAGTTTCTAAGTGTCCAATTTTGAAACGTACAAATATTCCTCTAAAATCAGCCGAACTACACATTCCGATTTACTCACCTGTTATCAGGAGAGAACCTAGGGCTGCATCTTTTAGCCCAGCACTGACCCTGAAAAGTAATTCTAAGCGTACTTAACAGTAAATTGTATTTCCTTCCATAGGAATCATTGTGTGGTTTTCACCAGAAAAGTTTCTACGTGTCCATTTTTGAAACGTACAAATATTCCTCTAAAATCAGCCGAACTACGAATTCCGAATTACTCACCTGTTATCAAGGGAGAACCCAGTGCTGCCTCTTTTAGACCAGCACTGACTCTGAAAAGTAATTATAAGCGTACTTACCAGTAACTTGTATTTCCTTCCATAGGAATCCATTGTGTGGTTTGCACTAGAAAAGTTTCTAAGTGTCCAATTTTGAAACGTTCAAATATTCCTCTAAAATCAGCGGAACTACGAATTCCGATTTACTCACCTGTTATCAGGAGAGAACCCAGGGCTGCATCTTTCAGCCCAGCACTGACCCTGAAAAGTAATTATAAGCGTACTTACCAGTAACTTGTATTTCCTTCCATAGGAATCCATTGTGTGGTTTGCACTAGAAAAGTTTCTAAGTGTCCAATTTTGAAACGTTCAAATATTCCTCTAAAATCAGCGGAACTACGAATTCCGATTTACTCACCTGTTATCAGGAGAGAAACCAAGGTTGCATCTTTTAGCCGAGCACTGCCCCTGAAAAGTAATTCTAAGCGTACTTACCAGTAACTTGTATTTCCTTCCATAGGAATCCATTGTGTGGTTTTCACTAGAAAAGTTTCTAAGTGTCCATTTTTGAAACGTACAAATATTCATCTACAATCAGCTGAACTACGAATTCCGATTTACTCACCTGTTATCAAGAGAGAACCCAGTGCTGCATCTTTTAGACCAGCACTGACCCTGAAAAGTAATTCTAAGCGTACTTACCAGTAACTTGTATTTCTTTCCATCGGAATCATTGTGTGGTTTTCAGCAGAAAAGTTTCTAAGTGTCCAATTTGGAAACGTACAAATATTCCTCTAAAATCAGCCGAACTACACATTCCGATTTACTCACCTGTTATCAGGAGAGAACCTAGGGCTGCATCTTTTAGCCCAGCACTGACCCTGAAAAGTAATTCTAAGCGTACTTAACAGTAACTTGTATTTCCTTCCGTAGGAATCATTGTGTGGTTTTCACCAGAAAAGTTTCTACGTGTCCATTTTTGAAACGTACAAATATTCCTCTAAAATCAGCCGAACTACGAATTCCGAATTACTCACCTGTTATCAAGGGAGAACCCAGTGCTGCATCTTTTAGACCAGCACTGACTCTGAAAAGTAATTCTTAGCGTACTTACCAGTAACTTGTATTTCTTTCCATCGGAATCATTGTGTGGTTTTCAGCAGAAAAGTTTCTAAGTGTCCAATTTTGAAACGTACAAATATTCCTCTAAAATCAGCCGAACTACACATTCCGATTTACTCACCTGTTATCAGGAGAGAACCTAGGGCTGCATCTTTTAGCCCAGCACTGACCCTGAAAAGTAATTCTAAGCGTACTTAACAGTAAATTGTATTTCCTTCCATAGGAATCATTGTGTGGTTTTCACCAGAAAAGTTTCTACGTGTCCATTTTTGAAACGTACAAATATTCCTCTAAAATCAGCCGAACTACGAATTCCGAATTACTCACCTGTTATCAAGGGAGAACCCAGTGCTGCCTCTTTTAGACCAGCACTGACTCTGAAAAGTAATTCTTAGCGTACTTACCAGTAACTTGTATTTCCTTCCATAGGAATCCATTGTCTGGTTTTCACCAGAAAAGTTTCTAAGTGTCCATTTTTGAAACGTACAAATATTCCTCTAAAATCAGTTAAACTATGAATTCCGATTTACTCACCTGTTATCAGGAGAGAACCCAGGGCTGCATCTTTTAGCACAGCACTGACCCTGAAAAGTAATTCTAAGAGAACTTACCAGTAACTTGTATTTCCTTCCATAGGAATCCATTGTGTGGTTTTCACCAGAAAAGTTTCTAAGTGTCCTATTTTGAAACGTACAAATATTCATCTGCAATCAGCTGAACTACGAATTCCGATTTACTCACCTGTTATCAGGAGAGAACCCAGGGCTGCATCTTTCAGCCCAGCACTGACCCTGAAAAGTAATTCTAAGCGTACTTACCAGTAACTTGTATTTCCTTCCATAGGAATCCATTGTGTGGTTTTCACTAGAAAAGTTTCTAAGTGTCCAATTTTGAAATGTTCAAATATTCCTCTAAAATCAGCGGAACTACGAATTCCGATTTACTCACCTGTTATCAGGAGAGAAACCAGGGTTGCATCTTTTAGCCCAGCACTGACCCTGAAAAGTAATTCTAAGCGTACTTACCAGTAACTTGTATTTCCTTCCATAGGAATCCATTGTTTGGTTTTCACTAGAAAAGTTTCTAAGTGTCCATTTTTGAAACGTACAAATATTCATCTACAATCAGCTGAACTACGAATTCCGATTTACTCACCTGTTATCAAGAGAGAACCCAGTGCTGCATCTTTTAGACCAGCACTGACCCTGAAAAGTAATTCTAAGCGTACTTACCAGTAACTTGTATTTCTTTCCATCGGAATCATTGTGTGGTTTTCAGCAGAAAAGTTTCTAAGTGTCCAATTTTGAAACGTACAAATATTCCTGTAAATTCAGCCGAACTACAAATTCCAATTTACTCACCTGTTATCAGGAGAGAACCTAGGGCTGCATCTTTTAGCCCAGCACTGACCCTGAAAAGTAATTCTAAGCACACTTAACAGTAACTTGTATTTCCTTCCATAGGAATCATTGTGTGGTTTTCACCAGAAAAGTTTCTACGTGTCCTATTTTGAAACGTACAAATATTCCTCTAAAATCAGCCAAACTACGAATTCCGAATGACTCACCTGTTATCTAGAGAGAACCCAGTGCTGCATCTTTTAGACCAGCATTGACATTGAAAAGTAATTCTAAGCGTACTTACCAGTAACTTGTATTTCTTTCCATCGGAATCATTGTGTGGTTTTCAGCAGAAAAGTTTCTAAGTGTCCAATTTTGAAACGTACAAATATTCCTCTAAAATCAGCCGAACTACAAATTCCAATTTACTCGCCTGTTATCAGGAGAGAACCCAGGGCTGCATCTTTTAGCACAGCACTGACCCTGAAAAGTAATTCTAAGCGTACTTAAGAGTAACTTGTATTTCCTTCCATAGGAATCCATTGTGTGGTTTTCACCAGAAAAGTTTCTAAGTGTCCATTTTTGAAACGTACAAATATTCCCCTAAAATCACCCGAACTACGCATTCCGAATTACTCACCTGTTTTCAAGAGAGATTCCAGTGCTGCATCTTTTAGACCATCACTGACTCTGAAATGTAATTCTAAGCATACTTAACAGTAACTTGTATTTCATTCCATAGGAATCCATTGTGTGGTTTTCACCAGAAAAGCTTCTAAGTGTCCAATTTTGAAACGTACAAATATTCCTATAAAATCAGTTGAACTACGAATTCCGATTTACTCACCAGTTATCAGGAGAGAACCCAGGGCTGCATCTTTTAGCCCAGCACTGACCCTGAAAAGTAATTCTTAGCGTATTTACCAGTAACTTGTATTTCCTTCCATAGGAATCCATTGTGTGGTTTTCAACAGAAATGTTTCTAAGTGTCCAATTTTGAAACGTACAAATATTCCTCTAAAATCAGCCAAACTACGAATTTCGATTGACTCACCTGTTATCAACAGAGAACCCAGTGCTGCATATTTTAGACCAGCACTGACATTGAAAAGTAATTCTAAGCGTACTTACCAGTAACTTGTTTTTCCTTCCATAGGAATCATTGTGTGGTTTTCAGCAGAAAAGTTTCTAAGTGTTTAATTTTGAAACGTACAAATATTCCTCTAAAATCAGTTGAACTACGAATTCCGATTTACTCACCTGTTATCAGGAGAGAACCCAGGGCTGCATCTTTCAGCCCAGCACTGACCCTGAAAAGTAATTATAAGCGTACTTACCAGTAACTTGTATTTCCTTCCATAGGAATCCATTGTGTGGTTTTCACTAGAAAAGTTTCTAAGTGTCCAATTTTGAAACGTTCAAATATTCCTCTAAAATCAGCGGAACTACGAATTCCGATTTACTCACCTGTTATCAGGAGAGAAACCAAGGTTTCATCTTTTAGCCGAGCACTGCCCCTGAAAAGTAATTCTAAGCGTACTTACCAGTAACTTGTATTTCCTTCCATAGGAATCCATTGTGTGGTTTTCACTAGAAAAGTTTCTAAGTGTCCATTTTTGAAACGTACAAATATTCATCTACAATCAGCTGAACTACGAATTCCGATTTACTCACCTGTTATCAAGAGAGAACCCAGTGCTGCATCTTTTAGACCAGCACTGACCCTGAAAAGTAATTCTAAGCGTACTTACCAGTAACTTGTATTTCTTTCCATCGGAATCATTGTGTGGTTTTCAGCAGAAAAGTTTCTAAGTGTCCAATTTTGAAACGTACAAATATTCCTCTAAAATCAGCCGAACTACACATTCCGATTTACTCACCTGTTATCAGGAGAGAACCTAGGGCTGCATCTTTTAGCCCAGCACTGACCCTGAAAAGTAATTCTAAGCGTACTTAACAGTAACTTGTATTTCCTTCCATAGGAATCATTGTGTGGTTTTCACCAGAAAAGTTTCTACGTGTCCATTTTTGAAACGTACAAATATTCCTCTAAAATCAGCCGAACTACGAATTCCGAATTACTCACCTGTTATCAAGGGAGAACCCAGTGCTGCATCTTTTAGACCAGCACTGACTCTGAAAAGTAATTCTTAGCGTACTTACCAGTAACTTGTATTTCTTTCCATCGGAATCATTGTGTGGTTTTCAGCAGAAAAGTTTCTAAGTGTCCAATTTTGAAACGTACAAATATTCCTCTAAAATCAGCCGAACTACACATTCCGATTTACTCACCTGTTATCAGGAGAGAACCTAGGGCTGCATCTTTTAGCCCAGCACTGACCCTGAAAAGTAATTCTAAGCGTACTTAACAGTAACTTGTATTTCCTTCCATAGGAATCATTGTGTGGTTTTCACCAGAAAAGTTTCTACGTGTCCATTTTTGAAACGTACAAATATTCCTCTAAAATCAGCCGAACTACGAATTCCGAATTACTCACCTGTTATCAAGGGAGAACCCAGTGCTGCATCTTTTAGACCAGCACTGACTCTGAAAAGTAATTCTTAGCGTACTTACCAGTAACTTGTATTTCCTTCCATAGGAATCCATTGTCTGGTTTTCACCAGAAAAGTTTCTAAGTGTCCATTTTTGAAACGTACAAATATTCCTCTAAAATCAGTTAAACTACGAATTGCGATTTACTCACCTGTTATCAGGAGAGAACCCAGGGCTGCATCTTTTAGCACAGCACTGACCCTGAAAAGTAATTCTAAGAGAACTTACCAGTAACTTGTATTTCCTTCCATAGGAATCCATTGTGTGGTTTTCACCAGAAAAGTTTCTAAGTGTCCATTTTTGAAACGTACAAATATTCATCTACAATCAGCTGAACTACGAATTCCGATTTACTCACCTGTTATCAAGAGAGAACCCAGTGCTGCATCTTTTAGACCAGCACTGACCCTGAAAAGTAATTCTAAGCGTACTTACCAGTAACTTGTATTTCCTTCCATAGGAATCATTGTGTGGTTTTCAGCAGAAAAGTTTCTAAGTTTCCAATTTTGAAACGTTGCAAATATTCCTCTAAAATCAGTTGAACCACGAATTTCGATTTACTCACCTGTTATCAGGAGAGAACCCAGGGCTGCATCTTTTAGCACAGCACTGACCCTGAAAAGTAATTCTAAGCGTACTTAAGAGTAACTTGTATTTCCTTCCATAGGAATCCATTGTGTGGTTTTCACCAGAAAAGCTTCCAAGTGTCCAATTTTGAAACGTACAAATATTCCTCTAAAATCAGTTGAACTACAAATTCCAATTTACTCGCCTGTTATCAGGAGAGAACCCAGGGCTGCATCTTTTAGCACAGCACTGACCCTGAAAAGTAATTCTAAGCGTACTTAAGAGTAACTTGTATTTCCTTCCATAGGAATCCATTGTGTGGTTTTCACCAGAAAAGTTTCTAAGTGTCCATTTTTGAAACGTACAAATATTCCCCTAAAATCACCCGAACTACGCATTCCGAATTACTCACCTGTTTTCAAGAGAGATTCCAGTGCTGCATCTTTTAGACCATCACTGACTCTGAAATGTAATTCTAAGCATACTTAACAGTAACTTGTATTTCATTCCATAGGAATCCATTGTGTGGTTTTCACCAGAAAAGCTTCTAAGTGTCCAATTTTGAAACGTACAAATATTCCTATAAAATCAGTTGAACTACGAATTACGATTTACTCACCAGTTATCAGGAGAGAACCCAGGGCTGCATCTTTTAGCCCAGCACTGACCCTGAAAAGTAATTCTTAGCGTATTTACCAGTAACTTGTATTTCCTTCCATAGGAATCCATTGTGTGGTTTTTAACAGAAATGTTTCTAAGTGTCCAATTTTGAAACGTACAAATATTCCTCTAAAATCAGCCAAACTACGAATTTCGATTGACTCACCTGTTATCAACAGAGAACCCAGTGCTGCATCTTTTAGACCAGCACTGACATTGAAAAGTAATTCTAAGCGTACTTACCAGTAACTTGTTTTTCCTTCCATAGGAATCATTGTGTGGTTTTCAGCAGAAAAGTTTCTAAGTGTTTAATTTTGAAATGTACAAATATTCCTCTAAAATCAGTTGAACTACGAATTCCGATTTACTCACCTGTTATCAGGAGAGAACCCAGGGCTGCATCTTTCAGCCCAGCACTGACCCTGAAAAGTAATTATAAGCGTACTTACCAGTAACTTGTATTTCCTTCCATAGGAATCCATTGTGTGGTTTGCACTAGAAAAGTTTCTAAGTGTCCAATTTTGAAACGTTCAAATATTCCTCTAAAATCAGCGGAACTACGAATTCCGATTTACTCACCTGTTATCAGGAGAGAAACCAAGGTTGCATCTTTTAGCCGAGCACTGCCCCTGAAAAGTAATTCTAAGCGTACTTACCAGTAACTTGTATTTCCTTCCATAGGAATCCATTGTGTGGTTTTCACTAGAAAAGTTTCTAAGTGTCCATTTTTGAAACGTACAAATATTCATCTACAATCAGCTGAACTACGAATTCCGATTTACTCACCTGTTATCAAGAGAGAACCCAGTGCTGCATCTTTTAGACCAGCACTGACCCTGAAAAGTAATTCTAAGCGTACTTACCAGTAACTTGTATTTCTTTCCATCGGAATCATTGTGTGGTTTTCAGCAGAAAAGTTTCTAAGTGTCCAATTTGGAAACGTACAAATATTCCTCTAAAATCAGCCGAACTACACATTCCGATTTACTCACCTGTTATCAGGAGAGAACCTAGGGCTGCATCTTTTAGCCCAGCACTGACCCTGAAAAGTAATTCTAAGCGTACTTAACAGTAACTTGTATTTCCTTCCGTAGGAATCATTGTGTGGTTTTCACCAGAAAAGTTTCTACGTGTCCATTTTTGAAACGTACAAATATTCCTCTAAAATCAGCCGAACTACGAATTCCGAATTACTCACCTGTTATCAAGGGAGAACCCAGTGCTGCATCTTTTAGACCAGCACTGACTCTGAAAAGTAATTCTTAGCGTACTTACCAGTAACTTGTATTTCTTTCCATCGGAATCATTGTGTGGTTTTCAGCAGAAAAGTTTCTAAGTGTCCAATTTTGAAACGTACAAATATTCCTCTAAAATCAGCCGAACTACACATTCCGATTTACTCACCTGTTATCAGGAGAGAACCTAGGGCTGCATCTTTTAGCCCAGCACTGACCCTGAAAAGTAATTCTAAGCGTACTTAACAGTAAATTGTATTTCCTTCCATAGGAATCATTGTGTGGTTTTCACCAGAAAAGTTTCTACGTGTCCATTTTTGAAACGTACAAATATTCCTCTAAAATCAGCCGAACTACGAATTCCGAATTACTCACCTGTTATCAAGGGAGAACCCAGTGCTGCCTCTTTTAGACCAGCACTGACTCTGAAAAGTAATTCTTAGCGTACTTACCAGTAACTTGTATTTCCTTCCATAGGAATCCATTGTCTGGTTTTCACCAGAAAAGTTTCTAAGTGTCCATTTTTGAAACGTACAAATATTCCTCTAAAATCAGTTAAACTATGAATTCCGATTTACTCACCTGTTATCAGGAGAGAACCCAGGGCTACATCTTTTAGCACAGCACTGACCCTGAAAAGTAATTCTAAGAGAACTTACCAGTAACTTGTATTTCCTTCCATAGGAATCCATTGTGTGGTTTTCACCAGAAAAGTTTCTAAGTGTCCTATTTTGAAACGTACAAATATTCATCTGCAATCAGCTGAACTACGAATTCCGATTTACTCACCTGTTATCAGGAGAGAACCCAGGGCTGCATCTTTCAGCCCAGCACTGACCCTGAAAAGTAATTCTAAGCGTACTTACCAGTAACTTGTATTTCCTTCCATAGGAATCCATTGTGTGGTTTTCACTAGAAAAGTTTCTAAGTGTCCAATTTTGAAATGTTCAAATATTCCTCTAAAATCAGCGGAACTACGAATTCCGATTTACTCACCTGTTATCAGGAGAGAAACCAGGGTTGCATCTTTTAGCCCAGCACTGACCCTGAAAAGTAATTCTAAGCGTACTTACCAGTAACTTGTATTTCCTTCCATAGGAATCCATTGTTTGGTTTTCACTAGAAAAGTTTCTAAGTGTCCATTTTTGAAACGTACAAATATTCATCTACAATCAGCTGAACTACGAATTCCGATTTACTCACCTGTTATCAAGAGAGAACCCAGTGCTGCATCTTTTAGACCAGCACTGACCCTGAAAAGTAATTCTAAGCGTACTTACCAGTAACTTGTATTTCTTTCCATCGGAATCATTGTGTGGTTTTCAGCAGAAAAGTTTCTAAATGTCCAATTTTGAAACGTACAAATATTCCTGTAAATTCAGCCGAACTACAAATTCCAATTTACTCACCTGTTATCAGGAGAGAACCTAGGGCTGCATCTTTTAGCCCAGCACTGACCCTGAAAAGTAATTCTAAGCACACTTAACAGTAACTTGTATTTCCTTCCATAGGAATCATTGTGTGGTTTTCACCAGAAAAGTTTCTACGTGTCCTATTTTGAAACGTACAAATATTCCTCTAAAATCAGCCAAACTACGAATTCCGAATGACTCACCTGTTATCTAGAGAGAACCCAGTGCTGCATCTTTTAGACCAGCATTGACATTGAAAAGTAATTCTAAGCGTACTTACCAGTAACTTGTATTTCTTTCCATCGGAATCATTGTGTGGTTTTCAGCAGAAAAGTTTCTAAGTGTCCAATTTTGAAACGTACAAATATTCCTCTAAAATCAGCCGAACTACAAATTCCAATTTACTCGCCTGTTATCAGGAGAGAACCCAGGGCTGCATCTTTTAGCACAGCACTGACCCTGAAAAGTAATTCTAAGCGTACTTAAGAGTAACTTGTATTTCCTTCCATAGGAATCCATTGTGTGGTTTTCACCAGAAAAGTTTCTAAGTGTCCATTTTTGAAACGTACAAATATTCCCCTAAAATCACCCGAACTACGCATTCCGAATTACTCACCTGTTTTCAAGAGAGATTCCAGTGCTGCATCTTTTAGACCATCACTGACTCTGAAATGTAATTCTAAGCATACTTAACAGTAACTTGTATTTCATTCCATAGGAATCCATTGTGTGGTTTTCACCAGAAAAGCTTCTAAGTGTCCAATTTTGAAACGTACAAATATTCCTATAAAATCAGTTGAACTACGAATTCCGATTTACTCACCAGTTATCAGGAGAGAACCCAGGGCTGCATCTTTTAGCCCAGCACTGACCCTGAAAAGTAATTCTTAGCGTATTTACCAGTAACTTGTATTTCCTTCCATAGGAATCCATTGTGTGGTTTTCAACAGAAATGTTTCTAAGTGTCCAATTTTGAAACGTACAAATATTCCTCTAAAATCAGCCAAACTACGAATTTCGATTGACTCACCTGTTATCAACAGAGAACCCAGTGCTGCATCTTTTAGACCAGCACTGACATTGAAAAGTAATTCTAAGCGTACTTACCAGTAACTTGTTTTTCCTTCCATAGGAATCATTGTGTGGTTTTCAGCAGAAAAGTTTCTAAGTGTTTAATTTTGAAACGTACAAATATTCCTCTAAAATCAGTTGAACTACGAATTCCGATTTACTCACCTGTTATCAGGAGAGAACCCAGGGCTGCATCTTTCAGCCCAGCACTGACCCTGAAAAGTAATTATAAGCGTACTTACCAGTAACTTGTATTTCCTTCCATAGGAATCCATTGTGTGGTTTTCACTAGAAAAGTTTCTAAGTGTCCAATTTTGAAACGTTCAAATATTCCTCTAAAATCAGCGGAACTACGAATTCCGATTTACTCACCTGTTATCAAGAGAGAACCCAGTGCTGCATCTTTTAGACCAGCACTGACCCTGAAAAGTAATTCTAAGCGTACTTACCAGTAACTTGTATTTCCTTCCATAGGAATCCATTGTGTGGTTTTCACTAGAAAAGTTTCTAAGTGTCCATTTTTGAAACGTACAAATATTCATCTACAATCAGCTGAACTACGAATTCCGATTTACTCACCTGTTATCAAGAGAGAACCCAGTGCTGCATCTTTTAGACCAGCACTGACCCTGAAAAGTAATTCTAAGCGTACTTACCAGTAACTTGTATTTCTTTCCATCGGAATCATTGTGTGGTTTTCAGCAGAAAAGTTTCTAAGTGTCCAATTTTGAAACGTACAAATATTCCTCTAAAATCAGCCGAACTACACATTCCGATTTACTCACCTGTTATCAGGAGAGAACCTAGGGCTGCATCTTTTAGCCCAGCACTGACCCTGAAAAGTAATTCTAAGCGTACTTAACAGTAACTTGTATTTCCTTCCATAGGAATCATTGTGTGGTTTTCACCAGAAAAGTTTCTACGTGTCCATTTTTGAAACGTACAAATATTCCTCTAAAATCAGCCGAACTACGAATTCCGAATTACTCACCTGTTATCAAGGGAGAACCCAGTGCTGCATCTTTTAGACCAGCACTGACTCTGAAAAGTAATTCTTAGCGTACTTACCAGTAACTTGTATTTCTTTCCATCGGAATCATTGTGTGGTTTTCAGCAGAAAAGTTTCTAAGTGTCCAATTTTGAAACGTACAAATATTCCTCTAAAATCAGCCGAACTACACATTCCGATTTACTCACCTGTTATCAGGAGAGAACCTAGGGCTGCATCTTTTAGCCCAGCACTGACCCTGAAAAGTAATTCTAAGCGTACTTAACAGTAACTTGTATTTCCTTCCATAGGAATCATTGTGTGGTTTTCACCAGAAAAGTTTCTACGTGTCCATTTTTGAAACGTACAAATATTCCTCTAAAATCAGCCGAACTACGAATTCCGAATTACTCACCTGTTATCAAGGGAGAACCCAGTGCTGCATCTTTTAGACCAGCACTGACTCTGAAAAGTAATTCTTAGCGTACTTACCAGTAACTTGTATTTCCTTCCATAGGAATCCATTGTCTGGTTTTCACCAGAAAAGTTTCTAAGTGTCCATTTTTGAAACGTACAAATATTCCTCTAAAATCAGTTAAACTACGAATTGCGATTTACTCACCTGTTATCAGGAGAGAACCCAGGGCTGCATCTTTTAGCACAGCACTGACCCTGAAAAGTAATTCTAAGAGAACTTACCAGTAACTTGTATTTCCTTCCATAGGAATCCATTGTGTGGTTTTCACCAGAAAAGTTTCTAAGTGTCCATTTTTGAAACGTACAAATATTCATCTACAATCAGCTGAACTACGAATTCCGATTTACTCACCTGTTATCAAGAGAGAACCCAGTGCTGCATCTTTTAGACCAGCACTGACCCTGAAAAGTAATTCTAAGCGTACTTACCAGTAACTTGTATTTCCTTCCATAGGAATCATTGTGTGGTTTTCAGCAGAAAAGTTTCTAAGTTTCCAATTTTGAAACGTTGCAAATATTCCTCTAAAATCAGTTGAACCACGAATTTCGATTTACTCACCTGTTATCAGGAGAGAACCCAGGGCTGCATCTTTTAGCACAGCACTGACCCTGAAAAGTAATTCTAAGCGTACTTAAGAGTAACTTGTATTTCCTTCCATAGGAATCCATTGTGTGGTTTTCACCAGAAAAGCTTCCAAGTGTCCAATTTTGAAACGTACAAATATTCCTCTAAAATCAGTTGAACTACAAATTCCAATTTACTCGCCTGTTATCAGGAGAGAACCCAGGGCTGCATCTTTTAGCACAGCACTGACCCTGAAAAGTAATTCTAAGCGTACTTAAGAGTAACTTGTATTTCCTTCCATAGGAATCCATTGTGTGGTTTTCACCAGAAAAGTTTCTAAGTGTCCATTTTTGAAACGTACAAATATTCCCCTAAAATCACCCGAACTACGCATTCCGAATTACTCACCTGTTTTCAAGAGAGATTCCAGTGCTGCATCTTTTAGACCATCACTGACTCTGAAATGTAATTCTAAGCATACTTAACAGTAACTTGTATTTCATTCCATAGGAATCCATTGTGTGGTTTTCACCAGAAAAGCTTCTAAGTGTCCAATTTTGAAACGTACAAATATTCCTATAAAATCAGTTGAACTACGAATTACGATTTACTCACCAGTTATCAGGAGAGAACCCAGGGCTGCATCTTTTAGCCCAGCACTGACCCTGAAAAGTAATTCTTAGCGTATTTACCAGTAACTTGTATTTCCTTCCATAGGAATCCATTGTGTGGTTTTCAACAGAAATGTTTCTAAGTGTCCAATTTTGAAACGTACAAATATTCCTCTAAAATCAGCCAAACTACGAATTTCGATTGACTCACCTGTTATCAACAGAGAACCCAGTGCTGCATCTTTTAGACCAGCACTGACATTGAAAAGTAATTCTAAGCGTACTTACCAGTAACTTGTTTTTCCTTCCATAGGAATCATTGTGTGGTTTTCAGCAGAAAAGTTTCTAAGTGTTTAATTTTGAAATGTACAAATATTCCTCTAAAATCAGTTAAACTACGAATTCCGATTTACTCACCTGTTATCAGGAGAGAACCCAGGGCTGCATCTTTCAGCCCAGCACTGACCCTGAAAAGTAATTATAAGCGTACTTACCAGTAACTTGTATTTCCTTCCATAGGAATCCATTGTGTGGTTTGCACTAGAAAAGTTTCTAAGTGTCCAATTTTGAAACGTTCAAATATTCCTCTAAAATCAGCGGAACTACGAATTCCGATTTACTCACCTGTTATCAGGAGAGAAACCAAGGTTGCATCTTTTAGCCGAGCACTGCCCCTGAAAAGTAATTCTAAGCGTACTTACCAGTAACTTGTATTTCCTTCCATAGGAATCCATTGTGTGGTTTTCACTAGAAAAGTTTCTAAGTGTCCATTTTTGAAACGTACAAATATTCATCTACAATCAGCTGAACTACGAATTCCGATTTACTCACCTGTTATCAAGAGAGAACCCAGTGCTGCATCTTTTAGACCAGCACTGACCCTGAAAAGTAATTCTAAGCGTACTTACCAGTAACTTGTATTTCTTTCCATCGGAATCATTGTGTGGTTTTCAGCAGAAAAGTTTCTAAGTGTCCAATTTGGAAACGTACAAATATTCCTCTAAAATCAGCCGAACTACACATTCCGATTTACTCACCTGTTATCAGGAGAGAACCTAGGGCTGCATCTTTTAGCCCAGCACTGACCCTGAAAAGTAATTCTAAGCGTACTTAACAGTAACTTGTATTTCCTTCCGTAGGAATCATTGTGTGGTTTTCACCAGAAAAGTTTCTACGTGTCCATTTTTGAAACGTACAAATATTCCTCTAAAATCAGCCGAACTACGAATTCCGAATTACTCACCTGTTATCAAGGGAGAACCCAGTGCTGCATCTTTTAGACCAGCACTGACTCTGAAAAGTAATTCTTAGCGTACTTACCAGTAACTTGTATTTCCTTCCATAGGAATCCATTGTCTGGTTTTCACCAGAAAAGTTTCTAAGTGTCCATTTTTGAAACGTACAAATATTCCTCTAAAATCAGTTAAACTACGAATTCCGATTTACTCACCTGTTATCAGGAGAGAACCCAGGGCTGCATCTTTTAGCACAGCACTGACCCTGAAAAGTAATTCTAAGAGAACTTACCAGTAACTTGTATTTCCTTCCATAGGAATCCATTGTGTGGTTTTCACCAGAAAAGTTTCTAAGTGTCCTATTTAGAAACGTACAAATATTCATCTGCAATCAGCTGAACTACGAATTCCGATTTACTCACCTGTTATCAGGAGAGAACCCAGGGCTGCATCTTTCAGCCCAGCACTGACCCTGAAAAGTAATTCTAAGCGTACTTACCAGTAACTTGTATTTCCTTCCATAGGAATCCATTGTGTGGTTTTCACTAGAAAAGTTTCTAAGTGTCCAATTTTGAAATGTTCAAATATTCCTCTAAAATCTGCGGAACTACGAATTCCGATTTACTCACCTGTTATCAGGAGAGAAACCAGGGTTGCATCTTTTAGCCCAGCACTGACCCTGAAAAGTAATTCTAAGCGTACTTACCAGTAACTTGTATTTCCTTCCATAGGAATCCATTGTTTGGTTTTCACTAGAAAAGTTTCTAAGTGTCCATTTTTGAAACGTACAAATATTCATCTACAATCAGCTGAACTACGAATTCCGATTTACTCACCTGTTATCAAGAGAGAACCCAGTGCTGCATCTTTTAGACCAGCACTGACCCTGAAAAGTAATTCTAAGCGTACTTACCAGTAACTTGTATTTCTTTCCATCGGAATCATTGTGTGGTTTTCAGCAGAAAAGTTTCTAAGTGTCCAATTTTGAAACGTACAAATATTCCTGTAAATTCAGCTGAACTACAAATTCCAATTTACTCACCTGTTATCAGGAGAGAACCTAGGGCTGCATCTTTTAGCCCAGCACTGACCCTGAAAAGTAATTCTAAGCACACTTAACAGTAACTTGTATTTCCTTCCATAGGAATCATTGTGTGGTTTTCACCAGAAAAGTTTCTACGTGTCCTATTTTGAAACGTACAAATATTCCTCTAAAATCAGCCAAACTACGAATTCCGAATGACTCACCTGTTATCTAGAGAGAACCCAGTGCTGCATCTTTTAGACCAGCATTGACATTGAAAAGTAATTCTAAGCGTACTTACCAGTAACTTGTATTTCTTTCCATCGGAATCATTGTGTGGTTTTCAGCAGAAAAGTTTCTAAGGGTCCAATTTTGAAACGTACAAATATTCCTCTAAAATCAGCCGAACTACAAATTCCAATTTACTCGCCTGTTATCAGGAGAGAACCCAGGGTTGCATCTTTTAGCCGAGCACTGCCCCTGAAAAGTAATTCTAAGCGTACTTACCAGTAACTTGTATTTCCTTCCATAGGAATCCATTGTGTGGTTTTCACTAGAAAAGTTTCTAAGTGTCCATTTTTGAAACGTACAAATATTCATCTACAATCAGCTGAACTACGAATTCCGATTTACTCACCTGTTATCAAGAGAGAACCCAGTGCTGCATCTTTTAGACCAGCACTGACCCTGAAAAGTAATTCTAAGCGTACTTACCAGTAACTTGTATTTCTTTCCATCGGAATCATTGTGTGGTTTTCAGCAGAAAAGTTTCTAAGTGTCCAATTTTGAAACGTACAAATATTCCTCTAAAATCAGCCGAACTACACATTCCGATTTACTCACCTGTTATCAGGAGAGAACCTAGGGCTGCATCTTTTAGCCCAGCACTGACCCTGAAAAGTAATTCTAAGCGTACTTAACAGTAACTTGTATTTCCTTCCATAGGAATCATTGTGTGGTTTTCACCAGAAAAGTTTCTACGTGTCCATTTTTGAAACGTACAAATATTCCTCTAAAATCAGCCGAACTACGAATTCCGAATTACTCACCTGTTATCAAGGGAGAACCCAGTGCTGCATCTTTTAGACCAGCACTGACTCTGAAAAGTAATTCTTAGCGTACTTACCAGTTACTTGTATTTCTTTCCATCGGAATCATTGTGTGGTTTTCAGCAGAAAAGTTTCTAAGTGTCCAATTTTGAAACGTACAAATATTCCTCTAAAATCAGCCGAACTACACATTCCGATTTACTCACCTGTTATCAGGAGAGAACCTAGGGCTGCATCTTTTAGCCCAGCACTGACCCTGAAAAGTAATTCTAAGCGTACTTAACAGTAACTTGTATTTCCTTCCATAGGAATCATTGTGTGGTTTTCACCAGAAAAGTTTCTACGTGTCCATTTTTGAAACGTACAAATATTCCTCTAAAATCAGCCGAACTACGAATTCCGAATAACTCACCTGTTATCAAGGGAGAACCCAGTGCTGCATCTTTTAGACCAGCACTGACTCTGAAAAGTAATTCTTAGCGTACTTACCAGTAACTTGTATTTCCTTCCATAGGAATCCATTGTCTGGTTTTCACCAGAAAAGTTTCTAAGTGTCCATTTTTGAAACGTACAAATATTCCTCTAAAATCAGTTAAACTACGAATTGCGATTTACTCACCTGTTATCAGGAGAGAACCCAGGGCTGCATCTTTTAGCACAGCACTGACCCTGAAAAGTAATTCTAAGAGAACTTACCAGTAACTTGTATTTCCTTCCATAGGAATCCATTGTGTGGTTTTCACCAGAAAAGTTTCTAAGTGTCCATTTTTGAAACGTACAAATATTCATCTACAATCAGCTGAACTACGAATTCTGATTTACTCACCTGTTATCAAGAGAGAACCCAGTGCTGCATCTTTTAGACCAGCACTGACCCTGAAAAGTAATTCTAAGCGTACTTACCAGTAACTTGTATTTCCTTCCATAGGAATCATTGTGTGGTTTTCAGCAGAAAAGTTTCTAAGTTTCCAATTTTGAAACGTTGCAAATATTCCTCTAAAATCAGTTGAACCACGAATTTCGATTTACTCACCTGTTATCAGGAGAGAACCCAGGGCTGCATCTTTTAGCACAGCACTGACCCTGAAAAGTAATTCTAAGCGTACTTAAGAGTAACTTGTATTTCCTTCCATAGGAATCCATTGTGTGGTTTTCACCAGAAAAGCTTCCAAGTGTCCAATTTTGAAACGTACAAATATTCCTCTAAAATCAGTTGAACTACAAATTCCGATTTACTCACCTGTTATCAGGAGAGAACCCAGGGCTGCATCTTTTAGCCCAGCACTGACCCTGAAAAGTAATTCTTAGCGTATTTACCAGTAACTTGTATTTCATTCCATAGGAATCCATTGTGTGGTTTTCAACAGAAATGTTTCTAAGTGTCCAATTTTAAAACGTACAAATATTCCTCTAAAATCAGCAAAACTACGAATTCCGATTGACTCACCTGTTATCAACAGAGAACCCAGTACTGCATCTTTTAGACCAGCACTGACATTGACAAGTAATTCTAAGCGTACTTACCAGTAACTTGTTTTTCCTTCCATAGGAATCATTGTGTGGTTTTCACCAGAAAAGTTTCTACGTGTCCATTTTTGAAACGTACAAATATTCCTCTAAAATCAGCCGAACTACGAATTCCGAATTACTCACCTGTTATCAAGGGAGAACCCAGTGCTGCATCTTTTAGACCAGCACTGACTCTGAAAAGTAATTCTTAGCGTACTTACCAGTAACTTGTATTTCCTTCCATAGGAATCCATTGTCTGGTTTTCACCAGAAAAGTTTCTAAGTGTCCATTTTTGAAACGTACAAATATTCCTCTAAAATCAGTTAAACTACGAATTCCGATTTACTCACCTGTTATCAGGAGAGAACCCAGGGCTGCATCTTTTAGCACAGCACTGACCCTGAAAAGTAATTCTAAGAGAACTTACCAGTAACTTGTATTTCCTTCCATAGGAATCCATTGTGTGGTTTTCACCAGAAAAGTTTCTAAGTGTCCTATTTTGAAACGTACAAATATTCATCTGCAATCAGCTGAACTACGAATTCCGATTTACTCACCTGTTATCAGGAGAGAACCCAGGGCTGCATCTTTTAGCACAGCACTGACCCTGAAAAGTAATTCTAAGAGAACTTACCAGTAACTTGTATTTCCTTCCATAGGAATCCATTGTGTGGTTTTCACCAGAAAAGTTTCTAAGTGTCCTATTTTGAAACGTACAAATATTCATCTGCAATTAGCTGAACTACGAATTCCGATTTACTCACCTGTTATCAGGACAGAACCCAGGGCTGCATCTTTCAGCCCAGCACTGACCCTGAAAAGTAATTCTAAGCGTACTTACCAGTAACTTGTATTTCCTTCCATAGGAATCCATTGTGTGGTTTTCACTAGAAAAGTTTCTAAGTGTCCAATTTTGAAACGTTCAAATATTCCTCTAAAATCAGCGGAACTACGAATTCCGATTTACTCACCTGTTATCAGGAGAGAAACCAGGGTTGCATCTTTTAGCCCAGCACTGACCCTGAAAAGTAATTCTAAGCGTACTTACCAGTAACTTGTATTTCCTTCCATAGGAATCCATTGTTTGGTTTTCACTAGAAAAGTTTCTAAGTGTCCATTTTTGAAACGTACAAATATTCATCTACAATCAGCTGAACTACGAATTCCGATTTACTCACCTGTTATCAAGAGAGAACCCAGTGCTGCATCTTTTAGACCAGCACTGACCCTGAAAAGTAATTCTAAGCGTACTTACCAGTAACTTGTATTTCTTTCCATCGGAATCATTGTGTGGTTTTCAGCAGAAAAGTTTCTAAGTGTCCAATTTTGAAACGTACAAATATTCCTGTAAATTCAGCCGAACTACAAATTCCAATTTACTCACCTGTTATTAGGAGAGAACCTAGGGCTGCATCTTTTAGCCCAGCACTGACCCTGAAAAGTAATTCTAAGCACACTTAACAGTAACTTGTATTTCCTTCCATAGGAATCATTGTGTGGTTTTCACCAGAAAAGTTTCTACGTGTCCTATTTTGAAACGTACAAATATTCCTCTAAAATCAGCCAAACTACGAATTCCGAATGACTCACCTGTTATCTAGAGAGAACCCAGTGCTGCATCTTTCAGACCAGCATTGACATTGAAAAGTAATTCTAAGCGTACTTACCAGTAACTTGTATTTCTTTCCATCGGAATCATTGTGTGGTTTTCAGCAGAAAAGTTTCTAAGTGTCCAATTTTGAAACGTACAAATATTCCTCTAAAATCAGCCGAACTACAAATTCCAATTTACTCGCCTGTTATCAGGAGAGAACCCAGGGCTGCATCTTTTAGCACAGCACTGACCCTGAAAAGTAATTCTAAGCGTACTTAAGAGTAACTTGTATTTCCTTCCATAGGAATCCATTGTGTGGTTTTCACCAGAAAAGTTTCTAAGTGTCCATTTTTGAAACGTACAAATATTCCCCTAAAATCACCCGGACTACGCATTCCGAATTACTCACCTGTTTTCAAGAGAGATTCCAGTGCTGCATCTTTTAGACCATCACTGACTCTGAAATGTAATTCTAAGCATACTTAACAGTAACTTGTATTTCATTCCATAGGAATCCATTGTGTGGTTTTCACCAGAAAAGCTTCTAAGTGTCCAATTTTGAAACGTACAAATATTCCTATAAAATCAGTTGAACTACGAATTCCGATTTACTCACCAGTTATCAGGAGAGAACCCAGGGCTGCATCTTTTAGCCCAGCACTGACCCTGAAAAGTAATTCTTAGCGTATTTACCAGTAACTTGTATTTCCTTCCATAGGAATCCATTGTGTGGTTTTCAACAGAAATGTTTCTAAGTGTCCAATTTTGAAACGTACAAATATTCCTCTAAAATCAGCCAAACTACGAATTTCGATTGACTCACCTGTTATCAACAGAGAACCCAGTGCTGCATCTTTTAGACCAGCACTGACATTGAAAAGTAATTCTAAGCGTACTTACCAGTAACTTGTTTTTCCTTCCATAGGAATCATTGTGTGGTTTTCAGCAGAAAAGTTTCTAAGTGTTTAATTTTGAAACGTACAAATATTCCTCTAAAATCAGTTGAACTACGAATTCCGATTTACTCACCTCTTATCAGGAGAGAACCCAGGGCTGCATCTTTCAGACCAGCACTGACCCTGAAAAGTAATTCTAAGCGTACTTACCAGTAACTTGTATTTCCTTCCATAGGAATCCATTGTGTGGTTTTCACTAGAAAAGTTTCTAAGTGTCCAATTTTGAAACGTTCAAATATTCCTCTAAAATCAGCGGAACTACGAATTCCGATTTACTCACCTGTTATCAGGAGAGAAACCAGGGTTGCATCTTTTATCCCAGCACTGACCCTGAAAAGTAACTCTAAGCGTACTTACCAGTAACTTGTATTTACTTCCATAGGAATCCATTGTGTGGTTTTCACTAGAAAAGTTTCTAAGTGTCCATTTTTGAAACGTACAAATATTCATCTACAATCAGATGAACTACGAATTCCGATTTACTCACCTGTTATCAAGAGAGAACCCAGTGCTGCATCTTTTAGACCAGCACAGACCCTGAAAAGTAATTCTAAGCGTACTTACCAGTAACTTGTATTTCCTTCCATAGGAATCATTGTGTGGTTTTCAGCAGAAAAGTTTCTAAGTTTCCAATTTTGAAACGTTGCAAATATTCTTCTAAAATCAGTTGAACCACGAATTCCGATTTACTCACCTGTTATCAGGAGAGAACCCAGGGCTGCATCTTTTAGCACAGCACTGACCCTGAAAAGTAATTCTAATCGTACTTAAGAGTAACTTGTATTTCCTTCCATAGGAATCCATTGTGTGGTTTTCACCAGAAAAGTTTCTAAGTGTCCATTTTTGAAACGTACAAATATTCCTCTAAAATCAGCCAAACTACGCATTCCGAATTACTCACCTGTTTTCAAGAGAGATTCCAGTGCTGCATCTTTTAGACCATCACTGACTCTGAAATGTAATTCTAAGCGTACTTAACAGTAACTTGTATTTCCTTCCATAGGAATCCATTGTGTGGTTTTCACCAGAAAAGCTTCTAAGTGTCCAATTTTGAAACGTACAAATATTCCTCTAAAATCAGTTGAACTACGAATTCCCATTTACTCACCTGTTATCAGGAGAGAACCCAGGGCTGCATCTTTTAGCCCAGCACTGACCCTGAAAAGTAATTCTTAGCGGATTTACCAGTAACTTGTATTTCCTTCCATAGGAACCCATTGTGTGGTTTTCAACAGAAATGTTTCTAAGTGTCCAATTTTGAAACGTACAAATATTCCTCTAAAATCAGCAAAACTACGAATTCCGATTCACTCACCTGTTATCAACAGAGAACCCAGTGCTGCATCTTTTAGACCAGCACTCACATTGAAAAGTAATTCTAAGCGTACTTACCAGTAACTTGTTTTTCCTTCCATAGGAATCATTGTGTGGTTTTCAGCAGAAAAGTTTCTAAGTGTCCAATTTTGAAACGTACAAATATTCCTCTAAAATCAGTTGAACTACGAATTCCGATTTACTCACCTGTTATCAGGAGAGAATCCAGGGCTGGATCTTTCAGCCCAGCACTGACCCTGAAAAGTAATTCTAAGCGTACTTACCAGTAACTTGTATTTCCTTCCATAGGAATCCATTGTGTGGTTTTCACTAGAAAAGTTTCTAAGTGTCCAATTTTGAAACGTTCAAATATTCCTCTAAAATCAGCGGAACTACGAATTCCGATTTACTCACCTGTTATCAGGAGAGAAACCAGGGTTGCATCTTTTAGCCCAGCACTGACCCTGAAAAGTAATTCTAAGCATACTTACCAGTAACTTGTATTTCCTTCCATAGGAATCCATTGTGTGGTTTTCACTAGAAAAGTTTCTAAGTGTCCATTTTTGAAACGTACAAATATTCATCTACAATCAGCTGAACTACGAATTCCGATTTACTCACCTGTTAGCAAGAGAGAACCCAGTGCTGCATCTTTTAGACCAGCACTGACCCTGAAAAGTAATTCTAAGCGTACTTACCAGTAACTTGTATTTCTTTCCATCGGAATCATTGTGTGGTTTTCAGCAGAAAAGTTTCTAAGTGTCCAATTTTGAAACGTACAAATATTCCTCTAAAATCAGCCGAACTACAAATTCCAATTTACTCACCTGTTATCAGGAGAGAACCTAGGGCTGCATCTTTTAGCCCAGCACTGACCTTGAAAAGTAATTCTAAGCCTACTTAACAGTAACTTGTATTTCCTTCCATAGGAATCATTGTGTGGTTTTCACCAGAAAAGTTTCTACGTGTCCTATTTTGAAACGTACAAATATTCCTCTAAAATCAGCCAAACTACGAATTCCGATTGACTCACCTGTTATCTAGAGAGAACCCAGTGCTGCATCTTTTAGACCAGCATTGACATTGAAAAGTAATTCTAAGCGTACTTACCAGTAACTTGTATTTCTTTCCATCGGAATCATTGTGTGATTTTCAGCAGAAAAGTTTCTAAGTGTCCAATTTTGAAACGTACAAATATTCCTCTAAAATCAGCCGAACAACAAATTACAATTTACTCACCTGTTATCAGGAGAGAACCCAGGGCTGCATCTTTTAGCACAGCACTGACCCTGAAAAGTAATTCTAACCGTACTTAAGAGTAACTTGTATTTCCTTCCATAGGAATCCATTGTGTGGTTTTCACCAGAAAAGTTTCTAAGTGTCCATTTTTGAAACGTACAAATATTCCTCTAAAATCAGCCGAACCATGCATTCCGAATTACTCACCTGTTTTCAAGAAAGATTCCAGTGCTGCATCTTTTAGACCATCACTGACTCTGAAATGTAATTCTAAGCATACTTAAAGGTAACTTGTATTTCCTTCCATAGGAATCCATTGTGTGGTTTTCACCAGAAAAGCTTCTAAGTGTCCAATTTTGAAACGTACAAATATTCCTCTAAAATCAGTTGAACTACGAATTCCGATTTACTCACCTGTTATCAGGAGAGAACCCAGGGCTGCATCTTTTATCCCAGCACTGACCCTGAAAAGTAATTCTTAGCGTATTTACCAGTAACTTGTATTTCCTTTCATAGGAATCCATTGTTTGGTTTTCAACAGAAATGTTTCTAAGTGTCCAATTTTGAAACGTACAAATATTCCTCTAAAATCAGCAAAACTATGAATTCCGATTGACTCACCTGTTATCAACAGAGAACCCAGTGCTGCATCTTTTAGACCAGCACTGACATTGAAAAGTAATTCTAAGCGTACTTACCAGTAACTTGTTTTTCCTTCCATAGGAATCATTGTGTGGTTTTCAGCAGAAAAGTTTCTAAGTGTCCAATTTTGAAATGTACAAATATTCCTCTTAAATCAGTTGAACTACGAATTCCGATTTACTCACCTGTTATCAGGAGAGAACCCAGGGCTGCATCTTTTAGCCCAGCACTGACCCTGAAAAGTAATTCTTAGCGTATTTACCAGTAACTTGTATTTCCTTCCATAGGAATCCATTGTGTGGTTTTCAACAGAAATGTTTCTAAGTGTCCAATTTTGAAACGTACAAATATTCCTCTAAAATCAGCAAAACTATGAATTCCGATTGACTCACCTGTTATCAACAGAGAACCCAGTGCTGCATCTTTTAGACCAGCACTGACATTGAAAAGTAATTCTAAGCGTACTTACCAGTAACTTGTTTTTCCTTCCATAGGAATCATTGTGTGGTTTTCAGCAGAAAAGTTTCTAAGTGTCCAATTTTGAAATGTACAAATATTCCTCTAAAATCAGTTGAACTACGAATTCCGATTTACTCACCTGTTATCAGGAGAGAACCCAGGGCTGCATCTTTCAGCCCAGCACTGACCCTGAAAAGTAATTCTAAGCGTACTTACCAGTAACTTGTATTTCCTTCCGTAGGAATCCATTGTGTGGTTTTCACTAGAAAAGTTTCTAAGTGTCCAATTTTGAAACGTTCAAATATTCCTCTAAAATCAGCGGAACTACGAATTCCGATTTACTCACCTGTTATCAGGAGAGAAACCAGGGTTGCATCTTTTAGCCCAGCACTGACCCTGAAAAGTAATTCTAAGCGTACTTACCAGTAACTTGTATTTCCTTCCATAGGAATCCATTGTGTGGTTTTCACTAGAAAAGTTTCTAAGTGTCCATTTTTGAAACGTACAAATATTCATCTACAATCAGCTGAACTCCGAATTCCGATTTACTCACCTGTTATCAAGAGAGAACCCAGTGCTGCATCTTTTAGACCACCACTGACCCTGAAAAGTAATTCTAAGCGTACTTACCAGTAACTTATATTTCTTTCCATCTGAATCATTGTATGGTTTTCAGCAGAAAAGTTTCTAAGTGTCTAATTTTGAAACGTACAAATATTCCTCTAAAATCAGCCGAACTACAAATTCCAATTTACTCACCTGTTATCAGGAGAGAACCTAGGGCTGCATCTTTTAGCCCAGCACTGACCCTGAAAAGTAATTCTAAGCATACTTAACAGTAACTTGTATTTCCTTCCATAGGAATCCATTGTGTGGTTTTCACCAGAAAAGTTTCTAAGTGTCCATTTTTGAAACATACAAATATTCCTCTAAAATCAGCCGAACTACGCATTCCGAATTACTCACCTGTTTTCAAGAGAGATTCCAGTGCTGCATCTTTTAGACCATCACTGACTCTGAAATGTAATTCTAAGAATACTTAACAGTAACTTGTATTTCCTTCCATAGGAATCCATTTTGTGGTTTTCACCAGAAAAGCTTCTAAGTGTCCAATTTTGAAACGTACAAATATTCCTCTAAAATCAGTTGAACTACGAATTCCGATTTAATCACCTGTTATCAGGAGAGAACCCAGGGCTGCATCTTTTAGCCCAGCACTGACCCTGAAAAGTAATTCTTAGCGTATTTACCAGTAACTTGTATTTACTTACATAGGAATCCATTGTTTGGTTTTCAACAGAAATGTTTCTAAGTGTCCAATTTTGAAACGTACGTATATTCCTCTAAAATCAGCAAAACTATGAATTCCGATTGACTCACCTGTTATCAACAGAGAACCCAGTGCTGCATCTTTTAGACCAGCACTGACATTGAAAAGTAATTCTAAGCGTACTTACCAGTAACTTGTTTTTCCTTCCATAGGAATCCATTGTGTGGTTTTCAACAGAAATGTTTCTAAGTGTCCAATTTTGAAACGTACGTATATTCCTCTAAAATCAGTTGAACTACGAATTCCGATTTACTCACCTGTTATCAGGAGAGAACCCAGGGCTGCATCTTTCAGCCCAGCACTGACCCTGAAAAGTAATTATAAGCGTACTTACCAGTAACTTGTATTTCCTTCCATAGGAATCCATTGTGTGGTTTTCACTAGAAAAGTTTCTAAGTGTCCAATTTTGAAACGTTCAAATATTCCTCTAAAATCAGCGGAACTACGAATTCCGATTTACTCACCTGTTATCAGGAGAGAAACCAAGGTTGCATCTTTTAGCCGAGCTCTGCCCCTGAAAAGTAATTCTAAGCGTACTTACCAATAACTTGTATTTCCTTCCATAGGAATCCATTGTGTGGTTTTCACTAGAAAAGTTTCTAAGTGTCCATTTTTGAAACGTACAAATATTCATCTACAATCAGCTGAACTACGAATTCCGATTTACTCACCTGTTATCAAGAGAGAACCCAGTGCTGCATCTTTTAGACCAGCACTGACCCTGAAAAGTAATTCTAAGCGTACTTACCAGTAACTTGTATTTCTTTCCATCGGAATCATTGTGTGGTTTTCAGCAGAAAAGTTTCTAAGTGTCCAATTTTGAAACGTACAAATATTCCTCTAAAATCAGCCGAACTACACATTACGATTTACTCACCTGTTATCAGGAGAGAACCTAGGGCTGCATCTTTTAGCCCAGCACTGACCCTGAAAAGTAATTCTAAGCGTACTTAACAGTAACTTGTATTTCCTTCCATAGGAATCATTGTGTGGTTTTCACCAGAAAAGTTTCTACGTGTCCATTTTTGAAACATACAAATATTCCTCTAAAATCAGCCGAACTACGAATTCCGAATTACTCACCTGTTATCAAGGGAGAACCCAGTGCTGCATCTTTTAGACCAGCACTGACTCTGAAAAGTAATTCTTAGCGTACTTACCAGTAACTTGTATTTCCTTCCATAGGAATCCATTGTGTGGTTTTCACTAGAAAAGTTTCTAAGTGTCCAATTTTGAAACGTTCAAATATTCCTCTAAAATCAGCGGAACTACGAATTCCGATTTACTCACCTGTTATCAGGAGAGAAACCAAGGTTGCATCTTTTAGCCGAGCTCTGCCCCTGAAAAGTAATTCTAAGCGTACTTACCAATAACTTGTATTTCCTTCCATAGGAATCCATTGTGTGGTTTTCACTAGAAAAGTTTCTAAGTGTCCATTTTTGAAACGTACAAATATTCATCTACAATCAGCTGAACTACGAATTCCGATTTACTCACCTGTTATCAAGAGAGAACCCAGTGCTGCATCTTTTAGACCAGCACTGACCCTGAAAAGTAATTCTAAGCGTACTTACCAGTAACTTGTATTTCTTTCCATCGGAATCATTGTGTGGTTTTCAGCAGAAAAGTTTCTAAGTGTCCAATTTTGAAATGTACAAATATTCCTCTTAAATCAGTTGAACTACGAATTCCGATTTACTCACCTGTTATCAGGAGAGAACCCAGGGCTGCATCTTTTAGCCCAGCACTGACCCTGAAAAGTAATTCTTAGCGTATTTACCAGTAACTTGTATTTCCTTCCATAGGAATCCATTGTGTGGTTTTCAACAGAAATGTTTCTAAGTGTCCAATTTTGAAACGTACAAATATTCCTCTAAAATCAGCAAAACTATGAATTCCGATTGACTCACCTGTTATCAACAGAGAACCCAGTGCTGCATCTTTTAGACCAGCACTGACATTGAAAAGTAATTCTAAGCGTACTTACCAGTAACTTGTTTTTCCTTCCATAGGAATCATTGTGTGGTTTTCAGCAGAAAAGTTTCTAAGTGTCCAATTTTGAAATGTACAAATATTCCTCTAAAATCAGTTGAACTACGAATTCCGATTTACTCACCTGTTATCAGGAGAGAACCCAGGGCTGCATCTTTCAGCCCAGCACTGACCCTGAAAAGTAATTCTAAGCGTACTTACCAGTAACTTGTATTTCCTTCCGTAGGAATCCATTGTGTGGTTTTCACTAGAAAAGTTTCTAAGTGTCCAATTTTGAAACGTTCAAATATTCCTCTAAAATCAGCGGAACTACGAATTCCGATTTACTCACCTGTTATCAGGAGAGAAACCAGGGTTGCATCTTTTAGCCCAGCACTGACCCTGAAAAGTAATTCTAAGCGTACTTACCAGTAACTTGTATTTCCTTCCATAGGAATCCATTGTGTGGTTTTCACTAGAAAAGTTTCTAAGTGTCCATTTTTGAAACGTACAAATATTCATCTACAATCAGCTGAACTCCGAATTCCGATTTACTCACCTGTTATCAAGAGAGAACCCAGTGCTGCATCTTTTAGACCACCACTGACCCTGAAAAGTAATTCTAAGCGTACTTACCAGTAACTTATATTTCTTTCCATCTGAATCATTGTATGGTTTTCAGCAGAAAAGTTTCTAAGTGTCTAATTTTGAAACGTACAAATATTCCTCTAAAATCAGCCGAACTACAAATTCCAATTTACTCACCTGTTATCAGGAGAGAACCTAGGGCTGCATCTTTTAGCCCAGCACTGACCCTGAAAAGTAATTCTAAGCATACTTAACAGTAACTTGTATTTCCTTCCATAGGAATCCATTGTGTGGTTTTCACCAGAAAAGTTTCTAAGTGTCCATTTTTGAAACATACAAATATTCCTCTAAAATCAGCCGAACTACGCATTCCGAATTACTCACCTGTTTTCAAGAGAGATTCCAGTGCTGCATCTTTTAGACCATCACTGACTCTGAAATGTAATTCTAAGAATACTTAACAGTAACTTGTATTTCCTTCCATAGGAATCCATTTTGTGGTTTTCACCAGAAAAGCTTCTAAGTGTCCAATTTTGAAACGTACAAATAATCCTCTAAAATCAGTTGAACTACGAATTCCGATTTAATCACCTGTTATCAGGAGAGAACCCAGGGCTGCATCTTTTAGCCCAGCACTGACCCTGAAAAGTAATTCTTAGCGTATTTACCAGTAACTTGTATTTACTTACATAGGAATCCATTGTTTGGTTTTCAACAGAAATGTTTCTAAGTGTCCAATTTTGAAACGTACGTATATTCCTCTAAAATCAGCAAAACTATGAATTCCGATTGACTCACCTGTTATCAACAGAGAACCCAGTGCTGCATCTTTTAGACCAGCACTGACATTGAAAAGTAATTCTAAGCGTACTTACCAGTAACTTGTTTTTCCTTCCATAGGAATCATTGTGTGGTTTTCACTAGAAAAGTTTCTAAGTGTGCAATTTTGAAACGTTCAAACATTCCTCTAAAATCAGCGGAACTACGAATTCCGATTTACTCACCTGTTATCAGGAGAGAAACCAGGGTTGCATCTTTTAGCCCAGCACTGACCCTGAAAAGTAATTCTAATCGTACTTACCAGTAACTTGTATTTCCTTCCATAGGAATCCATTGTGTGGTTTTCACTAGAAAAGTTTCTAAGTGTCCATTTTTGAAACGTACAAATATTCATCTACAATCAGCTGAACTACGAATTCCGATTTACTCACCTGTTATCAAGAGAGAACCCAGTGCTGCATATTTTAGACCAGCACTGACCCTGAAAAGTAATTCTAAGCGTACTTACCAGTAACTTGTATTTCTTTCCATCGGAATCATTGTGTGGTTTTCAGCAGAAAATTTTCCAAGTGTCCAATTTTGAAACATACAAATATTCCTCTAAAATCAGCCGAACTACAAATTCCAATTTACTCACCTGTTATCAGGAGAGAACCTAGGGCTGCATCTTTGAGCCCAGCACTGACCCTGAAAAGTAATTCTAAGCATACTTAACAGTAACTTGTATTTCCTTCCATAGGAATCATTGTGTGGTTTTCACCAGAAAAGTTTCTACGTGTCCTATTTTGAAACGTACAAATATTCCTCTAAAATCAGCCAAACTACGAATTCCGATTGACTCACCTGTTATCTAGAGAGAACCCAGTGCTGCATCTTTTAGACCAGCATTGACATTGAAAAGTAATTCTAAGCGTACTTACCAGTAACTTGTTTTTCATTCCATAGGAATCATTGTGTGGTTTTCAGCAGAAAAGTTTCTAAGTGTCCAAATTTGAAATGTACAAATATTCCTCTAAAATCAGCCGAACTATGAATTCCGATTTACTCACCTGTTAGGAGAGAACCCAGGGCTGCATCTTTTAGCCCAGCACTGACCCTGAAAAGTAATTCAAAGCGTACTTAAGAGTAACTTGTATTTCCTTCCATAGGAATCCATTGTGTGGTTTTCACCAGAAAAGTTTCTAAGTGTCCATTTTTGAAACGTACAAATATTCCCCTAAAATCACCCGAACTACGCATTCCGAATTACTCACCTGTTTTCAAGAGAGATTCCAGTGCTGCATCTTTTAGACCATCACTGACTCTGAAATGTAAATCTAAGCATACTTAACAGTAACTTGTATTTCATTCCATAGGAATCCATTGTGTGGTTTTCACCAGAAAAGCTTCTAAGTGTCCAATTTTGAAACGTACAAATATTCCTATAAAATCAGTTGAACTACGAATTCCGATTTACTCACCAGTTATCAGGAGAGAACCCAGGGCTGCATCTTTTAGCCCAGCACTGACCCTGAAAAGTAATTCTTAGCGTATTTACCAGTAACTTGTATTTCCTTCCATAGGAATCCATTGTGTGGTTTTCAACAGAAATGTTTCTAAGTGTCCAATTTTGAAACGTACAAATATTCCTCTAAAATCAGCCAAACTACGAATTTTGATTGACTCACCTGTTATCAACAGAGAACCCAGTGCTGCATCTTTTAGACCAGCACTGACATTGAAAAGTAATTCTAAGCGTACTTACCAGTAACTTGTTTTTCCTTCCATAGGAATCATTGTGTGGTTTTCAGCAGAAAAGTTTCTAAGTGTTTAATTTTGAAACGTACAAATATTCCTCTAAAATCAGTTGAACTACGAATTCCGATTTACTCACCTGTTATCAGGAGAGAACCCAGGGCTGCATCTTTCAGCCCAGCACTGACCCTGAAAAGTAATTATAAGCGTACTTACCAGTAACTTGTATTTCCTTCCATAGGAATCCATTGTGTGGTTTTCACTAGAAAAGTTTCTAAGTGTCCAATTTTGAAACGTTCAAATATTCCTCTAAAATCAGCGGAACTACGAATTCCGATTTACTCACCTGTTATCAGGAGAGAAACCAAGGTTGCATCTTTTAGCCGAGCTCTGCCCCTGAAAAGTAATTCTAAGCGTACTTACCAATAACTTGTATTTCCTTCCATAGGAATCCATTGTGTGGTTTTCACTAGAAAAGTTTCTAAGTGTCCATTTTTGAAACGTACAAATATTCATCTACAATCAGCTGAACTACGAATTCCGATTTACTCACCTGTTATCAAGAGAGAACCCAGTGCTGCATCTTTTAGACCAGCACTGACCCTGAAAAGTAATTCTAAGCGTACTTACCAGTAACTTGTATTTCTTTCCATCGGAATCATTGTGTGGTTTTCAGCAGAAAAGTTTCTAAGTGTCCAATTTTGAAACGTACAAATATTCCTCTAAAATCAGCCGAACTACACATTACGATTTACTCACCTGTTATCAGGAGAGAACCTAGGGCTGCATCTTTTAGCCCAGCACTGACCCTGAAAAGTAATTCTAAGCGTACTTAACAGTAACTTGTATTTCCTTCCATAGGAATCATTGTGTGGTTTTCACCAGAAAAGTTTCTACGTGTCCAATTTTGAAACGTACAAATATTCCTATAAAATCAGTTGAACTACGAATTCCGATTTACTCACCAGTTATCAGGAGAGAACCCAGGGCTGCATCTTTTAGCCCAGCACTGACCCTGAAAAGTAATTCTTAGCGTATTTACCAGTAACTTGTATTTCCTTCCATAGGAATCCATTGTGTGGTTTTCAACAGAAATGTTTCTAAGTGTCCAATTTTGAAACGTACAAATATTCCTCTAAAATCAGCCAAACTACGAATTTTGATTGACTCACCTGTTATCAACAGAGAACCCAGTGCTGCATCTTTTAGACCAGCACTGACATTGAAAAGTAATTCTAAGCGTACTTACCAGTAACTTGTTTTTCCTTCCATAGGAATCATTGTGTGGTTTTCAGCAGAAAAGTTTCTAAGTGTTTAATTTTGAAACGTACAAATATTCCTCTAAAATCAGTTGAACTACGAATTCCGATTTACTCACCTGTTATCAGGAGAGAACCC
This sequence comes from Triturus cristatus, assembly GCF_964204655.1. Classification (NCBI taxonomy): domain Eukaryota; kingdom Metazoa; phylum Chordata; class Amphibia; order Caudata; family Salamandridae; genus Triturus; species Triturus cristatus. The sequence continues at coordinate 1,475,525 of NW_028187292.1, forward strand.
AGGGCTGCATCTTTCAGCCCAGCACTGACCCTGAAAAGTAATTATAAGCGTACTTACCAGTAACTTGTATTTCCTTCCATAGGAATCCATTGTGTGGTTTTCACTAGAAAAGTTTCTAAGTGTCCAATTTTGAAACGTTCAAATATTCCTCTAAAATCAGCGGAACTACGAATTCCGATTTACTCACCTGTTATCAGGAGAGAAACCAAGGTTGCATCTTTTAGCCGAGCTCTGCCCCTGAAAAGTAATTCTAAGCGTACTTACCAATAACTTGTATTTCCTTCCATAGGAATCCATTGTGTGGTTTTCACTAGAAAAGTTTCTAAGTGTCCATTTTTGAAACGTACAAATATTCATCTACAATCAGCTGAACTACGAATTCCGATTTACTCACCTGTTATCAAGAGAGAACCCAGTGCTGCATCTTTTAGACCAGCACTGACCCTGAAAAGTAATTCTAAGCGTACTTACCAGTAACTTGTATTTCTTTCCATCGGAATCATTGTGTGGTTTTCAGCAGAAAAGTTTCTAAGTGTCCAATTTTGAAACGTACAAATATTCCTCTAAAATCAGCCGAACTACACATTACGATTTACTCACCTGTTATCAGGAGAGAACCTAGGGCTGCATCTTTTAGCCCAGCACTGACCCTGAAAAGTAATTCTAAGCGTACTTAACAGTAAATTGTACTTCCTTCCATAGTAATCATTGTGTGGTTTTCACCAGCAAAGTTTCTACGTGTCCATTTTTGAAACATACAAATATTCCTCTAAAATCAGCCGAACTACGAATTCCGAATTACTCACCTGTTATCAAGGGAGAACCCAGTGCTGCATCTTTTAGACCAGCACTGACTCTGAAAAGTAATTCTTAGCGTACTTACCAGTAACTTGTATTTCTTTCCATCGGAATCATTCTGTGGTTTTCAGCAGAAAAGTTTCTAAGTGTCCAATTTTGAAACGTACAAATATTCCTCTAAAATCAGCCGAACTACACATTCCGATTTACTCACCTGTTATCAGGAGAGAACCTAGGGCTGCATCTTTTAGCCCAGCACTGACCCTGAAAAGTAATTCTAAGCGTACTTAACAGTAACTTGTATTTCCTTCCATAGGAATCATTGTGTGGTTTTCACCAGAAAAGTTTCTACGTGTCCATTTTTGAAACGTACAAACATTCCTCTAAAATCAGTTAAACTACGAATTGCGATTTACTCACCTGTTATCAGGAGAGAACCCATGGCTGCATCTTTTAGCACAGCACTGACCCTGAAAAGTAGTTCTAAGAGAACTTACCAGTAACTTGTATTTCCTTCCATAGGAATCCATTGTGTGGTTTTCACCAGAAAAGTTTCTAAGTGTCCATTTTTGAAACGTACAAATATTCATCTACAATCAGCTGAACTACGAATTCCGATTTACTCACCTGTTATCAAGAGAGAACCCAGTGCTGCATCTTTTAGACCAGCACTGACCCTGAAAAGTAATTCTAAGCGTACTTACCAGTAACTTGTATTTCCTTCCATAGGAATCATTGTGTGGTTTTCAGCAGAAAAGTTTCTAAGTTTCCAATTTTGAAACGTTGCAAATATTCCTCTAAAATCAGTTGAACCACGAATTTCGATTTACTCACCTGTTATCAGGAGAGAACCCAGGGCTGCATCTTTTAGCACAGCACTGACCCTGAAAAGTAATTCTAAGCGTACTTAAGAGTAACTTGTATTTCCTTCCATAGGAATCCATTGTGTGGTTTTCACCAGAAAAGCTTCCAAGTGTCCAATTTTGAAACGTACAAATATTCCTCTAAAATCAGTTGAACTACAAATTCCGATTTACTCACCTGTTATCAGGAGAGAACCCAGGGCTGCATCTTTTAGCCCAGCACTGACTTGAAAAGTAATTCTTAGCGTATTTACCAGTAACTTGTATTTCATTCCATAGGAATCCATTGTGTGGTTTTCAACAGAAATGTTTCTAAGTGTCCAATTTTAAAACGTACAAATATTCCTCTAAAATCAGCAAAACTACGAATTCCGATTGACTCACCTGTTATCAACAGAGAACCCAGTACTGCATCTTTTAGACCAGCACTGACATTGAAAAGTAATTCTAAGCGTACTTACCAGTAACTTGTTTTTCCTTCCATAGGAATCATTGTGTGGTTTTCAGCAGAAAAGTTTCTAAGTTTCCAATTTTGAAATCTACAAATATTCCTCTAAAATCAGTTGAACTACGAATTCCGATTTACTCACCTGTTATCAGGAGAGAACCCAGGGCTGCATCTTTTAGCCCAGCACTGACCCTGAAAAGTAATTCTTAGCGTATTTACCAGTAACTTGTATTTCCTTCCATAGGAATCCATTGTGTGGTTTTCAACAGAAATGTTTCTAAGTGTACAATTTTGAAACGTACAAATATTCCTCTAAAATCAGCAAAACTATGAATTCCGATTGACTCACCTGTTATCAACAGAGAACCCAGTGCTGCATCTTTTAGACCAGCACTGACATTGAAAAGTAATTCTAAGCGTACTTGCAAGTAACTTGTTTTTCCTTCCATAGGAATCATTGTGTGGTTTTCAGCAGAAAAGTTTCTAAGTGTCAAATTTCGAAACGTGTTGAACTACGAATTCTGATTTACTCACCTGTTATCAGGAGAGAACCCGGGACTGCATCTTTTAGCCCAGCACTGACCCTGAAAAGTAATTCTAAGCGTACTTACCAGTAACTTGTATTTCCTTCTATAGGAATCCATTGTGTGGTTTTCACTAGAAAAGTTTCTAAGTGTCCATTTTTGAAACGTTCAAATATTCCTCTAAAATCAGCGGAACTACGAATTCCGATTTACTCACCTGTTATCAGGAGAGAAACCAGGGTTGCATCTTTTATCCCAGCACTGACCCTGAAAAGTAATTCTAAGCGTACTTACCAGTAACTTGTATTTACTTCCATAGGAATCCATTGTGTGGTTTTCACTAGAAAAGTTTCTAAGTGTCCATTTTTGAAACGTACAAATATTCATCTACAATCAGATGAACTACGAATTCCGATTTACTCACCTGTTATCAAGAGAGAACCCAGTGCTGCATCTTTTAGACCAGCACAGACCCTGAAAAGTAATTCTAAGCGTACTTACCAGTAACTTGTATTTCCTTCCATAGGAATCATTGTGTGGTTTTCAGCAGAAAAGTTTCTAAGTTTCCAATTTTGAAACGTTGCAAATATTCTTCTAAAATCAGTTGAACCACGAATTCCGATTTACTCACCTGTTATCAGGAGAGAACCCAGGGCTGCATCTTTTAGCACAGCACTGACCCTGAAAAGTAATTCTAATCGTACTTAAGAGTAACTTGTATTTCCTTCCATAGGAATCCATTGTGTGGTTTTCACCAGAAAAGTTTCTAAGTGTCCATTTTTGAAACGTACAAATATTCCTCTAAAATCAGCCAAACTACGCATTCCGAATTACTCACCTGTTTTCAAGAGAGATTCCAGTGCTGCATCTTTTAGACCATCACTGACTCTGAAATGTAATTCTAAGCGTACTTAACAGTAACTTGTATTTCCTTCCATAGGAATCCATTGTGTGGTTTTCACCAGAAAAGCTTCTAAGTGTCCAATTTTGAAACGTACAAATATTCCTCTAAAATCAGTTGAACTACGAATTCCCATTTACTCACCTGTTATCAGGAGAGAACCCAGGGCTGCATCTTTTAGCCCAGCACTGACCCTGAAAAGTAATTCTTAGCGGATTTACCAGTAACTTGTATTTCCTTCCATAGGAACCCATTGTGTGGTTTTCAACAGAAATGTTTCTAAGTGTCCAATTTTGAAACGTACAAATATTCCTCTAAAATCAGCAAAACTACGAATTCCGATTCACTCACCTGTTATCAACAGAGAACCCAGTGCTGCATCTTTTAGACCAGCACTCACATTGAAAAGTAATTCTAAGCGTACTTACCAGTAACTTGTTTTTCCTTCCATAGGAATCATTGTGTGGTTTTCAGCAGAAAAGTTTCTAAGTGTCCAATTTTGAAACGTACAAATATTCCTCTAAAATCAGTTGAACTACGAATTCCGATTTACTCACCTGTTATCAGGAGAGAATCCAGGGCTGGATCTTTCAGCCCAGCACTGACCCTGAAAAGTAATTCTAAGCGTACTTACCAGTAACTTGTATTTCCTTCCATAGGAATCCATTGTGTGGTTTTCACTAGAAAAGTTTCTAAGTGTCCAATTTTGAAACGTTCAAATATTCCTCTAAAATCAGCGGAACTACGAATTCCGATTTACTCACCTGTTATCAGGAGAGAAACCAGGGTTGCATCTTTTAGCCCAGCACTGACCCTGAAAAGTAATTCTAAGCATACTTACCAGTAACTTGTATTTCCTTCCATAGGAATCCATTGTGTGGTTTTCACTAGAAAAGTTTCTAAGTGTCCATTTTTGAAACGTACAAATATTCATCTACAATCAGCTGAACTACGAATTCCGATTTACTCACCTGTTAGCAAGAGAGAACCCAGTGCTGCATCTTTTAGACCAGCACTGACCCTGAAAAGTAATTCTAAGCGTACTTACCAGTAACTTGTATTTCTTTCCATCGGAATCATTGTGTGGTTTTCAGCAGAAAAGTTTCTAAGTGTCCAATTTTGAAACGTACAAATATTCCTCTAAAATCAGCCGAACTACAAATTCCAATTTACTCACCTGTTATCAGGAGAGAACCTAGGGCTGCATCTTTTAGCCCAGCACTGACCTTGAAAAGTAATTCTAAGCCTACTTAACAGTAACTTGTATTTCCTTCCATAGGAATCATTGTGTGGTTTTCACCAGAAAAGTTTCTACGTGTCCTATTTTGAAACGTACAAATATTCCTCTAAAATCAGCCAAACTACGAATTCCGATTGACTCACCTGTTATCTAGAGAGAACCCAGTGCTGCATCTTTTAGACCAGCATTGACATTGAAAAGTAATTCTAAGCGTACTTACCAGTAACTTGTATTTCTTTCCATCGGAATCATTGTGTGATTTTCAGCAGAAAAGTTTCTAAGTGTCCAATTTTGAAACGTACAAATATTCCTCTAAAATCAGCCGAACAACAAATTACAATTTACTCACCTGTTATCAGGAGAGAACCCAGGGCTGCATCTTTTAGCACAGCACTGACCCTGAAAAGTAATTCTAACCGTACTTAAGAGTAACTTGTATTTCCTTCCATAGGAATCCATTGTGTGGTTTTCACCAGAAAAGTTTCTAAGTGTCCATTTTTGAAACGTACAAATATTCCTCTAAAATCAGCCGAACCATGCATTCCGAATTACTCACCTGTTTTCAAGAAAGATTCCAGTGCTGCATCTTTTAGACCATCACTGACTCTGAAATGTAATTCTAAGCATACTTAACAGTAACTTGTATTTCCTTCCATAGGAATCCATTGTGTGGTTTTCACCAGAAAAGCTTCTAAGTGTCCAATTTTGAAACGTACAAATATTCCTCTAAAATCAGTTGAACTACGAATTCCGATTTACTCACCTGTTATCAGGAGAGAACCCAGGGCTGCATCTTTTATCCCAGCACTGACCCTGAAAAGTAATTCTTAGCGTATTTACCAGTAACTTGTATTTCCTTTCATAGGAATCCATTGTTTGGTTTTCAACAGAAATGTTTCTAAGTGTCCAATTTTGAAACGTACAAATATTCCTCTAAAATCAGCAAAACTATGAATTCCGATTGACTCACCTGTTATCAACAGAGAACCCAGTGCTGCATCTTTTAGACCAGCACTGACATTGAAAAGTAATTCTAAGCGTACTTACCAGTAACTTGTTTTTCCTTCCATAGGAATCATTGTGTGGTTTTCAGCAGAAAAGTTTCTAAGTGTCCAATTTTGAAATGTACAAATATTCCTCTTAAATCAGTTGAACTACGAATTCCGATTTACTCACCTGTTATCAGGAGAGAACCCAGGGCTGCATCTTTTAGCCCAGCACTGACCCTGAAAAGTAATTCTTAGCGTATTTACCAGTAACTTGTATTTCCTTCCATAGGAATCCATTGTGTGGTTTTCAACAGAAATGTTTCTAAGTGTCCAATTTTGAAACGTACAAATATTCCTCTAAAATCAGCAAAACTATGAATTCCGATTGACTCACCTGTTATCAACAGAGAACCCAGTGCTGCATCTTTTAGACCAGCACTGACATTGAAAAGTAATTCTAAGCGTACTTACCAGTAACTTGTTTTTCCTTCCATAGGAATCATTGTGTGGTTTTCAGCAGAAAAGTTTCTAAGTGTCCAATTTTGAAATGTACAAATATTCCTCTAAAATCAGTTGAACTACGAATTCCGATTTACTCACCTGTTATCAGGAGAGAACCCAGGGCTGCATCTTTCAGCCCAGCACTGACCCTGAAAAGTAATTCTAAGCGTACTTACCAGTAACTTGTATTTCCTTCCGTAGGAATCCATTGTGTGGTTTTCACTAGAAAAGTTTCTAAGTGTCCAATTTTGAAACGTTCAAATATTCCTCTAAAATCAGCGGAACTACGAATTCCGATTTACTCACCTGTTATCAGGAGAGAAACCAGGGTTGCATCTTTTAGCCCAGCACTGACCCTGAAAAGTAATTCTAAGCGTACTTACCAGTAACTTGTATTTCCTTCCATAGGAATCCATTGTGTGGTTTTCACTAGAAAAGTTTCTAAGTGTCCATTTTTGAAACGTACAAATATTCATCTACAATCAGCTGAACTCCGAATTCCGATTTACTCACCTGTTATCAAGAGAGAACCCAGTGCTGCATCTTTTAGACCACCACTGACCCTGAAAAGTAATTCTAAGCGTACTTACCAGTAACTTATATTTCTTTCCATCTGAATCATTGTATGGTTTTCAGCAGAAAAGTTTCTAAGTGTCTAATTTTGAAACGTACAAATATTCCTCTAAAATCAGCCGAACTACAAATTCCAATTTACTCACCTGTTATCAGGAGAGAACCTAGGGCTGCATCTTTTAGCCCAGCACTGACCCTGAAAAGTAATTCTAAGCATACTTAACAGTAACTTGTATTTCCTTCCATAGGAATCCATTGTGTGGTTTTCACCAGAAAAGTTTCTAAGTGTCCATTTTTGAAACATACAAATATTCCTCTAAAATCAGCCGAACTACGCATTCCGAATTACTCACCTGTTTTCAAGAGAGATTCCAGTGCTGCATCTTTTAGACCATCACTGACTCTGAAATGTAATTCTAAGAATACTTAACAGTAACTTGTATTTCCTTCCATAGGAATCCATTTTGTGGTTTTCACCAGAAAAGCTTCTAAGTGTCCAATTTTGAAACGTACAAATATTCCTCTAAAATCAGTTGAACTACGAATTCCGATTTAATCACCTGTTATCAGGAGAGAACCCAGGGCTGCATCTTTTAGCCCAGCACTGACCCTGAAAAGTAATTCTTAGCGTATTTACCAGTAACTTGTATTTACTTACATAGGAATCCATTGTTTGGTTTTCAACAGAAATGTTTCTAAGTGTCCAATTTTGAAACGTACGTATATTCCTCTAAAATCAGCAAAACTATGAATTCCGATTGACTCACCTGTTATCAACAGAGAACCCAGTGCTGCATCTTTTAGACCAGCACTGACATTGAAAAGTAATTCTAAGCGTACTTACCAGTAACTTGTTTTTCCTTCCATAGGAATCATTGTGTGGTTTTCACTAGAAAAGTTTCTAAGTGTGCAATTTTGAAACGTTCAAACATTCCTCTAAAATCAGCGGAACTACGAATTCCGATTTACTCACCTGTTATCAGGAGAGAAACCAGGGTTGCATCTTTTAGCCCAGCACTGACCCTGAAAAGTAATTCTAATCGTACTTACCAGTAACTTGTATTTCCTTCCATAGGAATCCATTGTGTGGTTTTCACTAGAAAAGTTTCTAAGTGTCCATTTTTGAAACGTACAAATATTCATCTACAATCAGCTGAACTACGAATTCCGATTTACTCACCTGTTATCAAGAGAGAACCCAGTGCTGCATATTTTAGACCAGCACTGACCCTGAAAAGTAATTCTAAGCGTACTTACCAGTAACTTGTATTTCTTTCCATCGGAATCATTGTGTGGTTTTCAGCAGAAAATTTTCCAAGTGTCCAATTTTGAAACATACAAATATTCCTCTAAAATCAGCCGAACTACAAATTCCAATTTACTCACCTGTTATCAGGAGAGAACCTAGGGCTGCATCTTTGAGCCCAGCACTGACCCTGAAAAGTAATTCTAAGCATACTTAACAGTAACTTGTATTTCCTTCCATAGGAATCATTGTGTGGTTTTCACCAGAAAAGTTTCTACGTGTCCTATTTTGAAACGTACAAATATTCCTCTAAAATCAGCCAAACTACGAATTCCGATTGACTCACCTGTTATCTAGAGAGAACCCAGTGCTGCATCTTTTAGACCAGCATTGACATTGAAAAGTAATTCTAAGCGTACTTACCAGTAACTTGTTTTTCATTCCATAGGAATCATTGTGTGGTTTTCAGCAGAAAAGTTTCTAAGTGTCCAAATTTGAAATGTACAAATATTCCTCTAAAATCAGCCGAACTATGAATTCCGATTTACTCACCTGTTAGGAGAGAACCCAGGGCTGCATCTTTTAGCCCAGCACTGACCCTGAAAAGTAATTCAAAGCGTACTTAAGAGTAACTTGTATTTCCTTCCATAGGAATCCATTGTGTGGTTTTCACCAGAAAAGTTTCTAAGTGTCCATTTTTGAAACGTACAAATATTCCCCTAAAATCACCCGAACTACGCATTCCGAATTACTCACCTGTTTTCAAGAGAGATTCCAGTGCTGCATCTTTTAGACCATCACTGACTCTGAAATGTAAATCTAAGCATACTTAACAGTAACTTGTATTTCATTCCATAGGAATCCATTGTGTGGTTTTCACCAGAAAAGCTTCTAAGTGTCCAATTTTGAAACGTACAAATATTCCTATAAAATCAGTTGAACTACGAATTCCGATTTACTCACCAGTTATCAGGAGAGAACCCAGGGCTGCATCTTTTAGCCCAGCACTGACCCTGAAAAGTAATTCTTAGCGTATTTACCAGTAACTTGTATTTCCTTCCATAGGAATCCATTGTGTGGTTTTCAACAGAAATGTTTCTAAGTGTCCAATTTTGAAACGTACAAATATTCCTCTAAAATCAGCCAAACTACGAATTTCGATTGACTCACCTGTTATCAACAGAGAACCCAGTGCTGCATCTTTTAAACCAGCACTGACATTGAAAAGTAATTCTAAGCGTACTTACCAGTAACTTGTTTTTCCTTCCATAGGAATCATTGTGTGGTTTTCAGCAGAAAAGTTTCTAAGTGTTTAATTTTGAAACGTACAAATATTCCTCTAAAATCAGTTGAACTACGAATTCCGATTTACTCACCTGTTATCAGGAGAGAACCCAGGGCTGCATCTTTCAGCCCAGCACTGACCCTGAAAAGTAATTATAAGCGTACTTACCAGTAACTTGTATTTCCTTCCATAGGAATCCATTGTGTGGTTTTCACTAGAAAAGTTTCTAAGTGTCCAATTTTGAAACGTTCAAATATTCCTCTAAAATCAGCGGAACTACGAATTCCGATTTACTCACCTGTTATCAGGAGAGAAACCAAGGTTGCATCTTTTAGCCGAGCACTGCCCCTGAAAAGTAATTCTAAGCGTACTTACCAATAACTTGTATTTCCTTCCATAGGAATCCATTGTGTGGTTTTCACTAGAAAAGTTTCTAAGTGTCCATTTTTGAAACGTACAAATATTCATCTACAATCAGCTGAACTACGAATTCCGATTTACTCACCTGTTATCAAGAGAGAACCCAGTGCTGCATCTTTTAGACCAGCACTGACCCTGAAAAGTAATTCTAAGCGTACTTACCAGTAACTTGTATTTCTTTCCATCGGAATCATTGTGTGGTTTTCAGCAGAAAAGTTTCTAAGTGTCCAATTTTGAAACGTACAAATATTCCTCTAAAATCAGCCGAACTACACATTCCGATTTACTCACCTGTTATCAGGAGAGAACCTAGGGCTGCATCTTTTAGCCCAGCACTGACCCTGAAAAGTAATTCTAAGCGTACTTAACAGTAACTTGTATTTCCTTCCATAGGAATCATTGTGTGGTTTTCACCAGAAAAGTTTCTACGTGTCCATTTTTGAAACGTACAAATATTCCTCTAAAATCAGCCGAACTACGAATTCCGAATTACTCACCTGTTATCAAGGGAGAACCCAGTGCTGCATCTTTTAGACCAGCACTGACTCTGAAAAGTAATTCTTAGCGTACTTACCAGTAACTTGTATTTCTTTCCATCGGAATCATTCTGTGGTTTTCAGCAGAAAAGTTTCTAAGTGTCCAATTTTGAAACGTACAAATATTCCTCTAAAATCAGCCGAACTACACATTCCGATTTACTCACCTGTTATCAGGAGAGAACCTAGGGCTGCATCTTTTAGCCCAGCACTGACCCTGAAAAGTAATTCTAAGCGTACTTAACAGTAACTTGTATTTCCTTCCATAGGAATCATTGTGTGGTTTTCACCAGAAAAGTTTCTACGTGTCCATTTTTGAAACGTACAAATATTCCTCTAAAATCAGTTAAACTACGAATTGCGATTTACTCACCTGTTATCAGGAGAGAACCCATGGCTGCATCTTTTAGCACAGCACTGACCCTGAAAAGTAGTTCTAAGAGAACTTACCAGTAACTTGTATTTCCTTCCATAGGAATCCATTGTGTGGTTTTCACCAGAAAAGTTTCTAAGTGTCCATTTTTGAAACGTACAAATATTCATCTACAATCAGCTGAACTACGAATTCCGATTTACTCACCTGTTATCAAGAGAGAACCCAGTGCTGCATCTTTTAGACCAGCACTGACCCTGAAAAGTAATTCTAAGCGTACTTACCAGTAACTTGTATTTCCTTCCATAGGAATCATTGTGTGGTTTTCAGCAGAAAAGTTTCTAAGTTTCCAATTTTGAAACGTTGCAAATATTCCTCTAAAATCAGTTGAACCACGAATTTCGATTTACTCACCTGTTATCAGGAGAGAACCCAGGGCTGCATCTTTTAGCACAGCACTGACCCTGAAAAGTAATTCTAAGCGTACTTAAGAGTAACTTGTATTTCCTTCCATAGGAATCCATTGTGTGGTTTTCACCAGAAAAGCTTCCAAGTGTCCAATTTTGAAACGTACAAATATTCCTCTAAAATCAGTTGAACTACAAATTCCGATTTACTCACCTGTTATCAGGAGAGAACCCAGGGCTGCATCTTTTAGCCCAGCACTGACCCTGAAAAGTAATTCTTAGCGTATTTACCAGTAACTTGTATTTCATTCCATAGGAATCCATTGTGTGGTTTTCAACAGAAATGTTTCTAAGTGTCCAATTTTAAAACGTACAAATATTCCTCTAAAATCAGCAAAACTACGAATTCCGATTGACTCACCTGTTATCAACAGAGAACCCAGTACTGCATCTTTTAGACCAGCACTGACATTGAAAAGTAATTCTAAGCGTACTTACCAGTAACTTGTTTTTCCTTCCATAGGAATCATTGTGTGGTTTTCAGCAGAAAAGTTTCTAAGTTTCCAATTTTGAAATGTACAAATATTCCTCTAAAATCAGTTGAACTACGAATTCCGATTTACTCACCTGTTATCAGGAGAGAACCCAGGGCTGCATCTTTTAGCCCAGTACTGACCCTGAAAAGTAATTCTTAGCGTATTTACCAGTAACTTGTATTTCCTTCCATAGGAATCCATTGTGTGGTTTTCAACAGAAATGTTTCTAAGTGTACAATTTTGAAACGTACAAATATTCCTCTAAAATCAGCAAAACTATGAATTCCGATTGACTCACCTGTTATCAACAGAGAACCCAGTGCTGCATCTTTTAGACCAGCACTGACATTGAAAAGTAATTCTAAGCGTACTTGCAAGTAACTTGTTTTTCCTTCCATAGGAATCATTGTGTGGTTTTCAGCAGAAAAGTTTCTAAGTGTCAAATTTCGAAACGTGTTGAACTACGAATTCTGATTTACTCACCTGTTATCAGGAGAGAACCCGGGACTGCATCTTTTAGCCCAGCACTGACCCTGAAAAGTAATTCTAAGCGTACTTACCAGTAACTTGTATTTCCTTCTATAGGAATCCATTGTGTGGTTTTCACTAGAAAAGTTTCTAAGTGTCCATTTTTGAAACGTTCAAATATTCCTCTAAAATCAGCGGAACTACGAATTCCGATTTACTCACCTGTTATCAGGAGAGAAACCAGGGTTGCATCTTTTATCCCAGCTCTGACCCTGAAAATGTAATTCTAAGCGTACTTACCAGTAACTTGTATTTCCTTCCATAGGAATCCATTGTGTGGTTTTCACCAGAAAAGTTTCTAAGTGTCCATTTTTGAAACGTACAAATATTCATCTACAATCAGCTGAACTACAAATTCCGATTTACTCACCTGTTATCAGAAGAGAACCAAGGGCTGCATCTTTTAGCCCAGAACTGACCCTGAAAAGTAATTCAAAGCGTACTTACCAGTAACTTGTATTTCCTTCCATAGGAATCCATTGTGTGATTTTCACCAGGAAAGTTTCTAAGTGTCTATTTTTGAAATGTACAAATATTCCTCTAAAATCAACCGAACTACGAATTCTGAAATACTCACCTGTTATCAAGAGAGAAACCAGTGCTGCATCTTTTAGACCAGCACTGACTCTGAAATGTATTTCTAAGCATACTTAAGAGTAACTTGTATTTCCTTCCATAGGAATCCATTGTGTGGTTTTCACCAGAAAAGCTTCCAAGTGTCCAATTTTGAAACGTACAAATATTCCTCTAAAATCAGTTGAACTACGAATTCCGATTTACTCACCTGTTATCAGGAGAGAACCCAGGGCTGCATCTTTTAGCCCAGCACTGACCCTGAAAAGTAATTCTAAGCGTACTTACCAGTAACTTGTATTTCCTTTCATAGGAATCCATTGTGTGGTTTTCACCAGAAAAGTTTCTAAGTGTCCATTTTTGAAACATACAAATATTCCTCTAAAATCAGCCGAACTACGCATTCCGAATTACTCACCTGTTATCAAGAGAGAATTCAGTGCTGCATCTTTTAGACCATCACTGAGTCTGAAATGTAATTCTAAGCTTACTTAACAGTAACTTGTATTTCCTTCCATAGGAATCCATTGTGTGGTTTTCATCAGAAAAGTTTCGAAGTGTCCAATTTTGAAACGTACAAATATTCCTCTAGAATCAGTTGAACTATGAATTCCGATTTACTCACCTGTTATCACGAGAGAACCCAGGGCTGCATCTTTTAGCCCAGCACTGACCCTGAAATGTAATTCTTAGCGTACTTAACAGTAACTTGTATTTCCTTCCATAGGAATCCATTGTGTGGTTTTCACCAGAAAAGTTTCTAAGTGTCCATTTTTGAAACGTACAAATATTCCTCTAAAATCAGCCGAACTACAAACTCCGAAATACTCACCTGTTATCAAGAGAGAACCTAGTGCTGCATCTTTTAGACCAGCACTGACGCTGAAATGTAATTCTAAGCATACTTAAGAGTAACTTATATTTCCTTCCATAGGAATCCATTGTGTGGTTTTCACCAGAAAAGTTTCTAAGTGTCCAATTTTGAAACGTACAAATATTCCTCTAAAATCAGTTAAACTACGAATTCCGATTGACTCACCTGTTATCAACAGAGAACCCAGTGCTGCATCTTTTAGACCAGCACTGACATTGAAAAGTAATTCTAAGCGTACTTACCAGTAACTTGTTTTTCCTTCCATAGGAATAATTGTGTGGTTTTCAGCAGAAAAGTTTCTAAGTGTCCAATTTTGAAACGTACAAATATTCCTCTAAAATCAGTTAAACTACGAATTCCGATTTACTCACCTGTTATCAGGAGAGAAACCAGGGTTGCATCTTTTAGCCCAGCACTGAAACTGAAAAGTAATTCTAAGCGTACTTACCAGTAACTTGTATTTCCTTCCATAGGAATCCATAGTGTGGTTTTCACCAGAAAAGTTTCTAAGTGTCCATTTTTGAAACGTACAAATATTCATCCACAATCAGCTGAACTACGAATTCCGATTTACTCACCTGTTATCAAGAGAGAACCCAGTGCTGCATCTTTTAGACCAGCACTGACCCTGAAAAGTAATTCTAAGCGTACTTACCAGTAACTTGTATTTCCTTCCATAGGAATCATTGTGTGGTTTTCAGCAGAAAAGTTTCTAAGTGTCCAATTTTGAAACGTACAAATATTCCTCTAAAATCATCCGAACTGCAAATTCCGATTTACTCACCTGTTATCAGGAGAGAACCTAGGGCTGCATCTTTTAGCCCAGAACTGACCCTGAAAAGTAATTCAAAGCGTACTTACCAGTAACTTGTATTTCCTTCCATAGGAATCCATTGTGTGGTTTTCAGCAGAAAAGTTTCTAAGTGTCCATTTTTGAAACATACAAATATTCCTCTAAAATCAGCCGAACTACGAATTGCGAAATACTCACCTGTTATCAAGAGAGAACCCAGTGCTGCATCTTTTAGACCAGTACTGACCCTAAAAAGTAATTCTAAGCCTACTTACCAGTAACTTGTATTTCCTTTCATAGGAATCCATTGTGTGGTTTTCACCAGAAAAGTTTCTAAGTGTCCATTTTTGAAACGTACAAATATTCCGCTAAAATCAGCCGAACTACGCATTCCGAATTACTCACCTTTTATCAAGAGAGAATTCAGTGCTGCATCTTTTAGCCCAGCACTGACCCTGAAAAGTAATTCTTAGCGTATTTACCAGTAACTTGTATTTCCTTCCATAGGAATCCATTGTGTGGTTTTCAACAGAAAAGTTTCTAAGTGTCCAATTTTGAAACGTACAAATGTTCCTCTAAAATCAGCCAAACTACGAATTCCGATTGACTCACCTGTTATCAACAGAGAACCCAGTGCTGCATCTTTTAGACCAGCACTGACATTGAAAAGTAATTCTAAGCGTACTTACCAGTAACTTGTTTTTCCTTTCATAGGAATAATTGTGTGGTTTTCAGCAGAAAAGTTTCTAAGTGTCCAATTTTGAAACGTACAAATGTTCCTCTAAAATCAGCCAAACTACGAATTCCGATTGACTCACCTGTTATCAACAGAGAACCCAGTGCTGCATCTTTTAGACCAGCACTGACATTGAAAAGTAATTCTAAGCGTACTTACCAGTAACTTGTTTTTCCTTCCATAGGAATCATTGTGTGGTTTTCAGCAGAAAAGTTTCTAAGTGTCTAATTTTGAAACGTACAAATATTCTTCTAAAATCAGTTGAACTACGAATTCTGATTTACTCACCTGTTATCAGGAGAGAACCCAGGCCTGCATCTTTTAGCCCAGCACTGACCCTGAAAAGTAATTCTAAGCATACTTACCAGTAACTTGTATTTCCTTCCATAGGAATCCATTGTGTGGTTTTCACTAGAAAAGTTTCTAAGTGTCCAATTTTGAAACGTTCAAATATTCCTCTAAAATCAGCGGAACTACGAATTCCGATTTATTCACCTGTTATCAGGAGAGAAACCAGGGTTGCATCTTTTAGCCCAGCTCTGACCCCGAAAACGTAATTCTAAGCGTACTTACCAGTAACTTGTATTTCCTTCCATAGGAATCCATTGTGTGGTTTTCACCAGAAAAGTTTCTAAGTGTCCATTTTTGAAATGTACAAATATTCATCTACAATCAGCTGAACTACAAATTCCGATTTACTCACCTGTTATCAGGAGAGAACCTAGGGCTGCATCTTTAAGCCCAGAACTGACCCTGAAAAGTAATTCAAAGCGTACTTACCAGTAACTTGTATTTCCTTCCATAGGAATCCATTGTGTGGTTTTCACCAGGAAAGTTTCAGTGTCCATTTTTGAAACGTACAAATATTCCTCTAAAATCAGCCGAACTACGAATTCCGAAATACTCACTTGTTATCAAGAGAGAAACCAGTGCTGCATCTTTTAGACCAGCACTGACTCTGAAATGTATTTCTAAGCATACTTAAGAGTAACTTGTATTTCCTTCCATAGGAATCCATTGTGTGGTTTTCACCAGAAAAGTTTCTAAGTGTCCAATTTTGAAATGTACAAATATTCCTCTAAAATCAGTTGAACTACGAATTCCGATTTACTCACCTGTTATCAGGAGAGAACCCAGGGCTGCATCTTTTAGCCCAGCACTGACTCTGAAATGTATTTCTAAGCATACTTACCAGTAACTTGTATTTCCTTTCATAGGAATTCATTGTGTGGTTTTCACCAGAAAAGTTTCTAAGTGTCCATTTTTGAAACATACAAATATTCCTCTAAAATCAGCCGAACTACGCATTCCGAATTACTCACCTGTTATCAAGAGAGAATTCAGTGCTGCATCTTTTAGACCATCACTGAGTCTGAAATGTAATTCTAAGTGTACTTAACAGTAACTTGTATTTCCTTCCATAGGAATCCATTGTGTGGTTTTCATCAGAAAAGTTTCGAAGTGTCCAATTTTGAAACGTACAAATATTCCTCTAAAATCAGTTGAACTACGAATTCTGATTTACTCACCTGTCATCAGGAGAGAACCCAGGGCTGCATCTTTTAGCACAGCACTGACCCTGAAAAGTAATTCTAAGAGTACTTACCAGTAACTTGTATTTCCTTCCATAGGAATCTATTGTGTGGTTTTCACCAGAAAAGTTTCTAAGTGTCCAATTTTGAAACGTACAAATATTCCTCTAAAATCAGCCGAACTACAAATTCCAATTTACTCACCAGTTATCAGGAGAGAACCTAGGGCTGAATCTTTTAGCCCAGCACTGACCCTGAAAAGTAATTCTAAGAGTACTTACCAGTAACTTGTATTTCCTTCCATAGGAACCATTGTGTGGTTTTCACCAGAAAAGTTTCTAAGTGTCCATTTTTGAAACGTACAAATATTCGTCTAAAATCAGCCGAACTACGCATTCCGAATTACTCACCTGTTATCAACAGAGAACCCAGTGCTGCATCTTTTAGACCAGCACTGACATTGAAAAGTAATTCTAAGCGTACTTACCAGTAACTTGTTTTTCCTTCCATAGGAATAATTGTGTGGTTTTCAGCAGAAAAGTTTCTAAGTGTCCAATTTTGAAACGTACAAATATTCCTCTAAAATCAGTTAAACTACGAATTCCGATTTACTCACCTGTTATCAGGAGAGAAACCAGGGTTGCATCTTTTAGCCCAGCACTGAAACTGAAAAGTAATTCTAAGCGTACTTACCAGTAACTTGTATTTCCTTCCATAGGAATCCATAGTGTGGTTTTCACCAGAAAAGTTTCTAAGTGTCCATTTTTGAAACGTACAAATATTCATCCACAATCAGCTGAACTACGAATTCCGATTTACTCACCTGTTATCAAGAGAGATCCCAGTGCTGCATCTTTTAGACCAGCACTGACCCTGAAAAGTAATTCTAAGCGTACTTACCAGTAACTTGTATTTCCTTCCATAGGAATCATTGTGTGGTTTTCAGCAGAAAAGTTTCTAAGTGTCCAATTTTGAAACGTACAAATATTCCTCTCAAATCACCCGAACTGCAAATTCCGATTTACTCACCTGTTATCAGGAGAGAACCTAGGGCTGCATCTTTTAGCCCAGAACTGACCCTGAAAAGTAATTCAAAGCGTACTTACCAGTAACTTGTATTTCCTTCCATAGGAATCCATTGTGTGGTTTTCAGCAGAAAAGTTTCTAAGTGTCCATTTTTGAAACATACAAATATTCCTCTTAAATCAGCCGAACTACGAATTGCGAAATACTCACCTGTTATCAAGAGAGAACCCAGTGCTGCATCTTTTAGACCAGTACTGACCCTAAAAAGTAATTCTAAGCCTACTTACCAGTAACTTGTATTTCCTTTCATAGGAATCCATTGTGTGGTTTTCACCAGAAAAGTTTCTAAGTGTCCATTTTTGAAACGTACAAATATTCCGCTAAAATCAGCCGAACTACGCATTCCGAATTACTCACCTTTTATCAAGAGAGAATTCAGTGCTGCATCTTTTAGCCCAGCACTGACCCTGAAAAGTTATTCTTAGCGTATTTACCAGTAACTTGTATTTCCTTCCATAGGAATCCATTGTGTGGTTTTCAACAGAAAAGTTTCTAAGTGTCCAATTTTGAAACGTACAAATGTTCCTCTAAAATCAGCCAAACTACGAATTCCGATTGACTCACCTGTTATCAACAGAGAACCCAGTGCTGCATCTTTTAGACCAGCACTGACATTGAAAAGTAATTCTAAGCGTACTTACCAGTAACTTGTTTTTCCTTCCATAGGAATCATTGTGTGGTTTTCAGCAGAAAAGTTTCTAAGTGTCTAATTTTGAAACGTACAAATATTCCTCTAAAATCAGTTGAACTACGAATTCTGATTTACTCACCTGTTATCAGGAGAGAACCCAGGCCTGCATCTTTTAGCCCAGCACTGACCCTGAAAAGTAATTCTAAGCGTACTTACCAGTAACTTGTATTTCCTTCCATAGGAATCCATAGTGTGGTTTTCACCAGAAAAGTTTCTAAGTGTCCATTTTTGAAACGTACAAATATTCATCCACAATCAGCTGAACTACGAATTCCGATTTACTCACCTGTTATCAAGAGAGAACCCAGTGCTGCATCTTTTAGACCAGCACTGACCCTGAAAAGTAATTCTAAGCGTACTTACCAGTAACTTGTATTTCCTTCCATAGGAATCATTGTGTGGTTTTCAGCAGAAAAGTTTCTAAGTGTCCAATTTTGAAACGTACAAATATTCCTCTCAAATCATCCGAACTGCAAATTCCGATTTACTCACCTGTTATCAGGAGAGAACCTAGGGCTGCATCTTTTAGCCCAGAACTGACCCTGAAAAGTAATTCAAAGCGTACTTACCAGTAACTTGTATTTCCTTCCATAGGAATCCATTGTGTGGTTTTCAGCAGAAAAGTTTCTAAGTGTCCATTTTTGAAACATACAAATATTCCTCTTAAATCAGCCGAACTACGAATTGCGAAATACTCACCTGTTATCAAGAGAGAACCCAGTGCTGCATCTTTTAGACCAGTACTGACCCTAAAAAGTAATTCTAAGCCTACTTACCAGTAACTTGTATTTCCTTTCATAGGAATCCATTGTGTGGTTTTCACCAGAAAAGTTTCTAAGTGTCCATTTTTGAAACGTACAAATATTCCGCTAAAATCAGCCGAACTACGCATTCCGAATTACTCACCTTTTATCAAGAGAGAATTCAGTGCTGCATCTTTTAGCCCAGCACTGACCCTGAAAAGTTATTCTTAGCGTATTTACCAGTAACTTGTATTTCCTTCCATAGGAATCCATTGTGTGGTTTTCAACAGAAAAGTTTCTAAGTGTCCAATTTTGAAACGTACAAATGTTCCTCTAAAATCAGCCAAACTACGAATTCCGATTGACTCACCTGTTATCAACAGAGAACCCAGTGCTGCATCTTTTAGACCAGCACTGACATTGAAAAGTAATTCTAAGCGTACTTACCAGTAACTTGTTTTTCCTTCCATAGGAATCATTGTGTGGTTTTCAGCAGAAAAGTTTCTAAGTGTCTAATTTTGAAACGTACAAATATTCCTCTAAAATCAGTTGAACTATGAATTCTGATTTACTCACCTGTTATCAGGAGAGAACCCAGGCCTGCATCTTTTAGCCCAGCACTGACCCTGAAAAGTAATTCTAAGCGTACTTACCAGTAACTTGTATTTCCTTCCATAGGAATCCATTGTGTGGTTTTCACTAGAAAAGTTTCTAAGTGTCCAATTTTGAAACGTTCAAATATTCCTCTAAAATCAGCGGAACTACGAATTCCGATTTATTCACCTGTTATCAGGAGAGAAACCAGGGTTGCATCTTTTAGCCCAGCTCTGACCCCGAAAATGTAATTCTAAGCGTACTTACCAGTAACTTGTATTTCCTTCCATAGGAATCCATTGTGTGGTTTTCACCAGAAAAGTTTCTAAGTGTCCATTTTTGAAATGTACAAATATTCATCTACAATCAGCTGAACTACAAATTCCGATTTACTCACCTGTTATCAGGAGAGAACCTAGGGCTGCATCTTTAAGCCCAGAACTGACCCTGAAAAGTAATTCAAAGCGTACTTACCAGTAACTTGTATTTCCTTCCATAGGAATCCATTGTGTGGTTTTCACCAGGAAAGTTTCAGTGTCCATTTTTGAAACGTACAAATATTCCTCTAAAATCAGCCGAACTACGAATTCCGAAATACTCACTTGTTATCAAGAGAGAAACCAGTGCTGCATCTTTTAGCCCAGCACTGACTCTGAAAAGTAATTCTAAGCATACTTACCCGTAACTTGTATTTCCTTTCATAGGAATTCATTGTGTGGTTTTCACCAGAAAAGTTTCTAAGTGTCCATTTTATGAAACATACAAATATTCCTCTAAAATCAGCCGAACTACGCATTCCGAATTACTCACCTGTTATCAAGAGAGAATTCAGTGCTGCATCTTTTAGACCATCACTGAGTCTGAAATGTAATTCTAAGCGTACTTAACAGTAACTTGTATTTCCTTCCATAGGAATCCATTGTGTGGTTTTCATCAGAAAAGTTTCGAAGTGTCCAATTTTGAAACGTACAAATATTCCTCTAAAATCAGTTGAACTACGAATTCTGATTTACTCACCTGTCATCAGGAGAGAACCCAGGGCTGCATCTTTTAGCACAGCACTGACCCTGAAAAGTAATTCTAAGAGTACTTACCAGTAACTTGTATTTCCTTCCATAGGAATCTATTGTGTGGTTTTCACCAGAAAAGTTTTTAAGTGTCCAATTTTGAAACGTACAAATATTCCTCTAAAATCAGCCGAACTACAAATTCCAATTTACTCACCAGTTATCAGGAGAGAACCTAGGGCTGAATCTTTTAGCCCAGCACTGACCCTGAAAAGTAATTCTAAGAGTACTTACCAGTAACTTGTATTTCCTTCCATAGGAACCATTGTGTGGTTTTCACCAGAAAAGTTTCTAAGTGTCCATTTTTGAAACGTACAAATATTCGTCTAAAATCAGCCGAACTACGCATTCCGAATTACTCACCTGTTATCAACAGAGAACCCAGTGCTGCATCTTTTAGACCAGCACTGACATTGAAAAGTAATTCTAAGCGTACTTACCAGTAACTTGTTTTTCCTTCCATAGGAATAATTGTGTGGTTTTCAGCAGAAAAGTTTCTAAGTGTCCAATTTTGAAACGTACAAATATTCCTCTAAAATCAGTTAAACTACGAATTCCGATTTACTCACCTGTTATCAGGAGAGAAACCAGGGTTGCATCTTTTAGCCCAGCACTGAAACTGAAAAGTAATTCTAAGCGTACTTACCAGTAACTTGTATTTCCTTCCATAGGAATCCATAGTGTGGTTTTCACCAGAAAAGTTTCTAAGTGTCCATTTTTGAAACGTACAAATATTCATCCACAATCAGCTGAACTACGAATTCCGATTTACTCACCTGTTATCAAGAGAGAACCCAGTGCTGCATCTTTTAGACCAGCACTGACCCTGAAAAGTAATTCTAAGCGTACTTACCAGTAACTTGTATTTCCTTCCATAGGAATCATTGTGTGGTTTTCAGCAGAAAAGTTTCTAAGTGTCCAATTTTGAAACGTACAAATATTCCTCTAAAATCATCCGAACTGCAAATTCCGATTTACTCACCTGTTATCAGGAGAGAACCTAGGGCTGCATCTTTTAGCCCAGAACTGACCCTGAAAAGTAATTCAAAGCGTACTTACCAGTAACTTGTATTTCCTTCCATAGGAATCCATTGTGTGGTTTTCAGCAGAAAAGTTTCTAAGTGTCCATTTTTGAAACATACAAATATTCCTCTAAAATCAGCCGAACTACGAATTGCGAAATACTCACCTGTTATCAAGAGAGAACCCAGTGCTGCATCTTTTAGACCAGTACTGACCCTAAAAAGTAATTCTAAGCCTACTTACCAGTAACTTGTATTTCCTTTCATAGGAATCCATTGTGTGGTTTTCACCAGAAAAGTTTCTAAGTGTCCATTTTTGAAACGTACAAATATTCCGCTAAAATCAGCCGAACTACGCATTCCGAATTACTCACCTTTTATCAAGAGAGAATTCAGTGCTGCATCTTTTAGCCCAGCACTGACCCTGAAAAGTAATTCTTAGCGTATTTACCAGTAACTTGTATTTCCTTCCATAGGAATCCATTGTGTGGTTTTCAACAGAAAAGTTTCTAAGTGTCCAATTTTGAAACGTACAAATTTTCCTCTAAAATCAGCCAGACTACGAATTCCGATTGACTCACCTGTTATCAACAGAGAACCCAGTGCTGCATCTTTTAGACCAGCACTGACATTGAAAAGTAATTCTAAGCGTACTTACCAGTAACTTGTTTTTCCTTCCATAGGAATCATTGTGTGGTTTTCAGCAGAAAAGTTTCTAAGTGTCTAATTTTGAAATGTACAAATATTCCTCTAAAATCAGTTGAACTACGAATTCTGATTTACTCACCTGTTATCAGGAGAGAACCCAGGCCTGCATCTTTTAGCCCAGCACTGACCCTGAAAAGTAATTCTAAGCGTACTTACCAGTAACTTGTATTTCCTTCCATAGGAATCCATTGTGTGGTTTTCACTAGAAAAGTTTCTAAGTGTCCAATTTTGAAACGTTCAAATATTCCTCTAAAATCAGCGGAACTACGAATTCCGATTTACTCACCTGTTATCAGGAGAGAAACCAGGGTTGCATCTTTTAGCCCAGCTCTGACCCCGAAAATGTAATTCTAAGCGTACTTACCAGTAACTTGTATTTCCTTCCATAGGAATCCATTGTGTGGTTTTCACCAGAAAAGTTTCTAAGTGTCCATTTTTGAAACGTACAAATATTCATCTACAATCAGCTGAACTACAAATTCCGATTTACTCACCTGTTATCAGGAGAGAACCTAGGGCTGCATCTTTAAGCCCAGAACTGACCCTGAAAAGTAATTCAAAGCGTACTTACCAGTAACTTGTATTTCCTTCCATAGGAATCCATTGTGTGGTTTTCACCAGGAAAGTTTCAGTGTCCATTTTTGAAACGTACAAATATTCCTCTAAAATCAGCCGAACTACGAATTCCGAAATACTCACTTGTTATCAAGAGAGAAACCAGTGCTGCATCTTTTAGACCAGCACTGACTCTGAAATGTATTTCTAAGCATACTTAAGAGTAACTTGTATTTCCTTCCATAGGAATCCATTGTGTGGTTTTCACCAGAAAAGTTTCTAAGTGTCCAATTTTGAAATGTACAAATATTCCTCTAAAATCAGTTGAACTACGAATTCCGATTTACTCACCTGTTATCAGGGGAGAACCCAGGGCTGCATCTTTTAGCCCAGCACTGACTCTGAAAAGTAATTCTAAGCATACTTACCAGTAACTTGTATTTCCTTTCATAGGAATTCATTGTGTGGTTTTCACCAGAAAAGTTTCTAAGTGTCCATTTTTGAAACATACAAATATTCCTCTAAAATCAGCCGAACTACGCATTCCGAATTACTCACCTGTTATCAAGAGAGAATTCAGTGCTGCATCTTTTAGACCATCACTGAGTCTGAAATGTAATTCTAAGCGTACTTAACAGTAACTTGTATTTCCTTCCATAGGAATCCATTGTGTGGTTTTCATCAGAAAAGTTTCGAAGTGTCCAATTTTGAAACGTACAAATATTCCTCTAAAATCAGTTGAACTACGAATTCTGATTTACTCACCTGTCATCAGGAGAGAACCCAGGGCTGCATCTTTTAGCACAGCACTGACCCTGAAAAGTAATTCTAAGAGTACTTACCAGTAACTTGTATTTCCTTCCATAGGAATCTATTGTGTGGTTTTCACCAGAAAAGTTTCTAAGTGTCCAATTTTGAAACGTACAAATATTCCTCTAAAATCAGCCGAACTACAAATTCCAATTTACTCACCAGTTATCAGGAGAGAACCTAGGGCTGAATCTTTTAGCCCAGCACTGACCCTGAAAAGTAATTCTAAGAGTACTTACCAGTAACTTATATTTCCTTCCATAGGAACCATTGTGTGGTTTTCACCAGAAAAGTTTCTAAGTGTCCATTTTTGAAACGTACAAATATTCGTCTAAAATCAGCCGAACTACGCATTCCGAATTACTCACCTGTTATCAAGAAAGATTCCAGTGCTGCATCTTTTAGACCATCACTGACTCTGAAATGTAATTCTAAGCGTACTTAACAGTAACTTGTATTTCCTTCCATAGGAATCCATTGTGTGGTTTTCACCAGAAAAGCTTCTAAGTGTCCAATTTTGAAACGTACAAATATTCCTCTAGAATCAGTTGAACTATGAATTCCGATTTACTCACCTGTTATCAGGAGAGAACCCAGGGCTGCATCTTTTAGCCCAGCACTGACCCTGAAAAGTAATTCTTAGCGTACTTAACAGTAAATTGTATTTCCTTCCATAGGAATCTATTGTGTGGTTTTCACCAGAAAAGTTTCTAAGTGTCCAATTTTGAAACGTACAAATATTCCTCTAAAATCAGCTGAACTACGAATTCCAATTTACTCACCTGTTATCAAGAGAGAACCCAGTGCTGCATCTTTTAGACCAGCACTGACCCTGAAAAATAATTCTAAGCATACTTACCAGTAACTTGTATTTCTTTCCATCGGAATCATTGTGTGGTTTTCAGCAGAAAAGTTTCTAAGTGTCCAATTTTGAAACGTACAAATATTCCTCTAAAATCAGCCGAACTACAAATTCCAATTTACTCACCTGTTATCAGGAGAGAACCCAGGGCTGCATCTTTTAGCACAGCACTGACCCTGAAAAGTAATTCTAAGCGTACTTAAGAGTAACTTGTATTTCCTTCCATAGGAATCCATTGTGTGGTTTTCACCAGAAAAGTTTCTAAGTGTCCATTTTTGAAACGTACAAATATTCCTCTAAAATCAGCCGAACTACGCATTCCGAATTACTCACCTGTTTTCAAGAGAGATTCCAGTGCTGCATCTTTTAGACCATCACTGACTCTAAAATGTAATTCTAAGTGTACTTAACAGTAAATTGTATTTCCTTCCATAGGAATCCATTGTGTGGTTTTCACCAGAAAAGCTTCTAAGTGTCCAATTTTGAAACGTACATATATTCCTCTAAAATCAGTTGAATTACGAATTCCGATTTACTCACCTGTTATCAGGAGAGAACCCAGGGCTGCATCTTTTAGCCCAGCACTGACCCTGAAAAGTAATTCTTAGCTTATTTACCAGTAACTTGTATTTCCTTCCATAGGAATCCATTGTGTGGTTTTCAACAGAAATGTTTCTAAGTGTCCAATTTTGAAACGTACAAATATTCCTCTAAAATCAGCAAAACTACGAATTCCGATTGACTCACCTGTTATCAACAGAGAACCCAATGCTGCATCTTTTAGACCAGCACTGACATTGAAAAGTAATTCTAAGCGTACTTACCAGTAACTTGTTTTTCCTTCCATAGGAATCATTGTGTGGTTTTCAGCAGAAAAGTTTCTAAGTGTCCAATTTTGAAACGTACAAATATTCCTCTAAAATCAGTTGAACTACGAATTCCGATTTACTCACCTGTTATCAGGAGAGAACCCAGGGCTGCATCTTTCAGCCCAGCACTGACCCTGAAAAGTAATTCTAAGCGTACTTACCAGTAACATGTATTTCCTTCCATAGGAATCCATTGTCTGGTTTTCGCTAGAAAAGTTTTTAAGTGTCCAATTTTGAAACGTTCAAATATTCCTCTAAAATCAGCGGAACTACGAATTTCGATTTACTCACCTGTTATCAGGAGAGAAACCAGGGTTGCATCTTTTAGCCCAGCACTGACCCTGAAAAGTAATTCTAAGCGTACTTACCAGTAACTTGTATTTCCTTCCATAGGAATCCATTGTGTGGTTTTCACTAGAAAAGTTTCTAAGTGTCCATTTTTGAAACGTACAAATATTCATCTACAATCAGCTGAACCACGAATTCCGATTTACTCACCTGTTATCAAGAGAGAACCCAGTGCTGCATCTTTTAGACCAGCACTGACCCTGAAAATTAATTCTAAGCGTACTTACCAGTAACTTGTATTTCTTTCCATCGGAATCATTGTGTGGTTTTCAGCAGAAAAGTTTCTAAGTGTCCAATTTTGAAACATACAAATATTCCTCTAAAATCAGCCGAACTACAAATTCCGATTGACTCAACTGTTATCTAGAGAGAACCCAGTGCTGCATCTTTTAGACCAGCATTGACATTGAAAAGTAATTCTAAGCGTACTTACCAGTAACTTGTATTTCTTTCCATCGGAATCATTGTGTGGTTTTCAGCAGAAAAGTTTCTAAGTGTCCAATTTTGAAACGTACAAATATTCCTCTAAAATCAGCCGAACTACAAATTCCAATTTACTCACCTGTTATCAGGAGAGAACCCAGGGCTGCATCTTTTAGCACAGCACTGACCCTGAAAAGTAATTCTAAGCGTACTTAAGAGTAACTTGTATTTCCTTCCATAGGAATCCATTGTGTGGTTTTCACCAGAAAAGTTTCTAAGTGTCCATTTTTGAAACATACAAATATTCCTCTAAAATCAGCCGAACTACGCATTCCGAATTACTCACCTGTTTTCAAGAGAGATTCCAGTGCTGCATCTTTTAGACCATCACTGACTCTGAAATGTAATTCTAAGCATACTTAACAGTAACTTGTATTTCCTTCCATAGGAATCCATTGTGTGGTTTTCACCAGAAAAGCTTCTAAGTGTCCAATTTTGAAACGTACAAATATTCCTCTAAAATCAGTTGAACTACGAATTCCGATTTACTCACCTGTTATCAGGAGAGAACCCAGGGCTGCATCTTTTAACCCAGCACTGACCCTGAAAAGTAATTCTTAGCGTATTTACCAGTAACTTGTATTTCCTTCCATAGGAATCCATTGTGTGGTTTTCAACAGAAATGTTTCTAAGTGTCCAATTTTGAAACGTACAAATATTCCTCTAAAATCAGCAAAACTACGAATTCCGATTGACTCACCTGTTATCAACAGAGAACCCAATGCTGCATCTTTTAGACCAGCACTGACATTGAAAAGTAATTCTAAGCGTACTTACCAGTAACTTGTTTTTCCTTCCATAGGAATCATTGTGTGGTTTTCAGCAGAAAAGTTTCTAAGTGTCCAATTTTGAAACGTACAAATATTCCTCTAAAATCAGTTGAACTACGAATTCCGATTTACTCACCTGTTATCAGGAGAGAACCCAGGGCTGCATCTTTCAGCCCAGCACTGACCCTGAAAAGTAATTCTAAGCGTACTTACCAGTAACATGTATTTCCTTCCATAGGAATCCATTGTCTGGTTTTCGCTAGAAAAGTTTTTAAGTGTCCAATTTTGAAACGTTCAAATATTCCTCTAAAATCAGCGGAACTACGAATTTCGATTTACTCACCTGTTATCAGGAGAGAAACCAGGGTTGCATCTTTTAGCCCAGCACTGACCCTGAAAAGTAATTCTAAGCGTACTTACCAGTAACTTGTATTTCCTTCCATAGGAATCCATTGTGTGGTTTTCACTAGAAAAGTTTCTAAGTGTCCATTTTTGAAACGTACAAATATTCATCTACAATCAGCTGAACCACGAATTCCGATTTACTCACCTGTTATCAAGAGAGAACCCAGTGCTGCATCTTTTAGACCAGCACTGACCCTGAAAATTAATTCTAAGCGTACTTACCAGTAACTTGTATTTCTTTCCATCGGAATCATTGTGTGGTTTTCAGCAGAAAAGTTTCTAAGTGTCCAATTTTGAAACATACAAATATTCCTCTAAAATCAGCCGAACTACAAATTCCGATTGACTCAACTGTTATCTAGAGAGAACCCAGTGCTGCATCTTTTAGACCAGCATTGACATTGAAAAGTAATTCTAAGCGTACTTACCAGTAACTTGTATTTCTTTCCATCGGAATCATTGTGTGGTTTTCAGCAGAAAAGATTCTAAGTGTCCAATTTTGAAACGTACAAATATTCCTCTAAAATCAGCCGAACTACAAATTCCAATTTACTCACCTGTTATCAGGAGAGAACCCAGGGCTGCATCTTTTAGCACAGCACTGACCCTGAAAAGTAATTCTAAGCGTACTTAAGAGTAACTTGTATTTCCTTCCATAGGAATCCATTGTGTGGTTTTCACCAGAAAAGTTTCTAAGTGTCCATTTTTGAAACATACAAATATTCCTCTAAAATCAGCCGAACTACGCATTCCGAATTACTCACCTGTTTTCAAGAGAGATTCCAGTGCTGCATCTTTTAGACCATCACTGACTCTGAAATGTAATTCTAAGCATACTTAACAGTAACTTGTATTTCCTTCCATAGGAATCCATTGTGTGGTTTTCACCAGAAAAGCTTCTAAGTGTCCAATTTTGAAACGTACAAATATTCCTCTAAAATCAGTTGAACTACGAATTCCGATTTACTCACCTGTTATCAGGAGAGAACCCAGGGCTGCATCTTTTAACCCAGCACTGACCCTGAAAAGTAATTCTTAGCGTATTTACCAGTAACTTGTATTTCCTTCCATAGGAATCCATTGTGTGGTTTTCAACAGAAATGTTTCTAAGTGTCCAATTTTGAAAGGTACAAATATTCCTCTAAAATCATCAAAACTATGAATTCCGATTGACTCACCTGTTATCAACAGAGAACCCAGTGCTGCATATTTTAGACCAGCACTGACATTGAAATGTAATTCTAAGCGTACTTACCAGTAACTTGTTTTTCCTTCCATAGGAATCATTGTGTGGTTTTCAGTAGAAAAGTTTCTAAGTGTCCAATTTTGAAATGTAGAAATATTCCTCTAAAATCAGTTGAACTACGAATTCTGATTTACTCACCTGTTATCAGGAGAGAACCCAGGGCTGCATCTTTCAGCACCAGCACTGACCCTGAAAAGTAATTCTAAGCGTACTTACCAGTAACTTGTATTTCCTTCCATAGGAATCCATTGTGTGGTTTTCACTAGAAAAGTTTCTAAGTGTCCAATTTTGAAACGTTCAAATATTCCTCTAAAATCAGCGGAACTACGAATTCCGATTTACTCACCTGTTATCAGGAGAGAAACCAGAATTGCATCGTTTAGCCCAGCACTGACCCTGAAAAGTAATTCTAAGCGTACTTACCAGTAACTTGTATTTCCTTCCATAGGAATCCATTGTGTGGTTTTCACCAGAAAAGTTTCTAAGTGTCCATTTTTGAAACGTACAAATATTCCTCTAAAATCAGCCGAACTACGCATTCCGAATTACTCACCTGTTTTCAAGAGAGATTCCAGTGCTGCATCTTTTAGACCATCACTGACTCTGAAATGTAATTCTAAGTGTACTTAACAGTAACTTGTATTTCCTTCCATAGGAATCCATTGTGTGGTTTTCACCAGAAAAGCTTATAAGTGTCCAATTTTGAAACGTACATATATTCCTCTAAAATCAGTTGAACTACGAATTCCGATTTACTCACCTGTTATCAGGAGAGAACCCAGGGCTGCATCTTTTAGCCCAGCACTGACCCTGAAAAGTAATTCTTAGCTTATTTACCAGTAACTTGTATTTCCTTCCATAGGAATCCATTGTGTGGTTTTCAACAGAAATGTTTCTAAGTGTCCAATTTTGAAACGTACAAATATTCCTCTAAAATCAGCAAAACTACGAATTCCGATTGACTCACCTGTTATCAACAGAGAACCCAGTGCTGCATCTTTTAGACCAGCACTGACATTGAAAAGTAATTCTAAGCGTACTTACCAGTAACTTGTTTTTCCTTCCATAGGAATCATTGTGTGGTTTTCAGCAGAAAAGTTTCTAAGTGTCCAATTTTGAAACGTACAAATATTCCTCTAAAATCAGTTGAACTACGAATTCCGATTTACTCACCTGTTATCAGGAGAGAACCCAGGGCTGCATCTTTCAGCCCAGCACTGACCCTGAAAAGTAATTCTAAGCGTACTTACCAGTAACATGTATTTCCTTCCATAGGAATCCATTGTGTGGTTTTCACTAGAAAAGTTTCTAAGTGTCCAATTTTGAAACGTTCAAATATTCCTCTAAAATCAGCGGAACTACGAATTTCGATTTACTCACCTGTTATCAGGAGAGAAACCAGGGTTGCATCTTTTAGCCCAGCACTGACCCTGAAAAGTAATTCTCAGCGTACTTACCAGTAACTTGTATTTCCTTCCATAGGAATCCATTGTGTGGTTTTCACTAGAAAAGTTTCTAAGTGTCCATTTTTGAAACGTACAAATATTAATCTACAATCAGCTGAACTACGAATTCCGATTTACTCACCTGTTATCAAGAGAGAACCCAGTGCTGCATCTTTTAGACCAGCACTGACCCTGAAAAGTAATTCTAAGCGTACTTACCAGTAACTTGTATTTCTTTCCATCGGAATCATTGTGTGGTTTTCAGCAGAAAAGTTTCTAAGTGTCCAATTTTGAAACATACAAATATTCCTCTAAAATCAGCCGAACTACAAATTCCAATTTACTCACCTGTTATCAGGAGAGAACCTAGGGCTGCATCTTTTAGCCCAGCACTGACCCTGAAAAGTAATTCTAAGCATACTTAACAGTAACTTGTAATTCCTTCCATAGGAATCATTGTGTGGTTTTCACCAGAAAAGTTTCTACGTGTCCTATTTTGAAACGTACAAATATTCCTCTAAAATCAGCCAAACTACGAATTCCGATTGACTCACCTGTTATCTAGAGAACCCAGTGCTGCATCTTTTAGACCAGCATTGACATTGAAAAGTAATTCTAAGCGTACTTACCAGTAACTTGTATTTCTTTCCATCGGAATCATTGTGTGGTTTTCAGCAGAAAAGTTTCTAAGTGTCCAATTTTGAAACGTACAAATATTCCTCTAAAATCAGCCGAACTACAAATTCCAATTTACTCACCTGTTATCAGGAGAGAACCCAGGGCTGCATCTTTTAGCACAGCACTGACCCTGAAAAGTAATTCTAAGCGTACTTAAGAGTAACTTGTATTTCCTTCCATAGGAATCCATTGTGTGGTTTTCACCAGAAAAGTTTCTAAGTGTCCATTTTTGAAACGTACAAATATTCCTCTAAAATCAGCCGAACTACGCATTCCGAATTACTCACCTGTTTTCAAGAGAGATTCCAGTGCTGCATCTTTTAGACCATCACTGACTCTGAAATGTAATTCTAAGCATACTTAACAGTAACTTGTATTTCCTTCCATAGGAATCCATTGTGTGGTTTTCACCAGAAAAGCTTCTAATTGTCCAATTTTGAAACGTACAAATATTCCTCTAAAATCAGTTGAACTACGAATTCTGATTTACTCACCTGTCATCAGGAGAGAACCCAGGGCTGCATCTTTTAGCACAGCACTGACCCTGAAAAGTAATTCTAAGAGTACTTACCAGTAACTTGTATTTCCTTCCATAGGAATCTATTGTGTGGTTTTCACCAGAAAAGTTTCTAAGTGTCCAATTTTGAAACGTACAAATATTCCTCTAAAATCAGCCGAACTACAAATTCCAATTTACTCACCAGTTATCAGGAGAGAACCTAGGGCTGAATCTTTTAGCCCAGCACTGACCCTGAAAAGTAATTCTAAGAGTACTTACCAGTAACTTGTATTTCCTTCCATAGGAAACATTGTGTGGTTTTCACCAGAAAAGTTTCTAAGTGTCCATTTTTGAAACGTACAAATATTCGTCTAAAATCAGCCGAACTACGCATTCCGAATTACTCACCTGTTATTAGGAGAGAACCCAGGGCTGCATCTTTTAGCACAGCACTGACCCTGAAAAGTAATTCTAAGCGTACTTAAGAGTAACTTGTATTTCCTTCCATAGGAATCCATTGTGTGGTTTTCACCAGAAAAGTTTCTAAGTGTCCATTTTTGAAACGTACAAATATTCCTCTAAAATCAGCCGAACTACGCATTCCGAATTACTCACCTGTTTTCAAGAGAGATTCCAGTGCTGCATCTTTTAGACCATCACTGACTCTGAAATGTAATTCTAAGAGTACTTACCAGTAACTTGTATTTCCTTCCATAGGAATAGATAGTGTGGTTTTCACCCAAAAAGTTTCTAAGTGTCCAATTTTGAAACGTACATATATTCCTCTAAAATCAGTTGAATTACGAATTCCGATTTACTCACCTGTTATCAGGAGAGAACCCAGGGCTGCATCTTTTAGCCCAGCACTGACCCTGAAAAGTAATTCTTAGCTTATTTACCAGTAACTTGTATTTCCTTCCATAGGAATCCATTGTGTGGTTTTCAACAGAAATGTTTCTAAGTGTCCAATTTTGAAACGTACAAATATTCCTCTAAAATCAGCAAAACTACGAATTCCGATTGACTCACCTGTTATCAACAGAGAACCCAATGCTGCATCTTTTAGACCAGCACTGACATTGAAAAGTAATTCTAAGCGTACTTACCAGTAACTTGTTTTTCCGTCCATAGGAATCATTGTGTGGTTTTCAGCAGAAAAGTTTCTAAGTGTCCAATTTTGAAACATACAAATATTCCTCTAAAATCAGTTGAACTACGAATTCCGATTTACTCACCTGTTATCAGGAGAGAACCCAGGGCTGCATCTTTCAGCCCAGCACTGACCCTGAAAAGTAATTCTAAGCGTACTTACCAGTAACATGTATTTCCTTCCATAGGAATCCATTGTCTGGTTTTCACTAGAAAAGTTTTTAAGTGTCCAATTTTGAAACGTTCAAATATTCCTCTAAAATCAGCGGAACTACGAATTTCGATTTACTCACCTGTTATCAGGAGAGAAACCAGGGTTGCATCTTTTAGCCCAGCACTGACCCTGAAAAGTAATTCTAAGCGTACTTACCAGTAACTTGTATTTCCTTCCATAGGAATCCATTGTGTGGTTTTCACTAGAAAAGTTTCTAAGTGTCCATTTTTGAAACGTACAAATATTCATCTACAATCAGCTGAACCACGAATTCCGATTTACTCACCTGTTATCAAGAGAGAACCCAGTGCTGCATCTTTTAGACCAGCACTGACCCTGAAAATTAATTCTAAGCGTACTTACCAGTAACTTGTATTTCTTTCCATCGGAATCATTGTGTGGTTTTCAGCAGAAAAGTTTCTAAGTGTCCAATTTTGAAACATACAAATATTCCTCTAAAATCAGCCGAACTACAAATTCCGATTGACTCAACTGTTATCTAGAGAGAACCCAGTGCTGCATCTTTTAGACCAGCATTGACATTGAAAAGTAATTCTAAGCGTACTTACCAGTAACTTGTATTTCTTTCCATCGGAATCATTGTGTGGTTTTCAGCAGAAAAGTTTCTAAGTGTCCAATTTTGAAACGTACAAATATTCCTCTAAAATCAGCCGAACTACAAATTCCAATTTACTCACCTGTTATCAGGAGAGAACCCAGGGCTGCATCTTTTAGCACAGCACTGACCCTGAAAAGTAATTCTAAGCGTACTTAAGAGTAACTTGTATTTCCTTCCATAGGAATCCATTGTGTGGTTTTCACCAGAAAAGTTTCTAAGTGTCCATTTTTGAAACGTACAAATATTCCTCTAAAATCAGCCGAACTACGCATTCCGAATTACTCACCTGTTTTCAAGAGAGATTCCAGTGCTGCATCTTTTAGACCATCACTGACTCTGAAATGTAATTCTAAGCATACTTAACAGTAACTTGTATTTCCTTCCATAGGAATCCATTGTGTGGTTTTCACCAGAAAAGCTTCTAAGTGTCCAATTTTGAAACGTACAAATATTCCTCTAAAATCAGTTGAACTACGAATTCCGATTTACTCACCTGTTATCAGGAGAGAACCCAGGGCTGCATCTTTTAACCCAGCACTGACCCTGAAAAGTAATTCTTAGCGTATTTACCAGTAACTTGTATTTCCTTCCATAGGAATCCATTGTGTGGTTTTCAACAGAAATGTTTCTAAGTGTCCAATTTTGAAAGGTACAAATATTCCTCTAAAATCATCAAAACTATGAATTCCGATTGACTCACCTGTTATCAACACAGAACCCAGTGCTGCATATTTTAGACCAGCACTGACATTGAAATGTAATTCTAAGCGTACTTACCAGTAACTTGTTTTTCCTTCCATAGGAATCATTGTGTGGTTTTCAGTAGAAAAGTTTCTAAGTGTCCAATTTTGAAATGTAGAAATATTCCTCTAAAATCAGTTGAACTACGAATTCCGATTTACTCACCTGTTATCAGGAGAGAACCCAGGGCTGCATCTTTCAGCCCAGCACTGACCCTGAAAAGTAATTCTAAGCGTACTTACCAGTAACTTGTATTTCCTTCCATAGGAATCCATTGTGTGGTTTTCACTAGAAAAGTTTCTAAGTGTCCAATTTTGAAACGTTCAAATATTCCTCTAAAATCAGCGGAACTACGAATTCCGATTTACTCACCTGTTATCAGGAGAGAAACCAGAATTGCATCGTTTAGCCCAGCAGTGACCCTGAAAAGTAATTCTAAGCGTACTTACCAGTAACTTGTATTTCCTTCCATAGGAATCCATTGTGTGGTTTTCACCAGAAAAGTTTCTAAGTGTCCATTTTTGAAACGTACAAATATTCCTCTAAAATCAGCCGAACTACGCATTCCGAATTACTCACCTGTTTTCAAGAGAGATTCCAGTGCTGCATCTTTTAGACCATCACTGACTCTGAAATGTAATTCTAAGTGTATTTAACAGTAACTTGTATTTCCTTCCATAGGAATCCATTGTGTGGTTTTCACCAGAAAAGCTTCTAAGTGTCCAATTTTGAAACGTACATATATTCCTCTAAAATCAGTTGAACTACGAATTCCGATTTACTCACCTGTTATCAGGAGAGAACCCAGGGCTGCATCTTTTAGCCCAGCACTGACCCTGGAAAGTAATTCTTAGCTTATTTACCAGTAACTTTTATTTCCTTCCATAGGAATCCATTGTGTGGTTTTCAACAGAAATGTTTCTAAGTGTCCAATTTTGAAACGTACAAATATTCCTCTAAAATCATCAAAACTATGAATTCCGATTGACTCACCTGTTATCAACAGAGAACCCAGTGCTGCATATTTTAGACCAGCACTGACATTGAAATGTAATTCTAAGCGTACTTACCAGTAACTTGTTTTTCCTTCCATAGGAATCATTGTGTGGTTTTCAGTAGAAAAGTTTCTAAGTGTCCAATTTTGAAATGTAGAAATATTCCTCTAAAATCAGTTGAACTACGAATTCCGATTTACTCACCTGTTATCAGGAGAGAACCCAGGGCTGCATCTTTCAGCCCAGCACTGACCCTGAAAAGTAATTCTAAGCGTACTTACCAGTAACTTGTATTTCCTTCCATAGGAATCCATTGTGTGGTTTTCACTAGAAAAGTTTCTAAGTGTCCAATTTTGAAACGTTCAAATATTCCTCTAAAATCAGCGGAACTACGAATTCCGATTTACTCACCTGTTATCAGGAGAGAAACCAGAATTGCATCGTTTAGCCCAGCACTGACCCTGAAAAGTAATTCTAAGCGTACTTACCAGTAACTTGTATTTCCTTCCATAGGAATCCATTGTGTGGTTTTCACCAGAAAAGTTTCTAAGTGTCCATTTTTGAAACGTACAAATATTCCTCTAAAATCAGCCGAACTACGCTTTCCGAATTACTCACCTGTTTTCAAGAGAGATTCCAGTGCTGCATCTTTTAGACCATCACTGACTCTGAAATGTAATTCTAAGTGTACTTAACAGTAACTTGTATTTCCTTCCATAGGAATCCATTGTGTGGTTTTCACCAGAAAAGCTTCTAAGTGTCCAATTTTGAAACGTACATATATTCCTCTAAAATCAGTTGAACTACGAATTCCGATTTACTCACCTGTTATCAGGAGAGAACCCAGGGCTGCATCTTTTAGCCCAGCACTGACCCTGAAAAGTAATTCTTAGCTTATTTACCAGTAACTTGTATTTCCTTCCATAGGAATCCATTGTGTGGTTTTCAACAGAAATGTTTCTAAGTGTCCAATTTTGAAACGTACAAATATTCCTCTAAAATCAGCAAAACTACGAATTCCGATTGACTCACCTGTTATCAACAGAGAACCCAGTGCTGCATCTTTTAGACCAGCACTGACATTGAAAAGTAATTCTAAGCGTACTTACCAGTAACTTGTTTTTCCTTCCATAGGAATCATTGTGTGGTTTTCAGCAGAAAAGTTTCTAAGTGTCTAATTTTGAAACGTACAAATATTCCTCTAAAATCAGTTGAACTACGAATTCCGATTTACTCACCTGTTATCAGGAGAGAACCCAGGGCTGCATCTTTCAGCCCAGCACTGACCCTGAAAAGTAATTCTAAGCGTACTTACCAGTAACATGTATTTCCTTCCATAGGAATCCATTGTGTGGTTTTCACTAGAAAAGTTTCTAAGTGTCCAATTTTGAAACGTTCAAATATTCCTCTAAAATCAGCGGAACTACGAATTTCGATTTACTCACCTGTTATCAGGAGAGAAACCAGGGTTGCATCTTTTAGCCCAGCACTGACCCTGAAAAGTAATTCTCAGCGTACTTACCAGTAACTTGTATTTCCTTCCATAGGAATCCATTGTGTGGTTTTCACTAGAAAAGTTTCTAAGTGTCCATTTTTGAAACGTACAAATATTCATCTACAATCAGCTGCAGTACGAATTCCGATTTACTCACCTGTTATCAAGAGAGAACCCAGTGCTGCATCTTTTAGACCAGCACTGACCCTGAAAAGTAATTCTAAGCGTACTTACCAGTAACTTGTATTTCTTTCCATCGGAATCATTGTGTGGTTTTCAGCAGAAACGTTTCTAAGTGTCCAATTTTGAAACATACAAATATTTCTCTAAAATCAGCCGAACTACAAATTCCAATTTACTCACCTGTTATCAGGAGAGAACCTAGGGCTGCATCTTTTAGCCCAGCACTGACCCTGAAAAGTAATTCTAAGCATACTTAACAGTAACTTGTAATTCCTTCCATAGGAATCATTGTGTGGTTTTCACCAGAAAAGTTTCTACGTGTCCTATTTT
Source organism: Triturus cristatus (assembly GCF_964204655.1). Classification (NCBI taxonomy): domain Eukaryota; kingdom Metazoa; phylum Chordata; class Amphibia; order Caudata; family Salamandridae; genus Triturus; species Triturus cristatus. Next base: position 1,512,808 of record NW_028187292.1, read on the forward strand.
GAAACGTACAAATATTCCTCTAAAATCAGCCAAACTACGAATTCCGATTGACTCACCTGTTATCTAGAGAGAACCCAGTGCTGCATCTTTTAGACCAGCATTGACATTGAAAAGTAATTCTAAGCGTACTTACCAGTAACTTGTATTTCTTTCCATCGGAATCATTGTGTGGTTTTCAGCAGAAAAGTTTCTAAGTGTCCAATTTTGAAACGTACAAATATTCCTCTAAAATCAGCCGAACTACAAATTCCAATTTACTCACCTGTTATCAGGAGAGAACCCAGGGCTGCATCTTTTAGCACAGCACTGACCCTGAAAAGTAATTCTAAGCGTACTTAAGAGTAACTTGTATTTCCTTCCATAGGAATCCATTGTGTGGTTTTCACCAGAAAAGTTTCTAAGTGTCCATTTTTGAAACGTACAAATATTCCTCTAAAATCAGCCGAACTACGCATTCCGAATTACTCACCTGTTTTCAAGAGAGATTCCAGTGCTGCATCTTTTAGACCATCACTGACTCTGAAATGTAATTCTAAGCATACTTAACAGTAACTTGTATTTCCTTCCATAGGAATCCATTGTGTGGTTTTCACCAGAAAAGCTTCTAAGTGTCCAATTTTGAAACTTACAAATATTCCTCTAAAATCAGTTGAACTACGAATTCCGATTTACTCACCTGTTATCAGGAGAGAACCCAGGGCTGCATCTTTTAGCCCAGCACTGACCCTGAAAAGTAATTCTTAGCGTATTTACCAGTAACTTGTATTTCCTTCCATAGGAATCCATTGTTTGGTTTTCAACAGAAATGTTTCTAAGTGTCCAATTTTGAAACATACAAATATTCCTCTAAAATCAGCAAAACTATGAATTCCGATTGACTCACCTGTTATCAACAGAGAACCCAGTGCTGCATCTTTTAGACCAGCACTGACATTGAAAAGTAATTCTAAGCGTACTTACCAGTAACTTGTTTTTCCTTCCATAGGAATCATTGTGTGGTTTTCAGCAGAAAAGTTTCTAAGTGTCCAATTTTGAAACGTACAAATATTCCTCTAAAATCAGTTGAACTACGAATTCCGATTTACTCACCTGTTATCAGGAGAGAACCCAGGGCTGCATCTTTTAGCCCAGCACTGACCCTGAAAAGTAATTCTTAGCGTATTTACCAGTAACTTGTATTTCCTTCCATAGGAATCCATTGTGTGGTTTTCAACAGAAATGTTTCTAAGTGTCCAATTTTGAAACGTACAAATATTCCTCTAAAATCAGCCAAACTACGAATTCCGATTGACTCACCTGTTATCAACAGAGAACCCAGTGCTGCATCTTTTAGACCAGCACTCACATTGAAAAGTAATTCTAAGCGTACTTACCAGTAACTTGTATTTCCTTCCATAGGAATCCATTGTGTGGTTTTCACTAGAAAAGTTTCTAAGTGTCCATTTTTGAAACGTACAAATATTCATCTACAATCAGCTGAACTACGAATTCCGATTTACTCACCTGTTATCAAGAGAGAACCCAGTGCTGCATCTTTTAGACCAGCACTGACCCTGAAAAGTAATTCTAAGCATACTTACCAGTAACTTGCATTTCTTTCCATCGGAATCATTGTGTGGTTTTCAGCAGAAAAGTTTCTAAGTGTCCAATTTTGAAACGTACAAATATTCCTCTAAAATCAGCCGAACTACAAATTCCGATTTACTCACCTGTTATCAGGAGAGAACCTAGGGCTGCATCTTTTAGCCCAGCACTGACCCTGAAAAGTAATTCTAAGCGTACTTAACAGTAACTTGTATTTCCTTCCATAGGAATCATTGTGTGGTTTTCATCAGAAAAGTTTCTACGTGTCCATTTTTGAAACGTACAAATATTCCTCTAAAATCAGACGAACTACGAATTCCGAATTACTCACCTGTTATCAAGGGAGAACCCAGTGCTGCATCTTTTAGACCAGCACTGACTCTGAAAAGTAATTCTTAGCGTACTTACCAGTAACTTGTATTTTCTTCCATAGGAATCCATTGTCTGGTTTTCACAAGAAAAGTTTCTAAGTGGCCAATTTTGTAACGTACAAATATTCATCTACAATCAGCTGAACTACGAATTCCAATTTACTCACCTGTTATCAAGAGAGAACCCAGTGCTGCATCTTTTAGACCAGCACTGACCCTGAAAAGTAATTCTAAGCGTACTTAACAGTAACTTGTATTTCCTTCCATAGGGATCATTGTGTGGTTTTCACCAGAAAAGTTTCTACGTGTCCATTTTGAAATGTACAAATATTCCTCTAAAATCAGTTGAACTACGAATTCCGATTTACTCACCTGTTATCAGGAGAGAACCCAGGGCTGCATCTTTTAGCACAGCACTGACCCTGAAAAGTAATTCTAGGAGAACTTACCAGTAACTTGTATTTCCTTCCATAGGAATCCATTGTGTGGTTTTCACCAGAAAAGTTTCTAAGTGTCCATTTTTGAAACGTACAAATATTCATATACAATCAGCTGCACTACGAATTCCGATTTACTCACCTGTTATCAAGAGAGAACCCAGTGCTGCATCTTTTAGACCAGCACTGACCCTGAAAAGTAATTCTAAGCCTACTTACCAGTAACTTGTATTTCCTTCCATAGGAATCATTGTGTGGTTTTCAGCAGAAAAGTTTCTAAGTTTCCAATTTTGAAACGTTGCAAATATTCCTCTAAAATCAGTTGAACAACGAATTCTGATTTACTCACCTGTTATCAGGAGAGAACCCAGGGCTGCATCTTTTAGCACAGCACTGACCCTGAAAAGTAATTCTAAGCGTACTTAAGAGTAACTTGTATTTCCTTCCATAGGAATCCATTGTGTGGTTTTCACCAGAAAAGTTTCTAAGTGTCCATTTTTGAAACGTACAAATATTCCTCTAAAATCAGCCGAACTACGCATTCCGAATTACTCACCTGTTTTCAAGAGAGATTCCAGTGCTGCATCTTTTAGACCATCCCTGACTCTGAAATGTAATTCTAAGTGTACTTAACAGTAACTTGTATTTCCTTCCATAGGAATCCATTGTGTGGTTTTCACCAGAAAAGCTTCTAAGTGTCCAATTTTGAAACGTACATATATTCATCTACAATCAGCTGAACTACGAATTCCGATTTACTCACCTGTTATCAAGAGAGAACCCAGTGCTGCATCTTTTAGACCAGCACTGACCCTGAAAAGTAATTCTAAGCATACTTACCAGTAACTTGCATTTCTTTCCATCGGAATCATTGTGTGGTTTTCAGCAGAAAAGTTTCTAAGTGTCCAATTTTGAAACGTACAAATATTCCTCTAAAATCAGCCGAACTACAAATTCCGATTTACTCACCTGTTATCAGGAGAGAACCTAGGGCTGCATCTTTTAGCCCAGCACTGACCCTGAAAAGTAATTCTAAGCGTACTTAACAGTAACTTGTATTTCCTTCCATAGGAATCATTGTGTGGTTTTCATCAGAAAAGTTTCTACGTGTCCATTTTTGAAACGTACAAATATTCCTCTAAAATCAGCCGAACTACGAATTCCGAATTACTCACCTGTTATCAAGGGAGAACCCAGTGCTGCATCTTTTAGACCAGCACTGACTCTGAAAAGTAATTCTTAGCGTACTTACCAGTAACTTGTATTTTCTTCCATAGGAATCCATTGTCTGGTTTTCACAAGAAAAGTTTCTAAGTGGCCAATTTTGAAACGTACAAATATTCATCTACAATCAGCTGAACTACGAATTCCAATTTACTCACCTGTTATCAAGAGAGAACCCAGTGCTGCATCTTTTAGACCAGCACTGACCCTGAAAAGTAATTCTAAGCGTACTTAACAGTAACTTGTATTTCCTTCCATAGGAATCATTGTGTGGTTTTCACCAGAAAAGTTTCTACGTGTCCATTTTTGAAACGTACAAATATTCCTCTAAAATCAGTTGAACTACGAATTCCGATTTACTCACCTGTTATCAGGAGAGAACCCAGGGCTGCATCTTTTAGCACAGCACTGACCCTGAAAAGTAATTCTAGGAGAACTTACCAGTAACTTGTATTTCCTTCCATAGGAATCCATTGTGTGGTTTTCACCAGAAAAGTTTCTAAGTGTCCATTTTTGAAACGTACAAATATTCATCTACAATCAGCTGCACTACGAATTCCGATTTACTCACCTGTTATCAAGAGAGAACCCAGTGCTGCATCTTTTAGACCAGCACTGACCCTGAAAAGTAATTCTAAGCCTACTTACCAGTAACTTGTATTTCCTTCCATAGGAATCATTGTGTGGTTTTCAGCAGAAAAGTTTCTAAGTTTCCAATTTTGAAACGTTGCAAATATTCCTCTAAAATCAGTTGGACAACGAATTCCGATTTACTCACCTGTTATCAGGAGAGAACCCAGGGCTGCATCTTTTAGCACAGCACTGACCCTGAAAAGTAATTCTAAGCGTACTTAAGAGTAACTTGTATTTCCTTCCATAGGAATCCATTGTGTGGTTTTCACCAGAAAAGTTTCTAAGTGTCCATTTTTGAAACGTACAAATATTCCTCTAAAATCAGCCGAACTACGCATTCCGAATTACTCACCTGTTTTCAAGAGAGATTCCAGTGCTGCATCTTTTAGACCATCCCTGACTCTGAAATGTAATTCTAAGTGTACTTAACAGTAACTTGTATTTCCTTCCATAGGAATCCATTGTGTGGTTTTCACCAGAAAAGCTTCTAAGTGTCCAATTTTGAAACGTACATATATTCCTCTAAAATCAGTTGAATTACGAATTCCGATTTACTCACCTGTTATCAGGAGAGAACCCAGGGCTGCATCTTTTAGCCCAGCACTGACCCTGAAAAGTAATTCTTAGCTTATTTACCAGTAACTTGTATTTCCTTCCATAGGAATCCATTGTGTGGTTTTCAACAGAAATGTTTCTAAGTGTCCAATTTTGAAACGTACAAATATTACTCTAAAATCAGTTGAATTACGAATTCCGATTTACTCACCTGTTATCAGGAGAGAAACCAGGTTTGCATCTTTTAGCACAGCACTGACCCTGAAAAGTAATTATAAGCGTACTTACCAGTAACTTGTATTTCCCTCATAGGAATCCATTGTGGGGTTTTCACTAGAAAAGTTTCTAAGTGTCCATTTTTGAAACGTACAAATATTCATCTACAATCAGCTGAACCACGAATTCCGATTTACTCACCTGTTATCAAGAGAGAACCCAGTGCTGCATCTTTTAGACCAGCACTGACCCTGAAAATTAATTCTAAGCGTACTTACCAGTAACTTGTATTTCTTTCCATCGGAATCATTGTGTGGTTTTCAGCAGAAAAGTTTCTAAGTGTCCAATTTTGAAACATACAAATATTCCTCTAAAATCAGCCGAACTACAAATTCCGATTGACTCAACTGTTATCTAGAGAGAACCCAGTGCTGCATCTTTTAGACCAGCATTGACATTGAAAAGTAATTCTAAGCGTACTTACCAGTAACTTGTATTTCTTTCCATCGGAATCATTGTGTGGTTTTCAGCAGAAAAGTTTCTAAGTGTCCAATTTTGAAACGTACAAATATTCCTCTAAAATCAGCCGAACTACAAATTCCAATTTACTCACCTGTTATCAGGAGAGAACCCAGGGCTGCATCTTTTAGCACAGCACTGACCCTGAAAAGTAATTCTAAGCGTACTTAAGAGTAACTTGTATTTCCTTCCATAGGAATCCATTGTGTGGTTTTCACCAGAAAAGTTTCTAAGTGTCCATTTTTGAAACGTACAAATATTCCTCTAAAATCAGCCGAACTACGCATTCCGAATTACTCACCTGTTTTCAAGAGAGATTCCAGTGCTGCATCTTTTAGACCATCACTGACTCTGAAATGTAATTCTAAGCATACTTAACAGTAACTTGTATTTCCTTCCATAGGAATCCATTGCGTGGTTTTCACCAGAAAAGCTTCTAAGTGTCCAATTTTGAAATGTACAAATATTCCTCTAAAATCAGTTGAACTACGAATTCCGATTTACTCACCTGTTATCAGGAGAGAACCCAGGGCTGCATCTTTTAGCCCAGCACTGACCCTGAAAAGTAATTCTTAGCGTATTTACCAGTAACTTGTATTTCCTTCCATAGGAATCCATTGTTTGGTTTTCAACAGAAATGTTTCTAAGTGTCCAATTTTGAAACGTACAAATATTCCTCTAAAATCAGCAAAACTATGAATTCCGATTGACTCACCTGTTATCAACAGAGAACCCAGTGCTGCATCTTTTAGACCAGCACTGACATTGAAAAGTAATTCTAAGCGTACTTACCAGTAACTTGTTTTTCCTTCCATAGGAATCATTGTGTGGTTTTCAGCAGAAAAGTTTCTAAGTGTCCAATTTTGAAATGTACAAATATTCCTCTAAAATCAGTTGAACTACGAATTCCGATTTACTCACCTGTTATCAGGAGAGAACCCAGGGCTGCATCTTTTAGCCCAGCACTGACCCTGAAAAGTAATTCTTAGCGTATTTACCAGTAACTTGTATTTCCTTCCATAGGAATCCATTGTGTGGTTTTCAACAGAAATGTTTCTAAGTGTCCAATTTTGAAAGGTACAAATATTCCTCTAAAATCAGCAAAACTATGAATTCCGATTGACTCACCTGTTATCAACAGAGAACCCAGTGCTGCATCTTTTAGACCAGCACTGACATTGAAATGTAATTCTAAGCGTACTTACCAGTAACTTGTTTTTCCTTCCATAGGAATCATTGTGTGGTTTTCAGTAGAAAAGTTTCTAAGTGTCCAATTTTGAAATGTAGAAATATTCCTCTAAAATCAGTTGAACTACGAATTCCGATTTACTCACCTGTTATCAGGAGAGAACCCAGGGCTGCATCTTTCAGCCCAGCACTGACCCTGAAAAGTAATTCTAAGCGTACTTACCAGTAACTTGTATTTCCTTCCATAGGAATCCATTGTGTGGTTTTCACTAGAAAAGTTTCTAAGTGTCCAATTTTGAAACATTCAAATATTCCTCTAAAATCAGCGGAACTACGAATTCCGATTTACTCACCTGTTATCAGGAGAGAAACCGGAATTGCATCGTTTAGCCCAGCACTGACCCTGAAAAGTAATTCTAAGCGTACTTAAGAGTAACTTGTATTTCCTTCCATAGGAATCCATTGTGTGGTTTTCACCAGAAAAGCTTCCAAGTGTCCATTTTTGAAACGTACAAATATTCCTCTAAAATCAGCCGAACTACGCATTCCGAATTACTCACCTGTTTTCAAGAGAGATTCCAGTGCTGCATCTTTTAGACCATCACTGACTCTGAAATGTAATTCTAAGTGTACTTAACAGTAACTTGTATTTCCTTCCATAGGAATCCATTGTGTGGTTTTCACCAGAAAAGCTTCTAAGTGTCCAATTTTGAAACGTACATATATTCCTCTAAAATCAGTTGAACTACGAATTCCGATTTACTCACCTGTTATCAGGAGAGAACCCAGGGCTGCATCTTTTAGCCCAGCACTGACCCTGAAAAGTAATTCTTAGCTTATTTACCAGTAACTTGTATTTCCTTCCATAGGAATCCATTGTGTGGTTTTCAACAGAAATGTTTCTAAGTGTCCAATTTTGAAACGTACAAATATTCCTCTAAAATCAGCAAAACTACGAATTCCGATTGACTCACCTGTTATCAACAGAGAACCCAGTGCTGCATCTTTTAGACCAGCACTGACATTGAAAAGTAATTCTAAGCGTACTTACCAGTAACTTGTTTTTCCTTCCATAGGAATCATTGTGTGGTTTTCAGCAGAAAAGTTTCTAAGTGTCCAATTTTGAAACGTACAAATATTCCTCTAAAATCAGTTGAACTACGAATTCCGATTTACTCACCTGTTATCAGGAGAGAACCCAGGGCTGCATCTTTCAGCCCAGCACTGACCCTGAAAAGTAATTCTAAGCGTACTTACCAGTAACATGTATTTCCTTCCATAGGAATCCATTGTGTGGTTTTCACTAGAAAAGTTTCTAAGTGTCCAATTTTGAAACGTTCAAATATTCCTCTAAAATCAGCGGAACTACAAATTTCGATTTACTCACCTGTAATCAGGAGAGAAACCAGGGTTGCATCTTTTAGCCCAGCACTGACCCTGAAAAGTAATTCTCAGTGTACTTACCAGTAACTTGTATTTCCTTCCATAGGAATCCATTGTGTGGTTTTCACTAGAAAAGTTTCTAAGTGTCCATTTTTGAAACGTACAAATATTCATCTACAATCAGCTGAACTACGAATTCCGATTTACTCACCTGTTATCAAGAGAGAACCCAGTGCTGCATCTTTTAGACCAGCACTGACCCTGAAAAGTAATTCTAAGCGTACTTACCAGTAACTTGTATTTCTTTCCATCGGAATCATTGTGTGGTTTTCAGCAGAATAGTTTCTAAGTGTCCAATTTTGAAACATACAAATATTCCTCTAAAATCAGCCGAACTACAAATTCCAATTTACTCACCTGTTATCAGGAGAGAACCTAGGGCTGCATCTTTTAGCCCAGCACTGACCCTGAAAAGTAATTCTAAGCATACTTAAAAGTAACTTGTAATTCCTTCCATAGGAATCATTGTGTGGTTTTCACCAGAAAAGTTTCTACGTGTCCTATTTTGAAACGTACAAATATTCCTCTAAAATCAGCCAAACTACGAATTCCGATTGACTCACCTGTTATCTAGAGAGAACCCAGTGCTGCATCTTTTAGACCAGCATTGACATTGAAAAGTAATTCTAAGCGTACTTACCAGTAACTTGTATTTCTTTCCATCGGAATCATTGTGTGGTTTTCAGCAGAAAAGTTTCTAAGTGTCCAATTTTGAAACGTACAAATATTCCTCTAAAATCAGCCGAACTACAAATTCCAATTTACTTACCTGTTATCAGGAGAGAACCCAGGGCTGCATCTTTTAGCACAGCACTGACCCTGAAAAGTAATTCTAAGCGTACTTAAGAGTAACTTGTATCTCCTTCCATAGGAATCCATTGTGTGGTTTTCACCAGAAAAGTTTCTAAGTGTCCATTTTTGAAACGTACAAATATTCCTCTAAAATCAGCCGAACTACGCATTCCGAATTACTCACCTGTTTTCAAGAGAGATTCCAGTGCTGCATCTTTTAGACCATCACTGACTCTGAAATGTAATTCTAAGCATACTTAACAGTAACTTGTATTTCCTTCCATAGGAATCCATTGTGTGGTTTTCACCAGAAAAGCTTCTAAGTGTCCAATTTTGAAACGTACAAATATTCCTCTAAAATCAGTTGAACTACGAATTCCGATTTACTCACCTGTTATCAGGAGAGAACCCAGGGCTGCATCTTTTAGCCCAGCACTGACCCTGAAAAATAATTCTTAGCGTATTTACCAGTAACTTGTATTTCCTTCCATAGGAATCCATTGTTTGGTTTTCAACAGAAATGTTTCTAAGTGTCCAATTTTGAAACGTACAAATATTCCTCTAAAATCAGCAAAACTATGAATTCCGATTGACTCACCTGTTATCAACAGAGAACCCAGTGCTGCATCTTTTAGACCAGCACTGACATTGAAAAGTAATTCTAAGCGTACTTACCAGTAACTTGTTTTTCCTTCCATAGGAATCATTGTGTGGTTTTCAGCAGAAAAGTTTCTAAGTGTCCAATTTTGAAATGTACAAATATTCCTCTAAAATCAGTTGAACTACGAATTCCGATTTACTCACCTGTTATCAGGAGAGAACCCAGGGCTGCATCTTTTAGCCCAGCACTGACCCTGAAAAGTAATTCTTAGCGTATTTACCAGTAACTTGTATTTCCTTCCATAGGAATCCATTGTGTGGTTTTCAACAGAAATGTTTCTAAGTGTCCAATTTTGAAACGTACAAATATTCCTCCAAAATCAGCAAAACTATGAATTCCAATTGACTCACCTGTTATCAACAGAGAACCCAGTGCTGCATCTTTTAGACCAGCACTGACATTGAAATGTAATTCTAAGCGTACTTACCAGTAACTTGTTTTTCCTTCCATAGGAATCATTGTGTGGTTTTCAGTAGAAAAGTTTCTAAGTGTCCAATTTTGAAATGTAGAAATATTCCTCTAAAATCAGTTGAACTACGAATTCCGATTTACTCACCTGTTATCAGGAGAGAAACCAGAATTGCATCGTTTAGCCCAGCACTGACCCTGAAAAGTAATTCTAAGCGTACTTACCAGTAACTTGTATTTCCTTCCATAGGAATCCATTGTGTGGTTTTCACTAGAAAAGTTTCTAAGTGTCCATTTTTGAAACGTACAAATATTCATCTACAATCAGCTGAACTACGAATTCCGATTTACTCACCTGTTATCAAGAGAGAACCCAGTGCTGCATCTTTTAGACCAGCACTGACCCTGAAAAGTAATTCTAAGCGTACTTACCAGTAACTTGTATTTCTTTCCATCGGAATCATTGTGTGGTTTTCAGCAGAAAAGTTTCTAAGTGTCCAATTTTGAAACGTACAAATATTCCTCTAAAATCAGCCGAACTACAAATTCCAATTTACTCACCTGTTATCAGGAGAGAACCTAGGGCTGCATCTTTTAGCCCAGCACTGACCCTGAAAAGTAATTCTAAGCATACTTAACAGTAACTTGTATTTCCTTCCATAGGAATCATTGTGTGGTTTTCACCAGAAAAGTTTCTACGTGTCCCATTTTGAAACGTACAAATATTCCTCTAAAATTAGCCAAACTACGAATTCCGATTGACTCACCTGTTATCTAGAGAGAACCCAGTGCTGTATCTTTTAGACCAGCATTGACATTGAAAAGTAATTCTAAGCGTACTTACCAGTAACTTGTTTTTCCTTCCATAGGAATCATTGTGTGGTTTTCAGCAGAAATGTTTCTAAGTGTCCAAATTTGAAATGTACAAATATTCCTCTAAAATCAGCCGAACTATGAATTCCGATTTACTCACCTGTTAGGAGAGAACCCAGGGCTGCATCTTTTAGCACAGCACTGACCCTGAAAAGTAATTCTAAGAGTACTTACCAGTAACTTGTATTTCCTTCCATAGGAATCCATTGTGTGGTTTTCACCAGAAAAGTTTCTAAGTGTCCAATTTTGAAATGTACAAATATTCCTCTAAAATCAGCCGAACTACAAATTCCAATTTACTCACCAGTTATCAGGAGAGAACCTGGGGCTGAATCTTTTAGCCCAGCACTGACCCTGAAAAGTAATTCTAAGAGTACTTACCAGTAACTTGTATTTCCTTCCACAGGAATCATTGTGTGGTTTTCACCAGAAAAGTTTCTAAGTGTCCATTTTTGAAACGTACAAATATTCATCTACAATCAGCTGAACTACGCATTACGAATTACTCAACTGTTATCAAGAGAGATTCCAGTGCTGCATCTTTTAGACCATCACTGACTCTGAAATGTAATTCTAAGTGTACTTAACAGTAACTTGTATTTCCTTCCATAGGAATCCATTGTGTGGTTTTCAAAAGAAAAGTTTCTAAGTGTCCATTTTTGAAACGTACAAATATTCCTCTAAAATCAGCCGAACTACGAACTCCGAAATACTCAACTGTTATCAAGAGAGAACCCAGTGCTGCATCTTTTAGACCAGCACTGACGCTGAAATGTAATTCTAAGCATACTTCAGAGTAACTTGTATTTCCTTCCATAGGAATCCATTGTGTGGTTTTCACCAGAAAAGTTTCTAAGTGTCCAATTTTGAAATGTACAAATATTCCTCTAAAATAAGTTGAACTACGAATTCCGATTTACTCACCTGTTATCAGGTGAGAACCCCGGGCTGCATCTTTTAGCCCAGCACTGACCCTGAAAAGTAATTCTAAGAGTACTTACCAATAACTTGTATTTCCTTCCGTAGGAATCCATTGTGTGGTTTTCACCAGAAAAGCTTCTAAGTGTCCAATTTTGAAACGTACAAATATTCCTCTAAAATCAGTTGAACTATGAATTCCGATTTACTCACCTGTTTTCAGGAGAGAACCCCGGGCTGCATCTTTTAGCCCAGCACTGACCCTGAAAAGTAATTCTTAGCGTACTTACCAGTAACTTGTATTTCCTTCCATAGGAATCCATTGTGTGGTTTTCACCAGAAAAGTTTCTAAGTGTCCATTTTTGAAACGTACAAATATTCCTCTAAAATCAGCCGAACTACGAACTCCGAAATACTCAACTGTTATCAAGAGAGAACCCAGTGCTGCATCTTTTAGACCAGCACTGACGCTGAAATGTAATTCTAAGCATACTTCAGAGTAACTTGTATTTCCTTCCATAGCAATCCATTGTGTGGTTTTCACCAGAAAAGTTTCTAAGTGTCCAATTTTGAAATGTACAAATATTCCTCTAAAATAAGTTGAACTACGAATTCCGATTTACTCACCTGTTATCAGGAGAGAACCCAGGGCTGCATCTTTTAGCCCAGCACTGACCCTGAAAAGTAATTCTTAGCGTATTTACCAGTAACTTGTATTTCCTTCCATAGGAATCCATTGTGTGGTTTTCAACAGAAAAGTTTCTAAGTGTCCAATTTTGAAACGTACAAACATTCCTCTAAAATCAGCCAAACTACGAATTCCGATTGACTCACCTGTTATCAACAGAGAACCCAGTGCTGCATCTTTTAGACCAGCACTGACATTGAAAAGTAATTCTAAGCGTACTTACCAGTAACTTGTTTTTTCTTCCATAGGAATCATTGTGTGGTTTTCAGCAGAAAAGTTTCTAAGTGTCCAATTTCGAAACGTACAAATATTCCTCTAAAATCAGTTGAACTACGAATTCTGATTTACTCACCTGTTATCAGGAGAGACCCCAGGGCTGCATCTTTTAGCCCAGCACTGACCCTGAAAAGTATTTCTAAGCGTACTTACCAGTAACTTGTATTTCCTTCCATAGGAATCCATTGTGTGGTTTTCACTAGAAAAGTTTCTAAGTGTCCATTTTTGAAACGTTCAAATATTCCTCTAAAATCAGCAGAACTACGAATTCTGATTTACTCACCTGTTATCAGGAGAGAAACCAGGGTTGCATCTTTTATCCCAGCTCTGACCCTGAAAATGTAATTCTAAGCGTACTTACCAGTAACTTGTATTTCCTTCCATAGGAATCCATTGTGTGGTTTTCACCAGAAAAGTTTCTAAGTGTCCATTTTTGAAACGTACAAATATTCATCTACAATCAGCTGAACTACAAATTCCGATTTACTCACCTGTTATCAGGAGAGAACCAAGGGCTGCATCTTTTAGCCCAGAACTGACCCTGAAAAGTAATTCAAAGCGTACTTACCAGTAACTTGTATTTCCTTCCATAGGAATCCATTGTGTGGTTTTCACCAGGAAAGTTTCTAAGTGTCCATTTTTGAAATGTACAAATATTCCTCTAAAATCAGCCGAACTACGAATTCCGAAATACTCACCTGTTATCAAGAGAGAAACCAGTGCTGCATCTTTTAGACCAGCACTGACTCTGAAATGTATTTCTAAGCATACTTAAGAGTAACTTGTATTTCCTTCCATAGGAATCCATTGTTTGGTTTTCACCAGAAAAGTTTCTAAGTGTCCAATTTTGAAATGTACAAATATTCCTCTAAAATAAGTTGAACTACGAATTCCGATTTACTCACCTGTTATCAGGAGAGAACCTAGGGCTGCATCTTTTAGCCCAGCACTGACCCTGAAAAGTAATTCTTAGCGTATTTACCAGTAAATTGTATTTCCTTCCATAGGAATCCATTGTGTGGTTTTCAACAGAAAAGTTTCTAAGTGTCCAATTTTGAAACGTACAAATATTCCTCTAAAATCAGCCAAACTACGAATTCCGATTGACTCACCTGTTATCAACAGAGAACCCAGTGCTGCATCTTTTAGACCAGCACTGACATTGAAAAGTAATTCTAAGCGTACTTACCAGTAACTTGTTTTTCCTTCCATAGGAATCATTGTGTGGTTTTCAGCAGAAAAGTTTCTAAGTGTCCAATTTCGAAACGTACAAATATTCCTCTAAAATCAGTTGAACTACGAATTCTGATTTACTCACCTGTTATCAGGAGAGAACCCAGGGCTGCATCTTTTAGCCCAGCACTGACCCTGAAAAGTAATTCTAAGCGTACTTACCAGTAACTTGTATTTCCTTCCATAGGAATCCATTGTGTGGTTTTCACTAGAAAAGTTTCTAAGTGTCCATTTTTGAAACGTTCAAATATTCCTCTAAAATCAGCGGAACTACGAATTCTGATTTACTCACCTGTTATCAGGAGAGAAACCAGGGTTGCATCTTTTATCCCAGCTCTGACCCTGAAAATGTAATTCTAAGCGTACTTACCAGTAACTTGTATTTCCTTCCATAGGAATCCATTGTGTGGTTTTCACCAGAAAAGTTTCTAAGTGTCCATTTTTGAAATGTACAAATATTCATCTACAATCAGCTGAACTACAAATTCCGATTTACTCACCTGTTATCAGGAGAGAACCAAGGGCTGCATCTTTTAGCCCAGAACTGACCCTGAAAAGTAATTCAAAGTGTACTTACCAGTAACTTGTATTTCCTTCCATAGGAATCCATTGTGTGGTTTTCACCAGGAAAGTTTCTAAGTGTCCATTTTTGAAACGTACAAATATTCCTCTAAAATCAGCCGAACTACGAATTCCGAAATACTCACCTGTTATCAAGAGAGAATTCAGTGCTGCATCTTTTAGACCATCACTGAGTCTGAAATGTAATTCTAAGCATACTTAACAGTAACTTGTATTTCCTTCCATAGGAATCATTGTGTGGTTTTCAGCAGAAAAAATTCTAAGTGTCCAATTTTGAAACGTACAAATATTCCTCTAAAATCATCCGAACTGCAAATTCCGATTTACTCACCTGTTATCAGGAGAGAACCTAGGGCTGCATCTTTTAGCCCAGAACTGACCCTGAAAAGTAATTCAAAGCGTACTTACCAGTAACTTGTATTTCCTTCCATAGGAATCCATTGTGTGGTTTTCACCAGAAAAGTTTCTAAGTGTCCATTTTTGAAACATACAAATATTCCTCTAATATCAGCCGAACTACGAATTGCGAAATACTCACCTGTTATCAAGAGAGAACCCAGTGCTGCATCTTTTAGACCAGCACTGACCCTAAAAAGTAATTCTAAGCGTACTTACCAGTAACTTGTATTTCCTTTCATAGGAATCCATTGTGTGGTTTTCACCAGAAAAGTTTCTAAGTGTCCATTTTTGAAACGTACAAATATTCCTCTAAAATCAGCCGAACTACGCATTCTGAATTACTCACCTTTTATCAAGAGAGAATTCAGTGCTGCATCTTTTAGACCATCACTGAGTCTGAAATGTAATTCTAAGCGTACTTAACAGTAACTTGTATTACCTTCCATAGGAATCCATTGTGTGGTTTTCACCAGAAAAGCTTCCAAGTGTCCAATTTTGAAACGTACAAATATTCCTCTAAAATCAGTTGAACTACGAATTCCGATTTACTCACTTGTTATCAGGAGAGAACCCAGGGCTGCATCTTTTAGCCCAGCACTGACCCTGAAAAGTAATTCTAAGCGTACTTACCAGTAACTTGTATTTCCTTTCATAGGAATCCATTGTGTGGTTTTCACCAGAAAAGTTTCTAAGTGTCCATTTTTGAAACATACAAATATTCCTCTAAAATCAGCCGAACTACGCATTCCGAATTACTCACCTGTTATCAAGAGAGAATTCAGTGCTGCATCTTTTAGACCATCACTGAGTCTGAAATGTAATTCTAAGCATACTTAACAGTAACTTGTATTTCCTTCCATAGGAATCATTGTGTGGTTTTCAGCAGAAAAAATTCTAAGTGTCCAATTTTGAAACGTACAAATATTCCTCTAAAATCATCCGAACTGCAAATTCCGATTTACTCACCTGTTATCAGGAGAGAACCTAGGGCTGCATCTTTTAGCCCAGAACTGACCCTGAAAAGTAATTCAAAGCGTACTTACCAGTAACTTGTATTTCCTTCCATAGGAATCCATTGTGTGGTTTTCACCAGAAAAGTTTTTAAGTGTCAATTTTTGAAACGTACAAATATTCCTCTAATATCAGCCGAACTACGAATTGCGAAATATTCACTTGTTATCAAGAGAGAACCCAGTGCTGCATCTTTTAGACCGTACAAAAGGGGGTGGTGATGGACGGAGCATCAGAACCAATCAAACACTCACACCCAGTCAACAGATCTGGGTTTGATCCATCACCATTCTTTAGCCCACTCTGCCACCCCAGTTCAGACATGGCCATATGCAAATCAGTCTGACCCTGTGCCTCATGGGAACAGTCCAGCCCGAACTGCCAAGCCATGCCTTCCCTGGACCAGAAACAAGCTTCCTAGGACCGGTTTCTGGCATTTCAGCCGTCTTCAGCCAGGCTTGCTTGAATCCAGTGGCAAAGTGAGCAAGGGACTCACGTCTGAGCATACCCTGCCAACTTATGGCGAACAAAGCAGTACAAAAGGGGGTGGTGATGGACGGAGCATCAGAACCAATCAAACACTCACACCCAGTCAACAGATCTGGGTTTGATCCATCACCATTCTTTAGCCCACTCTGCCACTACAGTTCAGACATGGCCATATGCAAATCAGTCTGACCCTGTGCCTCATGGGAACAGTCCAGCCCGAACTGCCAAGCCATGCCTTCCCTGGACCAGAAACAAGCTTCCTAGGACCGGTTTCTGGCATTTCAGCCGTCTTCAGCCAGGCTTGCTTGAATCCAGTGGCAAAGTGAGCAAGGGACTCACGTCTGAGCATACCCTGCCAACTTATGGCGAACAAAGCAGTACAAAAGGGGGTGGTGATGGACGGAGCATCAGAACCAATCAAACACTCACACCCAGTCAACAGATCTGGGTTTGATCCATCACCATTCTTTAGCCCACTCTGCCACCCCAGTTCAGACATGGCCATATGCAAATCAGTCTGACCCTGTGCCTCATGGGAACAGTCCAGCCCGAACTGCCAAGCCATGCCTTCCCTGGACCAGAAACAAGCTTCCTAGGACCGGTTTCTGGCATTTCAGCCGTCTTCAGCCAGGCTTGCTTGAATCCAGTGGCAAAGTGAGCAAGGGACTCACGTCTGAGCATACCCTGCCAACTTATGGCGAACAAAGCAGTACAAAAGGGGGTGGTGATGGACGGAGCATCAGAACCAATCAAACACTCACACCCAGTCAACAGATCTGGGTTTGATCCATCACCATTCTTTAGCCCTCTCTGCCACCCCAGTTCAGACATGGCCATATGCAAATCAGTCTGACCCTGTGCCTCATGGGAACAGTCCAGCCCGAACTGCCAAGCCATGCCTTCCCTGGACCAGAAACAAGCTTCCTAGGACCGGTTGCTGGCATTTCAGCCGTCTTCAGCCAGGCTTGCTTGAATCCAGTGGCAAAGTGAGCAAGGGACTCACGTCTGAGCATACCCTGCCAACTTATGGCGAACAAAGCAGTACAAAAGGGGGTGGTGATGGACGGAGCATCAGAACCAATCAAACACTCACACCCAGTCAACAGATCTGGGTTTGATCCATCACCATTCTTTAGCCCACTCTGCCACCCCAGTTCAGACATGGCCATATGCAAATCAGTCTGACCCTGTGCCTCATGGGAACAGTCCAGCCCGATGGCTGATGACGGCTGATAGCCAGAAACCGGTCCTAGGATGCTTGATTCCGGTCCAGGGAAGACATGGCTTGGCAGTTCGGGCTGGACTGTTCCCATGAGGCACAGGGTCAAGACTGATTTGCATATGGCCATGTCTAAACTGGGGTGGTGTAGTGGGCAAAAGAACGATGGATTTAACCCAGATCTCTTGACTGGGGGAGAATGTCTGCATTGTCAGCATTCCGTCCATCATTTGTTTGTTGTAACGCTTTTCGCCCTAAGTGGGATGGGTATTCCCAGACGTGGGACCCGTGCTCACTACGCCACTGGAGTCAAGCTATCCTGGCTGATGACGGCTGATAGCCAGAAACCGGTCCTAGGATGCTTGATTCCGGTCCAGGGAAGACATGGCTTGGCAGTTCGGGCTGGACTGTTCCCATGAGGCACAGGGTCAAGACTGATTTGCATATGGCCATGTCTAAACTGGGGTGGTGTAGTGGGCAAAAGACTGATGGATTTAACCCAGATCTCTTGACTGGGGGAGAATGTCTGCATTGTCAGCATTCCGTCCATCATTTGTTTGTTGTAACGCTTTTCGCCCTAAGTGGGATGGGTATTCCCAGACGTGGGACCCGTGCTCACTACGCCACTGGAGTCAAGCTATCCTGGCTGATGATGGCTGATAGCCAGAAACCGGTCCTAGGATGCTTGATTCCGGTCCAGGGAAGACATGGCTTGGCAGTTCGGGCTGGACTGTTCCCATGAGGCACAGGGTCAAGACTGATTTGCATATGGCCATGTCTAAACTGGGGTGGTGTAGTGGGCAAAAGAACGATGGATTTAACCCAGATCTCTTGACTGGGGGAGAATGTCTGCATTGTCAGCATTCCGTCCATCATTTGTTTGTTGTAACGCTTTTCGCCCTAAGTGGGATGGGTATTCCCAGACGTGGGACCCGTGCTCACTACGCCACTGGAGTCAAGCTATCCTGGCTGATGACGGCTGATAGCCAGAAACCGGTCCTAGGATGCTTGATTCCGGTCCAGGGAAGACATGGCTTGGCAGTTCGGGCTGGACTGTTCCCATGAGGCACAGGGTCAAGACTGATTTGCATATGGCCATGTCTAAACTGGGGTGGTGTAGTGGGCAAAAGAACGATGGATTTAACCCAGATCTCTTGACTGGGGGAGAATGTCTGCATTGTCAGCATTCCGTCCATCATTTGTTTGTTGTAACGCTTTTCGCCCTAAGTGGGATGGGTATTCCCAGACGTGGGACCCGTGCTCACTACGCCACTGGAGTCAAGCTATCCTGGCTGATGACGGCTGATAGCCAGAAACCGGTCCTAGGATGCTTGATTCCGGTCCAGGGAAGACATGGCTTGGCAGTTCGGGCTGGACTGTTCCCATGAGGCACAGGGTCAAGACTGATTTGCATATGGCCATGTCTAAACTGGGGTGGTGTAGTGGGCAAAAGAACGATGGATTTAACCCAGATCTCTTGACTGGGGGAGAATGTCTGCATTGTCAGCATTCCGTCCATCATTTGTTTGTTGTAACGCTTTTCGCCCTAAGTGGGATGGGTATTCCCAGACGTGGGACCCGTGCTCACTACGCCACTGGAGTCAAGCTATCCTGGCTGATGACGGCTGATAGCCAGAAACCGGTCCTAGGATGCTTGATTCCGGTCCAGGGAAGACATGGCTTGGCAGTTCGGGCTGGACTGTTCCCATGAGGCACAGGGTCAAGACTGATTTGCATATGGCCATGTCTAAACTGGGGTGGTGTAGTGGGCAAAAGAACGATGGATTTAACCCAGATCTCTTGACTGGGGGAGAATGTCTGCATTGTCAGCATTCCGTCCATCATTTGTTTGTTGTAACGCTTTTCGCCCTAAGTGGGATGGGTATTCCCAGACGTGGGACCCGTGCTCACTACGCCACTGGAGTCAAGCTATCCTGGCTGATGACGGCTGATAGCCAGAAACCGGTCCTAGGATGCTTGATTCCGGTCCAGGGAAGACATGGCTTGGCAGTTCGGGCTGGACTGTTCCCATGAGGCACAGGGTCAAGACTGATTTGCATATGGCCATGTCTAAACTGGGGTGGTGTAGTGGGCAAAAGAACGATGGATTTAACCCAGATCTCTTGACTGGGGGAGAATGTCTGCATTGTCAGCATTCCGTCCATCATTTGTTTGTTGTAACGCTTTTCGCCCTAAGTGGGATGGGTATTCCCAGACGTGGGACCCGTGCTCACTACGCCACTGGAGTCAAGCTATCCTGGCTGATGACGGCTGATAGCCAGAAACCGGTCCTAGGATGCTTGATTCCGGTCCAGGGAAGACATGGCTTGGCAGTTCGGGCTGGACTGTTCCCATGAGGCACAGGGTCAAGACTGATTTGCATATGGCCATGTCTAAACTGGGGTGGTGTAGTGGGCAAAAGAACGATGGATTTAACCCAGATCTCTTGACTGGGGGAGAATGTCTGCATTGTCAGCATTCCGTCCATCATTTGTTTGTTGTAACGCATCTTTTAGACCAGCACTGACCCTAAAAAGTAATTCTAAGCGTACTTACCAGTAACTTGTATTTCCTTTCATAGGAATCCATTGTGTGGTTTTCACCAGAAAAGTTTCTAAGTGTCCATTTTTGAAACGTACAAATATTCCTCTAAAATCAGCCGAACTACGCATTCTGAATTACTCACCTTTTATCAAGAGAGACTTCAGTGCTGCATCTTTTAGACCATCACTGAGTCTGAAATGTAATTCTAAGCGTACTTAACAGTAACTTGTATTACCTTCCATAGGAATCCATTGTGTGGTTTTCACCAGAAAAGCTTCCAAGTGTCCAATTTTGAAACGTACAAATATTCCTCTAAAATCAGTTGAACTACGAATTCCGATTTACTCACCTGTTATCAGGAGAGAACCCAGGGCTGCATCTTTTAGCCCAGCACTGACCCTGAAAAGTAATTCTAAGCGTACTTACCAGTAACTTGTATTTCCTTCCATAGGAATCCATTGTGTGGTTTTCACTAGAAAAGTTTTTAAGTGTCCAATTTTGAAACGTACAAATATTCCTCTAAAATCAGCGGAACTACGAATTCTGATTTACTCACCTGTTATCAGGAGAGAACCCAGGGCTGCATCTTTTAGCCCAGCACTGACCCTGAAAAGTAATTCTTAGCGTATTTACCAGTAACTTGTATTTCCTTCCATAGGCATCCATTGTGTGGTTTTCAACAGAAAAGTTTCTAAGTGTCCAATTTTGAAACGTTCAAATGTTCCTCTAAAATCAGCCAAACTACGAATTCCGATTGACTCATCTGTTATCAACAGAGAACCCAGTGCTGCATCTTTTAGACCAGCACTGACATTCAAAAGTAATTCTAAGCGTACTTACCAGTAACTTGTTTTTCCTCCCATAGGAATCATTGTGTGGTTTTCAGCAGAAAAGTTTTTAAGTGTCCAATTTTGAAACGTACAAATATTCCTCTAAAATCAGCGGAACTACGAATTCTGATTTACTCACCTGTTATCAGGAGAGAACCCAGGGCTGCATCTTTCAGCCCAGCACTGACCCTGAAAAGTAATTCTAAGCGTACTTACCAGTAACATGTATTTCCTTCCATAGGAATCCATTGTGTGGTTTTCACTAGAAAAGTTTCAAAGTGTCCAATTTTGAAACGTTCAAATATTCCTCTAAAATCAGCGGAACTACGAATTTCGATTTACTCACCTGTTATCAGGAGAGAAACCAGGGTTGCATCTTTTAGCCCAGCACTGACCCTGAAAAGTAATTCTAAGCGTACTTACCAGTAACTTGTATTTCCTTCCATAGGAATCCATTGTGTGGTTTTCACTAGAAAAGTTTCTAAGTGTCCATTTTTGAAACGTACAAATATTCATCTACAATCAGCTGAACTACGAATTCCGATTTACTCACCTGTTATCAAGAGAGAACCCAGTGCTGCATCTTTTAGACCAGCACTGACCCTGAAAAGTAATTCTAAGCGTACTTACCAGTAACTTGTATTTCTTTCCATCGGAATCATTGTGTGGTTTTCACCAGAAAAGTTTCTACGTGTCCTATTTTGAAACGTACAAATATTCCTCTAAAATCAGCCAAACTACGAATTCCGATTGACTCACCTGTTATCTAGAGAGAACCCAGTGCTGCATCTTTTAGACCAGCATTGACATTGAAAAGTAATTCTAAGCGTACTTACCAGTAACTTGTATTTCTTTCCATCGGAATCATTGTGTGGTTTTCAGCAGAAAAGTTTCTAAGTGTCCAATTTTGAAACGTACAAATATTCCTCTAAAATCAGCCGAACTACAAATTCCAATTTACTCACCTGTTATCAGGAGAGAACCCAGGGCTGCATCTTTTAGCACAGCACTGACCCTGAAAAGTAATTCTAAGCATACTTAACAGTAACTTGTATTTCCTTCCATAGGAATCCATTGTGTGGTTTTCACCAGAAAAGCTTCTAAGTGTCCAATTTTGAAACGTACAAATATTACTCTAAAATCAGTTGAACTACGAATTCCGATTTACTCACCTGTTATCAGGAGAGAACCCAGGGCTGCATCTTTTAGCCCAGCACTGACCCTGAAAAGTAATTCTTAGCGTATTTACCAGTAACTTGTATTTCCTTCCATAGGAATCCATTGTTTGGTTTTCAACAGAAATGTTTCTAAGTGTCCAATTTTGAAACGTACAAATATTCCTCTAAAATCAGCAAAACTATGAATTCCGATTGACTCACCTGTTATCAACAGAGAACCCAGTGCTGCATCTTTTAGACCAGCACTGACATTGAAAAGTAATTCTAAGCGTACTTACCAGTAACTTGTTTTTCCTTCCATAGGAATCATTGTGTGGTTTTCAGCAGAAAAGTTTCTAAGTGTCCAATTTTGAAATGTACAAATATTCCTCTAAAATCAGTTGAACTACGAATTCCGATTTACTCACCTGTTATCAGGAGAGAACCCAGGGCTGCATCTTTTAGCCGAGCACTGACCCTGAAAAGTAATTCTTAGCGTATTTACCAGTAACTTGTATTTCCTTCCATAGGAATCCATTGTGTGGTTTTCAACAGAAATGTTTCTAAGTGTCCAATTTTGAAACGTACAAATATTCCTCTAAAATCAGCAAAACTATGAATTCCAATTGACTCACCTGTTATCAACAGAGAACCCAGTGCTGCATCTTTTAGACCAGCACTGACATTGAAATGTAATTCTAAGCGTACTTACCAGTAACTTGTTTTTCCTTCCATAGGAATCATTGTGTGGTTTTCAGTAGAAAAGTTTCTAAGTGTCCAATTTTGAAATGTAGAAATATTCCTCTAAAATCAGTTGAACTACGAATTCCGATTTACTCACCTGTTATCAGGAGAGAACCCAGGGCTGCATCTTTCAGCCCAGCACTGACCCTGAAAAGTAATTCTATGCGTACTTACCAGTAACTTGTATTTCCTTCCATAGGAATCCATTGTGTGGTTTTCACTAGAAAAGTTTCTAAGTGTCCAATTTTGAAACGTTCAAATATTCCTCTAAAATCAGCGGAACTACGAATTCCGATTTACTCACCTGTTATCAGGAGAGAAACCAGAATTGCATCGTTTAGCCCAGCACTGACCCTGAAAAGTAATTCTAAGCGTACTTACCAGTAACTTGTATTTCCTTCCATAGGAATCCATTGTGTGGTTTTCACTAGAAAAGTTTCTAAGTGTCCATTTTTGAAACGTACAAATATTCATCTACAATCAGCTGAACTACGAATTCCGATTTACTCACCTGTTATCAAGAGAGAACCCAGTGCTGCATCTTTTAGACCAGCACTGACCCTGAAAAGTAATTCTAAGCGTACTTACCAGTAACTTGTATTTCTTTCCATCGGAATCATTGTGTGGTTTTCAGCAGAAAAGTTTCTAAATGTCCAATTTTGAAACGTACAAATATTCCTCTAAAATCAGCCGAACTACAAATTCCAATTTACTCACCTGTTATCAGGAGAGAACCTAGGGCTGCATCTTTTAGCCCAGCACTGACCCTGAAAAGTAATTCTAAGCATACTTAACAGTAACTTGTATTTCCTTCCATAGGAATCATTGTGTGGTTTTCACCAGAAAAGTTTCTATGTGTCCTATTTTGAAAGGTACAAATATTCCTCTAAAATCAGCCAAACTACGAATTCCGATTGACTCACCTGTTATCTAGAGAGAACCCAGTGCTGTATCTTTTAGACCAGCATTGACATTGAAAAGTAATTCTAAGCGTACTTACCAGTAACTTGTTTTTCCTTCCATAGGAATCATTGTGTGGTTTTCAGCAGAAATGTTTCTAAGTGTCCAAATTTGAAATGTACAAATATTCCTCTAAAATCAGCCGAACTACGCATTCCGAATTACTCACCTGTTTTCAAGAGAGATTCCAGTGCTGCATCTTTTAGACCATCACTGACTCTGAAATGTAATTCTAAGCATACTTAACAGTAACTTGTATTTCCTTCCATAGGAATCCATTGTGTGGTTTTCACCAGAAAAGCTTCTAAGTGTCCAATTTTGAAATGTACAAATATTCCTCTAAAATCAGTTGAACTACGAATTCCGATTTACTCACCTGTTATCAGGAGAGAACCCAGGGCTGCATCTTTTAGCCCAGCACTGACCCTGAAAAGTAATTCTTAGCGTATTTACCAGTAACTTGTATTTCCTTCCATAGGAATCCATTGTTTGGTTTTCAACAGAAATGTTTCTAAGTGTCCAATTTTGAAACGTACAAATATTCCTCTAAAATCAGCAAAACTATGAATTCCGATTGACTCACCTGTTATCAACAGAGAACCCAGTGCTGCATCTTTTAGACCAGCACTGACATTGAAAAGTAATTCTAAGCGTACTTACCAGTAACTTGTTTTTCCTTCCATAGGAATCATTGTGTGGTTTTCAGCAGAAAAGTTTCTAAGTGTCCAATTTTGAAATGTACAAATATTCCTCTAAAATCAGTTGAACTACGAATTCCGATTTACTCACCTGTTATCAGGAGAGAACCCAGGGCTGCATCTTTTAGCCCAGCACTGACCCTGAAAAGTAATTCTTAGCGTATTTACCAGTAACTTGTATTTCCTTCCATAGGAATCCATTGTGTGGTTTTCAACAGAAATGTTTCTAAGTGTCCAATTTTGAAAGGTACAAATATTCCTCTAAAATCAGCAAAACTATGAATTCCGATTGACTCACCTGTTATCAACAGAGAACCCAGTGCTGCATCTTTTAGACCAGCACTGACATTGAAATGTAATTCTAAGCGTACTTACCAGTAACTTGTTTTTCCTTCCATAGGAATCATTGTGTGGTTTTCAGTAGAAAAGTTTCTAAGTGTCCAATTTTGAAATGTAGAAATATTCCTCTAAAATCAGTTGAACTACGAATTCCGATTTACTCACCTGTTATCAGGAGAGAACCCAGGGCTGCATCTTTCAGCCCAGCACTGACCCTGAAAAGTAATTCTAAGCGTACTTACCAGTAACTTGTATTTCCTTCCATAGGAATCCATTGTGTGGTTTTCACTAGAAAAGTTTCTAAGTGTCCAATTTTGAAACATTCAAATATTCCTCTAAAATCAGCGGAACTACGAATTCCGATTTACTCACCTGTTATCAGGAGAGAAACCAGAATTGCATCGTTTAGCCCAGCACTGACCCTGAAAAGTAATTCTAAGCGTACTTACCAGTAACTTGTATTTCCTTCCATAGGAATCCATTGTGTGGTTTTCACCAGAAAAGTTTCTAAGTGTCCATTTTTGAAACGTACAAATATTCCTCTAAAATCAGCCGAACTACGCATTCCGAATTACTCACCTGTTTTCAAGAGAGATTCCAGTGCTGCATCTTTTAGACCATCACTGACTCTGAAATGTAATTCTAAGCATACTTAACAGTAACTTGTATTTCCTTCCATAGGAATCCATTGTGTGGTTTTCACCAGAAAAGCTTCTAAGTGTCCAATTTTGAAATGTACAAATATTCCTCTAAAATCAGTTGAACTACGAATTCCGATTTACTCACCTGTTATCAGGAGAGAACCCAGGGCTGCATCTTTTAGCCCAGCACTGACCCTGAAAAGTAATTCTTAGCGTATTTACCAGTAACTTGTATTTCCTTCCATAGGAATCCATTGTTTGGTTTTCAACAGAAATGTTTCTAAGTGTCCAATTTTGAAACGTACAAATATTCCTCTAAAATCAGCAAAACTATGAATTCCGATTGACTCACCTGTTATCAACAGAGAACCCAGTGCTGCATCTTTTAGACCAGCACTGACATTGAAAAGTAATTCTAAGCGTACTTACCAGTAACTTGTTTTTCCTTCCATAGGAATCATTGTGTGGTTTTCAGCAGAAAAGTTTCTAAGTGTCCAATTTTGAAATGTACAAATATTCCTCTAAAATCAGTTGAACTACGAATTCCGATTTACTCACCTGTTATCAGGAGAGAACCCAGGGCTGCATCTTTTAGCCCAGCACTGACCCTGAAAAGTAATTCTTAGCGTATTTACCAGTAACTTGTATTTCCTTCCATAGGAATCCATTGTGTGGTTTTCAACAGAAATGTTTCTAAGTGTCCAATTTTGAAAGGTACAAATATTCCTCTAAAATCAGCAAAACTATGAATTCCGATTGACTCACCTGTTATCAACAGAGAACCCAGTGCTGCATCTTTTAGACCAGCACTGACATTGAAATGTAATTCTAAGCGTACTTACCAGTAACTTGTTTTTCCTTCCATAGGAATCATTGTGTGGTTTTCAGTAGAAAAGTTTCTAAGTGTCCAATTTTGAAATGTAGAAATATTCCTCTAAAATCAGTTGAACTACGAATTCCGATTTACTCACCTGTTATCAGGAGAGAACCCAGGGCTGCATCTTTCAGCCCAGCACTGACCCTGAAAAGTAATTCTAAGCGTACTTACCAGTAACTTGTATTTCCTTCCATAGGAATCCATTGTGTGGTTTTCACTAGAAAAGTTTCTAAGTGTCCAATTTTGAAACATTCAAATATTCCTCTAAAATCAGCGGAACTACGAATTCCGATTTACTCACCTGTTATCAGGAGAGAAACCAGAATTGCATCGTTTAGCCCAGCACTGACCCTGAAAAGTAATTCTAAGCGTACTTACCAGTAACTTGTATTTCCTTCCATAGGAATCCATTGTGTGGTTTTCACCAGAAAAGTTTCTAAGTGTCCATTTTTGAAACGTACAAATATTCCTCTAAAATCAGCCGAACTACGCATTCCGAATTACTCACCTGTTTTCAAGAGAGATTCCAGTGCTGCATCTTTTAGACCATCACTGACTCTGAAATGTAATTCTAAGTGTACTTAACAGTAACTTGTATTTCCTTCCATAGGAATCCATTGTGTGGTTTTCACCAGAAAAGCTTCTAAGTGTCCAATTTTGAAACGTACATATATTCCTCTAAAATCAGTTGAACTACGAATTCCGATTTACTCACCTGTTATCAGGAGAGAACCCAGGGCTGCATCTTTTAGCCCAGCACTGACCCTGAAAAGTAATTCTTAGCTTATTTACCAGTAACTTGTATTTCCTTCCATAGGAATCCATTGTGTGGTTTTCAACAGAAATGTTTCTAAGTGTCCAATTTTGAAACGTACAAATATTCCTCTAAAATCAGCAAAACTACGAATTCCGATTGACTCACCTGTTATCAACAGAGAACCCAGTGCTGCATCTTTTAGACCAGCACTGACATTGAAAAGTAATTCTAAGCGTACTTACCAGTAACTTGTTTTTCCTTCCATAGGAATCATTGTGTGGTTTTCAGCAGAAAAGTTTCTAAGTGTCCAATTTTGAAACGTACAAATATTCCTCTAAAATCAGTTGAACTACGAATTCCGATTTACTCACCTGTTATCAGGAGAGAACCCAGGGCTGCATCTTTCAGCCCAGCACTGACCCTGAAAAGTAATTCTAAGCGTACTTACCAGTAACATGTATTTCCTTCCATAGGAATCCATTGTGTGGTTTTCACTAGAAAAGTTTCTAAGTGTCCAATTTTGAAACGTTCAAATATTCCTCTAAAATCAGCGGAACTACAAATTTTGATTTACTCACCTGTTATCAGGAGAGAAACCAGGGTTGCATCTTTTAGCCCAGCACTGACCCTGAAAAGTAATTCTCAGTGTACTTACCAGTAACTTGTATTTCCTTCCATAGGAATCCATTGTGTGGTTTTCACTAGAAAAGTTTCTAAGTGTCCATTTTTGAAACGTACAAATATTCATCTACAATCAGCTGAACTACGAATTCCGATTTACTCACCTGTTATCAAGAGAGAACCCAGTGCTGCATCTTTTAGACCAGCACTGACCCTGAAAAGTAATTCTAAGCGTACTTACCAGTAACTTGTATTTCTTTCCATCGGAATCATTGTGTGGTTTTCAGCAGAATAGTTTCTAAGTGTCCAATTTTGAAACATACAAATATTCCTCTAAAATCAGCCGAACTACAAATTCCAATTTACTCACCTGTTATCAGGAGAGAACCTAGGGCTGCATCTTTTAGCCCAGCACTGACCCTGAAAAGTAATTCTAAGCATACTTAACAGTAACTTGTAATTCCTTCCATAGGAATCATTGTGTGGTTTTCACCAGAAAAGTTTCTACGTGTCCTATTTTGAAACGTACAAATATTCCTCTAAAATCAGCCAAACTACGAATTCCGATTGACTCACCTGTTATCTAGAGAGAACCCAGTGCTGCATCTTTTAGACCAGCATTGACATTGAAAAGTAATTCTAAGCGTACTTACCAGTAACTTGTATTTCTTTCCATCGGAATCATTGTGTGGTTTTCAGCAGAAAAGTTTCTAAGTGTCCAATTTTGAAACGTACAAATATTCCTCTAAAATCAGCCGAACTACAAATTCCAATTTACTCACCTGTTATCAGGAGAGAACCCAGGGCTGCATCTTTTAGCACAGCACTGACCCTGAAAAGTAATTCTAAGCGTACTTAAGAGTAACTTGTATCTCCTTCCATAGGAATCCATTGTGTGGTTTTCACCAGAAAAGTTTCTAAGTGTCCATTTTTGAAACGTACAAATATTCCTCTAAAATCAGCCGAACTACGCATTCCGAATTACTCACCTGTTTTCAAGAGAGATTCCAGTGCTGCATCTTTTAGACCATCACTGACTCTGAAATGTAATTCTAAGCATACTTAACAGTAACTTGTATTTCCTTCCATAGGAATCCATTGTGTGGTTTTCACCAGAAAAGCTTCTAAGTGTCCAATTTTGAAACGTACAAATATTCCTCTAAAATCAGTTGAACTACGAATTCCGATTTACTCACCTGTTATCAGGAGAGAACCCAGGGCTGCATCTTTTAGCCCAGCACTGACCCTGAAAAATAATTCTTAGCGTATTTACCAGTAACTTGTATTTCCTTCCATAGGAATCCATTGTTTGGTTTTCAACAGAAATGTTTCTAAGTGTCCAATTTTGAAACGTACAAATATTCCTCTAAAATCAGCAAAACTATGAATTCCGATTGACTCACCTGTTATCAACAGAGAACCCAGTGCTGCATCTTTTAGACCAGCACTGACATTGAAAAGTAATTCTAAGCGTACTTACCAGTAACTTGTTTTTCCTTCCATAGGAATCATTGTGTGGTTTTCAGCAGAAAAGTTTCTAAGTGTCCAATTTTGAAATGTACAAATATTCCTCTAAAATCAGTTGAACTACGAATTCCGATTTACTCACCTGTTATCAGGAGAGAACCCAGGGCTGCATCTTTTAGCCCAGCACTGACCCTGAAAAGTAATTCTTAGCGTATTTACCAGTAACTTGTATTTCCTTCCATAGGAATCCATTGTGTGGTTTTCAACAGAAATGTTTCTAAGTGTCCAATTTTGAAACGTACAAATATTCCTCTAAAATCAGCAAAACTATGAATTCCAATTGACTCACCTGTTATCAACAGAGAACCCAGTGCTGCATCTTTTAGGCCAGCACTGACATTGAAATGTAATTCTAAGCGTACTTACCAGTAACTTGTTTTTCCTTCCATAGGAATCATTGTGTGGTTTTCAGTAGAAAAGTTTCTAAGTGTCCAATTTTGAAATGTAGAAATATTCCTCTAAAATCAGTTGAACTACGAATTCCGATTTACTCACCTGTTATCAGGAGAGAAACCAGAATTGCATCGTTTAGCCCAGCACTGACCCTGAAAAGTAATTCTAAGCGTACTTACCAGTAACTTGTATTTCCTTCCATAGGAATCCATTGTGTGGTTTTCACTAGAAAAGTTTCTAAGTGTCCATTTTTGAAACGTACAAATATTCATCTACAATCAGCTGAACTACGAATTCCGATTTACTCACCTGTTATCAAGAGAGAACCCAGTGCTGCATCTTTTAGACCAGCACTGACCCTGAAAAGTAATTCTAAGCGTACTTACCAGTAACTTGTATTTCTTTCCATCGGAATCATTGTGTGGTTTTCAGCAGAAAAGTTTCTAAGTGTCCAATTTTGAAACGTACAAATATTCCTCTAAAATCAGCCGAACTACAAATTCCAATTTACTCACCTGTTATCAGGAGAGAACCTAGGGCTGCATCTTTTAGCCCAGCACTGACCCTGAAAAGTAATTCTAAGCATACTTAACAGTAACTTGTATTTCCTTCCATAGGAATCATTGTGTGGTTTTCACCAGAAAAGTTTCTACGTGTCCCATTTTGAAACGTACAAATATTCCTCTAAAATTAGCCAAACTACGAATTCCGATTGACTCACCTGTTATCTAGAGAGAACCCAGTGCTGTATCTTTTAGACCAGCATTGACATTGAAAAGTAATTCTAAGCGTACTTACCAGTAACTTGTTTTTCCTTCCATAGGAATCATTGTGTGGTTTTCAGCAGAAATGTTTCTAAGTGTCCAAATTTGAAATGTACAAATATTCCTCTAAAATCAGCCGAACTATGAATTCCGATTTACTCACCTGTTAGGAGTGAACCCAGGGCTGCATCTTTTAGCACAGCACTGACCCTGAAAAGTAACTCTAAGAGTACTTACCAGTAACTTGTATTTCCTTCCATAGGAATCCATTGTGTGGTTTTCACCAGAAAAGTTTCTAAGTGTCCAATTTTGAAACGTACAAATATTCCTCTAAAATCAGCCGAACTACAAATTCCAATTTACTCACCAGTTATCAGGAGAGAACCTGGGGCTGAATCTTTTAGCCCAGCACTGACCCTGAAAAGTAATTCTAAGAGTACTTACCAGTAACTTGTATTTCCTTCCACAGGAATCATTGTGTGGTTTTCACCAGAAAAGTTTCTAAGTGTCCATTTTTGAAACGTACAAATATTCATCTACAATCAGCTGAACTACGCATTACGAATTACTCAACTGTTATCAAGAGAGATTCCAGTGCTGCATCTTTTAGACCATCACTGACTCTGAAATGTAATTCTAAGTGTACTTAACAGTTACTTGTATTTCCTTCCATAGGAATCCATTGTGTGGTTTTCACCAGAAAAGTTTCTAAGTGTCCATTTTTGAAACGTACAAATATTCCTCTAAAATCAGCCGAACTACGAACTCCGAAATACTCAACTGTTATCAAGAGAGAACCCAGTGCTGCATCTTTTAGACCAGCACTGACGCTGAAATGTAATTCTAAGCATACTTCAGAGTAACTTGTATTTCCTTCCATAGGAATCCATTGTGTGGTTTTCACCAGAAAAGTTTCTAAGTGTCCAATTTTGAAATGTACAAATATTCCTCTAAAATAAGTTGAACTACGAATTCCGATTTACTCACCTGTTATCAGGTGAGAACCCCGGGCTGCATCTTTTAGCCCAGCACTGACCCTGAAAAGTAATTCTAAGAGTACTTACCAGTAACTTGTATTTCCTTCCGTAGGAATCCATTGTGTGGTTTTCACCAGAAAAGTTTCTAAGTGTCCAATTTTGAAACGTACAAATATTCCTCTAAAATCAGCCGAACTACAAATTCCAATTTACTCACCAGTTATCAGGAGAGAACCTGGGGCTGAATCTTTTAGCCCAGCACTGACCCTGAAAAGTAATTCTAAGAGTACTTACCAGTAACTTGTATTTCCTTCCACAGGAATCATTGTGTGGTTTTCACCAGAAAAGTTTCTAAGTGTCCATTTTTGAAACGTACAAATATTCATCTACAATCAGCTGAACTACGCATTACGAATTACTCAACTGTTATCAAGAGAGATTCCAGTGCTGCATCTTTTAGACCATCACTGACTCTGAAATGTAATTCTAAGTGTACTTAACAGTTACTTGTATTTCCTTCCATAGGAATCCATTGTGTGGTTTTCACCAGAAAAGTTTCTAAGTGTCCATTTTTGAAACGTACAAATATTCCTCTAAAATCAGCCAAACTACGAACTCCGAAATACTCAACTGTTATCAAGAGAGAACCCAGTGCTGCATCTTTTAGACCAGCACTGACGCTGAAATGTAATTCTAAGCATACTTCAGAGTAACTTGTATTTCCTTCCATAGGAATCCATTGTGTGGTTTTCACCAGAAAAGTTTCTAAGTGTCCAATTTTGAAATGTACAAATATTCCTCTAAAATAAGTTGAACTACGAATTCCGATTTACTCACCTGTTATCAGGTGAGAACCCCGGGCTGCATCTTTTAGCCCAGCACTGACCCTGAAAAGTAATTCTAAGAGTACTTACCAGTAACTTGTATTTCCTTCCGTAGGAATCCATTGTGTGGTTTTCACCAGAAAAGCTTCTAAGTGTCCAATTTTGAAACGTACAAATATTCCTCTAAAATCAGTTGAACTATGAATTCCGATTTACTCACCTGTTTTCAGGAGAGAACCCCGGGCTGCATCTTTTAGCCCAGCACTGACCCTGAAAAGTAATTCTTAGCGTACTTACCAGTAACTTGTATTTCCTTCCATAGGAATCCATTGTGTGGTTTTCACCAGAAAAGTTTCTAAGTGTCCATTTTTGAAACGTACAAATATTCCTCTAAAATCAGCCGAACTACGAACTCCGAAATACTCAACTGTTATCAAGAGAGAACCCAGTGCTGCATCTTTTAGACCAGCACTGACGCTGAAATGTAATTCTAAGCATACTTCAGAGTAACTTGTATTTCCTTCCATAGCAATCCATTGTGTGGTTTTCACCAGAAAAGTTTCTAAGTGTCCAATTTTGAAATGTACAAATATTCATCTACAATCAGCTGAACTACAAATTCCGATTTACTCACCTGTTATCAGGAGAGAACCAAGGGCTGCATCTTTTAGCCCAGAACTGACCCTGAAAAGTAATTCAAAGCGTACTTACCAGTAACTTGTATTTCCTTCCATAGGAATCCATTGTGTGGTTTTCACCAGGAAAGTTTCTAAGTGTCCATTTTTGAAACGTACAAATATTCCTCTAAAATCAGCCGAACTATGAATTCCGAAATACTCACCTGTTATCAAGAGAGAATTCAGTGCTGCATCTTTTAGACCATCACTGAGTCTGAAATGTAATTCTAAGCATACTTAACAGTAACTTGTATTTCCTTCCATAGGAATCATTGTGTGGTTTTCAGCAGAAAAAATTCTAAGTGTCCAATTTTGAAACGTACAAATATTCCTCTAAAATCATCCGAACTGCAAATTCCGATTTACTCACCTGTTATCAGGAGAGAACCTAGGGCTGCATCTTTTAGCCCAGAACTGACCCTGAAAATTAATTCAAAGCGTACTTACCAGTAACTTGTATTTCCTTCCATAGGAATCCATTGTGTGGTTTTCACCAGAAAAGTTTCTAAGTGTCCATTTTTGAAACATACAAATATTCCTCTAATATCAGCCGAACTACGAATTGCGAAATACTCACCTGTTATCAAGAGAGAACCCAGTGCTGCATCTTTTAGACCAGCACTGACCCTAAAAAGTAATTCTAAGCGTACTTACCAGTAACTTGTATTTCCTTTCATAGGAATCCATTGTGTGGTTTTCACCAGAAAAGTTTCTAAGTGTCCATTTTTGAAACGTACAAATATTCCTCTAAAATCAGCCGAACTACGCATTCTGAATTACTCACCTTTTATCAAGAGAGAATTCAGTGCTGCATCTTTTAGACCATCACTGAGTCTGAAATGTAATTCTAAGCGTACTTAACAGTAACTTGTATTACCTTCCATAGGAATCCATTGTGTGGTTTTCACCAGAAAAGCTTCCAAGTGTCCAATTTTGAAACGTACAAATATTCCTCTAAAATCAGTTGAACTACGAATTCCGATTTACTCACCTGTTATCAGGAGAGAACCCAGGGCTGCATCTTTTAGCCCAGCACTGACCCTGAAAAGTAATTCTAAGCGTACTTACCAGTAACTTGTATTTCCTTTCATAGGAATCCATTGTGTGGTTTTCACCAGAAAAGTTTCTAAGTGTCCATTTTTGAAACATACAAATATTCCTCTAAAATCAGCCGAACTACGCATTCCGAATTACTCACCTGTTATCAAGAGAGAATTCAGTGCTGCATCTTTTAGACCATCACTGAGTCTGAAATGTAATTCTAAGCATACTTAACAGTAACTTGTATTTCCTTCCATAGGAATCATTGTGTGGTTTTCAGCAGAAAAAATTCTAAGTGTCCAATTTTGAAACGTACAAATATTCCTCTAAAATCATCCGAACTGCAAATTCCGATTTACTCACCTGTTATCAGGAGAGAACCTAGGGCTGCATCTTTTAGCCCAGAACTGACCCTGAAAAGCAATTCAAAGCGTACTTACCAGTAACTTGTATTTCCTTCCATAGGAATCCATTGTGTGGTTTTCACCAGAAAAGTTTCTAAGTGTCCATTTTTGAAACATACAAATATTCCTCTAATATCAGCCGAACTACAAATTGCGAAATATTCACCTGTTATCAAGAGAGAACCCAGTGCTGCATCTTTTAGACCGTACAAAAGAGGGTGGTGATGGACGGAGCATCAGAACCAATCAAACACTCACACCCAGTCAACAGATCTGGGTTTGATCCATCACCATTCTTTAGCCCACTCTGCCACCCCAGTTCAGACATGGCCATATGCAAATCAGTCTGACCCTGTGCCTCATGGGAACAGTCCAGCCAGAACTGCCAAGCCATGCCTTCCCTGGACCAGAAACAAGCTTCCTAGGACCGGTTTCTGGCATTTCAGCCGTCTTCAGCCAGGCTTGCTTGAATCCAGTGGCAAAGTGAGCAAGGGACTCACGTCTGAGCATACCCTGCCAACTTATGGCGAACAAAGCAGTACAAAAGGGGGTGGTGATGGACGGAGCATCAGAACCAATCAAACACTCACACCCAGTCAACAGATCTGGGTTTGATCCATCACCATTCTTTAGCCCACTCTGCCACCCCAGTTCAGACATGGCCATATGCAAATCAGTCTGACCCTGTGCCTCATGGGAACAGTCCAGCCCGAACTGCCAAGCCATGCCTTCCCTGGACCAGAAACAAGCTTCCTAGGACCGGTTTCTGGCATTTCAGCCGTCTTCAGCCAGGCTTGCTTGAATCCAGTGGCAAAGTGAGCAAGGGACTCACGTCTGAGCATACCCTGCCAACTTATGGCGAACAAAGCAGTACAAAAGGGGGTGGTGATGGACGGAGCATCAGAACCAATCAAACACTCACACCCAGTCAACAGATCTGGGTTTGATCCATCACCATTCTTTAGCCCACTCTGCCACCCCAGTTCAGACATGGCCATATGCAAATCAGTCTGACCCTGTGCCTCATGGGAACAGTCCAGCCCGAACTGCCAAGCCATGCCTTCCCTGGACCAGAAACAAGCTTCCTAGGACCGGTTTCTGGCATTTCAGCCGTCTTCAGCCAGGCTTGCTTGAATCCAGTGGCAAAGTGAGCAAGGGACTCACGTCTGAGCATACCCTGCCAACTTATGGCGAACAAAGCAGTACAAAAGGGGGTGGTGATGGACGGAGCATCAGAACCAATCAAACACTCACACCCAGTCAACAGATCTGGGTTTGATCCATCACCATTCTTTAGCCCACTCTGCCACCCCAGTTCAGACATGGCCATATGCAAATCAGTCTGACCCTGTGCCTCATGGGAACAGTCCAGCCCGAACTGCCAAGCCATGCCTTCCCTGGACCAGAAACAAGCTTCCTAGGACCGGTTTCTGGCATTTCAGCCGTCTTCAGCCAGGCTTGCTTGAATCCAGTGGCAAAGTGAGCAAGGGACTCACGTCTGAGCATACCCTGCCAACTTATGGCGAACAAAGCAGTACAAAAGGGGGTGGTGATGGACGGAGCATCAGAACCAATCAAACACTCACACCCAGTCAACAGATCTGGGTTTGATCCATCACCATTCTTTAGCCCACTCTGCCACCCCAGTTCAGACATGGCCATATGCAAATCAGTCTGACCCTGTGCCTCATGGGAACAGTCCAGCCCGATGGCTGATGACGGCTGATAGCCAGAAACCGGTCCTAGGATGCTTGATTCCGGTCCAGGGAAGACATGGCTTGGCAGTTCGGGCTGGACTGTTCCCATGAGGCACAGGGTCAAGACTGATTTGCATATGGCCATGTCTAAACTGGGGTGGTGTAGTGGGCAAAAGAACGATGGATTTAACCCAGATCTCTTGACTGGGGGAGAATGTCTGCATTGTCAGCATTCCGTCCATCATTTGTTTGTTGTAACGCTTTTCGCCCTAAGTGGGATGGGTATTCCCAGACGTGGGACCCGTGCTCACTACGCCACTGGAGTCAAGCTATCCTGGCTGATGACGGCTGATAGCCAGAAACCGGTCCTAGGATGCTTGATTCCGGTCCAGGGAAGACATGGCTTGGCAGTTCGGGCTGGACTGTTCCCATGAGGCACAGGGTCAAGACTGATTTGCATATGGCCATGTCTAAACTGGGGTGGTGTAGTGGGCAAAAGACTGATGGATTTAACCCAGATCTCTTGACTGGGGGAGAATGTCTGCATTGTCAGCATTCCGTCCATCATTTGTTTGTTGTAACGCTTTTCGCCCTAAGTGGGATGGGTATTCCCAGACGTGGGACCCGTGCTCACTACGCCACTGGAGTCAAGCTATCCTGGCTGATGATGGCTGATAGCCAGAAACCGGTCCTAGGATGCTTGATTCCGGTCCAGGGAAGACATGGCTTGGCAGTTCGGGCTGGACTGTTCCCATGAGGCACAGGGTCAAGACTGATTTGCATATGGCCATGTCTAAACTGGGGTGGTGTAGTGGGCAAAAGAACGATGGATTTAACCCAGATCTCTTGACTGGGGGAGAATGTCTGCATTGTCAGCATTCCGTCCATCATTTGTTTGTTGTAACGCTTTTCGCCCTAAGTGGGATGGGTATTCCCAGACGTGGGACCCGTGCTCACTACGCCACTGGAGTCAAGCTATCCTGGCTGATGACGGCTGATAGCCAGAAACCGGTCCTCGGATGCTTGATTCCGGTCCAGGGAAGACATGGCTTGGCAGTTCGGGCTGGACTGTTCCCATGAGGCACAGGGTCAAGACTGATTTGCATATGGCCATGTCTAAACTGGGGTGGTGTAGTGGGCAAAAGAACGATGGATTTAACCCAGATCTCTTGACTGGGGGAGAATGTCTGCATTGTCAGCATTCCGTCCATCATTTGTTTGTTGTAACGCTTTTCGCCCTAAGTGGGATGGGTATTCCCAGACGTGGGACCCGTGCTCACTACGCCAATGGAGTCAAGCTATCCTGGCTGATGACGGCTGATAGCCAGAAACCGGTCCTAGGATGCTTGATTCCGGTCCAGGGAAGACATGGCTTGGCAGTTCGGGCTGGACTGTTCCCATGAGGCACAGGGTCAAGACTGATTTGCATATGGCCATGTCTAAACTGGGGTGGTGTAGTGGGCAAAAGAACGATGGATTTAACCCAGATCTTTTGACTGGGGGAGAATGTCTGCATTGTCAGCATTCCGTCCATCATTTGTTTGTTGTAACGCTTTTCGCCCTAAGTGGGATGGGTATTCCCAGACGTGGGACCCGTGCTCACTACGCCACTGGAGTCAAGCTATCCTGGCTGATGACGGCTGATAGCCAGAAACCGGTCCTAGGATGCTTGATTCCGGTCCAGGGAAGACATGGCTTGGTAGTTCGGGCTGGACTGTTCCCATGAGGCACAGGGTCAAGACTGATTTGCATATGGCCATGTCTAAACTGGGGTGGTGTAGTGGGCAAAAGAACGATTGATTTAACCCAGATCTCTTGACTGGGGGAGAATGTCTGCATTGTCAGCATTCCGTCCATCATTTGTTTGTTGTAACGCTTTTCGCCCTAAGTGGGATGGGTATTCCCAGACGTGGGACCCGTGCTCACTACGCCACTGGAGTCAAGCTATCCTGGCTGATGACGGCTGATAGCCAGAAACCGGTCCTAGGATGCTTGATTCCGGTCCAGGGAAGACATGGCTTGGCAGTTCGGGCTGGACTGTTCCCATGAGGCACAGGGTCAAGACTGATTTGCATATGGCCATGTCTAAACTGGGGTGGTGTAGTGGGCAAAAGAACGATGGATTTAACCCAGATCTCTTGACTGGGGGAGAATGTCTGCATTGTCAGCATTCCGTCCATCATTTGTTTGTTGTAACGCTTTTCGCCCTAAGTGGGATGGGTATTCCCAGACGTGGGACCCGTGCTCACTACGCCACTGGAGTCAAGCTATCCTGGCTGATGACGGCTGATAGCCAGAAACCGGTCCTAGGATGCTTGATTCCGGTCCAGGGAAGACATGGCTTGGCAGTTCGGGCTGGACTGTTCCCATGAGGCACAGGGTCAAGACTGATTTGCATATGGCCATGTCTAAACTGGGGTGGTGTAGTGGGCAAAAGAACGATGGATTTAACCCAGATCTCTTGACTGGGGGAGAATGTCTGCATTGTCAGCATTCCGTCCATCATTTGTTTGTTGTAACGCTTTTCGCCCTAAGTGGGATGGGTATTCCCAGACGTGGGACCCGTGCTCACTACGCCACTGGAGTCAAGCTATCCTGGCTGATGACGGCTGATAGCCAGAAACCGGTCCTAGGATGCTTGATTCCGGTCCAGGGAAGACATGGCTTGGCAGTTCGGGCTGGACTGTTCCCATGAGGCACAGGGTCAAGACTGATTTGCATATGGCCATGTCTAAACTGGGGTGGTGTAGTGGGCAAAAGAACGATGGATTTAACCCAGATCTCTTGACTGGGGGAGAATGTCTGCATTGTCAGCATTCCGTCCATCATTTGTTTGTTGTAACGCATCTTTTAGACCAGCACTGACCCTAAAAAGTAATTCTAAGCGTACTTACCAGTAACTTGTATTTCCTTTCATAGGAATCCATTGTGTGGTTTTCACCAGAAAAGTTTCTAAGTGTCCATTTTTGAAACGTACAAATATTCCTCTAAAATCAGCCGAACTACGCATTCTGAATTACTCACCTTTTATCAAGAGAGAATTCAGTGCTGCATCTTTTAGACCATCACTGAGTCTGAAATGTAATTCTAAGCGTACTTAACAGTAACTTGTATTACCTTCCATAGGAATCCATTGTGTGGTTTTCACCAGAAAAGCTTCCAAGTGTCCAATTTTGAAACGTACAAATATTCCTCTAAAATCAGTTGAACTACGAATTCCGATTTACTCACCTGTTATCAGGAGAGAACCCAGGGCTGCATCTTTTAGCCCAGCACTGACCCTGAAAAGTAATTCTAAGCATACTTACCAGTAACTTGTATTTCCTTCCATAGGAATCCATTGTGTGGTTTTCACTAGAAAAGTTTTTAAGTGTCCAATTTTGAAACGTACAAATATTCCTCTAAAATCAGCGGAACTACGAATTCTGATTTACTCACCTGTTATCAGGAGAGAACCCAGGGCTGCATCTTTTAGCCCAGCACTGACCCTGAAAAGTAATTCTTAGCGTATTAACCAGTAACTTGTATTTCCTTCCATAGGCATCCATTGTGTGGTTTTCAACAGAAAAGTTTCTAAGTGTCCAATTTTGAAACGTTCAAATGTTCCTCTAAAATCAGCCAAACTACGAATTCCGATTGACTCATCTGTTATCAACAGAGAACCCAGTGCTGCATCTTTTAGACCAGCACTGACATTCAAAAGTAATTCTAAGCGTACTTACCAGTAACTTGTTTTTCCTTCCATAGGAATCATTGTGTGGTTTTCAGCAGAAAAGTTTTTAAGTGTCCAATTTTGAAACGTACAAATATTCCTCTAAAATCAGCGGAACTACGAATTCTGATTTACTCACCTGTTATCAGGAGAGAACCCAGGGCTGCATCTTTCAGCCCAGCACTGACCCTGAAAAGTAATTCTAAGCGTACTTACCAGTAACATGTATTTCCTTCCATAGGAATCCATTGTGTGGTTTTCACTAGAAAAGTTTCTAAGTGTCCAATTTTGAAACGTTCAAATATTCCTCTAAAATCAGCGGAACTACGAATTTCGATTTACTCACCTGTTATCAGGAGAGAAACCAGGGTTGCATCTTTTAGCCCAGCACTGACCCTGAAAAGTAATTCTAAGCGTACTTACCAGTAACTTGTATTTCCTTCCATAGGAATCCATTGTGTGGTTTTCACTAGAAAAGTTTCTAAGTGTCCATTTTTGAAACGTACAAATATTCATCTACAATCAGCTGAACTACGAATTCCGATTTACTCACCTGTTATCAAGAGAGAACCCAGTGCTGCATCTTTTAGACCAGCACTGACCCTGAAAAGTAATTCTAAGCGTACTTACCAGTAGCTTGTATTTCTTTCCATCGGAATCATTGTGTGGTTTTCACCAGAAAAGTTTCTACGTGTCCTATTTTGAAACGTACAAATATTCCTCTAAAATCAGCCAAACTACGAATTCCGATTGACTCACCTGTTATCTAGAGAGAACCCAGTGCTGCATCTTTTAGACCAGCATTGACATTGAAAAGTAATTCTAAGCGTACTTACCAGTAACTTGTATTTCTTTCCATCGGAATCATTGTGTGGTTTTCAGCAGAAAAGTTTCTAAGTGTCCAATTTTGAAACGTACAAATATTCCTCTAAAATCAGCCGAACTACAAATTCCAATTTACTCACCTGTTATCAGGAGAGAACCCAGGGCTGCATCTTTTAGCACAGCACTGACCCTGAAAAGTAATTCTAAGCAT
Organism: Triturus cristatus; assembly: GCF_964204655.1. Lineage (NCBI taxonomy): Eukaryota > Metazoa > Chordata > Amphibia > Caudata > Salamandridae > Triturus > Triturus cristatus. Next base: position 1,553,747 of record NW_028187292.1, read on the forward strand.
ACTTAACAGTAACTTGTATTTCCTTCCATAGGAATCCATTGTGTGGTTTTCACCAGAAAAGCTTCTAAGTGTCCAATTTTGAAACGTACAAATATTACTCTAAAATCAGTTGAACTACGAATTCCGATTTACTCACCTGTTATCAGGAGAGAACCCAGGGCTGCATCTTTTAGCCCAGCACTGACCCTGAAAAGTAATTCTTAGCGTATTTACCAGTAACTTGTATTTCCTTCCATAGGAATCCATTGTTTGGTTTTCAACAGAAATGTTTCTAAGTGTCCAATTTTGAAACGTACAAATATTCCTCTAAAATCAGCAAAACTATGAATTCCGATTGACTCACCTGTTATCAACAGAGAACCCAGTGCTGCATCTTTTAGACCAGCACTGACATTGAAAAGTAATTCTAAGCGTACTTACCAGTAACTTGTTTTTCCTTCCATAGGAATCATTGTGTGGTTTTCAGCAGAAAAGTTTCTAAGTGTCCAATTTTGAAATGTACAAATATTCCTCTAAAATCAGTTGAACTACGAATTCCGATTTACTCACCTGTTATCAGGAGAGAACCCAGGGCTGCATCTTTTAGCCGAGCACTGACCCTGAAAAGTAATTCTTAGCGTATTTACCAGTAACTTGTATTTCCTTCCATAGGAATCCATTGTGTGGTTTTCAACAGAAATGTTTCTAAGTGTCCAATTTTGAAACGTACAAATATTCCTCTAAAATCAGCAAAACTATGAATTCCAATTGACTCACCTGTTATCAACAGAGAACCCAGTGCTGCATCTTTTAGACCAGCACTGACATTGAAATGTAATTCTAAGCGTACTTACCAGTAACTTGTTTTTCCTTCCATAGGAATCATTGTGTGGTTTTCAGTAGAAAAGTTTCTAAGTGTCCAATTTTGAAATGTAGAAATATTCCTCTAAAATCAGTTGAACTACGAATTCCGATTTACTCACCTGTTATCAGGAGAGAACCCAGGGCTGCATCTTTCAGCCCAGCACTGACCCTGAAAAGTAATTCTATGCGTACTTACCAGTAACTTGTATTTCCTTCCATAGGAATCCATTGTGTGGTTTTCACTAGAAAAGTTTCTAAGTGTCCAATTTTGAAACGTTCAAATATTCCTCTAAAATCAGCGGAACTACGAATTCGGATTTACTCACCTGTTATCAGGAGAGAAACCAGAATTGCATCGTTTAGCCCAGCACTGACCCTGAAAAGTAATTCTAAGCGTACTTACCAGTAACTTGTATTTCCTTCCATAGGAATCCATTGTGTGGTTTTCACTAGAAAAGTTTCTAAGTGTCCATTTTTGAAACGTACAAATATTCATCTACAATCAGCTGAACTACGAATTCCGATTTACTCACCTGTTATCAAGAGAGAACCCAGTGCTGCATCTTTTAGACCAGCACTGACCCTGAAAAGTAATTCTAAGCGTACTTACCAGTAACTTGTATTTCTTTCCATCGGAATCATTGTGTGGTTTTCAGCAGAAAAGTTTCTAAATGTCCAATTTTGAAATGTACAAATATTCCTCTAAAATCAGCCGAACTACAAATTCCAATTTACTCACCTGTTATCAGGAGAGAACCTAGGGCTGCATCTTTTAGCCCAGCACTGACCCTGAAAAGTAATTCTAAGCATACTTAACAGTAACTTGTATTTCCTTCCATAGGAATCATTGTGTGGTTTTCACCAGAAAAGTTTCTATGTGTCCTATTTTGAAAGGTACAAATATTCCTCTAAAATCAGCCAAACTACGAATTCCGATTGACTCACCTGTTATCTAGAGAGAACCCAGTGCTGTATCTTTTAGACCAGCATTGACATTGAAAAGTAATTCTAAGCGTACTTACCAGTAACTTGTTTTTCCTTCCATAGGAATCATTGTGTGGTTTTCAGCAGAAATGTTTCTAAGTGTCCAAATTTGAAATGTACAAATATTCCTCTAAAATCAGCCGAACTATGAATTCCGATTTACTCACCTGTTAGGAGAGAACCCAGGGCTGCATCTTTTAGCACAGCACTGACCCTGAAAAGTAATTCTAAGAGTACTTACCAGTAACTTGTATTTCCTTCCATAGGAATCCATTGTGTGTTTTTCACAAGAAAAGTTTCTAAGTGTCCAATTTTGAAACGTACAAATATTCCTCTAAAATCAGCCGAACTACAAATTCCAATTTACTCACCAGTTATCAGGAGAGAACCTGGGGCTGAATCTTTTAGCCCAGCACTGACCCTGAAAAGTAATTCTAAGAGTACTTACCAGTAACTTGTATTTCCTTCCACAGGAATCATTGTGTGGTTTTCACCAGAAAAGTTTCTAAGTGTCCATTTTTGAAACGTACAAATATTCATCTACAATCAGCTGAACTACGCATTACGAATTACTCAACTGTTATCAAGAGAGATTCCAGTGCTGCATCTTTTAGACCATCACTGACTCTGAAATGTAATTCTAAGTGTACTTAACAGTAACTTGTATTTCCTTCCATAGGAATCCATTGTGTGGTTTTCACCAGAAAAGTTTCTAAGTGTCCATTTTTGAAACGTACAAATATTCCTCTAAAATCAGCCGAACTACGAACTCCGAAATACTCAACTGTTATCAAGAGAGAACCCAGTGCTGCATCTTTTAGACCAGCACTGACGCTGAAATGTAATTCTAAGCATACTTCAGAGTAACTTGTATTTCCTTCCATAGGAATCCATTGTGTGGTTTTCACCAGAAAAGTTTCTAAGTGTCCAATTTTGAAATGTACAAATATTCCTCTAAAATAAGTTGAACTACGAATTCCGATTTACTCACCTGTTATCAGGTGAGAACCCCGGCTGCATCTTTTAGCCCAGCACTGACCCTGAAAAGTAATTCTAAGAGTACTTACCAGTAACTTGTATTTCCTTCCGTAGGAATCCATTGTGTGGTTTTCACCAGAAAAGCTTCTAAGTGTCCAATTTTGAAACGTACAAATATTCCTCTAAAATCAGTTGAACTATGAATTCCGATTTACTCACCTGTTTTCAGGAGAGAACCCCGGGCTGCATCTTTGAGCCCAGCACTGACTCTGAAATGTAATTCTAAGTGTACTTAACAGTAACTTGTATTTCCTTCCATAGGAATCCATTGTGTGGTTTTCACCAGAAAAGTTTCTAAGTGTCCATTTTTGAAACGTACAAATATTCCTCTAAAATCAGCCGAACTGCGAACTCCGAAATACTCAACTGTTATCAAGAGAGAACCCAGTGCTGCATCTTTTAGACCAGCACTGACGCTGAAATGTAATTCTAAGCATACTTCAGAGTAACTTGTATTTCCTTCCATAGCAATTCATTGTGTGGTTTTCACCAGAAAAGTTTCTAAGTGTCCAATTTTGAAATGTACAAATATTCCTCTAAAATAAGTTGAACTACGAATTCCGATTGACTCACCTGTTATCAACAGAGAACCCAGTGCTGCATCTTTTAGACCAGCACTGAAATTGAAAAGTAATTCTAAGCGTACTTACCAGTAACTTGTTTTTCCTTCCATAGGAATCATTGTGTGGTTTTCAGCAGAAAAGTTTCTAAGTGTCCAATTTCGAAACGTACAAATATTCCTCTAAAATCAGTTGAACTACGAATTCTGATTTACTCACCTGTTATCAGGAGAGAACCCAGGGCTGCATCTTTTAGCCCAGCACTGACCCTGAAAAGTAATTCTAAGCATACTTACCAGTAACTTGTATTTCCTTCCATAGGAATCCATTGTTTGGTTTTCAACAGAAATGTTTCTAAGTGTCCAATTTTGAAACGTACAAATATTCCTCTAAAATCAGCAAAACTATGAATTCCGATTGACTCACCTGTTATCAACAGAGAACCCAGTGCTGCATCTTTTAGACCAGCACTGACATTGAAATGTAATTCTAAGCGTACTTACCAGTAACTTGTTTTTCCTTCCATAGGAATCATTGTGTGGTTTTCAGTAGAAAAGTTTCTAAGTGTCCAATTTTGAAATGTAGAAATATTCCTCTAAAATCAGTTGAACTACGAATTCCGATTTACTCACCTGTTATCAGGAGAGAAACCAGAATTGCATCGTTTAGCCCAGCACTGACCCTGAAAAGTAATTCTAAGCGTACTTACCAGTAACTTGTATTTCCTTCCATAGGAATCCATTGTGTGGTTTTCACTAGAAAAGTTTCTAAGTGTCCATTTTTGAAACGTACAAATATTCATCTACAATCAGCTGAACTACGAATTCCGATTTACTCACCTGTTATCAAGAGAGAACCCAGTGCTGCATCTTTTAGACCAGCACTGACCCTGAAAAGTAATTCTAAGCGTACTTACCAGTAACTTGTATTTCTTTCCATCGGAATCATTGTGTGGTTTTCAGCAGAAAAGTTTCTAAGTGTCCAATTTTGAAACGTACAAATATTCCTCTAAAATCAGCCGAACTACAAATTCCAATTTACTCACCTGTTATCAGGAGAGAACCTAGGGCTGCATCTTTTAGCCCAGCACTGACCCTGAAAAGTAATTCTAAGCATACTTAACAGTAACTTGTATTTCCTTCCATAGGAATCATTGTGTGGTTTTCACCAGAAAAGTTTCTACGTGTCCCATTTTGAAACGTACAAATATTCCTCTAAAATTAGCCAAACTACGAATTCCGATTGACTCACCTGTTATCTAGAGAGAACCCAGTGCTGTATCTTTTAGACCAGCATTGACATTGAAAAGTAATTCTAAGCGTACTTACCAGTAACTTGTTTTTCCTTCCATAGGAATCATTGTGTGGTTTTCAGCAGAAATGTTTCTAAGTGTCCAAATTTGAAATGTACAAATATTCCTCTAAAATCAGCCGAACTATGAATTCCGATTTACTCACCTGTTAGGAGAGAACCCAGGGCTGCATCTTTTAGCACAGCACTGACCCTGAAAAGTAATTCTAAGAGTACTTACCAGTAACTTGTATTTCCTTCCATAGGAATCCATTGTGTGGTTTTCACCAGAAAAGTTTCTAAGTGTCCAATTTTGAAACGTACAAATATTCCTCTAAAATCAGCCGAACTACAAATTCCAATTTACTCACCAGTTATCAGGAGAGAACCTGGGGCTGAATCTTTTAGCCCAGCACTGACCCTGAAAAGTAATTCTAAGAGTACTTACCAGTAACTTGTATTTCCTTCCACAGGAATCATTGTGTGGTTTTCACCAGAAAAGTTTCTAAGTGTCCATTTTTTAAACGTACAAATATTCATCTACAATCAGCTGAACTACGCATTACGAATTACTCAACTGTTATCAAGAGAGATTCCAGTGCTGCATCTTTAAGACCATCACTGACTCTGAAATGTAATTCTAAGTGTACTTAACAGTAACTTGTATTTCCTTCCATAGGAATCCATTGTGTGGTTTTCACCAGAAAAGTTTCTAAGTGTCCATTTTTGAAACGTACAAATATTCCTCTAAAATCAGCCGAACTACGAACTCCGAAATACTCAACTGTTATCAAGAGAGAACCCAGTGCTGCATCTTTTAGACCAGCACTGACGCTGAAATGTAATTCTAAGCATACTTCAGAGTAACTTGTATTTCCTTCCATAGGAATCCATTGTGTGGTTTTCACCAGAAAAGTTTCTAAGTGTCCAATTTGAAATGTACAAATATTCCTCTAAAATAAGTTGAACTACGAATTCCGATTTACTCACCTGTTATCAGGTGAGAACCCCGGGCTGCATCTTTTAGCCCAGCACTGACCCTGAAAAGTAATTCTAAGAGTACTTACCAGTAACTTGTATTTCCTTCCGTAGGAATCCATTGTGTGGTTTTCACCAGAAAAGCTTCTAAGTGTCCAATTTTGAAACGTACAAATATTCCTCTAAAATCAGTTGAACTATGAATTCCGATTTACTCACCTGTTTTCAGGAGAGAACCCCGGGCTGCATCTTTTAGCCCAGCACTGACCCTGAAAAGTAATTCTTAGCGTACTTACCAGTAACTTGTATTTCCTTCCATAGGAATCCATTGTGTGGTTTTCACCAGAAAAGTTTCTAAGTGTCCATTTTTGAAACGTACAAATATTCCTCTAAAATCAGCCGAACTACGAACTCCGAAATACTCAACTGTTATCAAGAGAGAACCCAGTGCTGCATCTTTTAGACCAGCACTGACGCTGAAATGTAATTCTAAGCATACTTCAGAGTAACTTGTATTTCCTTCCATAGCAATCCATTGTGTGGTTTTCACCAGAAAAGTTTCTAAGTGTCCAATTTTGAAATGTACAAATATTCCTCTAAAATAAGTTGAACTACGAATTCCGATTTACTCACCTGTTATCAGGAGAGAACCCAGGGCTGCATCTTTTAGCCCAGCACTGACCCTGAAAAGTAATTCTTAGCGTATTTACCAGTAACTTGTATTTCCTTCCATAGGAATCCATTGTGTGGTTTTCAACAGAAAAGTTTCTAAGTGTCCAATTTTGAAACGTACAAATATTCCTCTAAAATCAGTTGAACTACGAATTCTGATTTACTCACCTGTTATCAGGAGAGAACCCAGGGCTGCATCTTTTAGCCCAGCACTGACCCTGAAAAGTAATTCTTAGCGTATTTACCAGTAACTTGTATTTCCTTCCATAGGAATCCATTGTGTGGTTTTCAACAGAAATGTTTCTAAGTGTCCAATTTTGAAACGTACAAATATTCCTCTAAAATCAGCAAAACTATGAATTCCAGTTGACTCACCTGTTATCAACAGAGAACCCAGTGCTGCATCTTTTAGACCAGCACTGACATTGAAATGTAATTCTAAGCGTACTTACCAGTAACTTGTTTTTCCTTCCATAGGAATCATTGTGTGGTTTTCAGTAGAAAAGTTTCTAAGTGTCCAATTTTGAAATGTAGAAATATTCCTCTAAAATCAGTTGAACTACGAATTCCGATTTACTCACCTGTTATCAGGAGAGAACCTAGGGCTGCATCTTTTAGCCCAGCACTGACCCTGAAAAGTAATTCTAAGCATACTTAACAGTAACTTGTATTTCCTTCCATAGGAATCATTGTGTGGTTTTCACCAGAAAAGTTTCTACGTGTCCCATTTTGAAACGTACAAATATTCCTCTAAAATTAGCCAAACTACGAATTCCGATTGACTCACCTGTTATCTAGAGAGAACCCAGTGCTGTATCTTTTAGACCAGCATTGACATTGAAAAGTAATTCTAAGCGTACTTACCAGTAACTTGTTTTTCCTTCCATAGGAATCATTGTGTGGTTTTCAGCAGAAATGTTTCTAAGTGTCCAAATTTGAAATGTACAAATATTCCTCTAAAATCAGCCGAACTACAAATTCCAATTTACTCACCAGTTATCAGGAGAGAACCTGGGGCTGAATCTTTTAGCCCAGCACTGACCCTGAAAAGTCATTCTAAGAGTACTTACCAGTAACTTGTATTTCCTTCCACAGGAATCATTGTGTGGTTTTCACCAGAAAAGTTTCTAAGTGTCCATTTTTGAAACGTACAAATATTCATCTACAATCAGCTGAACTACGCATTACGAATTACTCAACTGTTATCAAGAGAGATTCCAGTGCTGCATCTTTTAGACCATCACTGACTCTGAAATGTAATTCTAAGTGTACTTAACAGTAACTTGTATTTCCTTCCATAGGAATCCATTGTGTGGTTTTCACCAGAAAAGTTTCTAAGTGTCCATTTTTGAAACGTACAAATATTCCTCTAAAATCAGCTGAACTACGAACTCCGAAATACTCAACTGTTATCAAGAGAGAACCCAGTGCTGCATCTTTTAGACCAGCACTGACGCTGAAATGTAATTCTAAGCATACTTCAGAGTAACTTGTATTTCCTTCCATAGGAATCCATTGTGTGGTTTTCACCAGAAAAGTTTCTAAGTGTCCAATTTTGAAATGTACAAATATTCCTCTAAAATAAGTTGAACTACGAATTCCGATTTACTCACCTGTTATCAGGTGAGAACCCCGGGCTGCATCTTTTAGCCCAGCACTGACCCTGAAAAGTAATTCTAAGAGTACTTACCAGTAACTTGTATTTCCTTCCGTAGGAATCCATTGTGTGGTTTTCACCAGAAAAGCTTCTAAGTGTCCATTTTTTAAACGTACAAATATTCATCTACAATCAGCTGAACTACGCATTACGAATTACTCAACTGTTATCAAGAGAGATTCCAGTGCTGCATCTTTTAGACCATCACTGACTCTGAAATGTAATTCTAAGTGTACTTAACAGTAACTTGTATTTCCTTCCATAGGAATCCATTGTGTGGTTTTCACCAGAAAAGTTTCTAAGTGTCCATTTTTGAAACGTACAAATATTCCTCTAAAATCAGCCGAACTACGAACTCCGAAATACTCAACTGTTATCAAGAGAGAACCCAGTGCTGCATCTTTTAGACCAGCACTGACGCTGAAATGTAATTCTAAGCATACTTCAGAGTAACTTGTATTTCCTTCCATAGGAATCCATTGTGTGGTTTTCACCAGAAAAGTTTCTAAGTGTCCAATTTTGAAATGTACAAATATTCCTCTAAAATAAGTTGAACTACGAATTCCGATTTACTCACCTGTTATCAGGTGAGAACCCCGGCTGCATCTTTTAGCCCAGCACTGACCCTGAAAAGTAATTCTAAGAGTACTTACCAGTAACTTGTATTTCCTTCCGTAGGAATCCATTGTGTGGTTTTCACCAGAAAAGCTTCTAAGTGTCCAATTTTGAAATGTACAAATATTCCTCTAAAATAAGTTGAACTACGAATTCCGATTGACTCACCTGTTATCAACAGAGAACCCAGTGCTGCATCTTTTAGACCAGCACTGACATTGAAAAGTAATTCTAAGCGTACTTACCAGTAACTTGTTTTTCCTTCCATAGGAATCATTGTGTGGTTTTCAGCAGAAAAGTTTCTAAGTGTCCAATTTCGAAACGTACAAATATTCCTCTAAAATCAGTTGAACTACGAATTCTGATTTACTCACCTGTTATCAGGAGAGAACCCAGGGCTGCATCTTTTAGCCCAGCACTGACCCTGAAAAGTAATTCTAAGCATACTTACCAGTAACTTGTATTTCCGTCCATAGGAATCCATTGTGTGGTTTTCACTAGAAAAGTTTCTAAGTGTCCATTTTTGAAACGTTCAAATATTCCTCTAAAATCAGCGGAACTACGAATTCTGATTTACTCACCTTTTATCAGGAGAGAAACCAGGGTTGCATCTTTTATCCCAGCTCTGACCCTGAAAATGTAATTCTAAGCGTACTTACCAGTAACTTGTATTTCCTTCCATAGGAATCCATTGTGTGGTTTTCACCAGAAAAGTTTCTAAGTGTCCATTTTTGAAACGTACAAATATTCATCTACAATCAGCTGAACTACAAATTCCGATTTACTCACCTGTTATCAGGAGAGAACCAAGGGCTGCATCTTTTAGCCCAGAACTGACCCTGAAAAGTAATTCAAAGCGTACTTACCAGTAACTTGTATTTCCTTCCATAGGAATCCATTGTGTGGTTTTCACCAGGAAAGTTTCTAAGTGTCCATTTTTGAAACGTACAAATATTCCTCTAAAATCAGCCGAACCACGAATTCCGAAATACTCACCTGTTATCAAGAGAGAAACCAGTGCTGCATCTTTTAGACCAGCACTGACTCTGAAATGTATTTCTAAGCATACTTAAGAGTAACTTGTATTTCCTTCCATAGGAATCCATTGTGTGGTTTTCACCAGAAAAGTTTCTAAGTGTCCAATTTTGAAACGTACAAATATTCCTCTAAAATCAGTTGAACTACGAATTCCGATTTACTCACCTGTTATCAGGAGAGAACCCAGGGCTGCATCTTTTAGCCCAGCACTGACCCTGAAAAGTAATTCTAAGCGTACTTACCAGTAACTTGTATTTCCTTTCATAGGAATCCATTGTGTGGTTTTCACCAGAAAAGTTTCTAAGTGTCCATTTTTGAAACATACAAATATTCCTCTAAAATCAGCCGAACTACGCATTCCGAATTACTCACCTGTTATCAAGAGAGAATTCAGTGCTGCATCTTTTAGACCATCACTGAGTCTGAAATGTAATTCTAAGCATACTTAACAGTAACTTGTATTTCCTTCCATAGGAATCCATTGTGTGGTTTTCATCAGAAAAGTTTCGAAGTGTCCAATTTTGAAACGTACAAATATTCCTCTAAAATCAGTTGAACTACGAATTCTGATTTACTCACCTGTTATCAGGAGAGAACCCAGGGCTGCATCTTTTAAGCACAGCACTGACCCTGAAAAGTAATTCTAAGAGTACTTACCAGTAACTTGTATTTCCTTCCATAGGAATCATTGTGTGGTTTTCAGCAGAAAAGTTTCTAAGTGTCCAATTTTGAAACGTACAAATATTCCTCTAAAATCATCCGAACTGCAAATTCCGATTTACTCACCTGTTATCAGGAGAGAACCTAGGGCTGCATCTTTTAGCCCAGAACTGACCCTGAAAAGTAATTCAAAGCGTACTTACCAGTAACTTGTATTTCCTTCCATAGGAATCCATTGTGTGGTTTTCACCAGAAAAGTTTCTAAGTGTCCATTTTTGAAACATACAAATATTCCTCTAATATCAGCCGAACTACGAATTGCGAAATACTCACCTGTTATCAAGAGAGAACCCAGTGCTGCATCTTTTAGACCAGCACTGACCCTAAAAAGTAATTCTAAGCGTACTTACCAGTAACTTGTATTTCCTTTCATAGGAATCCATTGTGTGGTTTTCACCAGAAAAGTTTCTAAGTGTCCATTTTTGAAACGTACAAATATTCCTCTAAAATCAGCCGAACTACGCATTCTGAATTACTCACCTTTTATCAAGAGAGAATTCAGTGCTGCATCTTTTAGACCATCACTAAGTCTGAAATGTAATTCTAAGCGTACTTAACAGTAACTTGTATTTCCTTCCATAGGAATCCATTGTGTGGTTTTCACCAGAAAAGCTTCCAAGTGTCCAATTTTGAAATGTACAAATATTCCTCTAAAATCAGTTGAACTACGAATTCCGATTTACTCACCTGTTATCAGGAGAGAACCCAGGGCTGCATCTTTTAGCCCAGCACTGACCCTGAAAAGTAATTCTAAGCGTACTTACCAGTAACTTGTATTTCCTTCCATAGGAATCCATTGTGTGGTTTTCACTAGAAAAGTTTTTAAGTGTCCAATTTTGAAACGTACAAATATTCCTCTAAAATCAGCGGAACTACGAATTCTGATTTACTCACCTGTTATCAGGAGAGAACCCAGGGCTGCATCTTTCAGCCCAGCACTGACCCTGAAAAGTAATTCTTAGCGTATTTACCAGTAACTTGTATTTCCTTCCATAGGAATCCATTGTGTGGTTTTCAACAGAAAAGTTTCTAAGTGTCCAATTTTGAAACGTTCAAATGTTCCTCTAAAATCAGCCAAACTACGAATTCCGATTGACTCATCTGTTATCAACAGAGAACCCAGTGCTGCATCTTTTAGACCAGCACTGACATTCAAAAGTAATTCTAAGCGTACTTACCAGTAACTTGTTTTTCCTTCCATAGGAATCATTGTGTGGTTTTCAGCAGAAAAGTTTCTAAGTGTCTAATTTTGAAATGTACAAATATTCCTCTAAAATCAGTTGAACTACGAATTCTGATTTACTCACCTGTTATCAGGAGAGAACCCAGGGCTGCATCTTTTAGCCCAGCACCGACCCTGAAAAGTAATTCTAAGCGTACTTACCAGTAACTTGTATTTCCTTCCATAGGAATCCATTGTGTGGTTTTCACTAGAAAAGTTTCTAAGTGTCCAATTTTGAAACGATCAAATATTCCTCTAAAATCAGCGGAACTACGAATTCCGATTTACTCACCTGTTATCAGGAGAGAAACCAGGGTTGCATCTTTTAGCCCAGCTCTGACCCTGAAAATGTAATTCTAAGCGTACTTACCAGTAACTTGTATTTCCTTCCATAGGAATCCATTGTGTGGTTTTCACCAGAAAAGTTTCTAAGTGTCCATTTTTGAAACGTACAAATATTCATCTACAATCAGCTGAACTACAATTTCCGATTTACTCACCTGTTATCAGGAGAGAACCTAGGGCTGCATCTTTTAGCCCAGAACTGACCCTGAAAAGTAATTCAAAGCGTACTTACCCGTAACTTGTATTTCCTTCCATAGGAATCCATTGTGTGGTTTTCACCAGGAAAGTTTCATTGTCCATTTTTGAAACGTACAAATATTCCTCTAAAATCAGCCGAACTACGAATTCCGAAATACTCACTTGTTATCAAGAGAGATCCCAGGGCTGCATCTTTTAGCCCAGCACTGACTCTGAAAAGTAATTCTAAGCATACTTACCAGTAACTTGTATTTCCTTTCATAGGAATCCATTGTGTGGTTTTCACTAGAAAAGTTTCTAAGTTTCCATTTTTGAAACATACAAATATTCCTCTAAAATCAGCCGAACTACGCATTCCGAATTACTCACCTGTTATCAAGAGAGAATTCAGTACTGCATCTTTTAGACCATCACTGAGTCTGAAATGTAATTCTAAGCGTACTTAACAGTAACTTGTATTTCCTTCCATAGGAATCCATTGTGTGGTTTTCATCAGAAAAGTTTCAAAGTGTCCAATTTTGAAACGTACAAATATTCCTCTAAAATCAGTTGAACTACAAATTCTGATTTACTCACCTGTTATCAGGAAGGAACCCAGGGCTGCATCTTTTAGCACAGAACTGACCCTGAAAAGTAATTCTAAGAGTACTTACCAGTAACTTGTATTTCCTTCCATAGGAATCTATTGTGTGGTTTTCACCAGAAAAGTTTCTAAGTGTCCAATTTTGAAACGTACAAATATTCCTCTAAAATCAGCCGAACTACAAATTCCAATTTACTCACCAGTTATCAGGAGAGAACCTAGGGCTGAATCTTTTAGCCCAGCACTGACCCTGAAAAGTAATTCTAAGAGTACTTACCAGTAACTTGTATTTCCTTCCATAGGAACCATTGTGTGGTTTTCACCAGAAAGGTTTCTAAGTGTCCATTTTTGAAACGTACAAATATTCCTCTAAAATCAGCCGAACTACGCATTCCGAATTACTCACCTGTTATCAAGATTCCAGTGCTGCATCTTTTAGACCATCACTGACTCTGAAATGTAATTCTAAGCGTACTTAACAGTAACTTGTATTTCCTTCCATAGGAATCCATTGTGTGGTTTTCACCAGAAAAGCTTCTAAGTGTCTAATTTTGAAATGTACAAATATTCCTCTAGAATCAGTTGAACTATGAATTCTGATTTACTCACCTGTTATCAGGAGAGAACCCAGGGCTGCATCTTTTAGCCCAGCACTGACCCTGAAAAGTAATTCTTAGCGTACTTAACAGTAAATTGTATTTCCTTCCAAATGAATCTATTGTGTGGTTTTTACCAGAAAAGTTTCTAAGTGTCCAATTTTGAAACTTACAAATATTCCTCTAAAATCAGCCGAACTACAAACTCCGAAATACTCACCTGTTATCAAGAGAGAACCCAGTGCTGCATCTTTTAGACCAGCACTGACGCTGAAATGTAATTCTAAGCATACTTAAGAGTAACTTGTATTTCCTTCCATAGGAATCCATTGTGTGGTTTTCACCAGAAAAGTTTCTAAGTGTCCAATTTTGAAACGTACAAATATTCCTCTAAAATCAGCCAAACTACGAATTCCGATTGACTCACCTGTTATCAACAGAGAACCCAGTGCTGCATCTTTTAGACTAGCACTGACATTGAAAAGTAATTCTAAGCGTACTTACCAGTAACTTGTTTTTCCTTCCATAGGAATCATTGTGTGGTTTTCAGCAGAAAAGTTTCTAAGTGTCCAATTTTGAAACGTACAAATATTCCTCTAAAATCAGTTGAACTTCGAATTCCGATTTACTCACCTGTTATCAGGAGAGAACCCAGGGCTGCATCTTTTATCCCAGCACTGACCCTGAAAAGTAATTCTAAGCGTACTTACCAGTAACTTGTATTTCCTTCCATAGGAATCCATTGTGTGGTTTTCACTAGAAAAGTTTCTAAGTGTCCAATTTTGAAACGTTCAAATATTCCTCTAAAATCAGCGGAACTACAAATTCCGATTTAATAACCTGTTATCAGGAGAGAACCTAGGGCTGCATCTTTTAGCCCAGAACTGACTCTGAAAAGTAATTCTAAGCGTACTTACCAGTAACTTGTATTTCCTTCCATAGGAATCCATTGTGTGGTTTTCACCAGAAAAGTTTCTAAGTGTCGATTTTTGAAACGTACAAATATTCATCTACAATCAGCTGAACTACGAATTCCGATTTACTCACCTGTTATCTAGAGAGAATTCAGTGCTGCATCTTTTAGACCAGCACTGACCCTGAAAAGTAATTCTAAGCGTACTTACCAGTAACTTGTATTTCCTTTCATCGGAATCCATTGTGTGGTTTTCACCAGAAAAGTTTCTAAGTGTCCATTTTTGAAACGTACAAATATTCCTCTAAAATCAGCCGAACTACGCATTCCGAATTACTCACCTTTTATCAAGAGAGAATTCAGTGCTGCATCTTTTAGACCATCACTGAATCTGAAATGTAATTCTAAGCGTACTTAACAGTAACTTGTATTTCCTTAATTAGGAATCCATTGTGTGGTTTTCACCAGAAAAGCTTCCAAGTGTCCAATTTTGAAACGTACAAATATTCCTCTAAAATCAGTTGAACTACGAATTCCGATTTACTCACCTGTTATCAGGAGAGAACCCAGGGCTGCATCTTTTAGCCCAGCACTGACCCTGAAAAGTAATTCTAAGCGTACTTACCAGTAACTTGTGTTTCCTTCCATAGGAATCCATTGTGTGGTTTTCACTAGAAAAGTTTCTAAGTGTCCAATTTTGAAACGTACAAATATTCCTCTAAAATCAGCGAAACTACGAATTCCGCTTTACTCACCTGTTATCAGGAGAGAAACCAGGGCTGCATCTTTTAGCCCAGCACTGACCCTGAAAAGTAATTCTAAGCGTACTTACCAATAACGTGTATTTCCTTCCATAGGAATCATTGTGTGGTTTTCACCAGAAAAGTTTCTAAGTGTCCAATTTTGAAACGAACAAATATTCCTCTAAAATCAGCAGAACTACGAATTCTGATTTACTGACCTGTTATCAGGAGAGAAACCAGGGTTGCATCTTTTAGCCCAGCACTGACCCTGAAAAGTAATTCTAAGCGTACTTACCAGTAACTTGTATTTCCTTCCATAGGAATCCATTGTGTGGTTTTCACCAGAAAAGTTTCTAAGTGTCCATTTTTGAAACGTACAAATATTCATCTACAATCAGCTGAACTACAAATTCCGATTTACTCACATGTTATCAAGAAAGAACCCAGTGCTGCATCTTTTAGACCAGCACTGACCCTGAAAAGTAATTCTAAGCGTACTTACCAGTAACTTGTATTTCCTTCCATAGGAATCATTGTGTGGTTTTCAGCAGAAAAGTTTCTAAGTTTCCAATTTTGAAACGTACAAATATTCCTCTAAAATCATCCGAACTACAAATTCCGATGTACTCACCTGTTATCAGGAGAGAACCTAGGGCTGCATCTTTTAGCCCAGAACTGACCCTGAAAAGTAATTCAAAGCGTACTTACCAGTAACTTGTATTTCCTTCCTTAGGAATCCATTGTGTGGTTTTCACCAGAAAAGTTTCTAAGTGTCCATTTTTGAAACGTACAAATATTCCTCTAAAATCAGCCGAACTACGAATTTCGAAATACTTACCTGTTATCAAGAGAGAACCCAGTGCTGCATCTTTTAGACCAGCACTGACATTGAAAAGTAACTCTAAGCGTACTTACCAGTAACTTGTTTTTCCTTCCATAGGAATCATTGTGTGGTTTTCAGCAGAAAAGTTTCTAAGTGTCCAATTTTGAAATGTACAAATATTCCTCTAAAATCAATTGAACTACGAATTCCGATTTACTCACCTGTTATCAGGAGAGAACCCAGGGCTGCATCTTTTAGCCCAGCACTGACCCTGAAAAGTAATTCTTAGCGTATTTACCAGTAACTTGTATTTCCATACATAGGAATTCATTGTGTGGTTTTCAACAGAAATGTTTCTAAGTGTCCAATTTTGAAACGTACAAATATTCCTCTAAAATCAGCAAAACTATGAATTCCAATCGACTCACCTGTTATCAACAGAGAACCCAGTGCTGCATCTTTTAGACCAGCACTGACATTGAAATGTAATTCTAAGCGTACTTACCAGTAACTTGTTTTTCCTTCCATAGGAATCATTGTGTGGTTTTCAGTAGAAAAGTTTCTAAGTGTCCAATTTTGAAATGTAGAAATATTCCTCTAAAATCAGTTGAACTACGAATTCCGATTTACTCACCTGTTATCAGGAGAGAACCCAGGGCTGCATCTTTCAGCCCAGCACTGACCCTGAAAAGTAATTCTAAGCGTACTTACCAGTAACTTGTATTTCCTTCCATAGGAATCCATTGTGTGGTTTTCACTAGAAAAGTTTCTAAGTGTCCAATTTTGAAACGTTCAAATATTCCTCTAAAATCAGTAGAACTACGAATTCCGATTTACTCACCTGTTATCAGGAGAGAAACCAGAATTGCATCGTTTAGCCCAGCACTGACCCTGAAAAGTAATTCTAAGCGTACTTACCAGTAATTTGTATTTCCTTCCATAGGAATCCATTGTGTGGTTTTCACTAGAAAAGTTTCTAAGTGTCCATTTTTGAAACGTACAAATATTCATCTACAATCAGCTGAACTACGAATTCCGATTTACTCACCTGTTATCAAGAGAGAACCCAGTGCTGCATCTTTTAGACCAGCACTGACCCTGAAAAGTAATTCTAAGCGTACTTACCAGTAACTTGTATTTCTTTCCATCGGAATCATTGTGTGGTTTTCAGCAGAAAAGTTTCTAAGTGTCCAATTTTGAAATGTACAAATATTCCTCTAAAATCAGCCGAACTACAAATTCCAATTTACTCACGTGTTATCAGGAGAGATCCTAGGGCTGCATCTTTTAGCCCAGCACTGACCCTGAAAAGTAATTCTAAGCATACTTAACAGTAACTTGTATTTCCTTCCATAGGAATCATTGTGTGGTTTTCACCAGAAAAGTTTCTTCGTGTCCTATTTTGAAACGTACAAATATTCCTCTAAAATCAGCCAAACTACGAATTCCGATTGACTCACCTGTTATCTAGAGAGAACCCAGTGCTGTATCTTTTAGACCAGCATTGACATTGAAAAGTAATTCTAAGCGTACTTACCAGTAACTTGTTTTTCCTTCCATAGGAATCATTGTGTGGTTTTCAGCAGAAATGTTTCTAAGTGTCCAAATTTGAAATGTACAAATATTCCTCTAAAATCAGCCGAACTATGAATTCCGATTTACTCACCTGTTAGGAGAGAACCCAGGGCTGCATATTTTAGCACAGCACTGACCCTGAAAAGTAATTCTAAGAGTACTTACCAGTAACTTGTATTTCCTTCCATAGGAATCCATTGTGTGGTTTTCACCAGCAAAGTTTCTAAGTGTCCAATTTTGAAACGTACAAATATTCCTCTAAAATCAGCCGAACTACAAATTCCAATTTACTCACCAGTTATCAGGAGAGAACCTGGGGCTGAATCTTTTAGCCCAGCACTGACCCTGAAAAGTAATTCTAAGAGTACTTACCAGTAACTTGTATTTCCTTCCACAGGAATCATTGTGTGGTTTTCACCAGAAAAGTTTCTAAGTGTCCATTTTTGAAACGTACAAATATTCATCTACAATCAGCTGAACTACGCATTACGAATTACTCAACTGTTATCAAGAGAGATTCCAGTGCTACATCTTTTAGACCATCACTGACTCTGAAATGTAATTCTAAGTGTACTTAACAGTAACTTGTATTTCCTTCCATAGGAATCCATTGTGTGGTTTTCACCAGAAAAGTTTCTAAGTGTCCAATTTTGAAATGTACAAATATTCCTCTAAAATAAGTTGAACTATGAATTCCGATTTACTCACCTGTTATCAAGTGAGAACCCCGGGCTGCATCTTTTAGCCCAGCACTGACCCTGAAAAGTAATTCTAAGAGTACTTACCAGTAACTTGTATTTCCTTCCGTAGGAATCCATTGTGTGGTTTTCACCAGAAAAGCTTCTAAGTGTCCAATTTTGAAACGTACAAATATTCCTCTAAAATCAGTTGAACTATGAATTCTGATTTACTCACCTGTTTTCAGGAGAGAACCCCGGCCTGCATCTTTTAGCCCAGCACTGACCCTGAAAAGTAATTCTGAGCGTACTTACCAGTAACTTGTATTTCCTTCCATAGGAATCCATTGTGTGGTTTTCACCAGAAAAGTTTCTAAGTGTCCATTTTTGAAACGTACAAATATTCCTCTAAAATCAGCCGAACTACGGACTCCGAAATACTCAACTATTATCAAGAGAGAACCCAGTGCTGCATCTTTTAGACCAGCACTGACGCTGAAATGTAATTCTAAGCATACTTCAGAGTAACTTGTATTTCCTTCCATAGCAATCCATTGTGTGGTTTTCACCAGAAAAGTTTCTAAGTGTCCAATTTTGAAATGTACAAATATTCCTCTAAAATAAGTTGAACTACGAATTCCGATTTACTCACCTGTTATCAGGAGAGAACCCAGGGCTGCATCTTTTAGCCCAGCACTGACCCTGAAAAGTAATTCTTAGCGTCTTTACCAGTAACTTGTATTTCCTTCCATAGGAATCCATTGTGTGGTTTTCAACAGAAAAGTTTCTAAGTGTCCAATTTTGAAACGTACAATTATTCCTCTAAAATCAGCCAAACTACGAATTCCGATTGACTCACCTGTTATCAACAGAGAACCCAGTGCTGCATCTTTTAGACCAGCACTGACATTGGAAAGTAATTCTAAGCGTACTTACCAGTAACTTGTTTTTCCTTCCATAGGAATCATTGTGTGGTTTTCAGCAGAAAAGTTTCTAAGTGTCCAATTTCGAAACGTACAAATATTCCTCTAAAATCAGTTGAACTACGAATTCTGATTTACTCACCTGTTATCAGGAGAGAACCCAGGGCTGCATCTTTTAGCCCAGCACTGACCCTGAAAAGTAATTCTAAGCGTACTTACCAGTAACTTGTATTTCCTTCCATAGGAATCCATTGTGTGGTTTTCACTAGAAAAGTTTCTAAGTGTCCATTTTTGAAACGTTCAAATATTCCTCTAAAATCAGCGGAACTACGAATTCTGATTTACTCACCTGTTATCAGGAGAGAAACCAGGGTTGCATCTTTTATCCCAGCTCTGACCCTGAAAATGTATTTTTAAGCATACTTAAGAGTAACTTGTATTTCCTTCCATAGGAATCCATTGTGTGGTTTTCACCAGAAAAGTTTCTAAGTGTCCAATTTTGAAACGTACAAATATTCCTCTAAAATCAGTTGAACTACGAATTCCGATTTACTCACCTGTTATCAGGAGAGAACCCAGGGCTGCATCTTTTAGCCCAGCACTGACCCTGAAAAGTAATTCTAAGCGTACTTACCAGTAACTTGTATTTCCTTTCATAGGAATCCATTGTGTGGTTTTCACCAGAAAAGTTTCTAAGTGTCCATTTTTGAAACATGCAAATATTCCTCTAAAATCAGCCGAACTACGCATTCCGAATTACTCACCTGTTATCAAGAGAGAATTCAGTGCTGCATCTTTTAGCCCAGCACTGACCCTGAAAAGTAATTCTAAGCGTACTTACCAGTAACTTGTATTTCCTTTCATAGGAATCCATTGTGTGGTTTTCACCAGAAAAGTTTCTAAGTGTCCATTTTTGAAACGTACAAATATTCATCTACAATCAGCTGAACTACGAATTCCAATTTACTCACCTGTTATCAAGAGAGAACCCAGTTCTGCATCTTTTAGACCAGCACTGACCCTGAAAAGTAATTCTAAGCGTACTTACCAGTAACTTGTATTTCCTTCCATAGGAATCATTGTGTGGTTTTCAGCAGAAAAGTTTCTAAGTGTCCAATTTTGAAACGTACAAATATTCCTCTAAAATCATCCGAACTGCAAATTCCGATTTACTCACCTGTTATCAGGAGAGAACCTAGGGCTGCATCTTTTAGCCCAGAACTGACCCTGAAAAGTAATTCAAAGCGTACTTACCAGTAACTTGTATTTCCTTCCATAGGAATCCATTGTGTGGTTTTCACCAGAAAAGTTTCTAAGTGTCCATTTTTGAAACATACAAATATTCCTCTAATATCAGCCGAACTACGAATTGCGAAATACTCACCTGTTATCAAGAGAGAACCCAGTGCTGCATCTTTTAGACCAGCACTGACCCTAAAAAGTAATTCTAAGCGTACTTACCAGTAACTTGTATTTCCTTTCATAGGAATCCATTGTGTGGTTTTCACCAGAAAAGTTTCTAAGTGTCCATTTTTGAAACGTACAAATATTCCTCTAAAATCAGCCGAACTACGAACTCCGAAATACTCAACTGTTATCAAGAGAGAACCAAGTGCTGCATCTTTTAGACCAGCACTGACGCTGAAATGTAATTCTAAGCATACTTCAGAGTAACTTGTATTTCCTTCCATAGGAATCCATTGTGTGGTTTTCACCAGAAAAATTTCTAAGTGTCCAATTTTGAAATGTACAAATATTCCTCTAAAATAAGTTGAACTACGAATTCCGATTTACTCACCTGTTATCAGGTGAGAACCCCGGGCTGCATCTTTTAGCCCAGCACTGACCCTGAAAAGTAATTCTAAGAGTACTTACCAGTAACTTGTATTTCCTTCCGTAGGAATCCATTGTGTGGTTTTCACCAGAAAAGCTTCTAAGTGTCCAATTTTGAAACGTACAAATATTCCTCTAAAATCAGTTGAACTATGAATTCCGATTTACTCACCTGTTTTCAGGAGAGAACCCCGGGCTGCATCTTTTAGCCCAGCACTGACCCTGAAAAGTAATTCTTAGCGTACTTACCAGTAACTTGTATTTCCTTCCATAGGAACCATTGTGTGGTTTTCACCAGAAAAGTTTCTAAGTGTCCATTTTTGAAAAGTACAAATATTCCTCTAAAATCAGCCGAACTACGAACTCCGAAATACTCAACTGTTATCAAGAGAGAACCCAGTGCTGCATCTTTTAGACCAGCACTGACGCTGAAATGTAAGTCTAAGCATACTTCAGAGTAACTTGTATTTCCTTCCATAGCAATCCATTGTGTGGTTTTCACCAGAAAAGTTTCTAAGTGTCCAATTTTGAAATGTACAAATATTCCTCTAAAATAAGTTGAACTACGAATTCCGATTTACTCACCTGTTATCAGGAGAGAACCCAGGGCTGCATCTTTTAGCCCAGCACTGACCCTGAAAAGTAATTCTTAGCGTATTTACCAGTAACTTGTATTTCCTTCCATAGGAATCCATTGTGTGGTTTTCAACAGAAAAGTTTCTAAGTGTCCAATTTTGAAACGTACAAATATTCCTCTAAAATCAGCCAAACTACGAATTCCGATTGACTCACATGTTATCAACAGAGAACCCAGTGCTGCATCTTTTAGACCAGCACTGACATTGAAAAGTAATTCTAAGCGTACTTACCAGTAACTTGTTTTTCCTTACATAGGAATCATTGTGTGGTTTTCAGCAGAAATGTTTCTAAGTGTCCAATTTCGAAACGTACAAATATTCCTCTAAAATCAGTTGAACTACGAATTCTGATTTACTCACCTGTTATCAGGAGAGAACCCAGGGCTGCATCTTTTAGCCCAGCACTGACCCTGAAAAGTAATTCTAAGCGTACTTACCAGTAACTTGTATTTCCTTCCATAGGAATCCATTGTGTGGTTTTCACTAGAAAAGTTTCTAAGTGTCCATTTTTGAAACGTTCAAATATTCCTCTAAAATCAGCGGAACTACGAATTCTGATTTACTCACCTGTTATCAGGAGAGAAACCAGAGTTGCATCTTTTATCCCAGCTCTGACCCTGAAAATGTAATTCTAAGCGTACTTACCAGTAACTTGTATTTCCTTCCATAGGAATCCATTGTGTGGTTTTCACCAGAAAAGTTTCTAAGTGTCCATTTTTGAAACGTACAAATATTCATCTACAATCAGCTGAACTACAAATTCCGATTTACTCACCTGTTATCAGGAGAGAACCAAGGGCTGCATCTTTTAGCCCAGAACTGACCCTGAAAAGTAATTCAAAGCGTACTTACCAGTAACTTGTATTTCCTTCCATAGGAATCCATTGTGTGGTTTTCACCAGAAAAGCTTCTAAGTGTCCAATTTTGAAACGTACAAATATTCCTCTAAAATCAGCCGAACTACGAATTCCAAAATACTCACCTGTTATCAAGAGAGAAACCAGTGCTGCATCTTTTAGACCAGCACTGACACTGAAATGTATTTCTAAGCATACTTAAGAGTAACTTGTATTTCCTTCCATAGGAATCCATTGTGTGGTTTTCACCAGAAAAGTTTCTAAGTGTCCAATTTTGAAACGTACAAATATTCCTCTAAAATCAGTTGAACTACGAATTCCGATTTACTCACCTGTTATCAGGAGAGAACCCAGGGCTGCATCTTTTAGCCCAGCACTGACCCTGAAAAGTAATTCTAAGCGTACTTACCAGTAACTTGTATTTCCTTTCATAGGAATCCATTGTGAGGTTTTCACCAGAAAAGTTTCTAAGTGTCCATTTTTGAAACATACAAATATTCCTCTAAAATCAGCCGAACTACGCATTCCGAATTACTCACCTGTTATCAAGAGAGAATTCAGTGCTGCATCTTTTAGACAATCACTGAGTCTGAAATGTAATTCTAAGCATACTTAACAGTAACTTGTATTTCCTTCCATAGGAATCCATTGTGTGGTTTTCACTAGAAAAGTTTTTAAGTGTCCAATTTTGAAACGTACAAATATTCCTCTAAAATCAGCGGAACTACGCATTCTGATTTACTCACCTGTTATCAGGAGAGAACCCAGGGCTGCATCTTTTAGCCCAGCACTGACCCTGAAAAGTAATTCTTAGCGTATTTACCAGTAACTTGTATTTCCTTCCATAGGAATCCATTGTGTGGTTTTCAACAGAAAAGTTTCTAAGTGTCCAATTTTGAAACGTTCAAATGTTCCTCTAAAATCAGCCAAACTACGAATTCCGATTGACTCATCTGTTATCAACAGAGAACCCAGTGCTGCATCTTTTAGACCAGCACTGACATTCAAAAGTAATTCTAAGCGTACATACCAGTAACTTGTTTTTCCTTCCATAGGAATCATTGTGTGGTTTTCAGCAGAAAAGTTTCTAAGTGTCTAATTTTAAAATGTACAAATATTCCTCTAAAATCAGTTGAACTACGAATTCTGATTTACTCACCTGTTATCAGGAGAGAACCCAGGGTTGCATCTTTTAGCCCAGCACCGACCCTGAAAAGTAATTCTAAGCGTACTTACCAGTAACTTGTATTTCCTTCCATAGGAATCCATTGTGTGGTTTTCACTAGAAAAGTTTCTAAGTGTCCAATTTTGAAACGTTCAAATATTCCTCTAAAATCAGCGGAACTACGAATTCCGATTTACTCACCTGTTATCAGGAGAGAAACCAGGGTTGCATCTTTTAGCCCAGCTCTGACCCTGAAAATGTAATTCTAAGCGTACTTACCAGTAACTTGTATTTCCTTCCATAGGAATCCATTGTGTGGTTTTCACCAGAAAAGTTTCTAAGTGTCCATTTTTGAAACGTACAAATATTCATCTACAATCAGCTGAACTACAAATTCCGATTTACTCACCTGTTATCAGGAGAGAACCTAGGGCTGCATCTTTTAGCCCAGAACTGACCCTGAAAAGTAATTCAAAGCATACTTACCAGTAACTTGTATTTCCTTCCATAGGAATCCATTGTGTGGTTTTCACCAGGAAAGTTTCAGTGTCCATTTTTGAAATGTACAAATATTCCTCTAAAATCAGCCGAACTACAAATTCCGAAATACTCACTTGTTATCAAGAGAGATCCCAGGGCTGCATCTATTAGCCCAGCACTGACTCTGAAAAGTAATTCTAAGCATACTTACCAGTAACTTGTATTTCCTTTCATAGGAATCCATTGTGTGGTTTTCACTAGAAAAGTTTCTAAGTTTCCATTTTTGAAACATACAAATATTCCTCTAAAATCAGCCGAACTACGCATTCCGAATTACTCACCTGTTATCAAGAGAGAATTCAGTGCTGCATCTTTTAGACCATCACTGAGTCTGAAATGTAATTCTAAGCGTACTTAACAGTAACTTGTATTTCCTTCCATAGGAATCCATTGTGTGGTTTTCATCAGAAAAGTTTCGAAGTGTCCAATTTTGAAACGTACAAATATTCCTCTAAAATCAGTTGAACTACGAATTCTGATTTACTCACCTGTTATCAGGAAGGAACCCAGGGCTGCATCTTTTAGCACAGCACTGACCCTGAAAAGTAATTCTAAGAGTACTTACCAGTAACTTGTATTTCCTTCCATAGGAATCTATTGTGTGGTTTTCACCAGAAAAGTTTCTAAGTGTCCAATTTTGAAACGTACAAATATTCCTCTAAAATCAGCCGAACTACAAATTCCAATTTACTCACCAGTTATCAGGAGAGAACCTAGGGCTGAATCTTTTAGCCCAGCACTGACCCTGAAAAGTAATTCTAAGAGTACTTACCAGTAACTTGTATTTCCTTCCATAGGAACCATTGTGTGGTTTTCACCAGAAAAGTTTCTAAGTGTCCATTTTTGAAACGTACAAATATTCCTCTAAAATCAGCCAAACTACGCATTCCAAATTACTCACCTGTTATCAAGAGAGATTCCAGTGCTGCATCTTTTAGACCATCACTGACTCTGAAATGTAATTCTAAGCGTACTTAACAGTAACTTGTATTTCCTTCCATAGGAATCCATTGTGTGGTTTTCACCAGAAAAGTTTCTAAGTGTCCAATTTTGAAACGTACAAATATTCCTCTAGAATCAGTTGAACTATGAATTCCGATTTACTCACCTGTTATCAGGAGAGAACCCAGGGCTGCATCTTTTAGCCCAGCACTGACCCTGAAAAGTAATTCTTAGCGTACTTAACAGTAAATTGTATTTCCTTCCATAGGAATCTATTGTGTGGTTTTCACCAGAAAAGTTTCTAAGTGTCCAATTTTGAAACTTACAAATATTCCTCTAAAATCAGCCGAACTACAGACTCCGAAATACTCACCTGTTATCAAGAGAGAACCCAGTGCTGCATCTTTTAGACCAGCACTGACGCTGAAATGTAATTCTAAGCATACTTAAGTGTAACTTGTATTTCCTTCCATAGGAATCCATTGTGTGGTTTTCACCAGAAAAGTTTCTAAGTGTCCAATTTTGAAACATACAAATATTCCTCTAAAATCAGCCAAACTACGAATTCCGATTGACTCACCTGTTATCAACAGAGAACCCAGTGCTGCATCTTTTAGACCAGCACTGACATTGAAAAGTAATTCTAAGCGTACTTACCAGTAACTTGTTTTTCCTTCCATAGGAATCATTGTGTGGTTTTCAGCAGAAAAGTTTCTAAGTGTCCAATTTTGAAACGTACAAATATTCCTCTAAAATCAGTTGAACTACGAATTCCGATTTACTCACCTGTTATCAGGAGAGAACCCAGGGCTGCATCTTTTAGCCCAGCACTGACCCTGAAAAGTAATTCTAAGCGTACTTACCAGTAACTTGTATTTCCTTCCATAGGAATCCATTGTGTGGTTTTCACTAGAAAAGTTTCTAAGTGTCCAATTTTGAAACGTTCAAATATTCCTCTAAAATCTGCGGAACTACAAATTCTGATTTAATAACCTGTTATCAGGAGAGAACCTAGGGCTGCATCTTTTATCCCAGAACTGACTCTGAAAAGTAATTCTAAGCGTACTTACCAGTAACTTGTATTTCCTTCCATAGGAATCCATTGTGTGGTTTTCACCAGAAAAGTTTCTAAGTGTCCATTTTTGAAACGTACAAATATTCATCTACAATCAGCTGAACTACGAATTCCGATTTGCTCACCTGTTATCAAGAGAGAATTCAGTGCTGCATCTTTTAGACCAGCACTGACCCTTAAAAGTAATTCTAAGCGTACTTACCAGTAACTTGTATTTCCTTAATTAGGAATCCATTGTGTGGTTTTCACCAGAAAAGCTTCCAAGTGTCCAATTTTGAAACGTACAAATATTCCTCTAAAATCAGTTGAACTACGAATTCCGATTTACTCACCTGTTATCAGGAGAGAACCCAGGGCTGCATCTTTTAGCACAGCACTGACCCTGAAAAGTAATTCTAAGCGTACTTACCAGTAACTTGTGTTTCCTTCCATAGGAATCCATTGTGTGGTTTTCACTAGAAAAGTTTCTAATTGTCCAATTTTGAAACGTACAAATATTCCTCTAAAATCAGCGGAACTCCGAATTCCGCTTTACTCACCTGTTATCAGGAGAGAAACCAGGGCTGCATCTTTTAGCCCAGCACTGACCCTGAAAAGTAATTCTAAGCATACTTACCAATAACGTGTATTTCCTTCCATAGGAATCATTGTGTGGTTTTCACCAGAAAAGTTTCTAAGTGTCCAATTTTGAAACGAACAAATATTCCTCTAAAATCAGCGAAACTACGAATTCTGATTTACTGACCTGTTATCAGGAGAGAAACCAGGGTTGCATCTTTTAGCCCAGCACTGACCCTGAAAAGTAATTCTAAGCGTACTTACCAGTAACTTGTATTTCCTTCCATAGGAATCCATTGTGTGGTTTTCACCAGAAAAGGTTCTAAGTGTCCATTTTTGAAACGTACAAATATTCATCTACAATCAGCTGAACTACAAATTCCGATTTACTCACCTGTTATCAAGAGAGAACCCAGTGCTGCATCTTTTAGACCAGCACTGACCCTGAAAAGTAATTCTAAGCGTACTTACCAGTAACTTGTATTTCCTTCCATAGGAATCATTGTGTGGTTTTCAGCAGAAAAGTTTCTAAGTTTCCAATTTTGAAACGTATAAATATTCCTCTAAAATCATCCGAACTACAAATTCCGATTTACTCACCTGTTATCAGGAGAGAACCTAGGGCTGCATCTTTTAGCCCAGAACTGACCCTGAAAAGTAATTCAAAGCGTACTTACCAGTAACTTGTATTTCCTTCCATAGGAATCCATTGTGTGGTTTTCACCAGAAAAGTTTCTAAGTGTCCATTTTTGAAATGTACAAATATTCCTCTAAAATCAGCCGAACTACGAATTTCGAAATACTTACCTGTTATCAAGAGAGAACCCAGTGCTGCATCTTTTAGACCAGCACTGACTCTGAAATGTATTTCTAAGCATACTTAGGAGTAACTTGTATTTCCTTCCATAGGAATCCATTGAGTGGTTTTCACCAGAGAAGTTTCTAAGTGTCCAATTTTGAAACGTACAAATATTCCTCTAAAATCAGTTGAACTACGAATTCCGATTTACTCACCAGTTATCAGGAGAGAACCCAGGGCTGCATCTTTTAGCCCAGCACTGACCCTGAAAAGTAATTCTAAGCGTACTTACCAGTAACTTGTATTTTCTTCCATAGGAATCCATTGTGTGGTTTTCACTAGAAAAGTTTCTAAGTGTCCATTTTTGAAACGTACAAATATTCCTCTAAAATCAGCTGAACTATGAATTCCCTATTACTCACCTGTTATCAGGAGAGAACACAGGGCTGCATCTTTTAGCCCAGCACTGACCCTGAAAAGTAATTCTAAGCGTACTTACCAGTAACTTGTATTTCCTTCCATAGGAATCATTGTGTGGTTTTCTCCAGAAAAGTTTCTAAGTGTCCAATTTTGAAATGAACAAATATTCCTCTAAAATCAGTTGAACTACAAATTCCGATTTACTCACCTGTTATCAGGAGAGAACCTAGGGCTGCATCTTTTAGCCCAGAACTGACCCTGAAAAGTAATTCAAAGCGTACTTACCAGTAACTTGTATTTCCTTCCATAGGAATCCATTGTGTGGTTTTCACCAGAAAAGTTTCTAAGTGTCCATTTTTGAAATGTACAAATATTCCTCTAAAATCAGCCGAACTACGAATTTCGAAATACTTACCTGTTATCAAGAGAGAACCCAGTGCTGCATCTTTTAGACCAGCACTGACTCTGAAATGTATTTCTAAGCATACTTAGGAGTAACTTGTATTTCCTTCCATAGGAATCCATTGTGTGGTTTTCACCAGAAAAGTTTCTAAGTGTCCAATTTTGAAACGTACAAATATTCCTCTAAAATCAGTTGAACTACGAATTCCGATTTACTCACCAGTTATCAGGAGAGAACCCAGGGCTGCATCTTTTAGCCCAGCACTGACCCTGAAAAGTAATTCTAAGCGTACTTACCAGTAACTTGTATTGTCTTCCATAGGAATCCATTGTGTGGTTTTCACTAGAAAAGTTTCTAAGTGTCCATTTTTGAAACGTACAAATATTCCTCTAAAATCAGCTGAACTATGAATTCCCTATTACTCACCTGTTATCAGGAGAGAACACAGGGCTGCATCTTTTAGCCCAGCACTGACCCTGAAAAGTAATTCTAAGCGTACTTACCAGTAACTTGTATTTCCTTCCATAGGAATCATTGTGTGGTTTTCTCCAGAAAAGTTTCTAAGTGTCCAATTTTGAAATGAACAAATATTCCTCTAAAATCAGTTGAACTACGAATTCCGATTTACTCACCTATTATCAGGAGAGAACCCAGGGCTGCATCTTTTAGCCCAGCACTGACCCTGAAAAGTAATTCTAAGCGTACATACCAGTAACTTGTTTTTCCTTCCATAGGAATCATTGTGTGGTTTTCAGCAGAAAAGTTTCTAAGTGTCCAATTTTGAAACGTACAAATATTCCTCTAAAATCAGTTGAACTACGAATTCCGATTTACTCACCTGTTATCAGGAGAGAACCCAGGGCTGCATCTTTTAGCCCAGCACTGACCCTGAAAAGTAATTCTAAGCGTACTTACCAGTAACTTGTATTTCCTTCCATAGGAATCCATTGTGTGGTTTTCACTAGAAAAGTTTCTAAGTGTCCAATTTTGAAACGTTCAAATATTCCTCTAAAATCAGCGGAACTACGGATTCCGATTTACTCACCTGTTATCAGGAGAGAAACCAGGGCTGCATCTTTTAGCCCAGCACTGAGCCTGAAAAGTAATTCTAAGCGTACTTACCAGTAACTTGTATTTACTTCCATAGGAATCCATTGTGTGGTTTTCACCAGAAAAGTTTCTAAGTGTCCATTTTTGACACGTAAAAATATTCATCTACAATCAGCTGAACTACGAATTCTGATTTACTCACCTGTTATCAAGAGAGAACCCAGTGCTGCATCTTTTAGACCAGCACTGACCCTGAAAAGTAATTCTAAGCGTACTTACCAGTAACTTGTATTTCCTTCCATGGGAATCATTGTGTGGTTTTCAGCAGAAAAGTTTCTAAGTGTCCAATTTTGAAATGTACAAATATTCCTCTAAGATCAGCCGAACTACAAATTCTGATTTACTCACCTGTTATCAGGAGAGAACCTAGGGCTGCATCTTTTAGCCCAGAACTGACCTGAAAAGTAATTCTAAGCGTACTTACCAGTAACTTGTATTTACTTCCATAGGAATCCATTGTGTGGTTTTCACAAGAAAAGTTTCTAAGTGTCCATTTTTGAAACGTACAAATATTCCTCTAAAATCAGCCGAACTACGAATTCCGAAATACTCACCTGTTATCAAGAGAGAACCCAGTGCTGCATCTTTTAGACCAGCACTTACTCTGAAATGTATTTCTAAGCATACTTAAGAGTAACTTGTATTTCCTTCCATAGGAATCCATTGTGTGGTTTTCACCAGAAAAGTTTCTAAGTGTCCAATTTTGAAACGTACAAATATTCCTCTAAAATCAGCCGAACTACAAATTCCGATTTACTCACCTGTTATCAGGAGAGAACCTAGGGCTGCATCTTTTAGCCCAGCACTGACCCTGAAAAGTAATTCTAAGCGTACTTACCAGTAACTTGTATTTCCTTTCATAGGAATTCATTGTGTGGTTTTCACCAGAAAAGTTTCTAAGTGTTCAATTTTGAAACGTACAAATATTCCTCTAAAATCAGCCGAACTACAAATTCCGATTTACTTACCTGTTATCAGGAGAGAACCTAGGGCTGCATCTTTTAGCCCAGAACTGACCCTGAAAAGTAATTCTAAGCGTACTTACCAGTAACTTGTATTTCCTTTCATAGGAATCCATTGTGTGGTTTTCACCAGAAAAGTTTCTAAGTGTCCATTTTTGAATCGTACAAATATTCCTCTAAAATCAGCCGAACTACGCATTCCGAATTACTCACCTGTTATCAAGAGAGAATTCAGTGCTGCATCTTTTAGACAATCACTGAGTCTGAAATGTAATTCTAAGCGTACTTAACAGTACCCTGTATTTCCTTCCATAGGAATCCATTGTGTGGTTTTCACCAGAAAAGCTTCCAAGTGTGCAATTTTGAAACGTACAAATATTCCTCTAAAATCAGTTGAACTACGAATTCTGAATTACACTCCTGTTATCAGGAGAGAACCCAGGGCTGCATCTTTTAGCCCAGCACTGACCCTGAAAAGTAATTCCAAGCATACTTACCAGTAACTTGTATTTCCTTCCATAGGAATCATTGTGTGGTTTTCACCAGAAAAGTTTCTAAGTGTCCTTTTTTGAAACGTACAAATATTCCTCTAAAATCAGCCGAACTACGAATTCCGAATTACTCACCTGTTATCAAGAGAGATTCCAGTGCTGCATCTTTTAGACCATCACTGACTCTGAAATGTAATTCTAAGCATACTTCAGAGTAACTTGTATTTCCTTCCATAGCAATCCATTGTGTGGTTTTCACCAGAAAAGTTTCTAAGTGTCCAATTTTGAAATGTACAAATATTCCTCTAAAATAAGTTGAACTACGAATTCCGATTTACTCACCTGTTATCAGGAGAGAACCCAGGGCTGCATCTTTTAGCCCAGCACTGACCCTGAAAAGTAATTCTAAGCGTACTTACCAGTAACTTGTATTTCCTTCTATAGGAATCATTGTGTGGTTTTCACCAGAAAAGTTTCTAAGTGTCCAATTTTGAAACAAACAAATATTCCTCTAAAATCAGCGGAACTACGAATTCCGATTTACTGACCTGTTATCAGGAGAGAAACCAGGGTTGCATCTTTTAGCCCAGCACTGACCCTGAAAAGTAATTCTAAGCGTACTTACCAGTAACTTGTATTTCCTTCCATAGGAATCCATTGTGTGCTTTTCACCAGAAAAGTTTCTAAGTGTCCATTTTTGAAACGTACAAATATTCATCTACAATCAGCTGAACTACGAATTCCGATTTACTCACCTGTTATCAAGAGAGAACCCAGTGCTGCATCTTTTAGACCAGCACTGACCCTGAAAAGTAATTCTAAGCGTACTTACCAGTAACTTGTATTTCCTTCCATAGGAATCATTGTGTGGTTTTCAGCAGAAAAGTTTCTAAGTTTCCAATTTTGAAACGTACAAATATTCCTCTAAAATCATCCGAACTACACATTCCGATTTACTCACCTTTTATCAGTAGAGAACCTAGGGCTGCATCTTTTAGCCCAGAACTGACCCTGAAAAGTAATTCAAAGCGTACTTACCAGTAACTTGTATTTGCTTCCATAGGAATCCATTGTTTGGTTTTCACCAGAAAAGTTTCTAAGTGTCCATTTTTGAAACGTACAAATATTCCTCTAAAATCAGCCGAACTACTAATTTCGAAATACTTACCTGTTATCAAGAGAGAACCCAGTGCTGCATCTTTTAGACCAGCACTGACTCTGAAATGTATTTCTAAGCATACTTAGGAGTAACTTGTATTTCCTTCCATAGGAATCCATTGTGTGGTTTTCACCAGAAAAGTTTCTAAGTGTCCAATTTTGAAACGTACAAATATTCCTCTAAAATCAGTTGAACTACGAATTCCGATTTACTCACCTGTTATCAGGAGAGAACCCAGGGCTGCATCTTTTAGCCCAGCACTGACCCTGAAAAGTAATTCTAAGCGTACTTACCAGTATCTTGTATTTCCTTTCATAGGAATCCATTGTGTGGTTTTCACCAGAAAAGTTTCTAAGTGTCCAATTTTGAAACGTACAAATATTCCTCTAAAATCAGCCGAACTACAAATTCCGATTTACTCACCTGTTATAAAGAGAGAACCCAGTGCTGCATCTTTTAGACCAGCACTGACCCTGAAAAGTAATTCTAAGCGTACTTACCAGTAACTTGTATTTCCTTTCATAGGAATCCATTGTGTGGTTTTCACCAAAAAAGTTTCTAAGTGTCCATTTTTGAAACGTACAAATATTCCTCTAAAATCAGCCGAACTACGCATTCCGAATTACTCACCTGTTATCAAGAGAGAATTCAGTGCTACATCTTTTAGACCATCACTGAGTCTGAAATGTAATTCTAAGCATACTTAACAGTAACTTGTATTTCCTTCCATAGGAATCCATTGTGTGGTTTTCACCAGAAAAGCTTCCAAGTGTCCAATTTTGAAACGTACAAATATTCCTCTAAAATCAGTTGAACTACGAATTCCGATTTACTCACCTGTTATCAGGAGAGAACCCAGGGCTGCATCTTTTAGCCCAGCACTGACCCTGAAAAGTAATTCTAAGCGTACTTACCAGTAACTTGTAATTCCTTCCATAGGAATCCATTGTGTGGTTTTCATTACAAAAGTTTCTAAGTGTCCAATTTTGAAACGTACAAATATTCCTCTAAAATCAGCGGAACTACGAATTCCGATTTACTCACCTGTTATCAGGAGAGAAACCAGGGCTGCATCTTTTAGCCTAGCACTGACCCTGAAAATTAATTCTAAGCGTACTTACCAGTAACTTGTATTTCCTTCCATAGGAATCCATTGTGTGGTTTTCACCAGAAAAGTTTCTAAGTGTCCATTTTTGAAACGTACAAATATTCCTCTAAAATCAGTTGAACTACGAATTCCGATTTACTCACCTGTTATCAGGAGAGAACCCAGGGCTGCATCTTTTAGCCCAGCACTGACCCTGAAAAGTAATTTTTAGCGTACTTACCAGTAACTTGGATTTACTTGCATAGGAATCCATTGTGTAGTTTTCAACTGAAAAGTTTCTAAGTGTCCTATTTTGAAACGTACAAATATTCCTCTAAAATCAGCAAAACTACGAATTCCGATTGACTCACCTGTTATCAATAGAGAACCCAGTGCTGCATCTTTTAGATCAGCACTGACATTGAAAAGTAATTCTAAGCGTACTTACCAGTAACTTGTTTTTTCTTCAATAGGAATCATTGTGTGGTTTTCAGCAGAAAAGTTTCTAAGTGTCCAATTTTGAAACGTACAAATATTCCTCTAAAATCAGTTGAACTACGAATTCCGATTTACTCACCTGTTATCAGGAGAGAACCCAGGGCTGCATCTTTTACCCAGCACTGACCCTGAAAAGTAATTCTTAGCGTACTTACCAGTAACTTGGATTTACTTGCATAGGAATCCATTGTGTAGTTTTCAACAGAAAAGTTTCTAAGTGTCCTATTTTGAAACGTACAAATATTCCTCTAAAATCAGCCAAACTACGAATTCCGATTGACTCACCTGTTATCAATAGAGAACCCAGTGCTGCATCTTTTAGACCAGCACTGACCCTGAAAAGTAATTCTAAGCGTACTTACCAGTAACTTGTATTTCCTTCCATAGGAATCATTGTGTGGTTTTCAGCAGAAAAGTTTCTAAGTTTCCAATTTTGAAACGTACAAATATTCCTCTAAAATCATCCGAACTACAAATTCCGATTTACTCACCTGTTATCAGGAGAGAACCTAGGGCTGCATCTTTTAGCCCAGAACTGACCCTGAAAAGTAATTCAAAGCGTACTTACCAGTAACTTGTATTTCCTTCCATAGGAATCCATTGTGTGGTTTTCACCAGAAAAGTTTCTAAGTGTCTATTTTTGAAACGTACAAATATTCCTCTAAAATCAGCCGAACTACGAATTTCGAAATACTTACCTGTTATCAAGAGAGAACCCAGAGCTGCATCTTTTAGACCAGCACTGACTCTGAAATGTATTTCTAAGCATACTTAGGAGTAACTTGTATTTCCTTCCATAGGAATCCATTGTGTGGTTTTCACCAGAAAAGTTTCTAAGTGTCCAATTTTGAAAAGTACAAATATTCCTCTAAAATCAGTTGAACTACGAATTCCGATTTACTCACCTGTTATCAGGAGAGAACCCAGGGCTGCATCTTTTAGCCCAGCACTGACCCTGAAAAGTAATTCTAAGCGTACTTACCAGTATCTTGTATTTCCTTTCATAGGAATCCATTGTGTGGTTTTCACCAGAAAAGTTTCTAAGTGTCCAATTTTGAAACGTACAAATATTCCTCTAAAATCAGCCGAACTACAAATTCCGATTTACTCACCTGTTAACAAGAGAGAACCCAGTGCTGCATCTTTTAGACCAGCACTGACCCTGAAAAGTAATTCTAAGCGTACTTACCAGTAACTTGTATTTCCTTTCATAGGAATCCATTGTGTGGTTTTCACCAGAAAAGTTTCTAAGTGTCCAATTTTGAAACGTACAAATATTCCTCTAAAATCAGCCGAACTACGAATTCATAAATACTCACCTGTTATCAAGAGAGAACCCAGTGCTGCATCTTTTAGACCAGCACTGACTCTGAAATGTATTTCTAAGCATACTTAAGAGTAACTTGTATTTCCTTCCATAGGAATCCATTGTGTGGTTTTCACCAGAAAAGTTTCTAAGTGTCCAATTTTGAAACGTACAAATATTCCTCTAAAATCAGCCGAACTACAAATTCCGATTTACTCACCTGTTATCAAGAGAGAACCCAGTGCTGCATCTTTTAGCCCAGCACTGACCCTGAAAAGTAATTCTAAGCGTACTTACCAGTAACTTGTATTTCCTTTCATAGGAATCCATTGTGTGGTTTTCACCAAAAAAGTTTCTAAGTGTCCATTTTTGAAACGTACAAATATTCCTCTAAAATCAGCCGAACTACGCATTCCGAATTACTCACCTGTTATCAAGAGAGAATTCAGTGCTACATCTTTTAGACCATCACTGAGTCTGAAATGTAATTCTAAGCATACTTAACAGTAACTTGTATTTCCTTCCATAGGAATCCATTGTGTGGTTTTCACCAGAAAAGCTTCCAAGTGTCCAATTTTGAAACGTACAAATATTCCTCTAAAATCAGTTGAACTACGAATTCCGTTTTAATCACCTGTTATCAGGAGAGAACCCAGGGCTGCATCTTTTAGCCCAGCACTGACCCTGAAAAGTAATTCTAAGCGTACTTACCAGTAACTTGTATTTCCTTCCATAGGAATCCATTGTGTGGTTTTCACTACAAAAGTTTCTAAGTGTCCAATTTTGAAACGTACAAATATTCCTCTAAAATCAGCGGAACTACGAATTCCGATTCACTCACCTGTTATCAGGAGAGAAACCAGGGCTGCATCTTTTAGCCCAGCACTGACCCTGAAAAGTAATTCTAAGCATACTTACCAGTAACTTGTATTTCCTTCCATAGGAATCCATTGTGTGGTTTTCAGCAGAAAAGTTTCTAAGTGTCCAATTTTGAAACGTACAAATATTCCTCTAAAATCATCCGAACTACAAATTCCGATTTACTCACCTGTTATCAGGAGAGAACCTAGGGCTGCATCTTTTAGCCCAGAACTGACCCTGAAAAGTAATTCAAAGCGTACTTACCAGTAACTTGTACTTCCTTCCATAGGAATCCATTGTGTGGTTTTCACCAGAAAAGTTTCTAAGTGTCCATTTTTGAAACGTACAAATATTCCTCTAAAATCAGCCGAACTACGCATTCCGAATTACTCACCTGTTATCAAGAGAGAATTCAGTGCTGCATCTTTTAGACCATCACTGAGTCTGAAATGTAATTCTAAGCATACTTAACAGTAACTTGTATTTCCTTCCATAGGAATCCATTGTGTGGTTTTCACCAGAAAAGCTTCCAAGTGTCCAATTTTGAAACGTACAAATATTCCTCTAAAATCAGTTGAACTACGAATTCCGATTTATTCACCTATCAGGAGAGAACCCAGGTCTGCATCTTTCAGCCCAGCACTGACCCTGAAAAGTAATTCTAAGCGTACTTACCAGTAACTTGTATTTTCTTCCATAGGAATCCATTGTGTGGTTTTCACTAGAAAAGTTTCTAAGTGTCCATTTTTGAAACGTACAAATATTCCTCTAAAATCAGCTGAACTATGAATTCCGAATTACTCACCTGTTATCAGGAGAGAACACAGGGCTGCATCTTTTAGCCCAGCACTGACCCTGAAAAGTAATTCTAAGCGTACTTACCAGTAACTTGTATTTCCTTCCATAGGAATAATTGTGTGGTTTTCACTAGAAAAGTTTCTAAGTGTCCAATTTTGAAATGAACAAATATTCCTCTAAAATCAGTTGAACTACGAATTCCGATTTACTCACCTATTATCAGGAGAGAACCCAGGGCTGCATCTTTTAGCCCAGCACTGACCCTGAAAAGTAATTCTAAGCGTACATACCAGTAACTTGTTTTTCCTTCCATAGGAATCATTGTCTGGTTTTCAGCAGAAAAGTTTCTAAGTGTCCAATTTTGAAACGTACAAATATTCCTCTAAAATCAGTTGAACTACGAATTCCGATTTACTCACCTGTTATCAGGAGATAACCCAGGGCTGCATCTTTTAGCCCAACACTGACCCTGAAAAGTAATTCTAAGCGTACTTACCAGTAACTTGTATTTCCTTCCATAGGAATCCATTGTGTGGTTTTCACTAGAAAAGTTTCTAAGTGTCCAATTTTGAAACGTTCAAATATTCCTCTAAAATCAGCGGAACTACGGATTCCGATTTACCCACCTGTTATCAGGAGAGAAACCAGGGCTGCATCTTTTAGCCCAGCACTGACCCTGAAAAGTAATTCTAAGCGTACTGACCAGTAACTTGTATTTACTTCCATAGGAATCCATTGTGTGGTTTTCACCAGAAAAGTTTCTAAGTGTCCATTTTTGACACGTAAAAATATTCATCTACAATCAGCTGAACTACGAATTCCGATTTACTCACCTGTTATCAAGAGAGAACCCAGTGCTTCATCTTTTAGACCAGCACTGACCCTGAAAAGTAATTCTAAGCGTACTTACCAGTAACTTGTATTTCCTTCCATAGGAATCATTGTGTGGTTTTTAGCAGAAAAGTTTCTAAGTTTCCAATTTTGAAACGTACAAATATTCCTCTAAAATCATCCGAACTACAAATTCCGATTTACTCACCTGTTATCAGGAGAGAACCTAGGGCTGCATCTTTTAGCCCAGAACTGACCCTGAAAAGTAATTCAAAGCGTACTTACCAGTAACTTGTATTTCCTTCCATAGGAATCCATTGTGTGGTTTTCACCAGAAAAGTTTCTAAGTGTCCATTTTTGAAACGTACAAATATTCCTCTAAAATCAGCCGAACTACGAATTTCGAAATACTTACCTGTTATCAAGAGAGAACCCAGAGCTGCATCTTTTAGACCAGCACTGACTCTGAAATGTATTTCTAAGCATACTTAGGAGTAACTTGTATTTCCTTCCATAGGAATCCATTGTGTGGTTTTCACCAGAAAAGTTTCTAAGTCTCCAATTTTGAAAAGTACAAATATTCCTCTAAAATCAGTTGAACTACGAATTCCGATTTACTCACCTGTTATCAGGAGAGAACCCAGGGCTGCATCTTTTAGCCCAGCACTGACCCTGAAAAGTAATTCTAAGCGTACTTACCAGTATCTTGTATTTCCTTTCATAGGAATCCATTGTGTGGTTTTCACCAGAAAAGTTTCTAAGTGTCCAATTTTGAAACGTACAAATATTCCTCTAAAATCAGCCGAACTACAAATTCCGATTTACTCACCTGTTAACAAGAGAGAACCCAGTGCTGCATCTTTTAGACCAGCACTGACCCTGAAAAGTAATTCTAAGCGTACTTACCAGTAACTTGTATTTCCTTTCATAGGAATCCATTGTGTGGTTTTCACCAGAAAAGTTTCTAAGTGTCCAATTTTGAAACGTACAAATATTCCTCTAAAATCAGCCGAACTACAAATTCCGATTTACTCACCTGTTATCAAGAGAGAACCCAGTGCTGCATCTTTTAGACCAGCACTGACTCTGAAATGTATTTCTAAGCATACTTAAGAGTAACTTGTATTTCCTTCCATAGGAATCCATTGTGTGGTTTTCACCAGAAAAGTTTCTAAGTGTCCAATTTTGAAACGTACAAATATTCCTCTAAAATCAGCCGAACTACAAATTCCGATTTACTCACCTGTTATCAAGAGAGAACCCAGTGCTGCATCTTTTAGCCCAGCACTGACCCTGAAAAGTGATTCTAAGCGTACTTACCAGTAACTTGTATTTCCTTTCATAGGAATCCATTGTGTGGTTTTCACCAAAAAAGTTTCTAAGTGTCCATTTTTGAAACGTACAAATATTCCTCTAAAATCAGCCGAACTACGCATTCCGAATTACTCACCTGTTATCAGTGCTACATCTTTTAGACCATCACTGAGTCTGAAATGTAATTCTAAGCATACTTAACAGTAACTTGTATTTCCTTCCATAGGAATCCATTGTGTGGTTTTCACCAGAAAAGCTTCCAAGTGTCCAATTTTGAAACGTACAAATATTCCTCTAAAATCAGCCGAACTACGCATTCCGAATTACTCACCTGTTATCAGTGCTACATCTTTTAGCCCAGCACTGACCCTGAAAAGTAATTCTAAGCGTACTTACCAGTAACTTGTATTTCCTTCCATAGGAATCCATTGTGTGGTTTTCACTACAAAAGTTTCTAAGTGTCCAATTTTGAAACGTACAAATATTCCTCTAAAATCAGCGGAACTACGAATTCCGATTCACTCACCTGTTATCAGGAGAGAAACCAGGGCTGCATCTTTTAGCCCAGCACTGACCCTGAAAAGTAATTCTAAGCATACTTACCAGTAACTTGTATTTCCTTCCATAGGAATCCATTGTGTGGTTTTCAGCAGAAAAGTTTATAAGTGTCCAATTTTGAAACGTACAAATGTTCCTCTAAAATCATCCGAACTACAAATTCCGATTTACTCACCTGTTATCAGGAGAGAACCTAGGGCTGCATCTTTTAGCCCAGAACTGACCCTGAAAAGTAATTCAAAGCGTACTACCCAGTAACTTGTACTTCCTTCCATAGGAATCCATTGTGTGGTTTTCACCAGAAAAGTTTCTAAGTGTCCATTTTTGAAACGTACAAATATTCCTCTAAAATCAGCCGAACTACGCATTCCGAATTACTCACCTGTTATCAAGAGAGAATTCAGTGCTGCATCTTTTAGACCATCACTGAGTCTGAAATGTAATTCTAAGCATACTTAACAGTAACTTGTATTTCCTTCCATAGGAATCCATTGTGTGGTTTTCACCAGAAAAGCTTCCAAGTGTCCAATTTTGAAACGTACAAATATTCCTCTAAAATCAGTTGAACTACGAATTCCGATTTATTCACCTGTTATCAGGAGAGAACCCAGGTCTGCATCTTTCAGCCCAGCACTGACCCTGAAAAGTAATTCTAAGCGTACTTACCAGTAACTTGTATTTTCTTCCATAGGAATCCATTGTGTGGTTTTCACTAGAAAAGTTTCTAAGTGTCCATTTTTGAAACGTACAAATATTCCTCTAAAATCAGCTGAACTATGAATTCCGAATTACTCACCTGTTATCAGGAGAGAACACAGGGCTGCATCTTTTAGCCCAGCACTGACCCTGAAAAGTAATTCTAAGCGTACTTACCAGTAACTTGTATTTCCTTCCATAGGAATAATTGTGTGGTTTTCACTAGAAAAGTTTCTAAGTGTCCAATTTTGAAATGAACAAATATTCCTCTAAAATCAGTTGAACTACGAATTCCGATTTACTCACCTGTTATCAGGAGAGAACCCAGGGCTGCATCTTTTAGCCCACACTGACCCTGAAAAGTAATTCTAAGCGTACTTACCAGTAACTTGTATTTCCTTCCATAGGAATCCATTGTGTGGTTTTCACTAGAAAAGTTTCTAAGTGTCCAATTTTGAAACGTTCAAATATTCCTCTAAAATCAGCGGAACTACGGATTCCGATTTACCCACCTGTTATCAGGAGAGAAACCAGGGCTGCATCTTTTAGCCCAGCACTGACCCTGAAAAGTAATTCTAAGCGTACTGACCAGTAACTTGTATTTTCTTCCATAGGAATCCATTGTGTGGTTTTCACCAGAAAAGTTTCTAAGTGTCCATTTTTGACACGTAAAAATATTCATCTACAATCAGCTGAACTACGAATTCCGATTTACTCACCTGTTATCAAGAGAGAACCCAGTGCTTCATCTTTTAGACCAGCACTGACCCTGAAAAGTAATTCTAAGCGTACTTACCAGTAACTTGTATTTCCTTCCATAGGAATCATTGTGTGGTTTTCAGCAGAAAAGTTTCTAAGTGTCCAATTTTGAAATGTACAAATATTCCTCTAAGATCAGCCGAACTACAAATTCTGATTTACTCACCTGTTATCAGGAGAGAACCTAGGGCTGCATCTTTTAGCCCAGAACTGACCTGAAAAGTAATTCAAAGTGTACTTACCAGTAACTTGTATTTCCTTCCATAGGAATCCATTGTGTGGTTTTCACGAGAAAAGTTTCTAAGTGTCCATTTTTGAAACGTACAAATATTCCTCTAAAATCAGCCGAACTACGAATTCCGAAATACTCACCTGTTATCAAGAGAGAACCCAGTGCTGCATCTTTTAGACCAGCACTGACTCTGAAATGTATTTCTAAGCATACTTAAGAGTAACTTGTATTTCCTTCCATAGGAATCCATTGTGTGGTTTTCACCAGAAAAGTTTCTAAGTGTCCAATTTTGAAACGTACAAATATTCCTCTAAAATCAGCCGAACTACAAATTCCGATTTACTCACCTGTTATCAGGAGAGAACCTAGGGCTGCATCTTTTAGCCCAGCACTGACCCTGAAAAGTAATTCTAAGCGTACTTACCAGTAACTTGTATTTCCTTTCATAGGAATTCATTGTGTGGTTTTCACCAGAAAAGTTTCTAAGTGTTCAATTTTGAAACGTACAAATATTCCTCTAAAATCAGCCGAACTACAAATTCCGATTTAGTTACCTGTTATCAGGAGAGAACCTAGGGCTGCATCTTTTAGCCCAGCACTGACCCTGAAAAGTAATTCTAAGCATACTTACCAGTAACTTGTATTTCCTTTCATAGGAATCCATTGTGTGGTTTTCACCAGAAAAGTTTCTAAGTGTCCATTTTTGAAACGTACAAATATTCCTCTAAAATCAGCCGAACTACGCATTCCGAATTACTCACCTGTTATCAAGAGAGAATTCAGTGCTGCATCTTTTAGACAATCACTGAGTCTGAAATGTAATTCTAAGCGTACTTAACAGTACCCTGTATTTCCTTCCATAGGAATCCATTGTGTGGTTTTCACCAGAAAAGCTTCCAAGTGTGCAATTTTGAAACGTACAAATATTCCTCTAAAATCAGTTGAACTACGAATTCCGATTTACTCACCTGTTATCAGGAGAGAACCCAGGGCTGCATCTTTTAGCCCAGCACTGACCCTGAAAAGTAATTCTAAGCGTACTTACCAGTAACTTGTGTTTCCTTCCATAGGAATCCATTGTGTGGTTTTCACTAGAAAAATTTCTAAGTGTCCAATTTTGAAACGTACAAATATTCCTCTAAAATCAGCGGAACTACGAATTCCGATTTACTCACCTGTTATCAGGAGAGAAACCAGGGCTGCATCTTTTAGCCTAGCACTGACCCTGAAAATTAATTCTAAGCGTACTTACCAGTAACTTGTATTTCCTTCCATAGGAATCCATTGTGTGGTTTTCACCAGAAAAGTTTCTAAGTGTCCATTTTTGAAACGTACAAATATTCCTCTAAAATCAGTTGAACTACGAATTCCGATTTACTCACTTGTTATCAGGAGAGAACCCAGGGCTGCATCTTTTAGCCCAGCACTGACCCTGAAAAGTAAATTTTAGCGTACTTACCAGTAACTTGGATTTACTTGCATAGGAATCCATTGTGTAGTTTTCAACAGAAAAGTTTCTAAGTGTCCTATTTTGAAACGTACAAATATTCCTCTAAAATCAGCCAAACTACGAATTCCGATTGACTCACCTGTTATCAATAGAGAACCCAGTGCTGCATCTTTTAGTCCAGCACTGACATTGAAAAGTAATTCTAAGCGTACTTACCAGTAACTTGTTTTTCCTTCCATAGGAATCATTGTGTGGTTTTCACTAGAAAAGTTTCTAAGTGTCTAATTTTGAAACGTTCAAATATTCCTCTAAAATCAGCTGAACTATGGATTCCGATTTACTCACCTGTTATCAGGAGAGAAACCAGGGCTGCATCTTTTAGCCCAGCACTGAGCCTGAAAAGTAATTCTAAGCGTACTTACCAGTAACTTGTATTTCCTTCCATAGGAATCCATTGTGTGGTTTTCACCAGAAAAGTTTCTAAGTGTCCATTTTTGACACGTACACATATTCATCTGCAATCAGCTGAACTACGAATTCTGATTTACTCACCTGTTATCAGGAGAGAACCTAGGGCTGCATCTTTTAGCCCAGAACTGACCCTGAAAAGTAATTCAAAGCGTACTTACCAGTAACTTGTATTTCCTTCCATAGGAATCCATTGTGTGGTTTTCACCAGAAAAGTTTCTAAGTGTCCATTTTTGAAACGTACAAATATTCCTCTAAAATCAGCCGAAGTACGAATTTCGAAATACTTACCTGTTATCAAGAGAGAACCCAGTGCTGCATCTTTTAGACCAGCACTGACTCTGAAATGTATTTCTAAGCATACTTAGGAGTAACTTGTATTTCCTTCCATAGGAATCCATTGTGTGGTTTTCACAAGAAAAGTTTCTAAGTGTCCAATTTTGAAACGTACAAATATTCCTCTAAAATCAGCGGAACTACGAATTCCGATTCACTCACCTGTTATCAGGAGAGAAACCAGGGCTGCATCTTTTAGCCCAGCACTGACCCTGAAAAGTAATTCTAAGCATACTTACCAGTAACTTGTATTTCCTTCCATAGGAATCCATGGTGTGGTTTTCAGCAGAAAAGTTTCTAAGTGTCCAATTTTGAAACGTACAAATATTCCTCTAAAATCATCCGAACTACAAATTCCGATTTACTCACCTGTTATCAGGAGAGAACCTAGGGCTGCATCTTTTAGCCCAGAACTGACCCTGAAAAGTAATTCAAAGCGTACTTACCAGTAACTTGTACTTCCTTCCATAGGAATCCATTGTGTGGTTTTCACCAGAAAAGTTTCTAAGTGTCCA
Source organism: Triturus cristatus (assembly GCF_964204655.1). NCBI lineage: Eukaryota > Metazoa > Chordata > Amphibia > Caudata > Salamandridae > Triturus > Triturus cristatus. Next base: position 1,597,401 of record NW_028187292.1, read on the forward strand.
TTTTTGAAACGTACAAATATTCCTCTAAAATCAGCCGAACTACGAATTCCGAAATACTCACCTGTTATCAAGAGAGAACCCAGTGCTGCATCTTTTAGACAAGCACTGACTCTGAAATATATTTCTAAGCATACTTAAGAGTAACTTGTATTTCCTTCCATAGGAATCCATTGTGTGGTTTTCACCAGAAAAGTTTCTAAGTGTCCAATTTTGAAACGTACAAATATTCCTCTAAAATCAGTTGAACTACAAATTCCGATTTACTCACCTGTTATCAGGAGAGAACCTAGGGCTGCATCTTTTAGCCCAGCACTGACCCTGAAAAGTAATTCTAAGCGTACTTACCAGTAACTTGTATTTCCTTTCATATGAATCCATTGTGTGGTTTTCACCAAAAAAGTTTCTAAGTGTCCATTTTTGAAACGTACAAATATTCCTCTAAAATCAGCCGAACTACGCATTCCGAATTACTCACCTGTTATCAAGAGAGAATTCAGTGCTGCATCTTTTAGACCATCACTGAGTCTGAAATGTAATTCTAAGCATACTTAACAGTAACTTGTATTTCCTTCCATAGGAATCCATTGTGTGGTTTTCACCAGAAAAGCTTCCAAGTGTCCAATTTTGAAACGTACAAATATTCCTCTAAAATCAGTTGAACTACGAATTCCGATTTATTCACCTGTTATCAGGAGAGAACCCAGGTCTGCATCTTTCAGCCCAGCACTGACCCTGAAAAGTAATTCTAAGCGTACTTACCAGTAACTTGTATTTTCTTCCATAGGAATCCATTGTGTGGTTTTCACTAGAAAAGTTTCTAAGTGTCCATTTTTGAAACGTACAAATATTCCTCTAAAATCAGCTGAACTATGAATTCCGAATTACTCACCTGTTATCAGGAGAGAACACAGGTCTGCATCTTTTAGCCCAGCACTGACCCTAAAAAGTAATTCTAAGCGTACTTACCAGTAACTTGTATTTCCTTCCATAGGAATAATTGTGTGGTTTTCACCAGAAAAGTTTCTAAGTGTCCAATTTTGAAATGAACAAATATTCCTCTAAAATCAGTTGAACTACGAATTCCGATTTACTCACCTATTATCAGGAGAGAACCCAGGGCTGCATCTTTTAGCCCAGCACTGACCCTGAAAAGTAATTCTAAGCGTTCATACCAGTAACTTGTTTTTCCTTCCATAGGAATCATTGTCTGGTTTTCAGCAGAAAAGTTTCTAAGTGTCCAATTTTGAAACGTACAAATATTCCTCTAAAATCAGTTGAACTACGAATTCCGATTTACTCACCTGTTATCAGGAGAGAATCCAGGGCTGCATCTTTTAGCCCAACACTGACCCTGAAAAGTAATTCTAAGCGTACTTACCAGTAACTTGTATTTCCTTCCATAGGAATCCATTGTGTGGTTTTCACTAGAAAAGTTTCTAAGTGTCCAATTTTGAAACGTTCAAATATTCCTCTAAAATCAGCGGAACTACGGATTCCGATTTACCCACCTGTTATCAGGAGAGAAACCAGGGCTGCATCTTTTAGCCCAGCACTGACCCTGAAAAGTAATTCTAAGCGTACTTACCAGTAACTTGTATTTACTTCCATAGGAATCCATTGTGTGGTTTTCACCAGAAAAGTTTCTAAGTGTCCATTTTTGACAGGTAAAAATATTCATCTACAATCAGCTGAACTACGAATCCTGATTTACTCACCTGTTATCAAGAGAGAACCCAGTGCTGCATCTTTTAGACCAGCACTGACCCTGAAAAGTAATTCTAAGCGTACTTACCAGTAACTTGTATTTCCTTCCATAGGAATCATTGTGTGGTTTTCAGCAGAAAAGTTTCTAAGTGTCCAATTTTGAAATGTACAAATATTCCTCTAAGATCAGCCGAACTACAAATTCTGATTTACTCACCTGTTATCAGGAGAGAACCTAGGGCTGCATCTTTTAGCCCAGAACTGACCTGAAAAGTAATTCAAAGTGTACTTACCAGTAACTTGTATTTCCTTCCATAGGAATCCATTGTGTGGTTTTCACGAGAAAAGTTTCTAAGTGTCCATTTTTGAAACGTACAAATATTCCTCTAAAATCAGCCGAACTACGAATTCCGAAATACTCACCTGTTATCAAGAGAGAACCCAGTGCTGCATCTTTTAGACCAGCACTGACTCTGAAATGTATTTCTAAGCATACTTAAGAGTAACTTGTATTTCCTTCCATAGGAATCCATTGTGTGGTTTTCACCAGAAAAGTTTCTAAGTGTCCAATTTTGAAACGTACAAATATTCCTCTAAAATCAGCCGAACTACAAATTCCGATTTACTCACCTGTTATCAGGAGAGAACCTAGGGCTGCATCTTTTAGCCCAGCACTGACCCTGAAAAGTAATTCTAAGCGTACTTACCAGTAACTTGTATTTCCTTTCATAGGAATTCATTGTGTGGTTTTCACCAGAAAAGTTTCTAAGTGTTCAATTTTGAAACGTACAAATATTCCTCTAAAATCAGCCGAACTAAAAATTCCGATTTAGTTACCTGTTATCAGGAGAGAACCTAGGGCTGCATCTTTTAGCCCAGCACTGACCCTGAAAAGTAATTCTAAGCGTACTTACCAGTAACTTGTATTTCCTTTCATAGGAATCCATTGGGTGGTTTTCACCAGAAAAGTTTCTAAGTGTCCATTTTTGAAACGTACAAATATTCCTCTAAAATCAGCCGAACTACGCATTCCGAATTACTCACCTGTTATCAAGAGAGAATTCAGTGCTGCATCTTTTAGACAATCACTGAGTCTGAAATGTAATTCTAAGCGTACTTAACAGTACCCTGTATTTCCTTCCATAGGAATCCATTGTGTGGTTTTCACCAGAAAAGCTTCCAAGTGTGCAATTTTGAAACGTACAAATATTCCTCTAAAATCAGTTGAACTACGAATTCCGATTTACTCACCTGTTATCAGGAGAGAAACCAGGGCTGCATCTTTTAGCCCAGCAATGACCCTGAAAAGTAATTCTAAGTGTACTTACCAGTAACTTGTGTTTCCTTCCATAGGAATCCATTGTGTGGTTTTCACTAGAAAAATTTCTAAGTGTCCAATTTTGAAACGTACAAATATTCCTCTAAAATCAGCGGAACTACGAATTCCGATTTACTCACCTGTTATCAGGAGAGAAACCAGGGCTGCATCTTTTAGCCTAGCACTGACCCTGAAAATTAATTCTAATTGTACTTACCAGTAACTTGTATTTTCTTCCATAGGAATCCATTGTGTGGTTTTCACCAGAAAACTTTCTAAGTGTCCATTTTTGAAACGTACAAATATTCCTCTAAAATCAGTTGAACTACGAATTCCGATTTACTCACTTGTTATCAGGAGAGAACCCAGGGCTGCATCTTTTAGCCCAGCACTGACCCTGAAAAGTAAATTTTAGCGTACTTACCAGTAACTTGGATTTACTTGCATAGGAATCCATTGTGTAGTTTTCAACAGAAAAGTTTCTAAGTGTCCTATTTTGAAACGTACAAATATTCCTCTAAAATAAGCAAAACTATGAATTCCGATTGACTCACCTGTTATCAATAGAGAACCAAGTGCTGCATCTTTTAGACCAGCACTGACATTGAAAAGTAATTCTAAGCGTACTTACCAGTAACTTGTTTTTCCTTCCATAGGAATCATTGTGTGGTTTTCAGCAGAAAAGTTTCTAAGTGTCCAATTTTGAAACGTACAAATATTCCTCTAAAATCAGTTGAACTACGAATTCCGATTTACTCACCTGTTATCAGGAGAGAACCCAGGGCTGCATCTTTTAGCCCAGCACTGACCCTGAAAAGTAATTCTAAGCGTACTTACCAGTAACTTGTATTTCCTTCCATAGGAATCCATTGTGTGGTTTTCACTAGAAAAGTTTCTAAGTGTCCAATTTTGAAACGTTCAAATATTCCTCTAAAATCAGCTGAACTACGGATTCCAATTTACTCACCTGTTATCAGGAGAGAAACCAGGGCTGCATCTTTTAGCCCAGCACTGAGCCTGAAAAGTAATTCTAAGCGTACTTACCAGTAACTTGTATTTCCTTCCATAGGAATCCATTGTGCGGTTTTCACCAGAAAAGTTTCTAAGTGTCCATTTTTGACACGTACACATATTCATCTGCAATCAGCTGAACTACGAATTCCGATTTACTCAACTGTTATCAGGAGAGAACCTAGGGCTGCATCTTTTAGCCCAGAACTGACCCTGAAAAGTAATTCAAAGCGTACTTACCAGTAACTTGTATTTCCTTCCATAGGAATCCATTGTGTGGTTTTCACCAGAAAAGTTTCTAAGTGTCCATTTTTGAAACGTACAAATATTCCTCTAAAATCAGCCGAACTACGAATTTCGAAATACTTACCTGTTATCAAGAGAGAACCCAGTGCTGCATCTTTTAGACCAGCACTGACTCTGAAATGTATTTCTAAGCATACTTAGGAGTAACTTGTATTTCCTTCCATAGGAATCCATTGTGTGGTTTTCACCAGAAAAGTTTCTAAGTGTCCAATTTTGAAACGTACAAATATTCCTCTAAAATCAGTTGAACTTTGAATTCCGATTTACTCACCTGTTATGAGGAGAGAACCCAGGGCTGCATCTTTTAGCCCAGCACTGACCCTGAAAAGTAATTCTAAGCGTACTTACCAGTAACTTGTATTTCCTTCCATAGGAATCCATTGTGTGGTTTTCACTACAAAAGTTTCTAAGTGTCCAATTTTGAAACGTACAAATATTCCTCTAAAATCAGCGGAACTACGAATTCCGATTCACTCACCTGTTATCAGGAGAGAAACCAGGGCTGCATCTTTTAGCCCAGCACTGACCCTGAAAAGTAATTCTAAGCATACTTACCAGTAACTTGTATTTCCTTCCATAGGAATCCATTGTGTGGTTTTCAGCAGAAAAGTTTCTAAGTGTCCAATTTTGAAACGTACAAATATTCCTCTAAAATCATCCGAACTACAAATTCCGATTTACTCACCTGTTATCAGGAGAGAACCTAGGGCTGCATCTTTTAGCCCAGAACTGACCCTGAAAAGTAATTCAAAGCGTACTTACCAGTAACTTGTACTTCCTTCCATAGGAATCCATTGTGTGGTTTTCACCAGAAAAGTTTCTAAGTGTCCATTTTTGAAACGTACAAATATTCCTCTAAAATCAGCCGAACTACGAATTCTGAAATACTCACCTGTTATCAAGAGAGAACCCAGTGCTGCATCTTTTAGACCAGCACTGACTCTGAAATATATTTCTAAGCATACTTAAGAGTAACTTGTATTTCCTTCCATAGGAATCCATTGTGTGGTTTTCACCAGAAAAGTTTCTAAGTGTCCAATTTTGAAACGTACAAATATTCCTCTAAAATCAGTTGAACTACAAATTCCGATTTACTCACCTGTTATCAGGAGAGAACCTAGGGCTGCATCTTTTAGCCCAGCACTGACCCTGAAAAGTAATTCTAAGCGTACTTACCAGTAACTTGTATTTCCTTTCATAGGAATCCATTGTGTGGTTTTCACCAAAAAAGTTTCTAAGTGTCCATTTTTGAAACGTACAAATATTCCTCTAAAATCAGCCGAACTACGCATTCCGAATTACTCACCTGTTATCAAGAGAGAATTCAGTGCTGCATCTTTTAGCCCAGCACTGACCCTGAAAAGTAATTCTAAGCATACTTAACAGTAACTTGTATTTCCTTCCATAGGAATCATTGTGTGGTTTTCACCAGAAAAGTTTCTAAGTGTCCAATTTTGAAATGAACAAATATTCCTCTAAAATCAGTTGAACTACGAATTCCGATTTACTCACCTATTATCAGGAGAGAACCCAGGGCTGCATCTTTTAGCCCAGCACTGACCCTGAAAAGTAATTCTAAGCGTACATACCAGTAACTTGTTTTTCCTTCCATAGGAATCATTGTGTGGTTTTCAGCAGAAAGGTTTCTAAGTGTCCAATTTTGAAACGTACAAATATTCCTCTAAAATCAGTTGAACTACGAATTCCGATTTACTCACCTGTTATCAGGAGAGAACCCAGGGCTGCATCTTTTAGCCCAATACTGACCCTGAAAAGTAATTCTAAGCGTACTTACCAGTAACTTGTATTTCCTTCCATAGGAATCCATTGTGTGGTTTTCACTAGAAAAGTTTCTAAGTGTCCAATTTTGAAACGTTCAAATATTCCTCTAAAATCAGCGGAACTACGGATTCCGATTTACCCACCTGTTATCAGGAGAGAAACCAGGGCTGCATCTTTTAGCCCAGCACTGAGCCTGAAAAGTAATTCTAAGCGTACTTACCAGTAACTTGTATTTACTTCCATAGGAATCCATTGTGTGGTTTTCACCAGAAAAGTTTCTAAGTGTCCATTTTTGACACGTAAAAATATTCTTCTACAATCAGCTGAACTACGAATTCCGATTTACTCACCTGTTATCAAGAGAGAACCCAGTGCTGCATCTTTTAGACCAGCACTGACCCTGAAAAGTAATTCTAAGCGTACTTACCAGTAACTTGTATTTCTTTCCATAGGAATCATTGTGTGGTTTTCAGCAGAAAAGTTTCTAAGTGTCCAATTTTGAAATGTACAAATATTCCTCTAAGATCAGCCGAACTACAAATTCTGATTTACTCAACTGTTATCAGGAGAGAACCTAGGGCTGCATCTTTTAGCCCAGAACTGACCTGAAAAGTAATTCAAAGTGTACTTACCAGTAACTTGTATTTCCTTCCATAGGAATCCATTGTGTGGTTTTCACGAGAAAAGTTTCTAAGTGTCCATTTTTGAAACGTACAAATATTCCTCTAAAATCAGCCGAACTACGAATTCCGAAATACTCACCTGTTATCAAGAGAGAACCCAGTGCTGCATCTTTAAGACCAGCACTGACTCTGAAATATATTTCTAAGCATACTTAAGAGTAACTTGTATTTCCTTCCATAGGAATCCATTGTGTGGTTTTCACCAGAAAGTTTCTAAGTGTCCAATTTTGAAACGTACAAATATTCCTCTAAAATCAGCCGAACTACAAATTCCGATTTACTCACCTGTTATCAGGAGAGAACCTAGGGCTGCATCTTTTAGCCCAGCACTGACCCTGAAAAGTAATTCTAAGCGTACTTACCAGTAACTTGTATTTCCTTTCATCGGAATTCATTGTGTGGTTTTCACCAGAAAAGTTTCTAAGTGTTCAATTTTGAAACGTACAAATATTCCTCTAAAATCAGCCGAACTACAAATTCCGATTTAGTTACCTGTTATCAGGAGGAAACTAGGGCTGCATCTTTTAGCCCAGCACTGACCCTGAAAAGTAATTCTAAGCGTACTTACCAGTAACTTGTATTTCCTTTCATAGGAATCCATTGTGTGGTTTTCACCAGAAAGTTTCTAAGTGTCCAATTTTGAAACGTACAAATATTCCTCTAAAATCAGCCGAACTACAAATTCCGATTTACTCACCTGTTATCAGGAGAGAACCTAGGGCTGCATCTTTTAGCCCAGAACTGACCTGAAAAGTAATTCAAAGTGTACTTACCAGTAACTTGTATTTCCTTCCATAGGAATCCATTGTGTGGTTTTCACGAGAAAAGTTTCTAAGTGTCCATTTTTGAAACGTACAAATATTCCTCTAAAATCAGCCGAACTACGCATTCCGAATTACTCACCTGTTATCAAGAGAGAATTCAGTGCTGCATCTTTTAGACAATCACTGAGTCTGAAATGTAATTCTAAGCGTACTTAACAGTACCCTGTATTTCCTTCCATAGGAATCCATTGTGTGGTTTTCACCAGAAAAGCTTCCAAGTGTGCAATTTTGAAACGTACAAATATTCCTCTAAAATCAGTTGAACTACGAATTCCGATTTACTCACCTGTTATCAGGAGAGAACCCAGGGCTGCATCTTTTAGCCCAGCACTGACCCTGAAAAGTAATTCTAAGCGTACTTACCAGTAACTTGTGTTTCCTTCCATAGGAATCCATTGTGTGGTTTTCACTAGAAAAGTTTCTAAGTGTCCAATTTTGAAACGTACAAATATTCCTCTAAAATAAGCAAAACTACAAATTCCGATTGACTCACCTGTTATCAATAGAGAACCCAGTGCTGCATCTTTTAGACCAGCACTGACATTGAAAAGTAATTCTAAGCGTACTTACCAGTAACTTGTTTTTCCTTCCATAGGAATCATTGTGTGGTTTTCAGCAGAAAAGTTTCTAAGTGTCCAATTTTGAAACGTACAAATATTCCTCTAAAATCAGTTGAACTACGAATTCCGATTTACTCACCTGTTATCAGGAGCGAACCCAGGGCTGCATCTTTTAGCCCAGCACTGACCCTGAAAAGTAATTCTTAGAGTACTTACCAGTAACTTGGATTTACTTGCATAGGAATCCATTGTGTAGTTTTCAACAGAAAAGTTTCTAAGTGTCCTATTTTGAAACATACAAATATTCCTCTAAAATCAGCCAAAATACGAATTCCGATTGACTCACCTGTTATCAATAGAGAACCCAGTGCTGCATCTTTTAGACCAGCACTGACATTGAAAAGTAATTCTAAGCGTACTTACCAGTAACTTGTTTTTCCTTCCATAGGAATCATTGTGTGGTTTTCAGCAGAAAAGTTTCTAAGTGTCCAATTTAGAAACGTACAAATATTCCTCTAAAATCAGTTGAACTACGAATTCCGATTTACTCACCTGTTATCAGGAGAGAACCCAGGGCTGCATCTTTTAGCCCAGCACTGACCCTGAAAAGTAATTCTAAGCGTACTTACCAGTAACTTAAATTTCCTTCCATAGGAATCCATTGTGTGGTTTTCACTAGAAAAGTTTCTAAGAGTCCAATTTTGAAACGTTCAAATATTCCTCTAAAATCAGCTGAACTACGGATTCCGATTTACTCACCTGTTATCAGGAGAGAAACCAGGGCTGCATCTTTTAGCCCAGCACTGAGCCTGAAAAGTAATTCTAAGCGTACTTACCAGTAACTTGTATTTCCTTCCATAGGAATCCATTGTGTGGTTTTCACCAGAAAAGTTTCTAAGTGTCCATTTTTGACACGTACAAATATTCATCTGCAATCAGCTGAACTACGAATTCCGATTTACTCACCTGTTATCAAGAGAGAACCCAGTGCTGCATCTTTTAGACCAGCACTGACCCTGAAAAGTAATTCTAAGCGTACTTACCAGTATCTTGTATTTCCTTCCATAGGAATCATTGTGTGGTTTTCAGCAGAAAAGTTTCTAAGTGTCCAATTTTGAAATGTACAAATATTCCTCTAAGATCAGCCGAACTACAAATTCTGATTTACTCACCTGTTATCAGGAGAGAACCTAGGGCTGCATCTTTTAGCCCAGAACTGACCTGAAAAGTAATTCAAAGTGTACTTACCAGTAACTTGTATTTCCTTCCATAGGAATCCATTGTGTGGTTTTCACCAGAAAAGTTTCTAAGTGTCCATTTTTGAAACGTACAAATATTCCTCTAAAATCAGCCGAACTACGAATTCCGAAATACTCACCTGTTATCAAGAGAGAACCCAGTGCTGCATCTTTTAGACCAGCACTGACTCTGAAATGTATTTCTAAGCATACTTAAGAGTAACTTGTATTTCCTTCCATAGGAATCCATTGTGTGGTTTTCACCAGAAAAGTTTCCAAGTGTCCAATTTTGAAACGTACAAATATTCCTCTAAAATCAGTTGAACTACGAATTCCGATTTATTCACCTGTTATCAGGAGAGAACCCAGGTCTGCATCTTTCAGCCCAGCACTGACCCTGAAAAGTAATTCTAAGCGTACTTACCAGTAACTTGTATTTTCTTCCATAGGAATCCATTGTGTGGTTTTCACTAGAAAAGTTTCTAAGTGTCCATTTTTGAAACGTACAAATATTCCTCTAAAATCAGCTGAACTATGAATTCCGAATTACTCACCTGTTATCAGGAGAGAACACAGGGCTGCATCTTTTAGCCCAGCACTGACCCTGAAAAGTAATTCTAAGCGTACTTACCAGTAACTTGTATTTCCTTCCATAGGAATCATTGTGTGGTTTTCACCAGAAAAGTTTCTAAGTGTCCAATTTTGAAATGAACAAATATTCCTCTAAAATCAGTTGAACTACGAATTCCGATTTACTCACCTATTATCAGGAGAGAATCCAGGGCTGCATCTTTTAGCCCAGCACTGACCCTGAAAAGTAATTCTAAGCGTACATACCAGTAACTTGTTTTTCCTTCCATAGGAATCATTGTGTGGTTTTCAGCAGAAAAGTTTCTAAGTGTCCAATTTTGAAACGTACAAATATTCCTCTAAAATCAGTTGAACTACGAATTCCGATTTACTCACCTGTTATCAGGAGAGAACCTAGGGCTACATCTTTTAGCCCAGCACTGACCCTGAAAAGTAATTCTAAGCGTACCTACCAGTAACTTGTATTTCCTTTCATAGGAATTCATTGTGTGGTTTTCACTAGAAAAGTTTCTAAGTGTCCAATTTTGAAACGTTCAAATATTCCTCTAAAATCAGCTGAACTACGGATTCCGATTTACTCACCTGTTATCAGGAGAGAAACCAGGGCTGCATCTTTTAGCCCAGCACTGAGCCTGAAAAGTAATTCTAAGCGTACTTACCAGTAACTTGTATTTCCTACCATAGGAATCCATTGTGTGGTTTTCACCAGAAAAGTTTCTAAGTGTCCATTTTTGACACGTACAAATATTCATCTGCAATCAGCTGAACTACGAATTCCGATTTACTCACCTGTTATCAAGAGAGAACCCAGTGCTGCATCTTTTAGACCAGCACTGACTCTGAAATGTATTTCTAAGCATACTTAAGAGTAACTTGTATTTCCTTCCATAGGAATCCATTGTGTGGTTTTCACCAGAAAAGTTTCTAAGTGTCCAATTTTGAAACGTACAAATATTCCTCTAAAATCAGCCGAACTACAAATTCCGATTTACTCACCTGTTATCAGGAGAGAACCTAGGGCTGCATCTTTTAGCCCAGCACTGACCCTGAAAAGTAATTCTAAGCGTACTTACCAGTAACTTGTATTTCCTTTCATAGGAATCCATTGTGTGGTTTTCACCAGAAAAGTTTCTAAGTGTCCAATTTTGAAACGTACAAATTTTCCTATAAAATCAGCCGAACTACAAATTCCGATTTACTTACCTGTTATCAGGAGAGAACCTAGGGCTGCATCTTTTAGCCCAGCACTGACCCTGAAAAGTAATTCTAAGCGTACTTACCAGTAACTTGTATTTCCTTTCATAGGAATCCATTGTGTGGTTTTCACCAGAAAAGTTTCTAAGTGTCCATTTTTGAAACGTACAAATATTCCTCTAAAATCAGCCGAACTACGCATTCCGAATTACTCACCTGTTATCAAGAGAGAATTCAGTGCTGCATCTTTTAGACCATCACTGAGTCTGAAATGTAATTCTAAGCGTACTTACCAGTAACTTGGATTTACTTGCATAGGAATGCATTGTGTGGTTTTCACCAGAAAAGCTTCCAAGTGTCCAATTTAGAAACGTACAAATATTCCTCTAAAATCAGTTAAACTACAAATTCCGATTTACTCACCTGTTATCAGGAGAGAACCCAGGGCTGCATATTTTAGCCCAGCACTGACCCTGAAAAGTAATTCTAAGCGTACTTACCAGTAACTTGTATTTCCTTCCATAGGAATCCATTGTGTGGTTTTCACCAGAAAAGTTTCTAAGTGTCCATTTTTGAAACGTACAAATATTCATCTACAATCAGCCGAACTACAAATTCCGATTTATTCACCTGTTATCAGGAGAGAACCTAGGGCTGCATCTTTTAGCCCAGCACTGACCCTGAAAAGTAATTCTAAGCGTACTTACCAGTAACTTGTATTTCCTTCCATAGGAATCATTGTGTGGTTTTCACCAGAAAAGTTTCTAAGTGTTCATTTTTGAAACGTACAAATATTCATCTACAATCACCCGAACTACAAATTCCGATTTACTCACCTTTTATCAGGAGAGAACCTAGGGCTGCATCTTTTAGCCCAGCACTGACACTGAAAGGTAATTCTAAGCGTACTTACCAGTAACTTGTATTTCCTTCCATAGGAATCCATTGTGTGGTTTTCACCAGAAAAGCTTCCAAGTGTCCAATTTAGAAACGTACAAATATTCCTCTAAAATCAGCCAAACTACGAATTCCGATTGACTCACCTGTTATCAAGAGAGAACCCAGGGCTGCATCTTTTAGACCAGCACTGACCCTGAAAAGTAATTCTAAGCGTACTTACCAGTAACTTGTATTTCCTTCCATAGGAATCATTGTGTGGTTTTCACCAGAAAAGTTTCTAAGTGTCCATTTTTGAAACGTACAAATATTCATCTACAATCACCCGAACTACAAATTCCGATTTACTCACCTGTTATCAGGAGAGAACCTAGGGCTGCATCTTTTAGCCCAGCACTGACACTGAAAGGTAATTCTAAGCGTACTTACCAGTAACTTGTATTTCCTTCCATAGGAATCATTGTGTGGTTTTCACCAGAAAAGTTTCTAAGTGTCCATTTTTGAAACGTACAAATATTCCTCTAAAATTAGCCGAACTACGAATTCCGAATTACTCACCTGTTATCAAGAGTGAACTCAGTGCTGCATCTTTTAGACCAGCACTGACTCTGAAAAGTAATTCTAAGTGTACTTAACTGTAACTTGTATTTCCTTCCATAGGAATCCATTGTGTGGTTTTCACCAGAAAAGCTTCCAAGTGTCCAATTTAGAAACGTACAAATATTCTTCTAAAATCAGTTGAACTACAAATTCCGATTTACTCACCTGTTATCAGGAGAGAACCCAGGGCTGCATCTTTTAGCCCAGCACTGACCCTGAAAAGTAATTCTTAACGTACTTACCAGTAACTTGGATTTCCTTCCATAGTTATCCATTGTGTGGTTTTCACCAGAAAAGTTTCTAAGTGTCCTATTTTGAAACGTAGAAATATTCCTCTAAAATCAGCCAAACTATGAATTCCGATTGACTCACCTGTTATCAAGAGAGAACCCAGTGCTGCATCTTTTAGCCCAGCACTGACATTGAAAAGTAATTCAAAGCTTACTTACCAGTAACTTGTATTTCCTTCGATAGGAATCCATTGTGTGGCTTTCACCAGAAAAGTTTCTAAGTGTCCATTTTTGAAATGTACAAATATTCCTCTAAAATCAGCCGAACTACGAATTCCGAAATACTCACCTGTTATCAAGAGAGAACCCAGTGCTGCATCTTTTAGAACAGCACTGACTCTGAAATGTAATTCTAAGCATACTTAAGAGTAACTTGTATTTCCTTCCATAGGAATCCATTGTGTGGTTTTCACCAGAAAAGTTTCTAAGTGTCCAATTTTGAAACGTACAAATATTCCTCTAAAATCAGTTGAACTATGAATTCCGATTTACTCACCTGTTATCAGGAGAGAACCCAGGGCGGCATCTTTTAGCCCAGCACTGACCCTGAAAAGTAATTCTAAGCGCACTTACCAGTAACTTGTATTTCCTTCCATAGGAATCCATTGTGTGGTTTTCACCTGAAAAGTTTCTAAGTGTCCAATTTTGAAACATACAAATATTCCTCTAAAATCAGCCGAACTACAAATTCCGATTTACTCACCTGTTATCAGGAGAGAACCTAGGGCTGCATCTTTTAGCCCAGCACTGACCCTGAAAAGTAATTCTAAGAGTACTTACCAGTAACTTGTATTTCCTTCCATAGGAATCATTGTGTGGTTTTCACCAGAAAAGTTTCTAAGTGTCCTTTTTTGAAACGTACAAATATTCCTCTAAAATCAGCCGAGCTACGAATTCCGAATTACTCACCTGTTATCAAGAGAGATTCCAGTGCTGCATCTTTTAGACCATCACTGACTCTGAAATGTAATTCTAAGCATACTTAACAGTAACTTGTATTTCCTTCCATAGGAATCCATTGTGTGGTTTTCACTAGAAAAGTTTCTAAGTGTCCAATTTTGAAACGTTCAAATATTCCTCTAAAATCAGTTGAACTACGGATTCCGATTTACTCACCTGTTATCAGGAGAGAAACCAGGGCTGCATCTTTTAGCCCAGCACTGAGCCTGAAAAGTAATTCTAAGCGTACTTACCAGTAACTTGTATTTCCTACCATAGGAATCCATTGTGTGGTTTTCACCAGAAAAGTTTCTAAGTGTCCATTTTTGACACGTACAAATATTCATCTGCAATCAGCTGAACTACGAATTCCGATTTACTCACCTGTTATCAAGAGAGAACCCAGTGCTGCATCTTTTAGACCAGCACTGACCCTGAAAAGTAATTCTAAGCGTACTTACCAGTATCTTGTATTTCCTTCCATAGGAATCATTGTGTGGTTTTCAGCAGAAAAGTTTCTAAGTGTCCAATTTTGAAATGTACAAATATTCCTCTAAGATCAGCCGAACTACAAATTCTGATTTTCTCACCTGTTATCAGGAGAGAACCTAGGGCTGCATCTTTTAGCCCAGAACTGACCTGAAAAGTAATTCAAAGTGTACTTACCAGTAACTTGTATTTCCTTCCATAGGAATCCATTGTGTGGTTTTCACCAGAAAAGTTTCTAAGTGTCCATTTTTGAAACGTACAAATATTCCTCTAAAATCAGCCGAACTACGAATTCCGAAATACTCACCTGTTATCAAGAGAGAACCCAGTGCTGCATCTTTTAGACCAGCACTGACTCTGAAATGTATTTCTAAGCATACTTAAGAGTAACTTGTATTTCCTTCCATAGGAATCCATTGTGTGGTTTTCACCAGAAAAGTTTCTAAGTGTCCAATTTTGAAACGTACAAATATTCCTCTAAAATCAGCCGAACTACAAATTCCGATTTACTCACCTGTTATCAGGAGAGAACCTAGGGCTGCATCTTTTAGCCCAGCACTGACCCTGAAAAGTAATTCTAAGCGTACTTACCAGTAACTTGTATTTCCTTTCATAGGAATCCATTGTGTGGTTTTCACCAGAAAAGTTTCTAAGTGTCCAATTTTGAAACGTACAAATTTTCCTATAAAATCAGCCGAACTACAAATTCCGATTTACTTACCTGTTATCAGGAGAGAACCTAGGGCTGCATCTTTTAGCCCAGCACTGACCCTGAAAAGTAATTCTAAGCGTACTTACCAGTAACTTGTATTTCCTTTCATAGGAATCCATTGTGTGGTTTTCACCAGAAAAGTTTCTAAGTGTCCATTTTTGAAACGTACAAATATTCCTCTAAAATCAGCCGAACTACGCATTCCGAATTACTCACCTGTTATCAAGAGAGAATTCAGTGCTGCATCTTTTAGACCATCACTGAGTCTGAAATGTAATTCTAAGCGTACTTACCAGTAACTTGGATTTACTTGCATAGGAATGCATTGTGTGGTTTTCACCAGAAAAGCTTCCAAGTGTCCAATTTAGAAACGTACAAATATTCCTCTAAAATCAGTTAAACTACAAATTCCGATTTACTCACCTGTTATCAGGAGAGAACCCAGGGCTGCATATTTTAGCCCAGCACTGACCCTGAAAAGTAATTCTAAGCGTACTTACCAGTAACTTGTATTTCCTTCCATAGGAATCCATTGTGTGGTTTTCACCAGAAAAGTTTCTAAGTGTCCATTTTTGAAACGTACAAATATTCATCTACAATCAGCCGAACTACAAATTCCGATTTATTCACCTGTTATCAGGAGAGAACCTAGGGCTGCATCTTTTAGCCCAGCACTGACCCTGAAAAGTAATTCTAAGCGTACTTACCAGTAACTTGTATTTCCTTCCATAGGAATCATTGTGTGGTTTTCACCAGAAAAGTTTCTAAGTGTTCATTTTTGAAACGTACAAATATTCATCTACAATCACCCGAACTACAAATTCCGATTTACTCACCTTTTATCAGGAGAGAACCTAGGGCTGCATCTTTTAGCCCAGCACTGACACTGAAAGGTAATTCTAAGCGTACTTACCAGTAACTTGTATTTCCTTCCATAGGAATCCATTGTGTGGTTTTCACCAGAAAAGCTTCCAAGTGTCCAATTTAGAAACGTACAAATATTCCTCTAAAATCAGCCAAACTACGAATTCCGATTGACTCACCTGTTATCAAGAGAGAACCCAGGGCTGCATCTTTTAGACCAGCACTGACCCTGAAAAGTAATTCTAAGCGTACTTACCAGTAACTTGTATTTCCTTCCATAGGAATCATTGTGTGGTTTTCACCAGAAAAGTTTCTAAGTGTCCATTTTTGAAACGTACAAATATTCATCTACAATCACCCGAACTACAAATTCCGATTTACTCACCTGTTATCAGGAGAGAACCTAGGGCTGCATCTTTTAGCCCAGCACTGACACTGAAAGGTAATTCTAAGCGTACTTACCAGTAACTTGTATTTCCTTCCATAGGAATCATTGTGTGGTTTTCACCAGAAAAGTTTCTAAGTGTCCATTTTTGAAACGTACAAATATTCCTCTAAAATTAGCCGAACTACGAATTCCGAATTACTCACCTGTTATCAAGAGTGAACTCAGTGCTGCATCTTTTAGACCAGCACTGACTCTGAAAAGTAATTCTAAGTGTACTTAACTGTAACTTGTATTTCCTTCCATAGGAATCCATTGTGTGGTTTTCACCAGAAAAGCTTCCAAGTGTCCAATTTAGAAACGTACAAATATTCTTCTAAAATCAGTTGAACTACAAATTCCGATTTACTCACCTGTTATCAGGAGAGAACCCAGGGCTGCATCTTTTAGCCCAGCACTGACCCTGAAAAGTAATTCTTAACGTACTTACCAGTAACTTGGATTTCCTTCCATAGTTATCCATTGTGTGGTTTTCACCAGAAAAGTTTCTAAGTGTCCTATTTTGAAACGTAGAAATATTCCTCTAAAATCAGCCAAACTATGAATTCCGATTGACTCACCTGTTATCAAGAGAGAACCCAGTGCTGCATCTTTTAGCCCAGCACTGACATTGAAAAGTAATTCAAAGCTTACTTACCAGTAACTTGTATTTCCTTCGATAGGAATCCATTGTGTGGCTTTCACCAGAAAAGTTTCTAAGTGTCCATTTTTGAAATGTACAAATATTCCTCTAAAATCAGCCGAACTACGAATTCCGAAATACTCACCTGTTATCAAGAGAGAACCCAGTGCTGCATCTTTTAGAACAGCACTGACTCTGAAATGTAATTCTAAGCATACTTAAGAGTAACTTGTATTTCCTTCCATAGGAATCCATTGTGTGGTTTTCACCAGAAAAGTTTCTAAGTGTCCAATTTTGAAACGTACAAATATTCCTCTAAAATCAGTTGAACTATGAATTCCGATTTACTCACCTGTTATCAGGAGAGAACCCAGGGCGGCATCTTTTAGCCCAGCACTGACCCTGAAAAGTAATTCTAAGCGCACTTACCAGTAACTTGTATTTCCTTCCATAGGAATCCATTGTGTGGTTTTCACCTGAAAAGTTTCTAAGTGTCCAATTTTGAAACATACAAATATTCCTCTAAAATCAGCCGAACTACAAATTCCGATTTACTCACCTGTTATCAGGAGAGAACCTAGGGCTGCATCTTTTAGCCCAGCACTGACCCTGAAAAGTAATTCTAAGAGTACTTACCAGTAACTTGTATTTCCTTCCATAGGAATCATTGTGTGGTTTTCACCAGAAAAGTTTCTAAGTGTCCTTTTTTGAAACGTACAAATATTCCTCTAAAATCAGCCGAGCTACGAATTCCGAATTACTCACCTGTTATCAAGAGAGATTCCAGTGCTGCATCTTTTAGACCATCACTGACTCTGAAATGTAATTCTAAGCATACTTAACAGTAACTTGTATTTCCTTCCATAGGAATCCATTGTGTGGTTTTCACCAGAAAAGCTTCTAAGTGTCCAATTTTGAAACGTACAAATATTCCTCTAAAATCAGTTGAACTACGAATTCCGATTTAATCACCTGTTATCAGGAGAGAACCCAGGGCTGCATCTTTTAGCCCAGCACTGACCCTGAAAAGTAATTCTTAGCGTACTTACCAGTAACTTGTATTTCCTTCCATAGGAATCCATTGTGTGGTTTTCACCAGAAAAGTTTCTAAGTGTCCAATTTTGAAACGTACAAATATTCCTCTAAAATCAGCCAAACTACGAATTCCGATTGACTCACCTGTTATCAAGAGAGAACCCAGTGCTGCATCTTTTAGACCAGCACTGACATTGAAAAGTAATTCTAAGCGTACTTACCAGTAACTTGTTTTTCCTTCCATAGGAATCATTGTGTGGTTTTCATCAGAAAAGTTTCTGAGTGTCCATTTTTGAAACTTACAAATATTCCTCTAAAATCAGTTGAACTACGAATTCCGATGTACTCACCTGTTATCAGGAGAGAACCCAGGGCTGCATCTTTTAGACCAGCACTGACCCTGGAAAGTAATTCTAAGCGTACTTACCAGTAACTTGTATTTCCTTCCATAGGAATCCATTGTGTGGTTTTCACCAGAAAATTTTCTAAGTGTCCAATTTTGAAACGTACAAATATTCCTCTAAAATCAGCCGAACTACAAATTCCGATTTACTCACCTGTTATCAGGAGAGAACCTAGGGCTGCATCTTTTAGCCCAGCACTGACCCTGAAAAATTATTCTAAGAGTACTTACCAGTAACTTGTATTTCCTTCCATAGGAATCATTGTGTGGTTTTCACCAGAAAAGTTTCTAAGTGTCCATTTTTAAAACGTACAAATATTCCTCTAAAATCAGCCGAACTACGCATTCCGAATTACTCACCTGTTATCAAGAGAGAACCCAGGGCTGCATCTTTTAGCCCAGCACTGACCCTGAAAAGTAATTCTAAGCGTACTTACCAGTAACTTGTATTTCCTTCCATAGGAATCCATTGTGTGGTTTTCACCAGAAAAGTTTCTAAGTGTCCAATTTTGAAACGTACAAATATTCCTTTAAAATCAGCCAAACTACGAATTCCGATTGACTCACCTGTTATCAGGAGAGAACCCTGGGCTGCATCTTTTAGACCAGCACTGACTCTGAAATGTAATTCTAAGCCTACTTAAGAGTAACTTGTATTTCCTTCCATAGGAATCCATTGTGTGGTTTTCACCAGAAAAGTTTCTAAGTGTCCAATTTTGAAACGTTCAAATATTCCTCTAAAATCAGCGTAACTACGAATTCCGATTTACTCACCTGTTATCAGGAGAGAACCTAGGGCTACATCTTTTAGCCCAGAACTGATCCTGAAAAGTAATTCAAAGCGTACTTACCAGTAACTTGTATTTCCTTCAATAGGAATCCATCGTGTGGTTTTCACCAGAAAAGTTTCTAAGTGTCCATTTTTGACACGTACAAATATTCATCTACAATCAGCTGAACTACGAATTACGATTTACTCACCTGTTATCAAGAGAGAACCCAGTGCTTCATCTTTTAGACCAGCACTGACCCTGAAAAGTAATTCTAAGCGTACTTACCAGTAACTTGTATTTCCTTCCATAGGAATCATTGTGTGGTTTTCAGCAGAAAAGTTTCTAAATGTCCATTTTTGAAACGTACAAATATTCCTCTAAAATCAGCCGAACTACGAATTCCAAAATACTCACCTGTTATCAAGAGAGAACCCAGTGCTGCATCTTTTAGACCAGCACTGACTCTGAAATGTATTTCTAAGCATACTTAAGAGTAACTTGTATTTCCTTCCATAGGAATCCATTGTGTGGTTTTCACCAGAAAAGTTTCTAAGTGTCCATTTTTGAAACGTACAAATATTCCTCTAAAATCAGCTGAACTACGCATTCCGAATTACTCACCTGTTATCAAGAGAGAATTCAGTGCTGCATCTTTCAGACCATCACTGAGTCTGAAATGTAATTCTAAGCGTACTTAACAGTAACTTGTATTTCCTTCCATAGGAATCCATTGTGTGGTTTTCACCAGAAAAGCTTCCAAGTGTCCAATTTTGAAACGTACAAATATTCCTCTAATATCAGTTGAACTACGAATTCCGATTTGCTCACCTGTTATCAGGAGAGAACCCAGGGCTGCATTTTTTAGCCCAGCACTGACCCTGAAAAGTAATTCTAAGCGTACTTACCAGTAACTTGTATTTCCTTCCATAGGAATCCATTGTGTGGTTTTCACCAGAAAAGTTTCTAAGTGTCCATTTTTGAAACGTACAAATATTCCTCTAAAATCAGTTGAACTACGAATTCCGATTTACTCACCTGTTATCAGGAGAGAACCCAGGGCTGCATCTTTTAGCCCAGCACTGACCCTGAAAAGTAATTCTTAGCGTACTTACCAGTAACTTGGATTTACTTGCATAGGAATCCATTGTGTAGTTTTCAACAGAAAAGTTTCTAAGTGTCCTATTTTGAAACGTTTAAATATTCCTCTAAAATCAGCCAAACTACGAATTCCGATTGACTCACCTGTTATCAATTGAGAACCAGTGCTGCATCTTTTAGACCAGCACTGACATTGAAAAGTGATTCTAAGCGTACTTACCAGTAACTTGTTTTTCCTTCCATAGGAATCATTGTGTGGTTTTCAGCAGAAAAGTTTCTAAGTGTCCAATTTCGAAACGTACTAATATTCCTCTAAAATCAGTTGAACTACGAATTCCGATTTACTCACCTGTTATCAGGAGAGAACCCAGGGCTGCATCTTTTAACCCAGCACTGACCCTGAAAAGTAATTCTAAGCGTACTTACCAGTAACTTGTATTTCCTTCCATAGGAATCCATTGTGTGGTTTTCACCAGAAAAGTTTCTAAGTGTCTAATTTTGAAACGTACAAATATTCCTCTAAAATCAGCCATACTACGAATTCCGATTGACTCACCTGTTATCAAGAGAGAACCCAGTGCTGCATCTTTTAGACCAGCACTGACATTTAAAAGTAATTCTAAGCATACTTACCAGTAACTTGTTTTTCCTTCCATAGGACTCATTGTGTGGTTTTCAGCAGAAAAGTTTCTAAGTGTCCAATTTTGAAACAAACAAATATTCCTCTAAAATCAGCCAAACTACAAATTCTGATTTACTCACCTGTTATCAGGAGAGAACCTAGGGCTGCATCTTTTAGCCCAGAACTGATCCTGAAAAGTAATTCAAAGCGTACTTACCAGTAACTTGTATTTCCTTTCATAGGAATCCATTGTGTGGTTTTCACCAGAAAAGTTTCTAAGTGTCCATTTTTGAAACGTACAAATATTCCTCTAAAATCCGCCGAACTACGAATTCCAAAATACTCACCTGTTATCAAGAGAGAACCCATTGCTGCATCTTTTAGACCAGCACTGACTCTGAAATGTAATTCTAAGCATACTTAAGAGTAACTTGTATTTCCTTCTATAGGAATCCATTGTGTGGTTTTCAACAGAAAAGTTTCTAAGTGTCCAATTTTGAAACGTACAAATATTGCTCTAAAATCAGTTGAACTACGAATTCTGATTTACTCACCTGTTATCAGGAGAGAACCCAGGGCTGCATCTTTTAGCCCAGCACTGACCCTGAAAAGTATTTCTAAGCGTACTTACCAGTAACTTGTATTTCCTTCCATAGGAATCCATTGTGTGGTTTTCACCAGAAAAGTTTCTAAGTGTCCATTTTTGAAACGTACAAATATTCCTCTAAAATCAGCTGAACTACGAATTCCGAATTACTCACCTGTTATCAGGAGAGAACCTAGGGCTGCATCTTTTAGCCCAGCACTGACCCTGAAAAGTAATTCTAAGCGTACTTACCAGTAACTTGTATTTCCTTCCATAGGAATCATTGTGTGGTTTTCACCAGAAAAGTTTCTAAGTGTCCATTTTTGAAACGTACAAATATTCATCTACAATCACCCGAACTACAAATTCCGATTTACTCACCTGTTATCAGGAGAGAACCTAGGGCTGCATCTTTTAGCCCAGCACTGACACTGAAAGGTAATTCTAAGCGTACTTACCAGTAACTTGTATTTCCTTCCATAGGAATCATTGTGTGGTTTTCACCAGAAAAGTTTCTAAGTGTCCATTTTTGAAACGTAGAAATATTCCTCTAAAATCAGCCAAACTACGAATTCCGATTGACTCACCTGTTATCAAGAGAGAACCCAGTGCTGCATCTTTTAGCCCAGCACTGACATTGAAAAGTAATTCAAAGCTTACTTACCAGTAACTTGTATTTCCTTCGATAGGAATCCATTGTGTGGTTTTCACCAGAAAAGTTTCTAAGTGTCCAATTTTGAAACGTACACATATTCCTCTAAAATCAGTTGAACTATGAATTCCGATTTACTCACCTGTTATCAGGAGAGAACCCAGGGCTGCATCTTTTAGCCCAGCACTGACCCTGAAAAGTAATTCTAAGCGTACTTACCAGTAACTTGTATTTCCTTCCATAGGAATCCATTGTGTGGTTTTCACCAGAAAAGTTTCTAAGTGTCCAATTTTGAAACATACAAATATTCCTCTAAAATCAGCCGAACTACAAATTCCGATTTACTCACCTGTTATCAGGAGAGAACCTAGGGCTGCATCTTTTAGCCCAGCACTCACCCTGAAAAGTAATTCTAAGAGTACTTACCAGTAACTTGTATTTCCTTCCATAGGAATCATTGTGTGGTTTTCACCAGAAAAGTTTCTAAGTGTCCATTTTTGAAACGTACAAATATTCCTCTAAAATCAGCCGAACTACGCATTCCGAATTACTCACCTGTTATCAAGAGAGATTCCAGTGCTGCATCTTTTAGACCATCACTGACTCTGAAATGTAATTCTAAGCGTACTTAACAGTAACTTGTATTTCCTTCCATAGGAATCCATTGTGTGGTTTTCACCAGAAAAGCTTCTAAGTGTTCAATTTTGAAACGTACAAATATTCCTCTAAAATCAGCCAAACTACGAATTCCGATTGACTCACCTGTCATCAAGAGAGAACCTAGGGCTGCATCTTTTAGCCCAGCACTGACACTGAAAGGTAATTCTAAGCATACTTACCAGTAACTTGTATTTCCTTCCATAGGAATCATTGTGTGGTTTTCACCAGAAAAGTTTCTAAGTGTCCATTTTTGAAACGTACAAATATTCCTCTAAAATCAGCGAACTACGAATTCCGAATTACTCACCTGTTATCAAGAGTGAACCCAGTGCTGCATCTTTTAGACCAGCACTGACTACGAAATGTAATTCTAAGCGTACTTAACTGTAACTTGTATTTCCTTCCATAGGAATCCATTGTGTGGTTTTCACCAGAAAAGCTTCCAAGTGTCCAATTTAGAAACGTACAAATATTCTTCTAAAATCAGATGAACTACAAATTTCGATTTACTCACCTGTTATCAGGAGAGAACCTAGGGCTGCATCTTTTAGCCCAGCACTGACCCTGAAAAGTAATTCTTAGCGTACTTACCAGTAACTTGGATTTCCTTCCATAGTTATCCATTGTGTGGTTTTCACCAGAAAAGTTTCTAAGTGTCCTATTTTGAAACGTAGAAATATTCCTCTAAAATCAGCCAAACTACGAATTCCGATTGACTCACCTGATATCAAGAGAGAACCCAGTGCTGCATCTTTTAGCCCAGCACTGACATTGAAAAGTAATTCAAAGCTTACTTACCAGTAACTTGTATTTCCTTCGATAGGAATCCATTGTGTGGTTTTCACCAGAAAAGTTTCTAAGTGTCCATTTTTGAAACGTACAACTATTCCTCTAAAATCAGCCGAACTACGAATTCCGAAATACTCACCTGTTATCAAGAGAGAACCCAGTGCTGCATCTTTTAGTCCAGCACTGACTCTGAAATGTAATTCTAAGCATACTTAAGAGTAACTTGTATTTCCTTCCATAGGAATCCTTTGTGTGGTTTTCACCAGAAAAGCTTCTAAGTGTTCAATTTTGAAACGTACAAATATTCATCTACAATCACCCGAACTACAAATTCCGATTTACTCACCTGTTATCAGGAGAGAACGCAGGACTGCATCTTTTAGCCCAGCACTGGCCCAAAAAAGTAATTCTAACCGTACTTACCAGTAACTTGTATTTCCTTCCATGGGAATCCATTGTGTGGTTTTCAGCAGAAAAGTTTCTGTGTCCAATTTTGAAACGTACAAATATTCCTCTAAAATCAGCCGAACTACAAATTCCGATTTACTCACCTGTTATCAGGAGAGAACCTAGGGCTGCATCTTTTAGCCCAGCACTGACCGTGAAAAGTAATTCTTAGTGTACTTACCAGTAACTTGTATTTCCTTCCATAGGAATCATTGTGTGGATTTCACCAGAAAAGTTTCTAAGTGTCCATTTTTGAAACGTACAAATATTCCTCTAAAATCAGCCGAACAATGAATTTCGAATTACTCACCTGTTATCAAGAGAGAACCCAGTGCTGCATCTTTTAGACCAGCACTGACTCTGAAATGTAATTCTAAGCATACTTAACAGTAACTTGTATTTCCTTCCATAGGAATCCATTGTGTGGTTTTCACCAGAAAAGTTTCTAAGTGTCCAATTTTGAAACTTACAAATATTCCTCTAAAATCAGTTGAACTATGAATTCTGATTTACTCACCTGTTATCAGGAGAGAACCCAGGGCTGCATCTTTTAGCCCAGCACTGACCCTGAAAAGTAATTCTAAGAGTACTTACCAGTAACTTGTATTTCCTTCCACAGGAATAGATAGTGTGGTTTTCACCAGAAAAGTTTGTAAGTGTCCAATTTTGAAACGTACAAATATTCCTCTAAAATCAACCGAACTACGAATTCCGATTTACTCATCTGTTATCAGGAGAGAAACCAGGGCTGCATCTTTTAGCCCAGCACTGACCCTGAAAAGTAATTCAAAGAGTACTTACCAGTAACTTGTATTTCCTTCTCTAGGAATCCATTGTGTGGTTTTCACCAGAAAAGTTTCTAATTGTCCATTTTTGAAACATACAAATATTCCTCTAAAATCAGCCGAACAACGAATTCCGATGTACTCACCTGTTATCAGGAGAGAACCCAGGGCTGCATCTTTTAGCCCAGCACTGACCCTGAAAAGTAATTCTAAGAGTACTTACCAGTAACTTGTATTTCCTTCCATTGGAATAGATAGTGTGGTTTTCACCAAAAAAGTTTCTAAGTGTCCAATTTTGAACTGTACAAATATTCCTCTAAAATAAGCCGAACTACGAATTCCGATTTACTCACCTGTTATCAGGAGAGAAAACAGGACTGCATCTTTTAGCCCAGCACTGGCCCAAAAAAGTAATTCTAAGCGTACTTACCAGTAACTTGTATTTCCTTCCATAGGAATCCATTGTGTGGTTTTCAGCAGAAAAGTTTCTAAGTGTCCAATTTTGAAACGTACAAATATTCCTCTAAAATCAGCCGAACTACAAATTCCGATTTACTCACCTGTTATCAGGAGAGAACCTAGGGCAGCATCTTTTAGCCCAGCACTGACCCTGAAAAGTAATTCTAAGCGTACTTACCAGTAACTTGTATTTCCTTCCATAGGAATCATTGTGTGGTTTTCACCAGAAAAGTTTCTAAGTGTTCATTTTTGAAACGTACAAATATTCCTCTAAAATCAGCCGAACAATGAATTTCGAATTACTCACCTGTTATCAAGAGAGAACCCAGTGCTGCATCTTTTAGACCAGCACTGACTCTGAAATGTAATTCTAAGTATACTTAACAGTAACTTGTATTTCCTTCCATAGGAATCCATTGTGTGGTTTTCACCAGAAAAGTTTCTAAGTGTCCAATTTTGAAACTGACAAATTTTCCTCTAAAATCAGTTGAACTACGAATTCTGATTTACTCACCTGTTATCAGGAGAGAACCCAGGGGTGAATCTTTTAGCCCAGCACTGACCCTGAAAAGTAATTCTAAAAGTACTTACCAGTAACTTGTATTTCCTTCCACAGGAATAGATAGTGTGGTTTTCACAGAAAAGTTTGTAAGTGTCCAATTTAGAAACGTACAAATATTCCTCTAAAATCAACCGAACTACGAATTCTGATTTGCTCATCTGTTATCAGGAGAGAAACCAGGGCTGCATCTTTTAGCCCAGCACTGACCCTGAAAAGTAATTCAAAGAGTACTTACCAGTAACTTGTATTTCCTTCTCTAGGAATCTATTGTGTGGTTTTCACCAGAAAAGTTTCTAAGTGTCCAATTTTGAAACGTACAAATATTCCTCTAAAATCAGTTGAACTATGAATTCTGATTTACTCACCTGTTATCAGGAGAGAACCCAGGGCTGCATCTTTTAGCCCAGCACTGACCCTGAAAAGTAATTCTAAGAGTACTTACCAGTAACTTGTATTTCCTTCCATAGGAATAGATAGTGTGGTTTTCACCAGAAAAGTTTGTAAGTGTCCAATTTTGAAACGTACAAATATTCCTCTAAAATCAGTTGAACTACGAATTCCGATTTACTCATCTGTTATCAGGAGAGAAACCAGGGCTGCATCTTTTAGCCCAGCACTGACCCTGAAAAGTCATTCTAACCGTACTTATCAGTTACTTGTATTTACTTCCAAAGGAATCAAATGTGTGGTTTATACCAGAAAAGTTTCTAAGTTTCCAATTTTGAAATGTACAAATATTCCTCTAAAATAAGCCGAACTACGAATTCCGATTTACTCACCTGTTATCAGGAGAGAACCCAGGGCTGCATCTTTTAGCCCAGCACTGACCCTGAAAAGTAATTCTAAGCGTACTTACCAGTAACTTGTATTTTCTTCCATAGGAATAGATAGTGTGGTTTTCAACAAAAAAGTTTCTAAGTGTCCAACTTTGAAACGTACAAATATTCCTCCAAAATCAGTTGAACTACGAATTCTGATTTACTCATCTGTTATCAGGAGAGAACCCAGGGCTGCATCTTTTAGCCCAGCACTGACCCTGAAAAGTCATTCTAACCGTACTTACCAGTTACTTGTATTTACTTCCAAAGGAATCAAATGTGTGGTTTTCACCAGAAAAGTTTCTAAGTTTCCAATTTTGAAATGTACAAATATTCCTCTAAAATAAGCCGAACTACGAATTCCGATTTACTCACCTGTTATCAGGAGAGAACGCAGGACTGCATCTTTTAGCCCAGCACTGGCCCAAAAAAGTAATTCTAAGCCTACTTACCAGTAACTTGTATTTCCTTCCATAGGAATCCATTGTGTGGTTTTCAGTAGAAAAGTTTCTAAGTGTCCAATTTTGAAACGTACAAATATTCCTCTAAAATCAGCCGAACTACAAATTCTGATTTACTCACCTGTTATCAGGAGAGAACCTAGGGCTGCATCTTTTAGCCCAGCACTGACCGTGAAAAGTAATTCTAAGTGTACTTACCAGTAACTTGTATTTCCTTCCATAGGAATCATTGTGTGGTTTTCACCAGAAAATGTTCTTAGTGTCCATTTTTGAAACGTACAAATATTCCTCTAAAATCAGCCGAACAATGAATTTCGAATTACTCACCTGTTATCAAGAGAGAACCCAGTGCTGCATCTTTTAGACCAGCACTGACTCTGAAATGTAATTCTAAGCATACTTAACAGTAACTTGTATTTCCTTCTATAGGAATCCATTGTGTGGTTTTCACCAGAAAAGTTTCTAAGTGTCCAATTTTGAAACTTACAAATATTCCTCTAAAATCAGTTGAACTACGAATTCTGATTTACTCACCTGTTATCAGGAGAGAACCTAGGGCAGCATCTTTTAGCCCAGCACTGACCCTGAAAAGTAATTCTAAGCGTACTTACCAGTAACTTGTATTTCCTTCCATAGGAATCATTGTGTGGTTTTCACCAGAAAAGTTTCTAAGTGTCCATTTTTGAAACGTACAAATATTCCTCTAAAATCAGCCGAACAATGAATTTCGAATTACTCACCTGTTATCAAGAGAGAACCCAATGCTGCATCTTTTAGACCAGCACTGACTCTGAAATGTAATTCTAAGTATACTTAACAGTAACTTGTATTTCCTTCCATAGGAATCCATTGTGTGGTTTTCACCAGAAAAGTTTCTAAGTGTCCAATTTTGAAACTGACAAATTTTCCTCTAAAATCAGTTGAACTACGAATTCTGATTTACTCACCTGTTATCAGGAGAGAACCCAGGGGTGAATCTTTTAGCCCAGCACTGACCCTGAAAAGTAATTCTAAAAGTACTTACCAGTAACTTGTATTTCCTTCCACAGGAATAGATAGTGTGGTTTTCACCAGAAAAGTTTGTAAGTGTCCAATTTAGAAACGTACAAATATTCCTCTAAAATCAACCGAACTACGAATTCCGATTTGCTCATCTGTTATCAGGAGAGAAACCAGGGCTGCATCTTTTAGCCCAGCACTGACCCTGAAAAGTAATCCAAAGAGTACTTACCAGTAACTTGTATTTCCTTCTCTAGGAATCTATTGTGTGGTTTTCACCAGAAAAGTTTCTAAGTGTCCAATTTTGAAACGTACAAATATTCCTCTAAAATCAGTTGAACTATGAATTCTGATTTACTCACCTGTTATCAGGAGAGAACCTAGGGCTGCATCTTTTAGCCCAGCACTGACCGTGAAAAGTAATTCTAAGTGTACTTACCAGTAACTTGTATTTCCTTCCATAGGAATCATTGTGTGGTTTTCACCAGAAAAGTTTCTAAGTGTCCATTTTTGAAACGTACAAATATTCCTCTAAAATCAGCCGAACAATGAATTTCGAATTACTCACCTGTTATCAAGAGAGAACCCAATGCTGCATCTTTTAGACCAGCACTGACTCTGAAATGTAATTCTAAGTATACTTAACAGTAACTTGTATTTCCTTCCATAGGAATCCATTGTGTGGTTTTCACCAGAAAAGTTTCTAAGTGTCCAATTTTGAAACTGACAAATTTTCCTCTAAAATCAGTTGAACTACGAATTCTGATTTACTCACCTGTTATCAGGAGAGAACCCAGGGGTGAATCTTTTAGCCCAGCACTGACCCTGAAAAGTAATTCTAAAAGTACTTACCAGTAACTTGTATTTCCTTCCACAGGAATAGATAGTGTGGTTTTCACCAGAAAAGTTTGTAAGTGTCCAATTTAGAAACGTACAAATATTCCTCTAAAATCAACCGAACTACGAATTCCGATTTGCTCATCTGTTATCAGGAGAGAAACCAGGGCTGCATCTTTTAGCCCAGCACTGACCCTGAAAAGTAATCCAAAGAGTACTTACCAGTAACTTGTATTTCCTTCTCTAGGAATCTATTGTGTGGTTTTCACCAGAAAAGTTTCTAAGTGTCCAATTTTGAAACGTACAAATATTCCTCTAAAATCAGTTGAACTATGAATTCTGATTTACTCACCTGTTATCAGGAGAGAACCCAGGGCTGCATCTTTTAGCCCAGCACTGACCCTGAAAAGTAATTCTAAGAGTACTTACCAGTAACTTGTATTTCCTTCCATAGGAATAGATAGTGTGGTTTTCACCAGAAAAGTTTGTAAGTGTCCAATTTTGAAGCCTACAAATATTCCTCTAAAATCAACCGAAATACGAATTCCGATTTACTCATCTGTTATCAGGAGAAAACCCAGGGCTGCATCTTTTAGCCCAGCACTGACCCTGAAAAGTAATTCTAAGAGTACTTACCAGTAACTTGTATTTCCTTCCATAGGAATAGATAGTGTGGTTTTCACCGAAAAAGTTTCTAAGTGTCCAATTTTGAAACGTACAAATATTCGTCTAAAATCAACCGAACTTCGAATTCCGATTTACTCACCTGTTATCAAGAGAGAACCCAGGGCTGCATCTTTTAGCCCAGCACTGACCCTGAAAAGTAATTCTAAGCGTACTTACCAGTAACTTGTATTTCCTTCCATAGGAATCCATTGTGTGGTTTGCACCAGAAAAGTTTTTAAGTGTCCAATTTTGAAACGTACAAATATTCCTCTAAAATCAGTTGAACTACGAATTCCAATTTACTCATCTGTTATCAGGAGAGAAACCAGGGCTGCATCTTTTAGCCCAGCACTGACCCTGAAAAGTCATTCTAACCGCACTTATCAGTTACTTGTATTTACTTCCAAAGGAATCAAATGTGTGGTTTATACCAGAAAAGTTTCTAAGTTTCCAATTTTGAAATGTACAAATATTCCTCTAAAATAAGCCGAACTACAAATTCCGATTTACTCACCTGTTATCAGGAGAGAACCCAGGGCTGCATCTTTTAGCCCAGCACTGACCCTGAAAAGTAATTCTAAGCGTACTTACCAGTAACTTGTATTTTCATCCATAGGAATCTATTGTGTGGTTATCACCATAAAAGTTCCTAATTGTCCATTTTTGAAACGTACAAATATTCCTCTAAAATCAGCCGAACAACGAATTCCGATTTACTCACCTGTTATCAGGAGAGAACCCAGGGCTGCATCTTTTAGCCCAGCACTGACCCTGAAAAGTAATTCTAAGAGTACTTACCAGTAACTTGTATATCCTTCCATAGGAATAGATAGTGTGGTTTTCACCCAAAAAGTTTCTAAGTGTCCAATTTTGAAACGTACAAATATTCCTCTAAAATCAGTTGAACTACGAATTCCGATTTACTCATCTGTTATCAGGAGAGAACCCAGGGCTGCATCTTTTAGCCCAGCACTGACCCTGAAAAGTCATTCTAACCGTACTTACCAGTTACTTGTATTTACTTTCAAAGGAATCAAATGTGTGGTTTTCACCAGAAAAGTTTCTAAGTTTCCAATTTTGAAATGTACAAATATTCCTCTAAAATAAGGCGAACTACGAATTCCGATTTACTCACCTGTTATCAGGAGAGAACGCAGGACTGCATCTTTTAGCCTAGCACTGGCCCAAAAAAGTAATTATAAGCGTACTTACCAGTAACTTGTATTTCCTTCCATGGGAATCCATTGTGTGGTTTTCAGCAGAAAAGTTTCTAAGTGTCCAATTTTGAAACGTACAAATATTCCTCTAAAATCAGCCGAACTACAAATTCCGATTTACTCACCTGTTATCAGGAGAGAACCTAGGGCTGCATCTTTTAGCCTAGCACTGACCCTGAAAAAGAATTCTAAGCGTACTTACCAGTAACTTGTATTTCCTTCCATAGGAATCATTGTGTGGTTTTCACCAGAAAAGTTTCTAAGTGTCCATTTTTGAAAAGTACAAATATTCCTCTAAAATCAGCCAAACAATGAATTTCGAATTACTCACCTGTTATCAAGAGAGAGCCCAGTGCTGCATCTTTTAGACCAGCACTGACTCTGAAATGTAATTCTAAGCATACTTAACAGTAACTTGTATTTCCTTCCATAGGAATCCATTGTGTGGTTTTCACCAGAAAAGTTTCTAAGTGTCCAATTTTGAAACTTACAAATATTCCTCTAAAATCAGTTGAACTACGAATTCTGATTTACTCACCTGTTATCAGGAGAGAACCCAGGGCTGAATCTTTTAGCCCAGCACTGACCCTGAAAAGTAATTCTAAGAGTACTTACCAGTAACTTGTATTTCCTTCCACAGGAATAGATAGTGTGGTTTTCACCAGAAAAGTTTGTAAGTGTCCAATTTTGAAACGTACAAATATTCCTCTAAAATCAAACGAACTACGAATTCCGATTTGCTCATCTGTTATCAGGAGAGAAACCAGGGCTGCATCTTTTAGCCCAGCACTGACCCTGAAAAGTAATTCTAAGCATACTTACCAGTAACTTGTATTTCCTTCCATAGGAATAGATAGTGTGGTTTTCACCAGAAAAGTTTCTAAGTGTCCAATTTTGAAACTTAGAAATATTCCTCTAAAATCAGTTGAACTACGAATTCTGATTTACTCACCTGTTATCAGGAGAGAACCCAGGGCTGAATCTTTTAGCCCAGCACTGACCCTGAAAAGTAATTCTAAGAGTACTTACCAGTAACTTGTATTTCCTTCCACAGGAATAGATAGTGTGGTTTTCACCAGAAAAGTTTGTAAGTGTCCAATTTAGAAACGTACAAATATTCCTCTAAAATCAACCGAACTTCGAATTCCGATTTGCTCATCTGTTATCAGGAGAGAAACCAGGGCTGCATCTTTTAGCCCAGCACTGACCCTGAAAAGTAATTCAAAGAGTACTTACCAGTAACTTGTATTTCCTTCTCTAGGAATCTATTGTGTGGTTTTCACCAGAAAAGTTTCTAAGTGTCCAATTTTGAAACGTACAAATATTCCTCTAAAATCAGTTGAACTATGAATTCTGATTTACTCACCTGTTATCAGGAGAGAACCCAGGGCTGCATCTTTTAGCCCAGCACTGACCCTGAAAAGTAATTCTAAGAGTACTTACCAGTAACTTGTATTTCCTTCCATAGGAATAGATAGTGTGGTTTTCACCAGAAAAGTTTGTACGTGTCCAATTTTGAAGCCTACAAATATTCCTCTAAAATCAACCGAAATACGAATTCCGATTTACTCATCTGTTATCAGGAGAAAACCCAGGGCTGCATCTTTTAGCCCAGCACTGACCCTGAAAAGTAATTCTAAGAGTACTTACCAGTAACTTGTATTTCCTTCCATAGGAATAGATAGTGTGGTTTTCACCCAAAAAGATTCTAAGTGTCCAATTTTGAAACGTACAAATATTCGTCTAAAATCAACCGAACTTCGAATTCCGATTTACTCACCTGTTATCAAGAGAGAACCCAGGGCTGCATCTTTTAGCCCAGCACTGACCCTGAAAAGTAATTCTAAGCGTACTTACCAGTAACTTGTATTTCCTTCCATAGGAATCCATTGTGTGGTTTGCACCAGAAAAGTTTTTAAGTGTCCAATTTTGAAACGAACAAATATTACTCTAAAATCAGTTGAACTACGAATTCCGATTTACACATCTGTTATCAGGAGAGAAACCAGGGCTGCATCTTTTAGCCCAGCACTGACCCTGAAAAGTCATTCTAACCGTACTTATCAGTTACTTGTATTTACTTCCAAAGGAATCAAATGTGTGGTTTATACCAGAAAAGTTTCTAAGTTTCCAATTTTGAAATGTACAAATATTCCTCTAAAATAAGCCGAACTACGAATTCCGATTTACTCACCTGTTATCAGGAGAGAACCCAGGGCTGCATCTTTTAGCCCAGCACTGACCCTGAAAAGTAATTCTAAGCGTACTTACCAGTAACTTGTATTTTCTTCCATAGGAATCTATTGTGTGGTTATCACCAGAAAAGTTTCTAAGTGTCCATTTTTGAAACGTACAAATATTCCTCTAAAATCAGCCGAACAACGAATTCCGATTTACTCACCTGTTATCAGGAGAGAACCCAGGGCTGCATCTTTTAGCCAAGCACTGACCCTGAAAAGTAATTCTAAGAGTACTTACCAGTAACTTGTATTTCCTTCCATAGGAATAGATAGTGTGGTTTTCAACAAAAAAGTTTCTAAGTGTCCAATTTTGAAACGTACAAATATTCCTCCAAAATCAGTTGAACTACGAATTCTGATTTACTCATCTGTTATCAGGAGAGAACCCAGGGCTGCATCTTTTAGCCCAGCACTGACCCTGAAAAGTCATTCTAACCGTACTTACCAGTTACTTGTATTTACTTCCAAAGGAATCAAATGTGTGGTTTTCACCAGAAAAGTTTCTAAGTGTCCAATTTTGAAACTTACAAATATTCCTCTAAAATCATTTGAACTACGAATTCTGATTTACTCACCTGTTATCAGGAGAGAACCCAGGGCTGCATCTTTTACCCCAGCACTGACCCTGAAAAGTAATTCTAAGAGTACTTACCAGTAACTTGTATTTCCTTCCATAGGAATAGATAGTGTGGTTTTCAACAAAAAAGTTTCTAAGTGTCCAATTTTGAAATGTAGAAATATTCCTCTAAAATCAGTTGAACTACGAATTCCGATTTACTCACCTGTTATCAGGAGAGAACCCAGGGCTGCATCTTTTAGCCCAGCACTGACCCTGAAAAGTCATTCTAACCGTACTTACCAGTTACTTGTATTTACTTTCAAAGGAATCAAATGTGTGGTTTTCACCAGAAAAGTTTCTAAGTTTCCAATTTTGAAATGTACAAATATTCCTCTAAAATAAGCCGAACTACGAATTCCGATTTACTCACCTGTTATCAGGAGAGAACGCAGGACTGCATCTTTTAGCCCAGCACTGGCCCAAAGAAGTAATTCTAAGCGTACTTACCAGTAACTTGTATTTCCTTCCATGGGAATCCATTGTGTGGTTTTCAGCAGAAAAGTTTCTAAGTGTCCAATTTTGAAACGTACAAATATTCCTCTAAAATCAGCCGAACTACAAATTCCGATTTACTCACCTGTTATCAGGAGAGAACCTAGGGCTGCATCTTTTAGCCTAGCACTGACCCTGAAAAAGAATTCTAAGCGTACTTACCAGTAACTTGTATTTCCTTCCATAGGAATCATTGTGTGGTTTTCACCAGAAAGGTTTCTAAGTGTCCATTTTTGAAACGTACAAATATTCCTCTAAAATCAGCCAAACAATGAATTTCGAATTACTCACCTGTTATCAAGAGAGAGCCCAGTGCTGCATCTTTTAGACCAGCACTGACTCTGAAATGTAATTCTAAGCATACTTAACAGTAACTTGTATTTCCTTCCATAGGAATCCATTGTGTGGTTTTCACCAGAAAAGTTTCTAAGTGTCCAATTTTGAAACTTACAAATATTCCTCTAAAATCAGTTGAACTACGAATTCTGATTTACTCACCTGTTATCAGGAGAGAACCCAGGGCTGAATCTTTTAGCCCAGCACTGACCCTGAAAAGTAATTCTAAGAGTACTTACCAGTAACTTGTATTTCCTTCCACAGGAATAGATAGTGTGGTTTTCACCAGAAAAGTTTGTAAGTGTCCAATTTTGAAACGTACAAATATTCCTCTAAAATCAACCGAACTACGAATTCCGATTTACTCATCTGTTATCAGGAGAGAAACCAGGGCTGCATCTTTTAGCCCAGCACTGACCCTGAAAAGTAATTCAAAGAGTACTTACCAGTAACTTGTATTTCCTTCTCTAGGAATCCATTGTGTGGTTTTCACCAGAAAAGTTTCTAAGTGTCCAATTTTGAAACATACAAATATTCCTCTAAAATCAGTTGAACTACTAATTCTGATTTACTCACCTGTTATCAGGAGAGAACCCAGGGCTGCATCTTTTAGCCCATCACTGACCCTGAAAAGTAATTCTAAGAGTACTTACCAGTAACTTGTATTTCCTTCCATAGGAATAGATAGTGTGGTTTTCACCAGAAAAGTTTGTAAATGTCCAATTTTGAAGCCTACAAATATTCCTCTAAAATCAACCGAACTACGAATTCCGATTTACTCATCTGTTATCAGGAGAAAACCCAGGGCTGCATCTTTTAGCCCAGCACTGACCCTGAAAAGTAATTCTAAGAGTACTTACCAGTAACTTGTATTTCCTTCCATAGGAATAGATAGTGTGGTTTTCACCCAAAAAGTTTCTAAGTGTCCAATTTTGAAACGTACAAATATTCGTCTAAAATCAACCGAACTACGAATTCCGATTTACTTACCTGTTATCAGGAGAGAACGCAGGACTGCATCTTTTAGCCCAGCACTGGCCCAAAAAAGTAATTCTAAGCGTACTTACCAGTAACTTGTATTTCCTTCCATAGGAATCCATTGTGTGGTTTTCAACAGAAAAGTTTCTAAGTGTCCAATTTTGAAACGTACAAATATTCCACTAAAATCAGCCGAACTACAAATTCCAATTTACTCACCTGTTATCAGGAGAGAACCTAGGGCTGCATCTTTTAGCCCAGCACTGACCCTGAAAAGTAATTCTAAGCGTACTTACCAGTAACTTGTATTTCCTTCCATAGGAATCATTGTGTGGTTTTCACCAGAAAAGTTTCTAATTGTCCATTTTTGAAACGTACAAATATTCCTCGAAAATCAGCCGAACTACGAATTCCAAAATACTCACCTGTTATCAAGAGAGAACCCAGTGCTACATCTTTTAGACCAGCACTGACTCTGAAATTTAATTCTAAGCATACTTAAGAGTAACTTGTATTTCCTTCCATAGGAATCCATTGTGTGGGTTTCACCAGAAAATTTTCTAAGTGTCCAATTTTGAAACGTACAAATATTCCTCTAAAATCAGTTGAACAACGAATTCCGATTTACTCACCTGTTATCAGGAGAGAACCCAGGGGTGCATCTTTTAGCCCAGCACTGACCCTGAAAAGTAATTCTAAGCGTACTTACCAGTAACTTGTATTTCCTTCCATAGGAATAGATAGTGTGGTTTTCACCAGAAAAGTTTCTAAGTGTCCAATTTTGAAACGTACAAATATTCCTCTAAAATCAACCGAACTATGAATTCCAATTTACTCACCTGTTATCAGGGGAGAAACCAGGGCTGCATCTTTTAACCCAGCACTGACTCTGAAAAGTAATTCTAAGCATACTTACCAGTAACTTGTATTTCCTTCCATAGCAATCCATTGAGTGGTTTTCAGCAGAAAAGTTTCTAATTGTCCAATTTTGAAACGTACAAATATTCCTCTAAAATCAGTTGAACTACGAATTCCGATTTACTCACCTGTTATCAGGAGAGAACCCAGGGCTGCATCTTTTAGCCCAGCACTGACCCTGAAAAGTAATTCAAAGCATACTTACCAGTAACTTGTATTTCCTTCCATAGGAATCCATTGTGTGGTTTTCACCAGAAAAGTTTGTAAGTGTCCATTTTTGAAACATACAAATATTCCTCTAAAATCAGCCGAACTACGAATTCCGATTTACTCACCTGTTCTCGGGAGAGAACGCAGGACTGCATCTTTTAGCCCAGCACTGCCGCAAAAAAGTACTTCTAAGCATACTTACCAGTAACTTGTATTTCCTTCCATAGGAATTCATTGTGTGGTTTTCAGCAGAAAAGTTTCTAAGTGTCCAATTTTGAAACGTACAAGTATTCCTCTAAAGTCAGCCGAACTACGAATTCTGATTTACTCACCTGTTATCAGGAGAGAACACAGGACTGTATCTTTTAGCCCAGCACTGACTCTGAAAAGTAATTCTAAGCGTACTTACCAGTAACTTGTATTTCCTTCCATAGGAATAGATAGTGTGGTTTTCACCAGAAAAGTTTCTAAGTGTCCAATTTTGAAATGTACAAATATTCCTCTAAAATCAACCGAACTATGAATTCCAATTTACTCACCTGTTATCAGGGGAGAAACCAGGGCTGCATCTTAAAACCCAGCACTGACTCTGAAAAGTAATTCTAAGCATACTTACCAGTAACTTGTATTTCCTTCCATAGGAATAGATAGTGTGGTTTTCACCAGCAAAGTTTCTAAGTGTCCAATTTTGAAACGTACAAATATTCCTCTAAAATCAACCGAACTACGAATTCCGATGTACTCACCTGTTATCAGGAGAGAAACCAGGGCTGCATCTTTTAGCCCAGCACTGACCCTGAAAAGTAATTCTAAGCGTACTTACCAGTAACTTGTATTTCCTTCCATAGGAATCCATTGTGTGGTTTTCACCAGAAAAGTTTCTAAGTGTCCTATTTTGAAACGTACATTATTCCTCTAAAATCAGCCAAACTACGAGTTCCGATTGACTCACCTGCTATCGAGAGAAAACCCAGTGCTGCATCTTTTAGACCTGCACTGACTTTGAAAAGTAATTCTAAGCGTACTTACCAGTAGCTTGTTTTTCCTTCCATAGGAATCATTGTGTGGTTTTCAGCAGAAAAGTTTCTAAGTATCCAATTTTGAAATGTACAAATATTCCTCTAAAATCAGCCGAACTACGAATTCCGATTTACTCACCTGTTAGGAGAGAACCCAGGGCTGCATCTTTTAGCCCAGCACTGACCCTGAAAAGTAATTCAAAGCTTACTTACCAGTAACTTGTATTTCCTTCATTAGGAATCCATTGTTTGGTTTTCACCAGAAAAGTTTCTAAGTGTCCATTTTTGAAACGTACAAATATTCCTCTAAAATCAGCCGAACTACGAATTCCGAATTACTCACCTGTTATCAGGAGAGAACCCAGGGCTGCATCTTTTAGCCCAGCACTGACCCTGAAAAGTAATTCAAAGCATACTTACCAGTAACTTGTATTTCCTTCCATAGGAATCTATTGTGTGGTTTTCACCAGAAAAGTTTCTAAGTGTCCATTTTTGAAACGTACAAATATTCCTCTAAAATCAGCCGAACTACGAATTCCGAAATACTCACCTGTTATCAAGAGAGAACCCAGTGCTGCATCTTTTAGCCCAGCACTGACCCTGAAAAGTAATTCTAAGTGTGCTTACCAGTAACTTGTATTTACTTCCATAGGAATAGATAGTGTGGTTTTCACCAGAAAAGTTTCTAAGTGTATAATTTTGAAACGTACAAATATTCCTCTAAAATCAACCGAACTATGAATTCCAATTTACTCACCTGTTATAAGGAGATAAACAAGGGCTGCATCTTTTAACCCAGCACTGACTCTGAAAAGTAATTCTAAGCATACTTGCCAGTAACTTGTATTTCCTTCCATAGCAATCCATTGTGTGGTTTTCAGCAGAAAAGTTTCTAATTGTCCAATTTTGAAACGTACAAATATTCCTCTAAAATGAGTTGAACTACGAATTCCGATTTACTCACCTGTTATCAGGAGAGAACCCAGGGCTGCATCTTTTAGCCCAGCACTGACCCTGAAAAGTAATTCTAAGTGTACTTACAAGTAACTTGTATTTCCTTCCATAGGAATAGATAGTGTGGTTTTCACCAGAAAAATTTCTAAGTGTCCATTTTTGAAACGTACAAATATTCCTATAAAATAAGCCGAACTACGAATTCCGAAATACTCACCTGTTATCAAGAGAGAACCCAGTGCTGCATCTTTTAGCCCAGCACTGACCCTGAAAAGTAATTCTAAGCGTACTTACCAGTAACTTGTATTTACTTCCATAGGAATAGATAGTGTGGTTTTCACCAGAAAAGTTTCTAAGTGTCCAATTTTGAAACGTACAAATATTCCTCTAAAATCAACCGAACTATGAATTCCAATTTACTCACCTGTTATCGAGAGAGAACCCAGTGCTGCATCTTTTAGACCTGCACTGACTTTGAAAAGTAATTCTAAGCGTACTTACCAGTAACTTGTTTTTCCTTCCATAGGAATCATTGTGTGGTTTTCAGCAGAAAAGTTTCTAAGTATCCAATTTTGAAATGTACAAATATTCCTCTAAAATCAGCCGAACTACGAATTCCGATTTGCTCACCTGTTAGGAGAGAACCCAGGGCTGCATCTTTTAGCCCAGCACTGACCCTGAAAAGTAATTCAAAGCTTACTTACCAGTAACTTGTATTTCCTTCATTAGGAATCCATTGTTTGGTTTTCACCAGAAAAGTTTCTAAGTGTCCATTTTTGAAACGTACAAATATTCCTCTAAAATCAGCCGAACTACGAATTCCGAATTACTCACCTGTTATCAGGAGAGAACCCAGGGCTGCATCTTTTAGCCCAGCACTGACCCTGAAAAGTAATTCAAAGCATACTTACCAGTAACTTGTATTTCCTTCCATAGGAATCTATTGTGTGGTTTTCACCAGAAAAGTTTCTAATTGTCCAATTTTGAAACGTACAAATATTCCTCTAAAATCAGTTGAACTACGAATTCCGATTTACTCACCTGTTATCAGGAGAGAGCCCAGGGCTGCATCTTTTAGCCCAGCACTGACCCTGAAAAGTAATTCTTAGCATACTTACCAGTAACTTGTATTTCCTTCCATAGGAATCATTGTGTGGTTTTCACCAGAAAAGTTTCTAAGTGTCCATTTTTGAAACGTACAAATATTCCTATAAAATAAGCCGAACTACGAATTCCGAAATACTCACCTGTTATCAAGAGAGAACCCAGTGCTGCATCTTTTAGCCCAGCACTGACCCTGAAAAGTAATTCTAAGCGTACTTACCAGTAACTTGTATTTACTTCCATAGGAATAGATAGTGTGGTTTTCACCAGAAAAGTTTCTAAGTGTCCAAATTTGAAACGTACAAATATTCCTCTAAAATCAACCGAACTATCAATTCCAATTTACTCACCTGTTATCAGGAGAGAAACAAGGGCTGCATCTTTTAACCCAGCACTGACTCTGAAAAGTAATTCTAAGCATACTTGCCAGTAACTTGTATTTCCTTCCATAGCAATCCATTGTGTGGTTTTCAGCAGAAAAGTTTCTAAGAGTCCAATTTTGAAACGTACAAATATTCCTCTAAAATCAGTTAAACTACGAATTCCGATTTACTCACCTGTTATCAGGAGAGAACCCAGGGCTGCATCTTTTAGCCCAGCACTGACCCTGAAAAGTAATTCTAAGCGTACTTACAAGTAACTTGTATTTCCTTCCATAGGAATAGATAGTGTGGTTTTCACCAGAAAAGTTAATAAGTGTCCATTTTTGAAACGTACAAATATTCCTATAAAATCATCCGAACTACGAATTCTGAATTACTCCCCTGTTATCAGGAGAGAAACCCAGGGCTGCATCTTTTAGCCCAGCACTGACCCTGAAAAGTAATTCAAAGCGTATTTACCAGTTACTTGTATTTCCTTAAATAGGAATCCATTGTGTGGTTTTCACCAGAAAAGTTTCTAAGTGTCCATTTTTGAAACGTACAAATATTCCTCTAAAATCAGCCGAACTACGAACTACGAATTCCGAATTACTCACTTTTTATCAACAGAGAACCCAGTGCTTCATCTTTTAGACCAGCACTGACTCTGAAATGTAATTCTAAGCATACTTAACAGTAACTTGTATTTCCTTCCATAGAAATCCATTGTGTGGTTTTCACCAGAAAAGTTTCTAAGTGTCCAATTTTGAAACGTACAAAATTCCTCTAAAATCAGTTGAACTACGAATTCCGATTTACTCACCTATAATCAGGAGAGAACCCGGGGCTGCATCTTTTAACCCAGCACTGACTCTGAAAAGTAATTCTAAGCATACTTACCAGTAACTTGTATTTCCTTCCATAGCAATCCATTGTGTGGTTTTCAGCAGAAAAGTTTCTAATTGTCCAATTTTGAAATGTACAAATATTCCTCTAAAATCAGCCGAACTATGAATTCCGATTTACTCATCTGTTAGGAGAGAACTCAGGGCTGCATCTTTTAGCCCAGCACTGACCCTGAAAAGTAATTCAAAGCTTACTTACCAGTAACTTGTATTTCCTTCATTAGGAATCCATTGTGTGGTTTTCACCAGAAAAGTTTCTAAGTGTCCGTTTTTGAAATGTACAAATATTCCTCTAAAATCAGCCGAACTACGAATTCCGAATTACTCACCTGTTATCAGGAGAGAACCCAGGGCTGCATCTTTTAGCCCAGCACTGACCCTGAAAAGTAATTCAAAGCATACTTAACAGTAACTTGTATTTCCTTCCATAGAAATCCATTGTGTGGTTTTCTCCAGAAAAGTTTCTAAGTGTCCAATTTTGAAACGTACAAAATTCCTCTAAAATCAGTTGAACTACAAATTCCGATTTACTCACCTGTTATCAGGAGAGAACCCGGGGCTGCATCTTTTAGCCCAGCACTGACCCTGAAAAGTAATTCTAAGCATACTTACCAGTAACTTGTATTTCCTTCCATAGGAATAGATAGTGTGGTTTTCACCAGAAAAGTTTCTAAGTGTCCAATTTTGAAACGTACAAATATTCCTCTAAAATCAACCGAACTACGAATTCCGATTTACTCACCTGTTATCAGGAGAGAAACCAGGGCTGCATCTTTTAGCCCAGCACTGACCCAGAAAAGAAATTCTAAGCGTACTTACCAGTAACTTGTATTTCCTTCCATAGGAATCCATTGTGTGGTTTTCACCAGGAAAGTTTCTAAGTGTCCATTTTTGAAACGTACAAATATTCCTCTAAAATCAGCCGAACTACGAATTCCGAAATACTCACCTGTTATCAA
Organism: Triturus cristatus; assembly: GCF_964204655.1. Taxonomy (NCBI): domain Eukaryota; kingdom Metazoa; phylum Chordata; class Amphibia; order Caudata; family Salamandridae; genus Triturus; species Triturus cristatus. The sequence continues at coordinate 1,639,435 of NW_028187292.1, forward strand.
GAGAGAATTCAGTGCTGCATCTTTTAGACCATCACTGAGCCTGAAATGTAATTCTAAGCATACTTAACAGTAACTTGTATTTCCTTCCATAGGAATCATTGTGTGGTTTTCAGCAGAAAAAATTCTAAGTGTCCAATTTTGAAACGTACAAATATTCCTCTAAAATCATCCGAACTGCAAATTCCGATTTACTCACCTGTTATCAGGAGAGAACCTAGGGCTGCATCTTTTAGCCCAGAACTGACCCTGAAAAGTAATTCAAAGCGTACTTACCAGTAACTTGTATTTCCTTCCATAGGAATCCATTGTGTGGTTTTCACCAGAAAAGTTTCTAAGTGTCCATTTTTGAAACATACAAATATTCCTCTAATATCAGCCGAACTACGAATTGCGAAATACTCACCTGTTATCAAGAGAGAACCCAGTGCTGCATCTTTTAGACCAGCACTGACCCTAAAAAGTAATTCTAAGCGTACTTACCAGTAACTTGTATTTCCTTTCATAGGAATCCATTGTGTGGTTTTCACCAGAAAAGTTTCTAAGTGTCCATTTTTGAAACGTACAAATATTCCTCTAAAATCAGCCGAACTACGCATTCTGAATTACTCACCTTTTATCAAGAGAGAATTCAGTGCTGCATCTTTTAGACCATCACTGAGTCTGAAATGTAATTCTAAGCGTACTTAACAGTAACTTGTATTACCTTCCATAGGAATCCATTGTGTGGTTTTCACCAGAAAAGCTTCCAAGTGTCCAATTTTGAAACGTACAAATATTCCTCTAAAATCAGTTGAACTACGAATTCCGATTTACTCACCTGTTATCAGGAGAGAACCCAGGGCTGCATCTTTTAGCCCAGCACTGACCCTGAAAAGTAATTCTAAGCGTACTTACCAGTAACTTGTATTTCCTTTCTTAGGAATCCATTGTGTGGTTTTCACCAGAAAAGTTTCTAAGTGTCCATTTTTGAAACATACAAATATTCCTCTAAAATCAGCCGAACTACGCATTCCGAATTACTCACCTGTTATCAAGAGAGAATTCAGTGCTGCATCTTTTAGACCATCACTGAGTCTGAAATGTAATTCTAAGCATACTTAACAGTAACTTGTATTTCCTTCCATAGGAATCATTGTGTGGTTTTCAGCAGAAAAAATTCTAAGTGTCCAATTTTGAAACGTACAAATATTCCTCTAAAATCATCCGAACTGCAAATTCCGATTTACTCACCTGTTATCAGGAGAGAACCTAGGGCTGCATCTTTTAGCCCAGAACTGACCCTGAAAAGTAATTCAAAGCGTACTTACCAGTAACTTGTATTTCCTTCCATAGGAATCCATTGTGTGGTTTTCACCAGAAAAGTTTCTAAGTGTCCATTTTTGAAACATACAAATATTCCTCTAATATCAGCCGAACTACGAATTGCGAAATATTCACCTGTTATCAAGAGAGAACCCAGTGCTGCATCTTTTAGACCGTACAAAAGGGGGTGGTGATGGACGGAGCATCAGAACCAATCAAACACTCACACCCAGTCAACAGATCTGGGTTTGATCCATCACCATTCTTTAGCCCACTCTGCCACCCCAGTTCAGACATGGCCATATGCAAATCAGTCTGACCCTGTGCCTCATGGGAACAGTCCAGCCCGAACTGCCAAGCCATGCCTTCCCTGGACCAGAAACAAGCTTCCTAGGACCGGTTTCTGGCATTTCAGCCGTCTTCAGCCAGGCTTGCTTGAATCCAGTGGCAAAGTGAGCAAGGGACTCACGTCTGAGCATACCCTGCCAACTTATGGCGAACAAAGCAGTACAAAAGGGGGTGGTGATGGACGGAGCATCAGAACCAATCAAACACTCACACCCAGTAAACAGATCTGGGTTTGATCCATCACCATTCTTTAGCCCACTCTGCCACCCCAGTTCAGACATGGCCATATGCAAATCAGTCTGACCCTGTGCCTCATGGGAACAGTCCAGCCCGAACTGCCAAGCCATGCCTTCCCTGGACCAGAAACAAGCTTCCTAGGACCGGTTTCTGGCATTTCAGCCGTCTTCAGCCAGGCTTGCTTGAATCCAGTGGCAAAGTGAGCAAGGGACTCACGTCTGAGCATACCCTGCCAACTTATGGCGAACAAAGCAGTACAAAAGGGGGTGGTGATGGACGGAGCATCAGAACCAATCAAACACTCACACCCAGTCAACAGATCTGGGTTTGATCCATCACCATTCTTTAGCCCACTCTGCCACCCCAGTTCAGACATGGCCATATGCAAATCAGTCTGACCCTGTGCCTCATGGGAACAGTCCAGCCCGAACTGCCAAGCCATGCCTTCCCTGGACCAGAAACAAGCTTCCTAGGACCGGTTTCTGGCATTTCAGCCGTCTTCAGCCAGGCTTGCTTGAATCCAGTGGCAAAGTGAGCAAGGGACTCACGTCTGAGCATACCCTGCCAACTTATGGCGAACAAAGCAGTACAAAAGGGGGTGGTGATGGACGGAGCATCAGAACCAATCAAACACTCACACCCAGTCAACAGATCTGGGTTTGATCCATCACCATTCTTTAGCCCACTCTGCCACCCCAGTTCAGACATGGCCATATGCAAATCAGTCTGACCCTGTGCCTCATGGGAACAGTCCAGCCCGAACTGCCAAGCCATGCCTTCCCTGGACCAGAAACAAGCTTCCTAGGACCGGTTTCTGGCATTTCAGCCGTCTTCAGCCAGGCTTGCTTGAATCCAGTGGCAAAGTGAGCAAGGGACTCACGTCTGAGCATACTCTGCCAACTTATGGCAAACAAAGCAGTACAAAAGGGGGTGGTGATGGACGGAGCATCAGAACCAATCAAACACTCACACCCAGTCAACAGATCTGGGTTTGATCCATCACCATTCTTTAGCCCACTCTGCCACCCCAGTTCAGACATGGCCATATGCAAATCAGTCTGACCCTGTGCCTCATGGGAACAGTCCAGCCCGAACTGCCAAGCCATGCCTTCCCTGGACCAGAAACAAGCTTCCTAGGACCGGTTTCTGGCATTTCAGCCGTCTTCAGCCAGGCTTGCTTGAATCCAGTGGCAAAGTGAGCAAGGGACTCACGTCTGAGCATACCCTGCCAACTTATGGCGAACAAAGCAGTACAAAAGGGGGTGGTGATGGACGGAGCATCAGAACCAATCAAACACTCACACCCAGTCAACAGATCTGGGTTTGATCCATCACCATTCTTTAGCCCACTCTGCCACCCCAGTTCAGACATGGCCATATGCAAATCAGTCTGACCCTGTGCCTCATGGGAACAGTCCAGCCCGAACTGCCAAGCCATGCCTTCCCTGGACCAGAAACAAGCTTCCTAGGACCGGTTTCTGGCATTTCAGCCGTCTTCAGCCAGGCTTGCTTGAATCCAGTGGCAAAGTGAGCAAGGGACTCACGTCTGAGCATACCCTGCCAACTTATGGCGAACAAAGCAGTACAAAAGGGGGTGGTGATGGACGGAGCATCAGAACCAATCAAACACTCACACCCAGTCAACAGATCTGGGTTTGATCCATCACCATTCTTTAGCCCACTCTGCCACCCCAGTTCAGACATGGCCATATGCAAATCAGTCTGACCCTGTGCCTCATGGGAACAGTCCAGCCCGAACTGCCAAGCCATGCCTTCCCTGGACCAGAAACAAGCTTCCTAGGACCGGTTTCTGGCATTTCAGCCGTCTTCAGCCAGGCTTGCTTGAATCCAGTGGCAAAGTGAGCAAGGGACTCACGTCTGAGCATACCCTGCCAACTTATGGCGAACAAAGCAGTACAAAAGGGGGTGGTGATGGACGGAGCATCAGAACCAATCAAACACTCACACCCAGTCAACAGATCTGGGTTTGATCCATCACCATTCTTTAGCCCACTCTGCCACCCCAGTTCAGACATGGCCATATGCAAATCAGTCTGACCCTGTGCCTCATGGGAACAGTCCAGCCCGAACTGCCAAGCCATGCCTTCCCTGGACCAGAAACAAGCTTCCTAGGACCGGTTTCTGGCATTTCAGCCGTCTTCAGCCAGGCTTGCTTGAATCCAGTGGCAAAGTGAGCAAGGGACTCACGTCTGAGCATACCCTGCCAACTTATGGCGAACAAAGCAGTACAAAAGGGGGTGGTGATGGACGGAGCATCAGAACCAATCAAACACTCACACCCAGTCAACAGATCTGGGTTTGATCCATCACCATTCTTTAGCCCACTCTGCCACCCCAGTTCAGACATGGCCATATGCAAATCAGTCTGACCCTGTGCCTCATGGGAACAGTCCAGCCCGAACTGCCAAGCCATGCCTTCCCTGGACCAGAAACAAGCTTCCTAGGACCGGTTTCTGGCATTTCAGCCGTCTTCAGCCAGGCTTGCTTGAATCCAGTGGCAAAGTGAGCAAGGGACTCACGTCTGAGCATACCCTGCCAACTTATGGCGAACAAAGCAGTACAAAAGGGGGTGGTGATGGACGGAGCATCAGAACCAATCAAACACTCACACCCAGTCAACAGATCTGGGTTTGATCCATCACCATTCTTTAGCCCACTCTGCCACCCCAGTTCAGACATGGCCATATGCAAATCAGTCTGACCCTGTGCCTCATGGGAACAGTCCAGCCCGAACTGCCAAGCCATGCCTTCCCTGGACCAGAAACAAGCTTCCTAGGACCGGTTTCTGGCATTTCAGCCGTCTTCAGCCAGGCTTGCTTGAATCCAGTGGCAAAGTGAGCAAGGGACTCACGTCTGAGCATACCCTGCCAACTTATGGCAAACAAAGCAGTACAAAAGGGGGTGGTGATGGACGGAGCATCAGAACCAATCAAACACTCACACCCAGTCAACAGATCTGGGTTTGATCCATCACCATTCTTTAGCCCACTCTGCCACCCCAGTTCAGACATGGCCATATGCAAATCAGTCTGACCCTGTGCCTCATGGGAACAGTCCAGCCCGAACTGCCAAGCCATGCCTTCCCTGGACCAGAAACAAGCTTCCTAGGACCGGTTTCTGGCATTTCAGCCGTCTTCAGCCAGGCTTGCTTGAATCCAGTGGCAAAGTGAGCAAGGGACTCACGTCTGAGCATACCCTGCCAACTTATGGCGAACAAAGCAGTACAAAAGGGGGTGGTGATGGACGGAGCATCAGAACCAATCAAACACTCACACCCAGTCAACAGATCTGGGTTTGATCCATCACCATTCTTTAGCCCACTCTGCCACCCCAGTTCAGACATGGCCATATGCAAATCAGTCTGACCCTGTGCCTCATGGGAACAGTCCAGCCCGAACTGCCAAGCCATGCCTTCCCTGGACCAGAAACAAGCTTCCTAGGACCGGTTTCTGGCATTTCAGCCGTCTTCAGCCAGGCTTGCTTGAATCCAGTGGCAAAGTGAGCAAGGGACTCACGTCTGAGCATACCCTGCCAACTTATGGCGAACAAAGCAGTACAAAAGGGGGTGGTGATGGACGGAGCATCAGAACCAATCAAACACTCACACCCAGTCAACAGATCTGGGTTTGATCCATCACCATTCTTTAGCCCACTCTGCCACCCCAGTTCAGACATGGCCATATGCAAATCAGTCTGACCCTGTGCCTCATGGGAACAGTCCAGCCCGAACTGCCAAGCCATGCCTTCCCTGGACCAGAAACAAGCTTCCTAGGACCGGTTTCTGGCATTTCAGCCGTCTTCAGCCAGGCTTGCTTGAATCCAGTGGCAAAGTGAGCAAGGGACTCACGTCTGAGCATACCCTGCCAACTTATGGCGAACAAAGCAGTACAAAAGGGGGTGGTGATGGACGGAGCATCAGAACCAATCAAACACTCACACCCAGTCAACAGATCTGGGTTTGATCCATCACCATTCTTTAGCCCACTCTGCCACCCCAGTTCAGACATGGCCATATGCAAATCAGTCTGACCCTGTGCCTCATGGGAACAGTCCAGCCCGAACTGCCAAGCCATGCCTTCCCTGGACCAGAAACAAGCTTCCTAGGACCGGTTTCTGGCATTTCAGCCGTCTTCAGCCAGGCTTGCTTGAATCCAGTGGCAAAGTGAGCAAGGGACTCACGTCTGAGCATACCCTGCCAACTTATGGCGAACAAAGCAGTACAAAAGGGGGTGGTGATGGACGGAGCATCAGAACCAATCAAACACTCACACCCAGTCAACAGATCTGGGTTTGATCCATCACCGGTTTCTGGCATTTCAGCCGTCTTCAGCCAGGCTTGATTGAATCCAGTGGCAAAGTGAGCAAGGGACTCACGTCTGAGCATACCCTGCCAACTTATGGCGAACAAAGCAGTACAAAAGGGGGTGGTGATGGACGGAGCATCAGAACCAATCAAACACTCACACCCAGTCAACAGATCTGGGTTTGATCCATCACCATTCTTTAGCCCACTCTGCCACCCCAGTTCAGACATGGCCATATGCAAATCAGTCTGACCCTGTGCCTCATGGGAACAGTCCAGCCCGAACTGCCAAGCCATGCCTTCCCTGGACCAGAAACAAGCTTCCTAGGACCGGTTTATGGCATTTCAGCCGTCTTCAGCCAGGCTTGCTTGAATCCAGTGGCAAAGTGAGCAAGGGACTCACGTCTGAGCATACCCTGCCAACTTATGGCGAACAAAGCAGTACAAAAGGGGGTGGTGATGGACGGAGCATCAGAACCAATCAAACACTCACACCCAGTCAACAGATCTGGGTTTGATCCATCACCATTCTTTAGCCCACTCTGCCACCCCAGTTCAGACATGGCCATATGCAAATCAGTCTGACCCTGTGCCTCATGGGAACAGTCCAGCCCGAACTGCCAAGCCATGCCTTCCCTGGACCAGAAACAAGCTTCCTAGGACCGGTTTCTGGCATTTCAGCCGTCTTCAGCCAGGCTTGCTTGAATCCAGTGGCAAAGTGAGCAAGGGACTCACGTCTGAGCATACCCTGCCAACTTATGGCGAACAAAGCAGTACAAAAGGGGGTGGTGATGGACGGAGCATCAGAACCAATCAAACACTCACACCCAGTCAACAGATCTGGGTTTGATCCATCACCATTCTTTAGCCCACTCTGCCACCCCAGTTCAGACATGGCCATATGCAAATCAGTCTGACCCTGTGCCTCATGGGAACAGTCCAGCCCGAACTGCCAAGCCATGCCTTCCCTGGACCAGAAACAAGCTTCCTAGGACCGGTTTCTGGCATTTCAGCCGTCTACAGCCAGGCTTGCTTGAATCCAGTGGCAAAGTGAGCAAGGGACTCACGTCTGAGCATACCCTGCCAACTTATGGCGAACAAAGCAGTACAAAAGGGGGTGGTGATGGACGGAGCATCAGAACCAATCAAACACTCACACCCAGTCAACAGATCTGGGTTTGATCCATCACCATTCTTTAGCCCACTCTGCCACCCCAGTTCAGACATGGCCATATGCAAATCAGTCTGACCCTGTGCCTCATGGGAACAGTCCAGCCCGAACTGCCAAGCCAGGCCTTCCCTGGACCAGAAACAAGCTTCCTAGGACCGGTTTCTGGCATTTCAGCCGTCTTCAGCCAGGCTTGCTTGAATCAAGTGGCAAAGTGAGCAAGGGACTCACGTCTGAGCATACCCTGCCAACTTATGGCGAACAAAGCAGTACAAAAGGGGGTGGTGATGGACGGAGCATCAGAACCAATCAAACACTCACACCCAGTCAACAGATCTGGGTTTGATCCATCACCATTCTTTAGCCCACTCTGCCACCCCAGTTCAGACATGGCCATATGCAAATCAGTCTGACCCTGTGCCTCATGGGAACAGTCCAGCCCGAACTGCCAAGCCATGCCTTCCCTGGACCAGAAACAAGCTTCCTAGGACCGGTTTCTGGCATTTCAGCCGTCTTCAGCCAGGCTTGCTTGAATCCAGTGGCAAAGTGAGCAAGGGACTCACGTCTGAGCATACCCTGCCAACTTATGGCGAACAAAGCAGTACAAAAGGGGGTGGTGATGGACGGAGCATCAGAACCAATCAAACACTCACACCCAGTCAACAGATCTGGGTTTGATCCATCACCATTCTTTAGCCCACTCTGCCACCCCAGTTCAGACATGGCCATATGCAAATCAGTCTGACCCTGTGCCTCATGGGAACAGTCCAGCCCGATGGCTGATGACGGCTGATAGCCAGAAACCGGTCCTAGGATGCTTGATTCCGGTCCAGGGAAGACATGGCTTGGCAGTTCGGGCTGGACTGTTCCCATGAGGCACAGGGTCAAGACTGATTTGCATATGGCCATGTCTAAACTGGGGTGGTGTAGTGGGCAAAAGAACGATGGATTTAACCCAGATCTCTTGACTGGGGGAGAATGTCTGCATTGTCAGCATTCCGTCCATCATTTGTTTGTTGTAACGCTTTTCGCCCTAAGTGGGATGGGTATTCCCAGACGTGGGACCCGTGCTCACTACGCCACTGGAGTCAAGCTATCCTGGCTGATGACGGCTGATAGCCAGAAACCGGTCCTAGGATGCTTGATTCCGGTCCAGGGAAGACATGGCTTGGCAGTTCGGGCTGGACTGTTCCCATGAGGCACAGGGTCAAGACTGATTTGCATATGGCCATGTCTAAACTGGGGTGGTGTAGTGGGCAAAAGAACGATGGATTTAACCCAGATCTCTTGACTGGGGGAGAATGTCTGCATTGTCAGCATTCCGTCCATCATTTGTTTGTTGTAACGCTTTTCGCCCTAAGTGGGATGGGTATTCCCAGACGTGGGACCCGTGCTCACTACGCCACTGGAGTCAAGCTATCCTGGCTGATGACGGCTGATAGCCAGAAACCGGTCCTAGGATGCTTGATTCCGTTCCAGGGAAGACATGGCTTGGCAGTTCGGGCTGGACTGTTCCCATGAGGCACAGGGTCAAGACTGATTTGCATATGGCCATGTCTAAACTGGGGTGGTGTAGTGGGCAAAAGAACGATGGATTTAACCCAGATCTCTTGACTGGGGGAGAATGTCTGCATTGTCAGCATTCCGTCCATCATTTGTTTGTTGTAACGCTTTTCGCCCTAAGTGGGATGGGTATTCCCAGACGTGGGACCCGTGCTCACTACGCCACTGGAGTCAAGCTATCCTGGCTGATGACGGCTGATAGCCAGAAACCGGTCCTAGGATGCTTGATTCCGGTCCAGGGAAGACATGGCTTGGCAGTTCGGGCTGGACTGTTCCCATGAGGCACAGGGTCAAGACTGATTTGCATATGGCCATGTCTAAACTGGGGTGGTGTAGTGGGCAAAAGAACGATGGATTTAACCCAGATCTCTTGACTGGGGGAGAATGTCTGCATTGTCAGCATTCCGTCCATCATTTGTTTGTTGTAACGCTTTTCGCCCTAAGTGGGATGGGTATTCCCAGACGTGGGACCCGTGCTCACTACGCCACTGGAGTCAAGCTATCCTGGCTGATGACGGCTGATAGCCAGAAACCGGTCCTAGGATGCTTGATTCCGGTCCAGGGAAGACATGGCTTGGCAGTTCGGGCTGGACTGTTCCCATGAGGCACAGGGTCAAGACTGATTTGCATATGGCCATGTCTAAACTGGGGTGGTGTAGTGGGCAAAAGAACGATGGATTTAACCCAGATCTCTTGACTGGGGGAGAATGTCTGCATTGTCAGCATTCCGTCCATCATTTGTTTGTTGTAACGCTTTTCGCCCTAAGTGGGATGGGTATTCCCAGACGTGGGACCCGTGCTCACTACACCACTGGAGTCAAGCTATCCTGGCTGATGACGGCTGATAGCCAGAAACCGGTCCTAGGATGCTTGATTCCGGTCCAGGGAAGACATGGCTTGGCAGTTCGGGCTGGACTGTTCCCATGAGGCACAGGGTCAAGACTGATTTGCATATGGCCATGTCTAAACTGGGGTGGTGTAGTGGGCAAAAGAACGATGGATTTAACCCAGATCTCTTGACTGGGGGAGAATGTCTGCATTGTCAGCATTCCGTCCATCATTTGTTTGTTGTAACGCTTTTCGCCCTAAGTGGGATGGGTATTCCCAGACGTGGGACCCGTGCTCACTACGCCACTGGAGTCAAGCTATCCTGGCTGATGACGGCTGATAGCCAGAAACCGGTCCTAGGATGCTTGATTCCGGTCCAGGGAAGACATGGCTTGGCAGTTCGGGCTGGACTGTTCCCATGAGGCACAGGGTCAAGACTGATTTGCATATGGCCATGTCTAAACTGGGGTGGTGTAGTGGGCAAAAGAACGATGGATTTAACCCAGATCTCTTGACTGGGGGAGAATGTCTGCATTGTCAGCATTCCGTCCATCATTTGTTTGTTGTAACGCTTTTCACCCTAAGTGGGATGGGTATTCCCAGACGTGGGATCCGTGCTCACTACGCCACTGGAGTCAAGCTATCCTGGCTGATGACGGCTGATAGCCAGAAACCGGTCCTAGGATGCTTGATTCCGGTCCAGGGAAGACATGGCTTGGCAGTTCGGGCTGGACTGTTCCCATGAGGCACAGGGTCAAGACTGATTTGCATATGGCCATGTCTAAACTGGGGTGGTGTAGTGGGCAAAAGAACGATGGATTTAACCCAGATCTCTTGACTGGGGGAGAATGTCTGCATTGTCAGCATTCCGTCCATCATTTGTTTGTTGTAACGCTTTTCGCCCTAAGTGGGATGGGTATTCCCAGACGTGGGACCCGTGCTCACTACGCCACTGGAGTCAAGCTATCCTGGCTGATGACGGCTGATAGCCAGAAACCGGTCCTAGGATGCTTGATTCCGGTCCAGGGAAGACATGGCTTGGCAGTTCGGGCTGGACTGTTCCCATGAGGCACAGGGTCAAGACTGATTTGCATATGGCCATGTCTAAACTGGGGTGGTGTAGTGGGCAAAAGAACGATGGATTTAACCCAGATCTCTTGACTGGGGGAGAATGTCTGCATTGTCAGCATTCCGTCCATCATTTGTTTGTTGTAACGCTTTTCACCCTAAGTGGGATGGGTATTCCCAGACGTGGGATCCGTGCTCACTACGCCACTGGAGTCAAGCTATCCTGGCTGATGACGGCTGATAGCCAGAAACCGGTCCTAGGATGCTTGATTCCGGTCCAGGGAAGACATGGCTTGGCAGTTCGGGCTGGACTGTTCCCATGAGGCACAGGGTCAAGACTGATTTGCATATGGCCATGTCTAAACTGGGGTGGTGTAGTGGGCAAAAGAACGATGGATTTAACCCAGATCTCTTGACTGGGGGAGAATGTCTGCATTGTCAGCATTCCGTCCATCATTTGTTTGTTGTAACGCTTTTCGCCCTAAGTGGGATGGGTATTCCCAGACGTGGAACCCGTGCTCACTACGCCAGTGGAGTCAAGCTATCCTGGCTGATGACGGCTGATAGCCAGAAACCGGTCCTAGGATGCTTGATTCCGGTCCAGGGAAGACATGGCTTGGCAGTTCGGGCTGGACTGTTCCCATGAGGCACAGGGTCAAGACTGATTTGCATATGGCCATGTCTAAACTGGGGTGGTGTAGTGGGCAAAAGAACGATGGATTTAACCCAGATCTCTTGACTGGGGGAGAATGTCTGCATTGTCAGCATTCCGTCCATCATTTGTTTGTTGTAACGCTTTTCGCCCTAAGTGGGATGGGTATTCCCAGACGTGGGACCCGTGCTCACTACACCACTGGAGTCAAGCTATCCTGGCTGATGACGGCTGATAGCCAGAAACCGGTCCTAGGATGCTTGATTCCGGTCCAGGGAAGACATGGCTTGGCAGTTCGGGCTGGACTGTTCCCATGAGGCACAGGGTCAAGACTGATTTGCATATGGCCATGTCTAAACTGGGGTGGTGTAGTGGGCAAAAGAACGATGGATTTAACCCAGATCTCTTGACTTGGGGAGAATGTCTGCATTGTCAGCATTCCGTCCATCATTTGTTTGTTGTAACGCTTTTCGCCCTAAGTGGGATGGGTATTCCCAGACGTGGGACCCGTGCTCACTACGCCACTGGAGTCAAGCTATCCTGGCTGATGACGGCTGATAGCCAGAAACCGGTCCTAGGATGCTTGATTCCGGTCCAGGGAAGACATGGCTTGGCAGTTCGGGCTGGACTGTTCCCATGAGGCACAGGGTCAAGACTGATTTGCATATGGCCATGTCTAAACTGGGGTGGTGTAGTGGGCAAAAGAACGATGGATTTAACCCAGATCTCTTGACTGGGGGAGAATGTCTGCATTGTCAGCATTCCGTCCATCATATGTTTGTTGTAACGCTTTTCACCCTAAGTGGGATGGGTATTCCCAGACGTGGGATCCGTGCTCACTACGCCACTGGAGTCAAGCTATCCTGGCTGATGACGGCTGATAGCCAGAAACCGGTCCTAGGATGCTTGATTCCGGTCCAGGGAAGACATGGCTTGGCAGTTCGGGCTGGACTGTTCCCATGAGGCACAGGGTCAAGACTGATTTGCATATGGCCATGTCTAAACTGGGGTGGTGTAGTGGGCAAAAGAACGATGGATTTAACCCAGATCTCTTGACTGGGGGAGAATGTCTGCATTGTCAGCATTCCGTCCATCATTTGTTTGTTGTAACGCTTTTCGCCCTAAGTGGGATGGGTATTCCCAGACGTGGAACCCGTGCTCACTACGCCACTGGAGTCAAGCTATCCTGGCTGATGACGGCTGATAGCCAGAAACCGGTCCTAGGATGCTTGATTCCGGTCCAGGGAAGACATGGCTTGGCAGTTCGGGCTGGACTGTTCCCATGAGGCACAGGGTCAAGACTGATTTGCATATGGCCATGTCTAAACTGGGGTGGTGTAGTGGGCAAAAGAACGATGGATTTAACCCAGATCTCTTGACTGGGGGAGAATGTCTGCATTGTCAGCATTCCGTCCATCATTTGTTTGTTGTAACGCATCTTTTAGACCAGCACTGACCCTAAAAAGTAATTCTAAGCGTACTTACCAGTAACTTGTATTTCCTTTCATAGGAATCCATTGTGTGGTTTTCACCAGAAAAGTTTCTAAGTGTCCATTTTTGAAACGTACAAATATTCCTCTAAAATCAGCCGAACTACGCATTCTGAATTACTCACCTTTTATCAAGAGAGAATTCAGTGCTGCATCTTTTAGACCATCACTGAGTCTGAAATGTAATTCGAAGCGTACTTAACAGTAACTTGTATTACCTTCCATAGGAATCCATTGTGTGGTTTTCACCAGAAAAGCTTCCAAGTGTCCAATTTTGAAACGTACAAATATTCCTCTAAAATCAGTTGAACTACGAATTCCGATTTACTCACCTGTTATCAGGAGAGAACCCAGGGCTGCATCTTTTAGCCCAGCACTGACCCTGAAAAGTAATTATAAGCGTACTTACCAGTAACTTGTATTTCCTTCCATAGGAATCCATTGCGTGGTTTTCACTAGAAAAGTTTTTAAGTGTCCAATTTTGAAACGTACAAATATTCCTCTAAAATCAGCGGAACTACGAATTCTGATTTACTCACCTGTTATCAGGAGAGAACCCAGGGCTGCATCTTTTAGCCCAGCACTGACCCTGAAAAGTAATTCTTAGCGTATTTACCAGTAACTTGTATTTCCTTCCATAGGCATCCATTGTGTGGTTTTCAACAGAAAAGTTTCTAAGTGTCCAATTTTGAAACGTTCAAATGTTCCTCTAAAATCAGCCAAACTACGAATTCCGATTGACTCATCTGTTATCAACAGAGAACCCAGTGCTGCATCTTTTAGACCAGCACTGACATTCAAATGTAATTCTAAGCGTACTTACCAGTAACTTGTTTTTCCTTCCATAGGAATCATTGTGTGGTTTTCAGCAGAAAAGTTTTTAAGTGTCCAATTTTGAAACGTACAAATATTCCTCTAAAATCAGCGGAACTACGAATTCTGATTTACTCACCTGTTATCAGGAGAGAACCCAGGGCTGCATCTTTCAGCCCAGCACTGACCCTGAAAAGTAATTCTAAGCGTACTTACCAGTAACATGTATTTCCTTCCATAGGAATCCATTGTGTGGTTTTCACTAGAAAAGTTTCTAAGTGTCCAATTTTGAAACGTTCAAATATTCCTCTAAAATCAGCGGAACTACGAATTTCGATTTACTCACCTGTTATCAGGAGAGAAACCAGGGTTGCATCTTTTAGCCCAGCACTGACCCTGAAAAGTAATTCTAAGCGTACTTACCAGTAACTTGTATTTCCTTCCATAGGAATCCATTGTGTGGTTTTCACTAGAAAAGTTTCTAAGTGTCCATTTTTGAAACGTACAAATATTCATCTACAATCAGCTGAACTACGAATTCCGATTTACTCACCTGTTATCAAGAGAGAACCCAGTGCTGCATCTTTTAGACCAGCACTGACCCTGAAAAGTAATTCTAAGCGTACTTACCAGTAACTTGTATTTCTTTCCATCGGAATCATTGTGTGGTTTTCACCAGAAAAGTTTCTACGTGTCCTATTTTGAAACGTACAAATATTCCTCTAAAATCAGCCAAACTACGAATTCCGATTGACTCACCTGTTATCTAGAGAGAACCCAGTGCTGCATCTTTTAGACCAGCATTGACATTGAAAAGTAATTCTAAGCGTACTTACCAGTAACTTGTATTTCTTTCCATCGGAATCATTGTGTGGTTTTCAGCAGAAAAGTTTCTAAGTGTCCAATTTTGAAACGTTCAAATATTCCTCTAAAATCAGCCGAACTACAAATTCCAATTTACTCACCTGTTATCAGGAGAGAACCCAGGGCTGCATCTTTTAGCACAGCACTGACCCTGAAAAGTAATTCTTAGCGTATTTACCAGTAACTTGTATTTCCTTCCATAGGAATCCATTGTTTGGTTTTCAACAGAAATGTTTCTAAGTGTCCAATTTTGAAACGTACAAATATTCCTCTAAAATCAGCAAAACTATGAATTCCGATTGACTCACCTGTTATCAACAGAGAACCCAGTGCTGCATCTTTTAGACCAGCACTGACATTGAAAAGTAATTCTAAGCGTACTTACCAGTAACTTGTTTTTCCTTCCATAGGAATCATTGTGTGGTTTTCAGCAGAAAAGTTTCTAAGTGTCCAATTTTGAAATGTACAAATATTCCTCTAAAATCAGTTGAACTACGAATTCCGATTTACTCACCTGTTATCAGGAGAGAACCCAGGGCTGCATCTTTTAGCCGAGCACTGACCCTGAAAAGTAATTCTTAGCGTATTTACCAGTAACTTGTATTTCCTTCCATAGGAATCCATTGTGTGGTTTTCAACAGAAATGTTTCTAAGTGTCCAATTTTGAAACGTACAAATATTCCTCTAAAATCAGCAAAACTATGAATTCCAATTGACTCACCTGTTATCAACAGAGAACCCAGTGCTGCATCTTTTAGACCAGCACTGACATTGAAATGTAATTCTAAGCGTACTTACCAGTAACTTGTTTTTCCTTCCATAGGAATCATTGTGTGGTTTTCAGTAGAAAAGTTTCTAAGTGTCCAATTTTGAAATGTAGAAATATTCCTCTAAAATCAGTTGAACTACGAATTCCGATTTACTCACCTGTTATCAGGAGAGAACCCAGGGCTGCATCTTTCAGCCCAGCACTGACCCTGAAAAGTAATTCTATGCGTACTTACCAGTAACTTGTATTTCCTTCCATAGGAATCCATTGTGTGGTTTTCACTAGAAAAGTTTCTAAGTGTCCAATTTTGAAACGTTCAAATATTCCTCTAAAATCAGCGGAACTACGAATTCCGATTTACTCACCTGTTATCAGGAGAGAAACCAGAATTGCATCGTTTAGCCCAGCACTGACCCTGAAAAGTAATTCTAAGCGTACTTACCAGTAACTTGTATTTCCTTCCATAGGAATCCATTGTGTGGTTTTCACTAGAAAAGTTTCTAAGTGTCCATTTTTGAAACGTACAAATATTCATCTACAATCAGCTGAACTACGAATTCCGATTTACTCACCTGTTATCAAGAGAGAACCCAGTGCTGCATCTTTTAGACCAGCACTGACCCTGAAAAGTAATTCTAAGCGTACTTACCAGTAACTTGTATTTCTTTCCATCGGAATCATTGTGTGGTTTTCAGCAGAAAAGTTTCTAAATGTCCAATTTTGAAACGTACAAATATTCCTCTAAAATCAGCCGAACTACAAATTCCAATTTACTCACCTGTTATCAGGAGAGAACCTAGGGCTGCATCTTTTAGCCCAGCACTGACCCTGAAAAGTAATTCTAAGCATACTTAACAGTAACTTGTATTTCCTTCCATAGGAATCATTGTGTGGTTTTCACCAGAAAAGTTTCTATGTGTCCTATTTTGAAAGGTACAAATATTCCTCTAAAATCAGCCAAACTACGAATTCCGATTGACTCACCTGTTATCTAGAGAGAACCCAGTGCTGTATCTTTTAGACCAGCATTGACATTGAAAAGTAATTCTAAGCGTACTTACCAGTAACTTGTTTTTCCTTCCATAGGAATCATTGTGTGGTTTTCAGCAGAAATGTTTCTAAGTGTCCAAATTTGAAATGTACAAATATTCCTCTAAAATCAGCCGAACTATGAATTCCGATTTACTCACCTGTTAGGAGAGAACCCAGGGCTGCATCTTTTAGCACAGCACTGACCCTGAAAAGTAATTCTAAGAGTACTTACCAGTAACTTGTATTTCCTTCCATAGGAATCCATTGTGTGTTTTTCACCAGAAAAGTTTCTAAGTGTCCAATTTTGAAACGTACAAATATTCCTCTAAAATCAGCCGAACTACAAATTCCAATTTACTCACCAGTTATCAGGAGAGAACCTGGGGCTGAATCTTTTAGCCCAGCACTGACCCTGAAAAGTAATTCTAAGAGTACTTACCAGTAACTTGTATTTCCTTCCACAGGAATCATTGTGTGGTTTTCACCAGAAAAGTTTCTAAGTGTCCATTTTTGAAACGTACAAATATTCATCTACAATCAGCTGAACTACGCATTACGAATTACTCAACTGTTATCAAGAGAGATTCCAGTGCTGCATCTTTTAGACCATCACTGACTCTGAAATGTAAGTTTCTAAGTGTCCATTTTTGAAACGTACAAATATTCATCTACAATCAGCTGAACTACGCATTACGAATTACTCAACTGTTATCAAGAGAGATTCCAGTGCTGCATCTTTTAGACCATCACTGACTCTGAAATGTAATTCTAAGTGTACTTAACAGTAACTTGTATTTCCTTCCATAGGAATCCATTGTGTGGTTTTCACCAGAAAAGTTTCTAAGTGTCCATTTTTGAAACGTACAAATATTCCTCTAAAATCAGCCGAACTACGAACTCCGAAATACTCAACTGTTATCAAGAGAGAACCCAGTGCTGCATCTTTTAGACCAGCACTGACGCTGAAATGTAATTCTAAGCATACTTCAGAGTAACTTGTATTTCCTTCCATAGGAATCCATTGTGTGGTTTTCACCAGAAAAGTTTCTAAGTGTCCAATTTTGAAATGTACAAATATTCCTCTAAAATAAGTTGAACTACGAATTCCGATTTACTCACCTGTTATCAGGTGAGAACCCCGGCTGCATCTTTTAGCCCAGCACTGACCCTGAAAAGTAATTCTAAGAGTACTTACCAGTAACTTGTATTTCCTTCCGTAGGAATCCATTGTGTGGTTTTCACCAGAAAAGCTTCTAAGTGTCCAATTTTGAAACGTACAAATATTCCTCTAAAATCAGTTGAACTATGAATTCCGATTTACTCACCTGTTTTCAGGAGAGAACCCCCGGGCTGCATCTTTTAGCCCAGCACTGACTCTGAAATGTAATTCTAAGTGTACTTAACAGTAACTTGTATTTCCTTCCATAGGAATCCATTGTGTGGTTTTCACCAGAAAAGTTTCTAAGTGTCCATTTTTGAAACGTACAAATATTCCTCTAAAATCAGCCGAACTACGAACTCCGAAATACTCAACTGTTATCAAGAGAGAACCCAGTGCTGCATCTTTTAGACCAGCACTGACGCTGAAATGTAATTCTAAGCATACTTCAGAGTAACTTGTATTTCCTTCCATAGCAATTCATTGTGTGGTTTTCACCAGAAAAGTTTCTAAGTTTCCAATTTTGAAATGTACAAATATTCCTCTAAAATAAGTTGAACTACGAATTCCGATTGACTCACCTGTTATCAACAGAGAACCCAGTGCTGCATCTTTTAGACCAGCACTGACATTGAAAAGTAATTCTAAGCGTACTTACCAGTAACTTGTTTTTCCTTCCATAGGAATCATTGTGTGGTTTTCAGCAGAAAAGTTTCTAAGTGTCCAATTTCGAAACGTACAAATATTCCTCTAAAATCAGTTGAACTACGAATTCTGATTTACTCACCTGTTATCAGGAGAGAACCCAGGGCTGCATCTTTTAGCCCAGCACTGACATTGAAAAGTAACTCTAAGCGTACTTACCAGTAACTTGTTTTTCCTTCAATAGGAATCATTGTGTGGTTTTCAGCAGAAAAGTTTCTAAGTGTCCAATTTTGAAATGTACAAATATTCCTCTAAAATCAATTGAACTACGAATTCCGATTTACTCACCTGTTATCAGGAGAGAACCCAGGGCTGTATCTTTTAGCCCAGCACTGACCCTGAAAAGTAATTCTAAGCGTACTTACCAGTAACTTGTATTTCCTTCCATAGGAATCATTGTGTGGTTTTCAGCAGAAAAGTTTCTAAGTTTCCAATTTTGAAACGTACAAATATTCCTCTAAAATCATCCGAATTACAAATTCCGATGTACTCACCTGTTATCAGGAGAGAACCTAGGGCTGCATCTTTTAGCCCAGAACTGACCCTGAAAAGTAATTCAAAGCGTACTTACCAGTAACTTGTATTTCCTTCCTTAGGAATCCATTGTGTGGTTTTCACCAGAAAAGTTTCTAAGTGTCCATTTTTGAAACGTACAAATATTCCTCTAAAATCAGCCGAACTACGAATTTCGAAATACTTACCTGTTATCAAGAGAGAACCCAGTGCTGCATCTTTTAGACCAGCACGGACATTGAAAAGTAACTCTAAGCGTACTTACCAGTAACTTGTTTTTCCTTCAATAGGAATCATTGTGTGGTTTTCAGCAGAAAAGTTTCTAAGTGTCCAATTTTGAAATGTACAAATATTCCTCTAAAATCAATTGAACTACGAATTCCGATTTACTCACCTGTTATCAGGAGAGAACCCAGGGCTGTATCTTTTAGCCCAGCACTGACCCTGAAAAGTAATTCTTAGCGTATTTACCAGTAACTTGTATTTCCATCCATAGGAATTCATTGTGTGGTTTTCAACAGAAATGTTTCTAAGTGTCCAATTTTGAAACGTACAAATATTCCTCTAAAATCAGCAAAACTATGAATTCCAATCGACTCACCTGTTATCAACAGAGAACCCAGTGCTGCATCTTTTAGACCAGCACTGACATTGAAATGTAATTCTAAGCGTACTTACCAGTAACTTGTTTTTCCTTCCATAGGAATCATTGTGTGGTTTTCAGTAGAAAAGTTTCTAAGTGTCCAATTTTGAAATGTAGAAATATTCCTCTAAAATCAGTTGAACTACGAATTCCGATTTACTCACCTGTTATCAGGAGAGAACCCAGGGCTGCAGCTTTCAGCCCAGCACTGACCCTGAAAAGTAATTCTAAGCGTACTTACCAGTAACTTGTATTTCCTTCCATAGGAATCCATTGTGTGGTTTTCACTAGAAAAGTTTCTAAGTGTCCAATTTTGAAACGTTCAAATATTCCTCTAAAATCAGTAGAACTACGAATTCCGATTTACTCACCTGTTATCAGGAGAGAAACCAGAATTGCATCGTTTAGCCCAGCACTGACCCTGAAAAGT
The DNA here is from genome assembly GCF_964204655.1 of Triturus cristatus. Classification (NCBI taxonomy): domain Eukaryota; kingdom Metazoa; phylum Chordata; class Amphibia; order Caudata; family Salamandridae; genus Triturus; species Triturus cristatus. The sequence continues at coordinate 1,659,343 of NW_028187292.1, forward strand.
AATTCTAAGCGTACTTACCAGTAATTTGTATTTCCTTCCATAGGAATCCATTGTGTGGTTTTCACTAGAAAAGTTTCTAAGTGTCCATTTTTGAAACATACAAATATTCATCTACAATCAGCTGAACTACGAATTCCGATTTACTCACCTGTTATCAAGAGAGAACCCAGTGCTGCATCTTTTAGACCAGCACTGACCCTGAAAAGTAATTCTAAGCGTACTTACCAGTAACTTGTATTTCTTTCCATTGGAATCATTGTGTGGTTTTCAGCAGAAAAGTTTCTAAGTGTCCAATTTTGAAATGTACAAATATTCCTCTAAAATCAGCCGAACTACAAATTCCAATTTACTCACGTGTTATCAGGAGAGAACCTAGGGCTGCATCTTTTAGCCCAGCACTGACCCTGAAAAGTAATTCTAAGCATACTTAACAGTAACTTGTATTTCCTTCCATAGGAATCATTGTGTGGTTTTCACCAGAAAAGTTTCTTCGTGTCCTATTTTGAAACGTACAAATATTCCTCTAAAATCAGCCAAACTACGAATTCCGATTGACTCACCTGTTATCTAGAGAGAACCCAGTGCTGTATCTTTTAGACCAGCATTGACATTAAAAAGTAATTCTAAGCGTACTTACCAGTAACTTGTTTTTCCTTCCATAGGAATCATTGTGTGGTTTTCAGCAGAAATGTTTCTAAGTGTCCAAATTTGAAATGTACAAATATTCCTCTAAAATCAGCCGAACTATGAATTCCGATTTACTCACCTGTTAGGAGAGAACCCAGGGCTGCATCTTTTAGCACAGCACTGACCCTGAAAAGTAATTCTAAGAATACTTACCAGTAACTTGTATTTCCTTCCATAGGAATCCATTGTGTGGTTTTCACCAGCAAAGTTTCTAAGTGTCCAATTTTGAAACGGACAAATATTCCTCTAAAATCAGCCGAACTACAAATTCCAATTTACTCACCAGTTATCAGGAGAGAACCTGGGGCTGAATCTTTTAGCCCAGCACTGACCCTGAAAAGTAATTCTAAGAGTACTTACCAGTAACTTGTATTTCCTTCCACAGGAATCATTGTGTGGTTTTCACCAGAAAAGTTTCTAAGTGTCCATTTTTGAAACGTACAAATATTCATCTACAATCAGCTGAACTATGCATTACGAATTACTCAACTGTTATCAAGAGAGATTCCAGTGCTGCATCTTTTAGACCATCACTGACTCTGAAATGTAATTCTAAGTGTACTTAACAGTAACTTGTATTTCCTTCCATAGGAATCCATTGTGTGGTTTTCACCAGAAAAGTTTCTAAGTGTCCAATTTTGAAATGTACAAATATTCCTCTAAAATAAGTTGAACTATGAATTCCGATTTACTCACCTGTTATCAAGTGAGAACCCCGGGCTGCATCTTTTAGCCCAGCACTGACCCTGAAAAGTAATTCTAAGAGTACTTACCAGTAACTTGTATTTCCTTCCGTAGGAATCCATTGTGTGGTTTTCACCAGAAAAGCTTCTAAGTGTCCAATTTTGAAACGTACAAATATTCCTCTAAAATCAGTTGATCTATGAATTCTGATTTACTCACCTGTTTTCAGGAGAGAACCCCGGCCTGCATCTTTTAGCCCAGCACTGACCCTGAAAAGTAATTCTGAGCGTACTTACCAGTAACTTGTATTTCCTTCCATAGGAATCCATTGTGTGGTTTTCACCAGAAAAGTTTCTAAGTGTCCATTTTTGAAACGTACAAATATTCCTCTAAAATCAGCTGAACTACGGACTCCGAAATACTCAACTATTATCAAGAGAGAACCCAGTGCTGCATCTTTTAGACCAGCACTGACGCTGAAATGTAATTCTAAGCATACTTCAGAGTAACTTGTATTTCCTTCCATAGCAATCCATTGTGTGGTTTTCACCAGAAAAGTTTCTAAGTGTCCAATTTTGAAATGTACAAATATTCCTCTAAAATAAGTTGAACTACGAATTCCGATTTACTCACCTGTTATCAGGAGAGAACCCAGGGCTGCATCTTTTAGCCCAGCACTGACCCTGAAAAGTAATTCTTAGCGTCTTTACCAGTAACTTGTATTTCCTTCCATAGGAATCCATTGTGTGGTTTTCACCAGAAAAGTTTCTAAGTGTCCATTTTTGAAACGTACAAATATTCCTCTAAAATCAGCTGAACTACGGACTCCGAAATACTCAACTATTATCAAGAGAGAACCCAGTGCTGCATCTTTTAGACCAGCACTGACGCTGAAATGTAATTCTAAGCATACTTCAGAGTAACTTGTATTTCCTTCCATAGCAATCCATTGTGTGGTTTTCACCAGAAAAGTTTCTAAGTGTCCATTTTTGAAACGTACAAATATTCATCTACAATCAGCTGAACTACGAATTCCGATTTACTCACCTGTTATCAAGAGAGAACCCAGTGCTGCATATTTTAGACCAGCACTGACCCTGAAAAGTAATTCTAAGCGTACTTACCAGTAACTTGTATTTCCTTCCATAGGAATCATTGTGTGGTTTTCAGCAGAAAAGTTTCTAAGTGTCCAATTTTGAAACGTACAAATATTCCTCTAAAATCATCCGAACTGCAAATTCCGATTTACTCACCTGTTATCAGGAGAGAACCTAGGGCTGCATCTTTTAGCCCAGAACTGACCCTGAAAAGTAATTCAAAGCGTACTTACCAGTAACTTGTATTTCCTTCCATAGGAATCCATTGTGTGGTTTTCACCAGAAAAGTTTCTAAGTGTCCATTTTTGAAACATACAAATATTCCTCTAATATCAGCCGAACTACGAATTGCGAAATACTCACCTGTTATCAAGAGAGAACCCAGTGCTGCATCTTTTAGACCAGCACTGACCCTAAAAAGTAATTCTAAACGTACTTACCAGTAACTTGTATTTCCTTTCATAGGAATCCATTGTGTGGTTTTCACCAGAAAAGTTTCTAAGTGTCCATTTTTGAAACGTACAAATATTCCTCTAAAATCAGCCGAACTACGAACTCCGAAATACTCAACTGTTATCAAGAGAGAACCAAGTGCTGCATCTTTTAGACCAGCACTGACGCTGAAATGTAATTCTAAGCATACTTCAGAGTAACTTGTATTTCCTTCCATAGGAATCCATTGTGTGGTTTTCACCAGAAAAATTTCTAAGTGTCCAATTTTGAAATGTACAAATATTCCTCTAAAATAAGTTGAACTACGAATTCCGATTTACTCACCTGTTATCAGGTGAGAACCCCGGGCTGCATCTTTTAGCCCAGCACTGACCCTGAAAAGTAATTCTAAGAGTACTTACCAGTAACTTGTATTTCCTTCCGTAGGAATCCATTGTGTGGTTTTCACCAGAAAAGCTTCTAAGTGTCCATTTTTGAAACGTACAAATATTCCTCTAAAATCAGTTGAACTATGAATTCCGATTTACTCACCTGTTATCAGGAGAGAACCAAGGGCTGCATCTTTTAGCCCAGAACTGACCCTGAAAAGTAATTCAAAGCGTACTTACCAGTAACTTGTATTTCCTTCCATAGGAATCCATTGTGTGGTTTTCACCAGGAAAGTTTCTAAGTGTCCATTTTTGAAACGTACAAATATTCCTCTAAAATCAGCCGAACTACGAATTCCAAAATACTCACCTGTTATCAAGAGAGAAACCAGTGCTGCATCTTTTAGACCAGCACTGACACTGAAATGTATTTCTAAGCATACTTAAGAGTAACTTGTATTTCCTTCCATAGGAATCCATTGTGTGGTTTTCACCAGAAAAGTTTCTAAGTGTCCAATTTTGAAACGTACAAATATTCCTCTAAAATCAGTTGAACTACGAATTCCGATTTACTCACCTGTTATCAGGAGAGAACCCAGGGCTGCATCTTTTAGCCCAGCACTGACCCTGAAAAGTAATTCTAAGCGTACTTACCAGTAACTTGTATTTCCTTTCATAGGAATCCATTGTGTGGTTTTCACCAGAAAAGTTTCTAAGTGTCCATTTTTGAAACATACAAATATTCCTCTAAAATCAGCCGAACTACGCATTCCGAATTACTCACCTGTTATCAAGAGAGAATTCAGTGCTGCATCTGTTAGACAATCACTGAGTCTGAAATGTAATTCTAAGCATACTTAACAGTAACTTGTATTTCCTTCCATAGGAATCCATTGTGTGGTTTTCACTAGAAAAGTTTTTAAGTGTCCAATTTTGAAACGTACAAATATTCCTCTAAAATCAGCGGAACTACGCATTCTGATTTACTCACCTGTTATCAGGAGAGAACCCAGGGCTGCATCTTTTAGCCCAGCACTGACCCTGAAAAGTAATTCTAAGCGTACTTACGGTTAACTTGTATTTCCTTTCATAGGAATCCATTGTGTGGTTTTCACCAGAAAAGTTTCTAAGTGTCCATTTTTGAAACATGCAAATATCCCTCTAAAATCAGCCGAACTACGCATTCCGAATTACTCACCTGTTATCAAGAGAGAATTCAGTGCTGCATCTTTTAGCCCAGCACTGACCCTGAAAAGTAATTCTAAGCGTACTTACCAGTAACTTGTATTTCCTTTCATAGGAATCCATTGTGTGGTTTTCACCAGAAAAGTTTCTAAGTGTCCATTTTTGAAACGTACAAATATTCATCTACAATCAGCTGAACTACGAATTCCGATTTACTCACCTGTTATCAAGAGAGAACCCAGTGCTGCATCTTTTAGACCAGCACTGACCCTGAAAAGTAATTCTAAGCGTACTTACCAGTAACTTGTATTTCCTTCCATAGGAATCATTGTGTGGTTTTCAGCAGAAAAGTTTCTAAGTGTCCAATTTTGAAACGTACAAATATTCCTCTAAAATCATCCGAACTGCAAATTCCGATTTACTCACCTGTTATCAGGAGAGAACCTAGGGCTGCATCTTTTAGCCCAGAACTGACCCTGAAAAGTAATTCAAAGCGTACTTACCAGTAACTTGTATTTCCTTCCATAGGAATCCATTGTGTGGTTTTCACCAGAAAAGTTTCTAAGTGTCCATTTTTGAAACATACAAATATTCCTCTAATATCAGCCGAACTACGAATTGCGAAATACTCACCTGTTATCAAGAGAGAACCCAGTGCTGCATCTTTTAGACCAGCACTGACCCTAAAAAGTAATTCTAAGCGTACTTACCAGTAACTTGTATTTCCTTTCATAGGAATCCATTGTGTGGTTTTCACCAGAAAAGTTTCTAAGTGTCCATTTTTGAAACGTACAAACATTCCTCTAAAATAAGCCGAACTACGAACTCCGAAATACTCAACTGTTATCAAGAGAGAACCAAGTGCTGCATCTTTTAGACCAGCACTGACGCTGAAATGTAATTCTAAGCATACTTCAGAGTAACTTGTATTTCCTTCCATAGGAATCCATTGTGTGGTTTTCACCAGAAAAATTTCTAAGTGTCCAATTTTGAAATGTACAAATATTCCTCTAAAATAAGTTGAACTACGAATTCCGATTTACTCACCTGTTATCAGGTGAGAACCCCGGGCTGCATCTTTTAGCCCAGCACTGACCCTGAAAAGTAATTCTAAGAGTACTTACCAGTAACTTGTATTTCCTTCCGTAGGAATCCATTGTGTGGTTTTCACCAGAAAAGCTTCTAATTGTCCAATTTTGAAACGTACAAATATTCCTCTAAAATCAGTTGAACTATGAATTCCGATTTACTCACCTGTTTTCAGGAGAGAACCCCGGGCTGCATCTTTTAGCCCAGCACTGACCCTGAAAAGTAATTCTTAGCGTACTTACCAGTAACTTGTATTTCCTTCCATAGGAACCATTGTGTGGTTTTCACCAGAAAAGTTTCTAAGTGTCCATTTTTGAAACGTACAAATATTCCTCTAAAATCAGCCGAACTACGAACTCCGAAATACTCAACTGTTATCAAGAGAGAACCCAGTGCTGCATCTTTTAGACCAGCACTGACGCTGAAATGTAATTCTAAGCATACTTCAGAGTAACTTGTATTTCCTTCCATAGCAATCCATTGTGTGGTTTTCACCAGAAAAGTTTCTAAGTGTCCAATTTTGAAATGTACAAATATTCCTCTAAAATAAGTTGAACTACGAATTCCGATTTACTCACCTGTTATCAGGAGAGAACCCAGGGCTGCATCTTTTAGCCCAGCACTGACCCTGAAAAGTAATTCTTAGCGTATTTACCAGTAACTTGTATTTCCTTCCATAGGAATCCATTGTGTGGTTTTCAACAGAAAAGTGTCTAAGTGTCCAATTTTGAAACGTACAAATATTCCTCTAAAATCAGCCAAACTACGAATTCCGATTGACTCACCTGTTATCAACAGAGAACCCAGTGCTGCATCTTTTAGACCAGCACTGACATTGAAAAGTAATTCTAAGCGTACTTACCAGTAACTTGTTTTTCCTTCCATAGGAATCATTGTGTGGTTTTCAGCAGAAATGTTTCTAAGTGTCCAATTTCGAAACGTACAAATATTCCTCTAAAATCAGTTGAACTACGAATTCTGATTTACTCACCTGTTATCAGGAGAGAACCCAGGGCTGCATCTTTTAGCCCAGCACTGACCCTGAAAAGTAATTCTAAGCGTACTTACCAGTAACTTGTATTTCCTTCCATAGGAATCCATTGTGTGGTTTTCACTAGAAAAGTTTCTAAGTGTCCATTTTTGAAACGTTCAAATATTCCTCTAAAATCAGCGGAACTACGAATTCTGATTTACTCACCTGTTATCAGGAGAGAAACCAGAGTTGCATCTTTTATCCCAGCTCTGACCCTGAAAATGTAATTCTAAGCGTACTTACCAGTAACTTGTATTTCCTTCCATAGGAATCCATTGTGTGGTTTTCACCAGAAAAGTTTCTAAGTGTCCATTTTTGAAACGTACAAATATTCATCTACAATCAGCTGAACTACAAATTCCGATTTACTCACCTGTTATCAGGAGAGAACCAAGGGCTGCATCTTTTAGCCCAGAACTGACCCTGAAAAGTAATTCAAAGCGTACTTACCAGTAACTTGTATTTCCTTCCATAGGAATCCATTGTGTGGTTTTCACCAGGAAAGTTTCTAAGTGTCCATTTTTGAAACGTACAAATATTCCTCTAAAATCAGCCGAACTACGAATTCCAAAATACTCACCTGTTATCAAGAGAGAAACCAGTGCTGCATCTTTTAGACCAGCACTGACACTGAAATGTATTTCTAAGCATACTTAAGAGTAACTTGTATTTCCTTCCATAGGAATCCATTGTGTGGTTTTCACCAGAAAAGTTTCTAAGTGTCCAATTTTGAAACGTACAAATATGCCTCTAAAATCAGTTGAACTACGAATTCCGATTTACTCACCTGTTATCAGGAGAGAACCCAGGGCTGCATCTTTTAGCCCAGCACTGACCCTGAAAAGTAATTCTAAGCGTACTTACCAGTAACTTGTATTTCCTTTCATAGGAATCCATTGTGTGGTTTTCACCAGAAAAGTTTCTGAGTGTCCATTTTTGAAACATACAAATATTCCTCTAAAATCAGCCGAACTACGCATTCCGAATTACTCACCTGTTATCAAGAGAGAATTCAGTGCTGCATCTTTTAGACAATCACTGAGTCTGAAATGTAATTCTAAGCATACTTAACAGTAACTTGTATTTCCTTCCATAGGAATCCATTGTGTGGTTTTCACTAGAAAAGTTTTTAAGTGTCCAATTTTGAAACGTACAAATATTCCTCTAAAATCAGCGGAACTACGCATTCTGATTTACTCACCTGTTATCAGGAGAGAACCCAGGGCTGCATCTTTTAGCCCAGCACTGACCCTGAAAAGTAATTCTTAGCGTATTTACCAGTAACTTGTATTTCCTTCCATAGGAATCCATTGTGTGGTTTTCAACAGAAAAGTTTCTAAGTGTCCAATTTTGAAACGTTCAAATGTTCCTCTAAAATCAGCCAAACTACGAATTCCGATTGACTCATCTGTTATCAACAGAGAACCCAGTGCTGCATCTTTTAGACCAGCACTGACATTCAAAAGTAATTCTAAGCGTACTTACCAGTAACTTGTTTTTCCTTCCATAGGAATCATTGTGTGGTTTTCAGCAGAAAAGTTTCTAAGTGTCTAATTTTAAAATGTACAAATATTCCTCTAAAATCAGTTGAACTACGAATTCTGATTTACTCACCTGTTATCAGGAGAGAACCCAGGGTTGCATCTTTTAGCCCAGCACCGACCCTGAAAAGTAATTCTAAGCGTACTTACCAGTAACTTGTATTTCCTTCCATAGGAATCCATTGTGTGGTTTTCACTAGAAAAGTTTCTAAGTGTCCAATTTTGAAACGTTCAAATATTCCTCTAAAATCAGCGGAACTACGAATTCCGATTTACTCACCTGTTATCAGGAGAGAAACCAGGGTTGCATCTTTTAGCCCAGCTCTGACCCTGAAAATGTAATTCTAAGCGTACTTACCAGTAACTTGTATTTCCTTCCATAGGAATCCATTGTGTGGTTTTCACCAGAAAAGTTTCTAAGTGTCCATTTTTGAAACGTACAAATATTCATCTACAATCAGCTGAACTACAAATTCCGATTTACTCACCTGTTATCAGGAGAGAACCTAGGGCTGCATCTTTTAGCCCAGAACTGACCCTGAAAAGTAATTCTTAGCGTACTTAACAGTAAATTGTATTTCCTTCCATAGGAATCTATTGTGTGGTTTTCACCAGAAAAGTTTCTAAGTGTCCAATTTTGAAACTTACAAATATTCCTCTAAAATCAGCCGAACTACAGACTCCGAAATACTCACCTGTTATCAAGAGAGAACCCAGTGCTGCATCTTTTAGACCAGCACTGACGCTGAAATGTAATTCTAAGCATACTTAAGAGTAACTTGTATTTCCTTCCATAGGAATCCATTGTGTGGTTTTCACCAGAAAAGTTTCTAAGTGTCCAATTTTGAAACGTACAAATATTCCTCTAAAATCAGCCAAACTACGAATTCCGATTGACTCACCTGTTATCAACAGAGAACCCAGTGCTGCATCTTTTAGACCAGCACTGACATTGAAAAGTAATTCTAAGCGTACTTACCAGTAACTTGTTTTTCCTTCCATAGGAATCATTGTGTGGTTTTCAGCAGAAAAGTTTCTAAGTGTCCAATTTTGAAACGTACAAATATTCCTCTAAAATCAGTTGAACTACGAATTCCGATTTACTCACCTGTTATCAGGAGAGAACCCAGGGCTGCATCTTTTAGCCCAGCACTGACCCTGAAAAGTAATTCTAAGCGTACTTACCAGTAACTTGTATTTCCTTCCATAGGAATCCATTGTGTGGTTTTCACTAGAAAAGTTTCTAAGTGTCCAATTTTGAAACGTTCAAATATTCCTCTAAAATCTGCGGAACTACAAATTCTGATTTAATAACCTGTTATCAGGAGAGAACCTAGGGCAGCATCTTTTATCCCAGAACTGACTCTGAAAAGTAATTCTAAGCGTACTTACCAGTAACTTGTATTTCCTTCCATAGGAATCCATTGTGTGGTTTTCACCAGAAAAGTTTCTAAGTGTCCATTTTTGAAACGTACAAATATTCATCTACAATCAGCTGAACTACGAATTCCGATTTACTCACCTGTTATCAAGAGAGAATTCAGTGCTGCATCTTTTAGACCAGCACTGACCCTTAAAAGTAATTCTAAGCGTACTTACCAGTAACTTGTATTTCCTTTCATAGGAATCCATTGTGTGGTTTTCACCAGAAAAGTTTCTAAGTGTCCATTTTTGAAACGTACAAATATTCCTCTAAAATCAGCCGAACTACGCATTCCGAATTACTCACCTGTTATCAAGAGAGATTCCAGTGCTGCATCTTTTAGACCATCACTGACTCTGAAATGTAATTCTAAGCGTACTTAACAGTAACTTGTATTTCCTTCCATAGGAATCCATTGTGTGGTTTTCACCAGAAAAGCTTCTAAGTGTCCAATTTTGAAACGTACAAATATTCCTCTAGAATCAGTTGAACTATGAATTCCGATTTACTCACCTGTTATCAGGAGAGAACCCAGGGCTGCATCTTTTAGCCCAGCACTGACCCTGAAAAGTAATTCTTAGCGTACTTAACAGTAAATTGTATTTCCTTCCATAGGAATCTATTGTGTGGTTTTCACCAGAAAAGTTTCTAAGTGTCCAATTTTGAAACGTACAAATATTCCTCTAAAATCAGCCAAACTACGAATTTCGATTGACTCACCTGTTATCAACAGAGAACCCAGTGCTGCATCTTTTAGACCAGCACTGACATTGAAAAGTAATTCTAAGCGTACTTACCAGTAACTTGTTTTTCCTTCCATAGGAATCATTGTGTGGTTTTCAGCAGAAAAGTTTCTAAGTGTCCAATTTTGAAACGTACAAATATTCCTCTAAAATCAGTTGAACTACGAATTCCGATTTACTCACCTGTTATCAGGAGAGAACCCAGGGCTGCATCTTTTAGCCCAGCACTGACCCTGAAAAGTAATTCTAAGCGTACTTACCAGTAACTTGTATTTCCTTCCATAGGAATCCATTGTGTGGTTTTCACTAGAAAAGTTTCTAAGTGTCCAATTTTGAAACGTTCAAATATTCCTCTAAAATCTGCGGAACTACAAATTCTGATTTAATAACCTGTTATCAGGAGAGAACCTAGGGCTGCATCTTTTATCCCAGAACTGACTCTGAAAAGTAATTCTAAGCGTACTTACCAGTAACTTGTATTTCCTTCCATAGGAATCCATTGTGTGGTTTTCACCAGAAAAGTTTCTAAGTGTCCATTTTTGAAACGTACAAATATTCATCTACAATCAGCTGAACTACGAATTCCGATTTACTCACCTGTTATCAAGAGAGAATTCAGTGCTGCATCTTTTACACCAGCACTGACCCTTAAAAGTAATTCTAAGCGTACTTACCAGTAACTTGTATTTCCTTTCATAGGAATCCATTGTGTGGTTTTCACCAGAAAAGTTTCTAAGTGTCCATTTTTGAAACGTACAAATATTCCTCTAAAATCAGCCGAACTACGCATTCCGAATTACTCACCTTTTATCAAGAGAGAATTCAGTGCTGCATCTTTTAGACCATCACTGAATCTGAAATGTAATTCTAAGCGTACTTAACAGTAACTTGTATTTCCTTAATTAGGAATCCATTGTGTGGTTTTCACCAGAAAAGCTTCCAAGTGTCCAATTTTGAAACGTACAAATATTCCTCTAAAATCAGTTGAACTACGAATTCCGATTTACTCACCTGTTATCAGGAGAGAACCCAGGGCTGCATCTTTTAGCCCAGCACTGACCCTGAAAAGTAATTCTAAGCGTACTTACCAGTAACTTGTGTTTCCTTCCATAGGAATCCATTGTGTGGTTTTCACTAGAAAAGTTTCTAAGTGTCCAATTTTGAAACGTACAAATAATCCTCTAAAATCAGCGGAACTCCGAATTCCGCTTTACTCACCTGTTATCAGGAGAGAAACCAGGGCTGCATCTTTTAGCCCAGCACTGACCCTGAAAAGTAATTCTAAGCATACTTACCAATAACGTGTATTTCCTTCCATAGGAATCATTGTGTGGTTTTCACCAGAAAAGTTTCTAAGTGTCCAATTTTGAAACGAACAAATATTCCTCTAAAATCAGCGGAACTACGAATTCTGATTTACTGACCTGTTATCAGGAGGGAAACCAGGGTTGCATCTTTTAGCCCAGCACTGACCCTGAAAAGTAATTCTAAGCGTACTTACCAGTAACTTGTATTTCCTTCCATAGGAATCCATTGTGTGGTTTTCACCAGAAAAGTTTCTAAGTGTCCATTTTTGAAACGTACAAATATTCATCTACAATCAGCTGAACTACAAATTCCGATTTACTCACCTGTTATCAAGAGAGAACCCAGTGCTGCATCTTTTAGACCAGCACTGACCCTGAAAAGTAATTCTAAGCGTACTTACCAGTAACTTGTATTTCCTTCCATAGGAATCATTGTGTGGTTTTCAGCAGAAAAGTTTCTAAGTTTCCAATTTTGAAACGTACAAATATTCCTCTAAAATCATCCGAACTACAAATTCCGATTTACTCACCTGTTATCAGGAGAGAACCTAGGGCTGCATCTTTTAGCCCAGAACTGACCCTGAAAAGTAATTCAAAGCGTACTTACCAGTAACTTGTATTTCCTTCCATAGGAATCCATTGTGTGGTTTTCACCAGAAAAGTTTCTAAGTGTCCATTTTTGAAATGTACAAATATTCCTCTAAAATCAGCCGAACTACGAATTTCGAAATACCTACCTGTTATCAAGAGAGAACCCAGTGCTGCATCTTTTAGACCAGCACTGACTCTGAAATGTATTTCTAAGCATACTTAGGAGTATTTTGTATTTCCTTCCATAGGAATCCATTGTGTGGTTTTCACCAGAAAAATTTCTAAGTGTCCAATTTTGAAACGTACAAATATTCCTCTAAAATCAGTTGAACTACGAATTCCGATTTACTCACCAGTTATCAGGAGAGAACCCAGGGCTGCATCTTTTAGCCCAGCACTGACCCTGAAAAGTAATTCTAAGCGTACTTACCAGTAACTTGTATTTTCTTCCATAGGAATCCATTGTGTGGTTTTCACTAGAAAAGTTTCTAAGTGTCCATTTTTGAAACGTACAAATATTCCTCTAAAATCAGCTGAACTATGAATTCCCTATTACTCACCTGTTATCAGGAGAGAACACAGGGCTGCATCTTTTAGCCCAGCACTGACCCTGAAAAGTAATTCTAAGCGTACTTACCAGTAACTTGTATTTCCTTCCATAGGAATCATTGTGTGGTTTTCTCCAGAAAAGTTTCTAAGTGTCCAATTTTGAAATGAACAAATATTCCTCTAAAATCAGTTGAACTACGAATTCCGATTTACTCACCTGTTATCAGGAGAGAAACCAGAGTTGCATCTTTTATCCCAGCTCTGACCCTGAAAATGTAATTCTAAGCGTACTTACCAGTAACTTGTATTTCCTTCCATAGGAATCCATTGTGTGGTTTTCACTAGAAAAGTTTCTAAGTGTCCAATTTTGAAACGTTCAAATATTCCTCTAAAATCAGCGGAACTACGGATTCCGATTTACCCACCTGTTATCAGGAGAGAAACCAGGGCTGCATCTTTTAGCCCAGCACTGAGCCTGAAAAGTAATTCTAAGCGTACTTACCAGTAACTTGTATTTACTTCCATAGGAATCCATTGTGTGGTTTTCACCAGAAAAGTTTCTAAGTGTCCATTTTTGACACGTAAAAATATTCATCTACAATCAGCTGAACTACGAATTCTGATTTACTCACCTGTTATCAAGAGAGAACCCAGTGCTGCATCTTTTAGACCAGCACTGACTCTGAAATGTATTTCTAAGCATACTTAAGAGTAACTTGTATTTCCTTCCATAGGAATCCATTGTGTGGTTTTCACCAGAAAAGTTTCTAAGTGTCCAATTTTGAAACGTACAAATATTCCTCTAAAATCAGCCGAACTACAAATTCCGATTTACTCACCTGTTATCAGGAGAGAACCTAGGGCTGCATCTTTTAGCCCAGCACTGACCCTGAAAAGTAATTCTAAGCGTACTTACCAGTAACTTGTATTTCCTTTCATAGGAATTCATTGTGTGGTTTTCACCAGAAAAGTTTCTAAGTGTTCAATTTTGAAACGTACAAATATTCCTCTAAAATCAGCCGAACTACAAATTCCGATTTACTTACCTGTTATCAGGAGAGAACCTAGGGCTGCATCTTTTAGCCCAGCACTGACCCTGAAAAGTAATTCTAAGCGTACTTACCAGTAACTTGTATTTCCTTTCATAGGAATCCATTGTGTGGTTTTCACCAGAAAAGTTTCTAAGTGTCCATTTTTGAATCGTACAAATATTCCTCTAAAATCAGCCGAACTACGCATTCCGAATTACTCACCTGTTATCAAGAGAGAATTCAGTGCTGCATCTTTTAGACAATCACTGAGTCTGAAATGTAATTCTAAGCGTACTTAACAGTACCCTGTATTTCCTTCCATAGGAATCCATTGTGTGGTTTTCACCAGAAAAGCTTCCAAGTGTGCAATTTTGAAACGTACAAATATTCTTCTAAAATCAGTTGAACTACGAATTCTGAATTACACTCCTGTTATCAGGAGAGAACCCAGGGCTGCATCTTTTAGCCCAGCACTGACCCTGAAAAGTAATTCTAAGCGTACTTACCAGTAACTTGTATTTCCTTCCATAGGAATCCATTGTGTGGTTTTCACTAGAAAAGTTTCTAAGTGTCCAATTTTGAAACGTACAAATATTCCTCTAAAATCAGCGGAACTACGAATTCCGATTTACTCACCTGTTATCAGGAGAGAAACCAGGGCTGCATCTTTTAGCCTAGCACTGACCCTGAAAATTAATTCTAAGCGTACTTACCAGTAACTTGTATTTCCTTCCATAGGAATCCATTGTGTGGTTTTCACCAGAAAAGTTTCTAAGTGTCCATTTTTGAAACGTACAAATATTCCTCTAAAATCAGCCGAACTACGAATTCCGATTTACTCACCTGTTATCAGGAGAGAACCCAGGGCTGCATCTTTTAGCCCAGCACTGACCCTGAAAAGTAATTTTTAGCGTACTTACCAGTAACTTGGATTTACTTGCATAGGAATCCATTGTGTAGTTTTCAACAGAAAAGTTTCTAAGTGTCCTATTTTGAAACGTACAAATATTCCTCTAAAATCAGCAAAACTACGAATTCCGATTGACTCACCTGTTATCAATAGAGAACCCAGTGCTGCATCTTTTAGATCAGCACTGACATTGAAAAGTAATTCTAAGCGTACTTACCAGTAACTTGTTTTTCCTTCCATAGGAATCATTGTGTGGTTTTCAGCAGAAAAGTTTCTAAGTGTCCAATTTTGAAACGTACAAATATTCCTCTAAAATCAGTTGAACTACGAATTCCGATTTACTCACCTGTTATCAGGAGAGAACCCAGGGCTGCATCTTTTAGCCCAGCACTGACCCTGAAAAGTAATTCTTAGCGTACTTACCAGTAACTTGGATTTACTTGCATAGGAATCCATTGTGTAGTTTTCAACAGAAAAGTTTCTAAGTGTCCTATTTTGAAACGTACAAATATTCCTCTAAAATCAGCCAAACTACGAATTCTGATTGACTCACCTGTTATCAATAGAGAACCCAGTGCTGCATCTTTTAGACCAGCACTGACATTGAAAAGTAATTCTAAGCGTACTTACCAGTAACTTGTTTTTCCTTCCATAGGAATCATTGTGTGGTTTTTACCAGAAAAGTTTCTAAGTGTCCAATTTAGAAACGTACAAATATTCCTCTAAAATCAGTTGAACTACGAATTCCGATTTACTCACCTGTTATCAGGAGAGAACCCAGGGCTGCATCTTTTAGCCCAGCACTGACCCTGAAAAGTAATTCTAAGCGTACTTACCAGTAACTTGTATTTCCTTCCATAGGAATCATTGTGTGGTTTTCACCAGAAAAGTTTCTAAGTGTCCAATTTTGAAACAAACAAATATTCCTCTAAAATCAGCGGAACTACGAATTCCGATTTACTGACCTGTTATCAGGAGAGAAACCAGGGTTGCATCTTTTAGCCCAGCACAGACCCTGAAAAGTAATTCTAAGCGTACTTACCAGTAACTTGTATTTCCTTCCATAGGAATCCATTGTGTGCTTTTCACTAGAAAAGTTTCTAAGTGTCCATTTTTGAAACGTACAAATATTCATCTACATTCAGCTGAACTACGAATTCCGATTTACTCACCTGTTATCAAGAGAGAACCCAGTGCTGCATCTTTTAGACCAGCACTGACCCTGAAAAGTAATTCTAAGCGTACTTACCAGTAACTTGTATTTCCTTCCATAGGAATCATTGTGTGGTTTTCAGCAGAAAAGTTTCTAAGTTTCCAATTTTGAAACGTACAAATATTCCTCTAAAATCATCCGAACTACACATTCCGATTTACTCACCTGTTATCAGGAGAGAACCTAGGGCTGCATCTTTTAGCCCAGAACTGACCCTGAAAAGTAATTCAAAGCGTACTTACCAGTAACTTGTATTTCCTTCCATAGGAATCCATTGTTTGGTTTTCACCAGAAAAGTTTCTAAGTGTCCATTTTTGAAACGTACAAATATTCCTCTAAAATCAGCCGAACTACGAATTTCGAAATACTTACCTGTTATCAAGAGAGAACCCAGTGCTGCATCTTTTAGACCAGCACTGACTCTGAAATGTATTTCTAAGCATACTTAGGAGTAACTTGTATTTCCTTCCATAGGAATCCATTGTGTGGTTTTCACCAGAAAAGTTTCTAAGTGTCCAATTTTGAAACGTACAAATATTCCTCTAAAATCAGTTGAACTACGAATTCCGATTTACTCACCTGTTATCAGGAGAGAACCCAGGGCTGCATCTTTTAGCCCAGCACAGACCCTGAAAAGTAATTCTAAGCGTACTTACCAGTATCTTGTATTTCCTTTCATAGGAATCCATTGTGTGGTTTTCACCAGAAAAGTTTCTAAGTGTCCAATTTTGAAATGTACAAATATTCCTCTAAAATCAGCCGAACTACAAATTCCGATTTACTCACCTGTTATCAAGAGAGAACCCAGTGCTGCATCTTTTAGACCAGCACTGACCCTGAAAAGTAATTCTAAGCGTACTTACCAGTAACTTGTATTTCCTTTCATAGGAATCCATTGTGTGGTTTTCACCAAAAAAGTTTCTAAGTGTCCATTTTTGAAACGTACAAATATTCCTCTAAAATCAGCCGAACTACGCATTCCGAATTACTCACCTGTTATCAAGAGAGAATTCAGTGCTACATCTTTTAGACCATCACTGAGTCTGAAATGTAATTCTAAGCATACTTAACAGTAACTTGTATTTCCTTCCATAGGAATCCATTGTGTGGTTTTCACCAGAAAAGCTTCCAAGTGTCCAATTTTGAAACGTACAAATATTCCTCTAAAATCAGTTGAACTACGAATTCCGATTTACTCACCTGTTATCAGGAGAGAACCCAGGGCTGCATCTTTTAGCCCAGCACTGACCCTGAAAAGTAATTCTAAGCGTACTTACCAGTAACTTGTAATTCCTTCCATAGGAATCCATTGTGTGGTTTTCACTACAAAAGTTTCTAAGTGTCCATTTTTGAAACGTACAAATATTCATCTACATTCAGCTGAACTACGAATTCCGATTTACTCACCTGTTATCAAGAGAGAACCCAGTGCTGCATCTTTTAGACCAGCACTGACCCTGAAAAGTAATTCTAAGCGTACTTACCAGTAACTTGTATTTCCTTCCATAGGAATCATTGTGTGGTTTTCAGCAGAAAAGTTTCTAAGTTTCCAATTTTGAAACGTACAAATATTCCTCTAAAATCATCCGAACTACACATTCCGATTTACTCACCTGTTATCAGGAGAGAACCTAGGGCTGCATCTTTTAGCCCAGAACTGACCCTGAAAAGTAATTCAAAGCGTACTTACCAGTAACTTGTATTTCCTTCCATAGGAATCCATTGTTTGGTTTTCACCAGAAAAGTTTCTAAGTGTCCATTTTTGAAACGTACAAATAATCCTCTAAAATCAGCCGAACTACGAATTTCGAAATACTTACCTGTTATCAAGAGAGAACCCAGTGCTGCATCTTTTAGACCAGCACTGACTCTGAAATGTATTTCTAAGCATACTTAGGAGTAACTTGTATTTCCTTCCATAGGAATCCATTGTGTGGTTTTCACCAGAAAAGTTTCTAAGTGTCCAATTTTGAAACGTACAAATATTCCTCTAAAATCAGTTGAACTACGAATTCCGATTTACTCACCTGTTATCAGGAGAGAACCCAGGGCTGCATCTTTTAGCCCAGCACAGACCCTGAAAAGTAATTCTAAGCGTACTTACCAGTATCTTGTATTTCCTTTCATAGGAATCCATTGTGTGGTTTTCACCAGAAAAGTTTCTAAGTGTCCAATTTTGAAACGTACAAATATTCCTCTAAAATCAGCCGAACTACAAATTCCGATTTACTCACCTGTTATCAAGAGAGAACCCAGTGCTGCATCTTTTAGACCAGCACTGACCCTGAAAAGTAATTCTAAGCGTACTTACCAGTAACTTGTATTTCCTTTCATAGGAATCCATTGTGTGGTTTTCACCAAAAAAGTTTCTAAGTGTCCATTTTTGAAACGTACAAATATTCCTCTAAAATCAGCCGAACTACGCATTCCGAATTACTCACCTGTTATCAAGAGAGAATTCAGTGCTACATCTTTTAGACCATCACTGAGTCTGAAATGTAATTCTAAGCATACTTAACAGTAACTTGTATTTCCTTCAATAGGAATCCATTGTGTGGTTTTCACCAGAAAAGCTTCCAAGTGTCCAATTTTGAAACGTACAAATATTCCTCTAAAATCAGTTGAACTACGAATTCCGATTTACTCACCTGTTATCAGGAGAGAACCCAGGGCTGCATCTTTTAGCCCAGCACTGACCCTGAAAAGTAATTCTAAGCGTACTTACCAGTAACTTGTAATTCCTTCCATAGGAATCCATTGTGTGGTTTTCACTACAAAAGTTTCTAAGTGTCCAATTTTGAAACGTACAAATATTCCTCTAAAATCAGTGGAACTACGAATTCCGATTTACTCACCTGTTATCAGGAGAGAAACCAGGGCTGCATCTTTTAGCCTAGCACTGACCCTGAAAATTAATTCTAAGCGTACTTACCAGTAACTTGTATTTCCTTCCATAGGAATCCATTGTGTGGTTTTCACCAGAAAAGTTTCTAAGTGTCCATTTTTGAAACGTACAAATATTCCTCTAAAATCAGTTGAACTACGAATTCCGATTTACTCACCTGTTATCAGGAGAGAACCCAGGGCTGCATCTTTTAGCCCAGCACTGACCCTGAAAAGTAATTTTTAGCGTACTTACCAGTAACTTGGATTTACTTGCATAGGAATCCATTGTGTAGTTTTCAACAGAAAAGTTTCTAAGTGTCCTATTTTGAAACGTACAAATATTCCTCTAAAATCAGCAAAACTACGAATTCCGATTGACTCACCTGTTATCAATAGAGAACCCAGTGCTGCATCTTTTAGATCAGCACTGACATTGAAAAGTAATTCTAAGCGTACTTACCAGTAACTTGTTTTTTCTTCCATAGGAATCATTGTGTGGTTTTCAGCAGAAAAGTTTCTAAGTGTCCAATTTTGAAACGTACAAATATTCCTCTAAAATCAGTTGAACTACGAATTCCGATTTACTCACCTGTTATCAGGAGAGAACCCAGGGCTGCATCTTTTACCCAGCACTGACCCTGAAAAGTAATTCTTAGCGTACTTACCAGTAACTTGGATTTACTTGCATAGGAATCCATTGTGTAGTTTTCAACAGAAAAGTTTCTAAGTGTCCTATTTTGAAACGTACAAATATTCCTCTAAAATCAGCCAAACTACGAATTCCGATTGACTCACCTGTTATCAATAGAGAACCCAGTGCTGCATCTTTTAGACCAGCACTGACCCTGAAAAGTAATTCTAAGCGTACTTACCAGTAACTTGTATTTCCTTCTATAGGAATCATTGTGTGGTTTTCAGCAGAAAAGTTTCTAAGTTTCCAATTTTGAAACGTACAAATATTCCTCTAAAATCATCCGAACTACAAATTCCGATTTACTCACCTGTTATCAGGAGAGAACCTAGGGCTGCATCTTTTAGCCCAGAACTGACCCTGAAAAGTAATTCAAAGCGTACTTACCAGTAACTTGTATTTCCTTCCATAGGAATCCATTGTGTGGTTTTCACCAGAAAAGTTTCTAAGTGTCTATTTTTGAAACGTACAAATATTCCTCTAAAATCAGCCGAACTACGAATTTCGAAATACTTACCTGTTATCAAGAGAGAACCCAGAGCTGCATCTTTTAGACCAGCACTGACTCTGAAATGTATTTCTAAGCATACTTAGGAGTAACTTGTATTTCCTTCCATAGGAATCCATTGTGTGGTTTTCACCAGAAAAGTTTCTAAGTGTCCAATTTTGAAAAGTACAAATATTCCTCTAAAATCAGTTGAACTACGAATTCCGATTTACTCACCTGTTATCAGGAGAGAACCCAGGGCTGCATCTTTTAGCCCAGCACTGACCCTGAAAAGTAATTCTAAGCGTACTTACCAGTATCTTGTATTTCCTTTCATAGGAATCCATTGTGTGGTTTTCACCAGAAAAGTTTCTAAGTGTCCAATTTTGAAACGTACAAATATTCCTCTAAAATCAGCCGAACTACAAATTCCGATTTACTCACCTGTTAACAAGAGAGAACCCAGTGCTGCATCTTTTAGACCAGCACTGACCCTGAAAAGTAATTCTAAGCGTACTTACCAGTAACTTGTATTTCCTTTCATAGGAATCCATTGTGTGGTTTTCACCAGAAAAGTTTCTAAGTGTCCAATTTTGAAACGTACAAATATTCCTCTAAAATCAGCCGAACTACGAATTCCGAAATACTCACCTGTTATCAAGAGAGAACCCAGTGCTGCATCTTTTAGACCAGCACTAACTCTGAAATGTATTTCTAAGCATACTTAAGAGTAACTTGTATTTCCTTCCATAGGAATCCATTGTGTGGTTTTCACCAGAAAAGTTTCTAAGTGTCCAATTTTGAAACGTACAAATATTCCTCTAAAATCAGCCGAACTACAAATTCCGATTTACTCACCTGTTATCAAGAGAGAACCCAGTGCTGCATCTTTTAGCCCAGCACTGACCCTGAAAAGTAATTCTTAGCGTACTTACCAGTAACTTGTATTTCCTTTCATAGGAATCCATTGTGTGGTTTTCACCAAAAAAGTTTCTAAGTGTCCATTTTTGAAACGTACAAATATTCCTCTAAAATCAGCCGAACTACGCATTCCGAATTACTCACCTGTTATCAAGAGAGAATTCAGTGCTACATCTTTTAGACCATCACTGAGTCTGAAATGTAATTCTAAGCATACTTAACAGTAACTTGTATTTCCTTCCATAGGAATCCATTGTGTGGTTTTCACCAGAAAAGCTTCCAAGTGTCCAATTTTGAAACGTACAAATATTCCTCTAAAATCAGTTGAACTACGAATTCCGTTTTAATCACCTGTTATCAGGAGAGAACCCAGGGCTGCATCTTTTAGCCCAGCACTGACCCTGAAAAGTAATTCTAAGCGTACTTACCAGTAACTTGTATTTCCTTCCATAGGAATCCATTGTGTGGTTTTCACTACAAAAGTTTCTAAGTGTCCAATTTTGAAACGTACAAATATTCCTCTAAAATCAGCGGAACTACGAATTCCGATTCACTCACCTGTTATCAGGAGAGAAACCAGGGCTGCATCTTTTAGCCCAGCACTGACCCTGAAAAGTAATTCTAAGCATACTTACCAGTAACTTGTATTTCCTTACATAGGAATCCATTGTGTGGTTTTCAGCAGAAAAGTTTCTAAGTGTCCAATTTTGAAACGTACAAATATTCCTCTAAAATCATCCGAACTACAAATTCCGATTTACTCACCTGTTATCAGGAGAGAACCTAGGGCTGCATCTTTTAGCCCAGAACTGACCCTGAAAAGTAATTCAAAGCGTACTTACCAGTAACTTGTACTTCCTTCCATAGGAATCCATTGTGTGGTTTTCACCAGAAAAGTTTCTAAGTGTCCATTTTTGAAACGTACAAATATTCCTCTAAAATCAGCCGAACTACGCATTCCGAATTACTCACCTGTTATCAAGAGAGAATTCAGTGCTGCATCTTTTAGACCATCACTGAGTCTGAAATGTAATTCTAAGCATACTTAACAGTAACTTGTATTTCCTTCCATAGGAATCCATTGTGTGGTTTTCACCAGAAAAGCTTCCAAGTGTCCAATTTTGAAACGTACAAATATTCCTCTAAAATCAGTTGAACTACGAATTCCGATTTATTCACCTGTTATCAGGAGAGAACCCAGGTCTGCATCTTTCAGCCCAGCACTGACCCTGAAAAGTAATTCTAAGCGTACTTACCAGTAACTTGTATTTTCTTCCATAGGAATCCATTGTGTGGTTTTCACTAGAAAAGTTTCTAAGTGTCCATTTTTGAAACGTACAAATATTCCTCTAAAATCAGCTGAACTATGAATTCCGAATTACTCACCTGTTAGCAGGAGAGAACACAGGGCTGCATCTTTTAGCCCAGCACTGACCCTGAAAAGTAATTCTAAGCGTACTTACCAGTAACTTGTATTTCCTTCCATAGGAATAATTGTGTGGTTTTCACTAGAAAAGTTTCTAAGTGTCCAATTTTGAAATGAACAAATATTCCTCTAAAATCAGTTGAACTACGAATTCCGATTTACTCACCTGTTATCAGGAGAGAACCCAGGGCTGCATCTTTTAGCCCAACACTGACCCTGAAAAGTAATTCTAAGCGTACTTACCAGTAACTTGTATTTCCTTCCATAGGAATCCATTGTGTGGTTTTCACTAGAAAAGTTTCTAAGTGTCCAATTTTGAAACGTTCAAATATTCCTCTAAAATCAGCGGAACTACGGATTCCGATTTACCCACCTGTTATCAGGAGAGAAACCAGGGCTGCATCTTTTAGCCCAGCACTGACCCTGAAAAGTAATTCTAAGCGTACTGACCAGTAACTTGTATTTTCTTCCATAGGAATCCATTGTGTGGTTTTCACCAGAAAAGTTTCTAAGTGTCCATTTTTGACACGTAAAAATATTCATCTACAATCAGCTGAACTACGAATTCCGATTTACTCACCTGTTATCAAGAGAGAACCCAGTGCTTCATCTTTTAGACCAGCACTGACCCTGAAAAGTAATTCTAAGCGTACTTACCAGTAACTTGTATTTCCTTCCATAGGAATCATTGTGTGGTTTTCAGCAGAAAAGTTTCTAAGTGTCCAATTTTGAAATGTACAAATATTCCTCTAAGATCAGCCGAACTACAAATTCTGATTTACTCACCTGTTATCAGGAGAGAACCTAGGGCTGCATCTTTTAGCCCAGAACTGACCTGAAAAGTAATTCAAAGTGTACTTACCAGTAACTTGTATTTCCTTCCATAGGAATCCATTGTGTGGTTTTCACGAGAAAAGTTTCTAAGTGTCCATTTTTGAAACGTACAAATATTCCTCTAAAATCAGCCGAACTACGAATTCCGAAATACTCACCTGTTATCAAGAGAGAACCCAGTGCTGCATCTTTTAGACCAGCACTGACTCTGAAATGAATTTCTAAGCATACTTAAGAGTAACTTGTATTTCCTTCCATAGGAATCCATTGTGTGGTTTTCACCAGAAAAGTTTCTAAGTGTCCAATTTGGAAACGTACAAATATTCCTCTAAAATCAGCCGAACTACAAATTCCGATTTACTCACCTGTTATCAGGAGAGAACCTAGGGCTGCATCTTTTAGCCCAGCACTGACCCTGAAAAGTAATTCTAAGCGTACTTACCAGTAACTTGTATTTCCTTTCATAGGAATTCATTGTGTGGTTTTCACCAGAAAAGTTTCTAAGTGTTCAATTTTGAAACGTACAAATATTCCTCTAAAATCAGCCGAACTACAAATTCCGATTTAGTTACCTGTTATCAGGAGAGAACCTAGGGCTGCATCTTTTAGCCCAGCACTGACCCTGAAAAGTAATTCTAAGCGTACTTACCAGTAACTTGTATTTCCTTTCATAGGAATCCATTGTGTGGTTTTCACCAGAAAAGTTTCTAAGTGTCCATTTTTGAAACGTACAAATATTCCTCTAAAATCAGCCGAACTACGCATTCCGAATTACTCACCTGTTATCAAGAGAGAATTCAGTGCTGCATCTTTTAGACAATCACTGAGTCTGAAATGTAATTCTAAGCGTACTTAACAGTACCCTGTATTTCCTTCCATAGGAATCCATTGTGTGGTTTTCACCAGAAAAGCTTCCAAGTGTGCAATTTTGAAACGTACAAATATTCCTCTTAAATCAGTTGAACTACGAATTCCGATTTACTCACCTGTTATCAGGAGAGAACCCAGGGCTGCATCTTTTAGCCCAGCACTGACCCTGAAAAGTAATTCTAAGCGTACTTACCAGTAACTTGTGTTTCCTTCCATAGGAATCCATTGTGTGGTTTTCACTAGAAAAATTTCTAAGTGTCCAATTTTGAAACGTACAAATATTCCTCTAAAATCAGCGGAACTACGAATTCCGATTTACTCACCTGTTATCAGGAGAGAAACCAGGGCTGCATCTTTTAGCCTAGCACTGACCCTGAAAATTAATTCTAAGCGTACTTACCAGTAACTTGTATTTCCTTCCATAGGAATCCATTGTGTGGTTTTCACCAGAAAAGTTTCTAAGTGTCCATTTTTGAAACGTACAAATATTCCTCTAAAATCAGTTGAACTACGAATTCCGATTTACTCACTTGTTATCAGGAGAGAACCCAGGGCTGCATCTTTTAGCCCAGCACTGACCCTGAAAAGTAAATTTTAGCGTACTTACCAGTAACTTGGATTTACTTGCATAGGAATCCATTGTGTAGTTTTCAACAGAAAAGTTTCTAAGTGTCCTATTTTGAAACGTACAAATATTCCTCTAAAATAAGCAAAACTACGAATTCCGATTGACTCACCTGTTATCAATAGAGAACCCAGTGCTGCATCTTTTAGACCAGCACTGACATTGAAAAGTAATTCTAAGCGTACTTACCAGTAACTTGTTTTTCCTTCCATAGGAATCATTGTGTGGTTTTCAGCAGAAAAGTTTCTAAGTGTCCAATTTTGAAACGTACAAATATTCCTCTAAAATCAGTTGAACTACGAATTCCGATTTACTCACCTGTTATCAGGAGCGAACCCAGGGCTGCATCTTTTAGCCCAGCACTGACCCTGAAAAATAATTCTTAGCGTACTTACCAGTAACTTGGATTTACTTGCATAGGAATCCATTGTGTAGTTTTCAACAGAAAAGTTTCTAAGTGTCCTATTTTGAAACGTACAAATATTCCTCTAAAATCAGCCAAACTACGAATTCCGATTGACTCACCTGTTATCAATAGAGAACCCAGTGCTGTCTCTTTTAGTCCAGCACTGACATTGAAAAGTAATTCTAAGCGTACTTACCAGTAACTTGTTTTTCCTTCCATAGGAATCATTGTGTGGTTTTCAGCAGAAAAGTTTCTAAGTGTCCAATTTAGAAACGTACAAATATTCCTCTAAAATCAGTTGAACTACGAATTCCGATTTACTCACCTGTTATCAGGAGAGAACCCAGGGCTGCATCTTTTAGCCCAGCACTGACCCTGAAAAGTAATTCTAAGCGTACTTACCAGTAACTTGTATTTCCTTCCATAGGAATCCATTGTGTGGTTTTCACTAGAAAAGTTTCTAAGTGTCTAATTTTGAAACGTTCAAATATTCCTCTAAAATCAGCTGAACTACGGATTCCGATTTACTCACCTGTTATCAGGAGAGAAACCAGGGCTGCATCTTTTAGCCCAGCACTGAGCCTGAAAAGTAATTCTAAGCGTACTTACCAGTAACTTGTATTTCCTTCCATAGGAATCCATTGTGTGGTTTTCACCAGAAAAGTTTCTAAGTGTCCATTTTTGACACGTACACATATTCATCTGCAATCAGCTGAACTACGAATTCCGATTTACTCACCTGTTATCAGGAGAGAACCTAGGGCTGCATCTTTTAGCCCAGAACTGACCCTGAAAAGTAATTCAAAGCGTACTTACCAGTAACTTGTATTTCCTTCCATAGGAATCCATTGTGTGGTTTTCACCAGAAAAGTTTCTAAGTGTCCATTTTTGAAACGTACAAATATTCCTCTAAAATCAGCCGAAGTACGAATTTCGAAATACTTACCTGTTATCAAGAGAGAACCCAGTGCTGCATCTTTTAGACCAGCACTGACTCTGAAATGTATTTCTAAGCATACTTAGGAGTAACTTGTATTTCCTTCCATAGGAATCCATTGTGTGGTTTTCACAAGAAAAGTTTCTAAGTGTCCAATTTTGAAACGTACAAATATTCCTCTAAAATCAGCGGAACTACGAATTCCGATTCACTCACCTGTTATCAGGAGAGAAACCAGGGCTGCATCTTTTAGCCCAGCACTGACCCTGAAAAGTAATTCTAAGCATACTCACTTGTATTTCCTTCCATAGGAATCCATGGTGTGGTTTTCAGCAGAAAAGTTTCTAAGTGTCCAATTTTGAAACGTACAAATATTCCTCTAAAATCATCCGAACTACAAATTCCGATTTACTCACCTGTTATCAGGAGAGAACCTAGGGCTGCATCTTTTAGCCCAGAACTGACCCTGAAAAGTAATTCAAAGCGTACTTACCAGTAACTTGTACTTCCTTCCATAGGAATCCATTGTGTGGTTTTCACCAGAAAAGTTTCTAAGTGTCCATTTTTGAAACGTACAAATATTCCTCTAAAATCAGCCGAACTACGAATTCCAAAATACTCACCTGTTATCAAGAGAAAACCCAGTGCTGCATCTTTTAGACCAGCACTGACTCTGAAATATATTTCTAAGCATACTTAAGAGTAACTTGTATTTCCTTCCATAGGAATCCATTGTGTGGTTTTCACCAGAAAAGTTTCTAAGTGTCCAATTTTGAAACGTACAAATATTCCTCTAAAATCAGTTGAACTACGCATTCCGATTTACTCACCTGTTATCAGGAGAGAACCTAGGGCTGCATCTTTTAGCCCAGCACTGACCCTGAAAAGTAATTCTAAGCGTACTTACCAGTAACTTGTATTTCCTTTCATATGAATCCATTGTGTGGTTTTCACCAAAAAAGTTTCTAAGTGTCCATTTTTGAAACGTACAAATATTCCTCTAAAATCAGCCGAACTACGCATTCCGAATTACTCACCTGTTATCAAGAGAGAATTCAGTGCTGCATCTTTTAGACCATCACTGAGTCTGAAATGTAATTCTAAGCATACTTAACAGTAACTTGTATTTCCTTCCATAGGAATCCATTGTGTGGTTTTCACCAGAAAAGCTTCCAAGTGTCCAATTTTGAAACGTACAAATATTCCTCTAAAATCAGTTGAACTACGAATTCCGATTTATTCACCTGTTATCAGGAGAGAACCCAGGTCTGCATCTTTCAGCCCAGCACTGACCCTGAAAAGTAATTCTAAGCGTACTTACCAGTAACTTGTATTTTCTTCCATAGGAATCCATTGTGTGGTTTTCACTAGAAAAGTTTCTAAGTGTCCATTTTTGAAACGTACAAATATTCCTCTAAAATCAGCTGAACTATGAATTCCGAATTACTCACCTGTTAGCAGGAGAGAACACAGGGCTGCATCTTTTAGCCCAGCACTGACCCTGAAAAGTAATTCTAAGCGTACTTACCAGTAACTTGTATTTCCTTCCATAGGAATAATTGTGTGGTTTTCACTAGAAAAGTTTCTAAGTGTCCAATTTTGAAATGAACAAATATTCCTCTAAAATCAGTTGAACTACGAATTCCGATTTACTCACCTGTTATCAGGAGAGAACCCAGGGCTGCATCTTTTAGCCCAACACTGACCCTGAAAAGTAATTCTAAGCGTACTTACCAGTAACTTGTATTTCCTTCCATAGGAATCCATTGTGTGGTTTTCACTAGAAAAGTTTCTAAGTGTCCAATTTTGAAACGTTCAAATATTCCTCTAAAATCAGCGGAACTACGGATTCCGATTTACCCACCTGTTATCAGGAGAGAAACCAGGGCTGCATCTTTTAGCCCAGCACTGACCCTGAAAAGTAATTCTAAGCGTACTGACCAGTAACTTGTATTTTCTTCCATAGGAATCCATTGTGTGGTTTTCACCAGAAAAGTTTCTAAGTGTCCATTTTTGACACGTAAAAATATTCATCTACAATCAGCTGAACTACGAATTCCGATTTACTCACCTGTTATCAAGAGAGAACCCAGTGCTTCATCTTTTAGACCAGCACTGACCCTGAAAAGTAATTCTAAGCGTACTTACCAGTAACTTGTATTTCCTTCCATAGGAATCATTGTGTGGTTTTCAGCAGAAAAGTTTCTAAGTGTCCAATTTTGAAATGTACAAATATTCCTCTAAGATCAGCCGAACTACAAATTCTGATTTACTCACCTGTTATCAGGAGAGAACCTAGGGCTGCATCTTTTAGCCCAGAACTGACCTGAAAAGTAATTCAAAGTGTACTTACCAGTAACTTGTATTTCCTTCCATAGGAATCCATTGTGTGGTTTTCACGAGAAAAGTTTCTAAGTGTCCATTTTTGAAACGTACAAATATTCCTCTAAAATCAGCCGAACTACGAATTCCGAAATACTCACCTGTTATCAAGAGAGAACCCAGTGCTGCATCTTTTAGACCAGCACTGACTCTGAAATGAATTTCTAAGCATACTTAAGAGTAACTTGTATTTCCTTCCATAGGAATCCATTGTGTGGTTTTCACCAGAAAAGTTTCTAAGTGTCCAATTTGGAAACGTACAAATATTCCTCTAAAATCAGCCGAACTACAAATTCCGATTTACTCACCTGTTATCAGGAGAGAACCTAGGGCTGCATCTTTTAGCCCAGCACTGACCCTGAAAAGTAATTCTAAGCGTACTTACCAGTAACTTGTATTTCCTTTCATAGGAATTCATTGTGTGGTTTTCACCAGAAAAGTTTCTAAGTGTTCAATTTTGAAACGTACAAATATTCCTCTAAAATCAGCCGAACTACAAATTCCGATTTAGTTACCTGTTATCAGGAGAGAACCTAGGGCTGCATCTTTTAGCCCAGCACTGACCCTGAAAAGTAATTCTAAGCGTACTTACCAGTAACTTGTATTTCCTTTCATAGGAATCCATTGTGTGGTTTTCACCAGAAAAGTTTCTAAGTGTCCATTTTTGAAACGTACAAATATTCCTCTAAAATCAGCCGAACTACGCATTCCGAATTACTCACCTGTTATCAAGAGAGAATTCAGTGCTGCATCTTTTAGACAATCACTGAGTCTGAAATGTAATTCTAAGCGTACTTAACAGTACCCTGTATTTCCTTCCATAGGAATCCATTGTGTGGTTTTCACCAGAAAAGCTTCCAAGTGTGCAATTTTGAAACGTACAAATATTCCTCTAAAATCAGTTGAACTACGAATTCCGATTTACTCACCTGTTATCAGGAGAGAACCCAGGGCTGCATCTTTTAGCCCAGCACTGACCCTGAAAAGTAATTCTAAGCGTACTTACCAGTAACTTGTGTTTCCTTCCATAGGAATCCATTGTGTGGTTTTCACTAGAAAAATTTCTAAGTGTCCAATTTTGAAACGTACAAATATTCCTCTAAAATCAGCGGAACTACGAATTCCGATTTACTCACCTGTTATCAGGAGAGAAACCAGGGCTGCATCTTTTAGCCTAGCACTGACCCTGAAAATTAATTCTAAGCGTACTTACCAGTAACTTGTATTTCCTTCCATAGGAATCCATTGTGTGGTTTTCACCAGAAAAGTTTCTAAGTGTCCATTTTTGAAACGTACAAATATTCCTCTAAAATCAGTTGAACTACGAATTCCGATTTACTCACTTGTTATCAGGAGAGAACCCAGGGCTGCATCTTTTAGCCCAGCACTGACCCTGAAAAGTAAATTTTAGCGTACTTACCAGTAACTTGGATTTACTTGCATAGGAATCCATTGTGTAGTTTTCAACAGAAAAGTTTCTAAGTGTCCTATTTTGAAACGTACAAATATTCCTCTAAAATAAGCAAAACTACGAATTCCGATTGACTCACCTGTTATCAATAGAGAACCCAGTGCTGCATCTTTTAGACCAGCACTGACATTGAAAAGTAATTCTAAGCGTACTTACCAGTAACTTGTTTTTCCTTCCATAGGAATCATTGTGTGGTTTTCAGCAGAAAAGTTTCTAAGTGTCCAATTTTGAAACGTACAAATATTCCTCTAAAATCAGTTGAACTACGAATTCCGATTTACTCACCTGTTATCAGGAGCGAACCCAGGGCTGCATCTTTTAGCCCAGCACTGACCCTGAAAAATAATTCTTAGCGTACTTACCAGTAACTTGGATTTACTTGCATAGGAATCCATTGTGTAGTTTTCAACAGAAAAGTTTCTAAGTGTCCTATTTTGAAACGTACAAATATTCCTCTAAAATCAGCCAAACTACGAATTCCGATTGACTCACCTGTTATCAATAGAGAACCCAGTGCTGCATCTTTTAGTCCAGCACTGACATTGAAAAGTAATTCTAAGCGTACTTACCAGTAACTTGTTTTTCCTTCCATAGGAATCATTGTGTGGTTTTCAGCAGAAAAGTTTCTAAGTGTCCAATTTAGAAACGTACAAATATTCCTCTAAAATCAGTTGAACTACGAATTCCGATTTACTCACCTGTTATCAGGAGAGAACCCAGGGCTGCATCTTTTAGCCCAGCACTGACCCTGAAAAGTAATTCTAAGCGTACTTACCAGTAACTTGTATTTCCTTCCATAGGAATCCATTGTGTGGTTTTCACTAGAAAAGTTTCTAAGTGTCTAATTTTGAAACGTTCAAATATTCCTCTAAAATCAGCTGAACTACGGATTCCGATTTACTCACCTGTTATCAGGAGAGAAACCAGGGCTGCATCTTTTAGCCCAGCACTGAGCCTGAAAAGTAATTCTAAGCGTACTTACCAGTAACTTGTATTTCCTTCCATAGGAATCCATTGTGTGGTTTTCACCAGAAAAGTTTCTAAGTGTCCATTTTTGACACGTACACATATTCATCTGCAATCAGCTGAACTACGAATTCCGATTTACTCACCTGTTATCAGGAGAGAACCTAGGGCTGCATCTTTTAGCCCAGAACTGACCCTGAAAAGTAATTCAAAGCGTACTTACCAGTAACTTGTATTTCCTTCCATAGGAATCCATTGTGTGGTTTTCACCAGAAAAGTTTCTAAGTGTCCATTTTTGAAACGTACAAATATTCCTCTAAAATCAGCCGAAGTACGAATTTCGAAATACTTACCTGTTATCAAGAGAGAACCCAGTGCTGCATCTTTTAGACCAGCACTGACTCTGAAATGTATTTCTAAGCATACTTAGGAGTAACTTGTATTTCCTTCCATAGGAATCCATTGTGTGGTTTTCACAAGAAAAGTTTCTAAGTGTCCAATTTTGAAACGTACAAATATTCCTCTAAAATCAGCGGAACTACGAATTCCGATTCACTCACCTGTTATCAGGAGAGAAACCAGGGCTGCATCTTTTAGCCCAGCACTGACCCTGAAAAGTAATTCTAAGCATACTCACTTGTATTTCCTTCCATAGGAATCCATGGTGTGGTTTTCAGCAGAAAAGTTTCTAAGTGTCCAATTTTGAAACGTACAAATATTCCTCTAAAATCATCCGAACTACAAATTCCGATTTACTCACCTGTTATCAGGAGAGAACCTAGGGCTGCATCTTTTAGCCCAGAACTGACCCTGAAAAGTAATTCAAAGCGTACTTACCAGTAACTTGTACTTCCTTCCATAGGAATCCATTGTGTGGTTTTCACCAGAAAAGTTTCTAAGTGTCCATTTTTGAAACGTACAAATATTCCTCTAAAATCAGCCGAACTACGAATTCCGAAATACTCACCTGTTATCAAGAGAGAACCCAGTGCTGCATCTTTTAGACCAGCACTGACTCTGAAATATATTTCTAAGCATACTTAAGAGTAACTTGTATTTCCTTCCATAGGAATCTATTGTGTGGTTTTCACCAGAAAAGTTTCTAAGTGTCCAATTTTGAAACGTACAAATATTCCTCTAAAATCAGTTGAACTACGCATTCCGATTTACTCACCTGTTATCAGGAGAGAACCTAGGGCTGCATCTTTTAGCCCAGCACTGACCCTGAAAAGTAATTCTAAGCGTACTTACCAGTAACTTGTATTTCCTTTCATATGAATCCATTGTGTGGTTTTCACCAAAAAAGTTTCTAAGTGTCCATTTTTGAAACGTACAAATATTCCTCTAAAATCAGCCGAACTACGCATTCCGAATTACTCACCTGTTATCAAGAGAGAATTCAGTGCTGCATCTTTTAGACCATCACTGAGTCTGAAATGTAATTCTAAGCATACTTAACAGTAACTTGTATTTCCTTCCATAGGAATCCATTGTGTGGTTTTCACCAGAAAAGCTTCCAAGTGTCCAATTTTGAAACGTACAAATATTCCTCTAAAATCAGTTGAACTACGAATTCCGATTTATTCACCTGTTATCAGGAGAGAACCCAGGTCTGCATCTTTCAGCCCAGCACTGACCCTGAAAAGTAATTCTAAGCGTACTTACCAGTAACTTGTATTTTCTTCCATAGGAATCCATTGTGTGGTTTTCACTAGAAAAGTTTCTAAGTGTCCATTTTTGAAACGTACAAATATTCCTCTAAAATCAGCTGAACTATGAATTCCGAATTACTCACCTGTTATCAGGAGAGAACACAGGGCTGCATCTTTTAGCCCAGCACTGACCCTGAAAAGTAATTCTAAGCGTACTTACCAGTAACTTGTATTTCCTTCCATAGGAATAATTGTGTGGTTTTCACCAGAAAAGTTTCTAAGTGTCCAATTTTGAAATGAACAAATATTCCTCTAAAATCAGTTGAACTACGAATTCCGATTTACTCACCTATTATCAGGAGAGAACCCAGGGCTGCATCTTTTAGCCCAGCACTGACCCTGAAAAGAAATTCTAAGCGTACATACCGGTAACTTGTTTTTCCTTCCATAGGAATCATTGTCTGGTTTTCAGCAGAAAAGTTTCTAAGTGTCCAATTTTGAAACGTACAAATATTCCTCTAAAATCAGTTGAACTACGAATTCCGATTTACTCACCTGTTATCAGGAGAGAATCCAGGGCTGCATCTTTTAGCCCAACACTGACCCTGAAAAGTAATTCTAAGCGTACTTACCAGTAACTTGTATTTCCTTCCATAGGAATCCATTGTGTGGTTTTCACTAGAAAAGTTTCTAAGTGTCCAATTTTGAAACGTTCAAATATTCCTCTAAAATCAGCGGAACTACGGATTCCGATTTACCCACCTGTTATCAGGAGAGAAACCAGGGCTGCATCTTTTAGCCCAGCACTGACCCTGAAAAGTAATTCTAAGCGTACTTACCAGTAACTTGTATTTACTTCCATAGGAATCCATTGTGTGGTTTTCACCAGAAAAGTTTCTAAGTGTCCATTTTTGACAGGTAAAAATATTCATCTACAATCAGCTGAACTACGAATTCCGATTTACTCACCTGTTATCAAGAGAGAACCCAGTGCTGCATCTTTTAGACCAGCACTGACCCTGAAAAGTAATTCTAAGCGTACTTACCAGTAACTTGTATTTCCTTCCATAGGAATCATTGTGTGGTTTTCAGCAGAAAAGTTTCTAAGTGTCCAATTTTGAAATGTACAAATATTCCTCTAAGATCAGCCGAACTACAAATTCTGATTTACTCACCTGTTATCAGGAGAGAACCTAGGGCTGCATCTTTTAGCCCAGAACTGACCTGAAAAGTAATTCAAAGTGTACTTACCAGTAACTTGTATTTCCTTCCATAGGAATCCATTGTGTGGTTTTCACGAGAAAAGTTTCTAAGTGTCCATTTTTGAAACGTACAAATATTCCTCTAAAATCAGCCGAACTACGAATTCCGAAATACTCACCTGTTATCAAGAGAGAACCCAGTGCTGCATCTTTTAGACCAGCACTGACTCTGAAATGTATTTCTAAGCATACTTAAGAGTAACTTGTATTTCCTTCCATAGGAATCCATTGTGTGGTTTTCACCAGAAAAGTTTCTAAGTGTCCAATTTTAAAACGTACAAATATTCCTCTAAAATCAGCCGAACTACAAATTCCGATTTACTCACCTGTTATCAGGAGAGAACCTAGGGCTGCATCTTTTAGCCCAGCACTGACCCTGAAAAGTAATTCTAAGCGTACTTACCAGTAACTTGTATTTCCTTTCATAGGAATTCATTGTGTGGTTTTCACCAGAAAAGTTTCTAAGTGTTCAATTTTGAAACGTACAAATATTCCTCTAAAATCAGCCGAACTAAAAATTCCGATTTAGTTACCTGTTATCAGGAGAGAACCTAGGGCTGCATCTTTTAGCCCAGCACTGACCCTGAAAAGTAATTCTAAGCGTACTTACCAGTAACTTGTATTTCCTTTCATAGGAATCCATTGTGTGGTTTTCACCAGAAAAGTTTCTAAGTGTCCATTTTTGAAACGTACAAATATTCCTCTAAAATCAGCCGAACTACGCATTCCGAATTACTCACCTGTTATCAAGAGAGAATTCAGTGCTGCATCTTTTAGACAATCACTGAGTCTGAAATGTAATTCTAAGCGTACTTAACAGTACCCTGTATTTCCTTCCATAGGAATCCATTGTGTGGTTTTCACCAGAAAAGCTTCCAAGTGTGCAATTTTGAAACGTACAAATATTCCTCTAAAATCAGTTGAACTACGAATTCCGATTTACTCACCTGTTATCAGGAGAGAAACCAGGGCTGCATCTTTTAGCCCAGCACTGACCCTGAAAAGTAATTCTAAGTGTACTTACCAGTAACTTGTGTTTCCTTCCATAGGAATCCATTGTGTGGTTTTCACTAGAAAAATTTCTAAGTGTCCAATTTTAAAACGTACAAATATTCCTCTAAAATCAGCGGAACTACGAATTCCGATTTACTCACCTGTTATCAGGAGAGAAACCAGGGCTGCATCTTTTAGCCTAGCACTGACCCTGAAAATTAATTCTAATTGTACTTACCAGTAACTTGTATTTTCTTCCATAGGAATCCATTGTGTGGTTTTCACCAGAAAAGTTTCTAAGTGTCCATTTTTGAAACGTACAAATATTCCTCTAAAATCAGTTGAACTACGAATTCCGATTTACTCACTTGTTATCAGGAGAGAACCCAGGGCTGCATCTTTTAGCCCAGCACTGACCCTGAAAAGTAAATTTTAGCGTACTTACCAGTAACTTGGATTTACTTGCATAGGAATCCATTGTGTAGTTTTCAACAGAAAAGTTTCTAAGTGTCCTATTTTGAAACGTACAAATATTCCTCTAAAATAAGCAAAACTATGAATTCCGATTGACTCACCTGTTATCAATAGAGAACCCAGTGCTGCATCTTTTAGACCAGCACTGACATTGAAAAGTAATTCTAAGCGTACTTACCAGTAACTTGTTTTTCCTTCCATAGGAATCATTGTGTGGTTTTCAGCAGAAAAGTTTCTAAGTGTCCAATTTTGAAACGTACAAATATTCCTCTAAAATCAGTTGAACTACGAATTCCGATTTACTCACCTGTTATCAGGAGCGAACCCAGGGCTGCATCTTTTAGCCCAGCACTGACCCTGAAAAATAATTCTTAGCGTACTTACCAGTAACTTGGATTTACTTGCATAGGAATCCATTGTGTAGTTTTCGAAAAGAAAAGTTTCTAAGTGTCCTATTTTGAAACGTACAAATATTCCTCTAAAATCAGCCAAACTACGAATTCCGATTGACTCACCTGTTATCAATAGAGAACCCAGTGCTGCATCTTTTAGACCAGCACTGACATTGAAAAGTAATTCTAAGCGTACTTACCAGTAACTTGTTTTTCCTTCCATAGGAATCATTGTGTGGTTTTCAGCAGAAAAGTTTCTAAGTGTCCAATTTAGAAACGTACAAATATTCCTCTAAAATCAGTTGAACTACGAATTCCGATTTACTCACCTGTTATCAGGAGAGAACCCAGGGCTGCATCTTTTAGCCCAGCACTGACCCTGAAAAGTAATTCTAAGCGTACTTACCAGTAACTTGTATTTCCTTCCATAGGAATCCATTGTGTGGTTTTCACTAGAAAAGTTTCTAAGTGTCCAATTTTGAAACGTTCAAATATTCCTCTAAAATCAGCTGAACTACGGATTCCAATTTACTCACCTGTTATCAGGAGAGAAACCAGGGCTGCATCTTTTAGCCCAGCACTGAGCCTGAAAAGTAATTCTAAGCGTACTTACCAGTAACTTGTATTTCCTTCCATAGGAATCCATTGTGTGGTTTTCACCAGAAAAGTTTCTAAGTGTCCATTTTTGACACGTACACATATTCATCTGCAATCAGCTGAACTACGAATTCCGATTTACTCACCTGTTATCAGGAGAGAACCTAGGGCTGCATCTTTTAGCCCAGAACTGACCCTGAAAAGTAATTCAAAGCGTACTTACCAGTAACTTGTATTTCCTTCCATAGGAATCCATTGTGTGGTTTTCACCATAAAAGTTTCTAAGTGTCCAATTTTGAAACGTACAAATATTCCTCTAAAATCAGTTGAACTACGAATTCCGATTTACTCACCTGTTATGAGGAGAGAACCCAGGGCTGCATCTTTTAGCCCAGCACTGACCCTGAAAAGTAATTCTAAGCGTACTTACCAGTATCTTGTATTTCCTTTCATAGGAATCCATTGTGTGGTTTTCACCAGAAAAGTTTCTAAGTGTCCAATTTTGAAACGTACAAATATTCCTCTAAAATCAGCCGAACTACAAATTCCGATTTACTCACCTGTTCTCAAGAGAGAACCCAGTGCTGCATCTTTTAGACCAGCACTGACCCTGAAAAGTAATTCTAAGCGTACTTACCAGTAACTTGTATTTCCTTTCATAGGAATCCATTGTGTGGTTTTCACCAGAAATGTTTCTAAGTGTCCATTTTTGAAACGTACAAATATTCCTCTAAAATCAGCCGAACTACGAATTCCGAAATACTCACCTGTTATCAAGAGAGAACCCAGTGCTGCATCTTTTAGACCAGCACTGACTCTGAAATATATTTCTAAGCATACTTAAGAGTAACTTGTATTTCCTTCCATAGGAATCCATTGTGTGGTTTTCACCAGAAAAGTTTCTAAGTGTCCAATTTTGAAACGTACAAATATTCCTCTAAAATCAGTTGAACTACAAATTCCGATTTACTCACCTGTTATCAGGAGAGAACCTAGGGCTGCATCTTTTAGCCCAGCACTGACCCTGAAAAGTAATTCTAAGCGTACTTACCAGTAACTTGTATTTCCTTTCATAGGAATCCATTGTGTGGTTTTCCCCAAAAAAGTTTCTAAGTGTCCATTTTTGAAACGTACAAATATTCCTCTAAAATCAGCCGAACTACGCATTCTGAATTACTCACCTGTTATCAAGAGAGAATTCAGTGCTGCATCTTTTAGACCATCACTGAGTCTGAAATGTAATTCTAAGCATACTTAACAGTAACTTGTATTTCCTTCCATAGGAATCCATTGTGTGGTTTTCACCAGAAAAGCTTCCAAGTGTCCAATTTTGAAACGTACAAATATTCCTCTAAAATCAGTTGAACTACGAATTCCGATTTATTCACCTGTTATCAGGAGAGAACCCAGGTCTGCATCTTTCAGCCCAGCACTGACCCTGAAAAGTAATTCTAAGCGTACTTACCAGTAACTTGTATTTTCTTCCATAGGAATCCATTGTGTGGTTTTCACTAGAAAAGTTTCTAAGTGTCCATTTTTGAAACGTACAAATATTCCTCTAAAATCAGCTGAACTATGAATTCCGAATTACTTACCTGTTATCAGGAGAGAACACAGAGCTGCATCTTTTAGCCCAGCACTGACCCTGAAAAGTAATTCTAAGCGTACTTACCAGTAACTTGTATTTCCTTCCATAGGAATCATTGTGTGGTTTTCACCAGAAAAGTTTCTAAGTGTCCAATTTTGAAATGAACAAATATTCCTCTAAAATCAGTTGAACTACGAATTCCGATTTACTCACCTATTATCAGGAGAGAACCCAGGGCTGCATCTTTTAGCCCAGCACTGACCCTGAAAAGTAATTCTAAGCGTACATACCAGTAACTTGTTTTTCCTTCCATAGGAATCATTGTGTGGTTTTCAGCAGAAAGGTTTCTAAGTGTCCAATTTTGAAATGTACAAATATTCCTCTAAGATCAGCCGAACTACAAATTCTGATTTACTCACCTGTTATCAGGAGAGAACCTAGGGCTGCATCTTTTAGCCCAGAACTGACCTGAAAAGTAATTCAAAGTGTACTTACCAGTAACTTGTATTTCCTTTCATAGGAATCCATTGTGTGGTTTTCACCAGAAAGTTTCTAAGTGTCCAATTTTGAAACGTACAAATATTCCTCTAAAATCAGCCGAACTACAAATTCCGATTTACTCACCTGTTATCAGGAGAGAACCTAGGGCTGCATCTTTTAGCCCAGAACTGACCTGAAAAGTAATTCAAAGTGTACTTACCAGTAACTTGTATTTCCTTCCATAGGAATCCATTGTGTGGTTTTCACAAGAAAAGTTTCTAAGTGTCCATTTTTGAAACGTACAAATATTCCTCTAAAATCAGCCGAACTACGAATTCCGAAATACTCACCTGTTATCAAGAGAGAACCCAGTGCTGCATCTTTTAGACCAGCACTGACTCTGAAATGTATTTCTAAGCATACTTAAGAGTAACTTGTATTTCCTTCCATAGGAATCCATTGTGTGGTTTTCACCAGAAAAGTTTCTAAGTGTCCATTTTTGACACGTACACATATTCATCTGCAATCAGCTGAACTACGAATTCCGATTTACTCACCTGTTATCAGGAGAGAACCTAGGGCTGCATCTTTTAGCCCAGAACTGACCCTGAAAAGTAATTCAAAGCGTACTTACCAGTAACTTGTATTTCCTTCCATAGGAATCCATTGTGTGGTTTTCACCAGAAAAGTTTCTAAGTGTCCATTTTTGAAACGTACAAATATTCCTCTAAAATCAGCCGAAGTACGAATTTCGAAATACTTACCTGTTATCAAGAGAGAACCCAGTGCTGCATCTTTTAGACCAGCACTGACTCTGAAATGTATTTCTAAGCATACTTAGGAGTAACTTGTATTTCCTTCCATAGGAATCCATTGTGTGGTTTTCACAAGAAAAGTTTCTAAGTGTCCAATTTTGAAACGTACAAATATTCCTCTAAAATCAGCGGAACTACGAATTCCGATTCACTCACCTGTTATCAGGAGAGAAACCAGGGCTGCATCTTTTAGCCCAGCACTGACCCTGAAAAGTAATTCTAAGCATACTTACCAGTAACTTGTATTTCCTTCCATAGGAATCCATGGTGTGGTTTTCAGCAGAAAAGTTTCTAAGTGTCCAATTTTGAAACGTACAAATATTCCTCTAAAATCATCCGAACTACAAATTCCGATTTACTCACCTGTTATCAGGAGAGAACCTAGGGCTGCATCTTTTAGCCCAGAACTGACCCTGAAAAGTAATTCAAAGCGTACTTACCAGTAACTTGTACTTCCTTCCATAGGAATCCATTGTGTGGTTTTCACCAGAAAAGTTTCTAAGTGTCCATTTTTGAAACGTACAAATATTCCTCTAAAATCAGCCGAACTACGAATTCCGAAATACTCACCTGTTATCAAGAGAGAACCCAGTGCTGCATCTTTTAGACCAGCACTGACTCTGAAATATATTTCTAAGCATACTTAAGAGTAACTTGTATTTCCTTCCATAGGAATCCATTGTGTGGTTTTCACCAGAAAAGTTTCTAAGTGTCCAATTTTGAAACGTACAAATATTCCTCTAAAATCAGTTGAACTACGCATTCCGATTTACTCACCTGTTATCAGGAGAGAACCTAGGGCTGCATCTTTTAGCCCAGCACTGACCCTGAAAAGTAATTCTAAGCGTACTTACCAGTAACTTGTATTTCCTTTCATATGAATCCATTGTGTGGTTTTCACCAAAAAAGTTTCTAAGTGTCCATTTTTGAAACGTACAAATATTCCTCTAAAATCAGCCGAACTACGCATTCCGAATTACTCACCTGTTATCAAGAGAGAATTCAGTGCTGCATCTTTTAGACCATCACTGAGTCTGAAATGTAATTCTAAGCATACTTAACAGTAACTTGTATTTCCTTCCATAGGAATCCATTGTGTGGTTTTCACCAGAAAAGCTTCCAAGTGTCCAATTTTGAAACGTACAAATATTCCTCTAAAATCAGTTGAACTACGAATTCCGATTTATTCACCTGTTATCAGGAGAGAACCCAGGTCTGCATCTTTCAGCCCAGCACTGACCCTGAAAAGTAATTCTAAGCGTACTTACCAGTAACTTGTATTTTCTTCCATAGGAATCCATTGTGTGGTTTTCACTAGAAAAGTTTCTAAGTGTCCATTTTTGAAACGTACAAATATTCCTCTAAAATCAGCTGAACTATGAATTCCGAATTACTCACCTGTTATCAGGAGAGAACACAGGTCTGCATCTTTTAGCCCAGCACTGACCCTGAAAAGTAATTCTAAGCGTACTTACCAGTAACTTGTATTTCCTTCCATAGGAATAATTGTGTGGTTTTCACCAGAAAAGTTTCTAAGTGTCCAATTTTGAAATGAACAAATATTCCTCTAAAATCAGTTGAACTACGAATTCCGATTTACTCACCTATTATCA
The DNA here is from genome assembly GCF_964204655.1 of Triturus cristatus. Classification (NCBI taxonomy): domain Eukaryota; kingdom Metazoa; phylum Chordata; class Amphibia; order Caudata; family Salamandridae; genus Triturus; species Triturus cristatus. Next base: position 1,700,015 of record NW_028187292.1, read on the forward strand.
GGAGAGAACCCAGGGCTGCATCTTTTAGCCCAGCACTGACCCTGAAAAGAAATTCTAAGCGTACATACCGGTAACTTGTTTTTCCTTCCATAGGAATCATTGTCTGGTTTTCAGCAGAAAAGTTTCTAAGTGTCCAATTTTGAAACGTACAAATATTCCTCTAAAATCAGTTGAACTACGAATTCCGATTTACTCACCTGTTATCAGGAGAGAATCCAGGGCTGCATCTTTTAGCCCAACACTGACCCTGAAAAGTAATTCTAAGCGTACTTACCAGTAACTTGTATTTACTTCCATAGGAATCCATTGTGTGGTTTTCACCAGAAAAGTTTCTAAGTGTCCATTTTTGACAGGTAAAAATATTCATCTACAATCAGCTGAACTACGAATTCTGATTTACTCACCTGTTATCAAGAGAGAACCCAGTGCTGCATCTTTTAGACCAGCACTGACCCTGAAAAGTAATTCTAAGCGTACTTACCAGTAACTTGTATTTCCTTCCATAGGAATCATTGTGTGGTTTTCAGCAGAAAAGTTTCTAAGTGTCCAATTTTGAAATGTACAAATATTCCTCTAAGATCAGCCAAACTACAAATTCTGATTTACTCACCTGTTATCAGGAGAGAACCTAGGGCTGCATCTTTTAGCCCAGAACTGACCTGAAAAGTAATTCAAAGTGTACTTACCAGTAACTTGTATTTCCTTCCATAGGAATCCATTGTGTGGTTTTCACGAGAAAAGTTTCTAAGTGTCCATTTTTGAAACGTACAAATATTCCTCTAAAATCAGCCGAACTACGAATTCCGAAATACTCACCTGTTATCAAGAGAGAACCCAGTGCTGCATCTTTTAGACCAGCACTGACTCTGAAATGTATTTCTAAGCATACTTAAGAGTAACTTGTATTTCCTTCCATAGGAATCCATTGTGTAGTTTTCACCAGAAAAGTTTCTAAGTGTCCAATTTTAAAACGTACAAATATTCCTCTAAAATCAGCCGAACTACAAATTCCGATTTACTCACCTGTTATCAGGAGAGAACCTAGGGCTGCATCTTTTAGCCCAGCACTGACCCTGAAAAGTAATTCTAAGCGTACTTACCAGTAACTTGTATTTCCTTTCATAGGAATTCATTGTGTGGTTTTCACCAGAAAAGTTTCTAAGTGTTCAATTTTGAAACGTACAAATATTCCTCTAAAATCAGCCGAACTAAAAATTCCGATTTAGTTACCTGTTATCAGGAGAGAACCTAGGGCTGCATCTTTTAGCCCAGCACTGACCCTGAAAAGTAATTCTAAGCGTACTTACCAGTAACTTGTATTTCCTTTCATAGGAATCCATTGTGTGGTTTTCACCAGAAAAGTTTCTAAGTGTCCATTTTTGAAACGTACAAATATTCCTCTAAAATCAGCCGAACTACGCATTCCGAATTACTCACCTGTTATCAAGAGAGAATTCAGTGCTGCATCTTTTAGACAATCACTGAGTCTGAAATGTAATTCTAAGCGTACTTAACAGTACCCTGTATTTCCTTCCATAGGAATCCATTGTGTGGTTTTCACCAGAAAAGCTTCCAAGTGTGCAATTTTGAAACGTACAAATATTCCTCTAAAATCAGTTGAACTACGAATTCCGATTTACTCACCTGTTATCAGGAGAGAAACCAGGGCTGCATCTTTTAGCCCAGCACTGACCCTGAAAAGTAATTCTAAGTGTACTTACCAGTAACTTGTGTTTCCTTCCATAGGAATCCATTGTGTGGTTTTCACTAGAAAAATGTCTAAGTGTCCAATTTTGAAACGTACAAATATTCCTCTAAAATCAGCGGAACTACGAATTCCGATTTACTCACCTGTTATCAGGAGAGAAACCAGGGCTGCATCTTTTAGCCTAGCACTGACCCTGAAAATTAATTCTAATTGTACTTACCAGTAACTTGTATTTTCTTCCATAGGAATCCATTGTGTGGTTTTCACCAGAAAAGTTTCTAAGTGTCCATTTTTGAAACGTACAAATATTCCTCTAAAATCAGTTGAACTACGAATTCCGATTTACTCACTTGTTATCAGGAGAGAACCCAGGGCTGCATCTTTTAGCCCAGCACTGACCCTGAAAAGTAAATTTTAGCGTACTTACCAGTAACTTGGATTTACTTGCATAGGAATCCATTGTGTAGTTTTCAACAGAAAAGTTTCTAAGTGTCCTATTTTGAAACGTACAAATATTCCTCTAAAATAAGCAAAACTATGAATTCCGATTGACTCACCTGTTATCAATAGAGAACCCAGTGCTGCATCTTTTAGACCAGCACTGACATTGAAAAGTAATTCTAAGCGTACTTACCAGTAACTTGTTTTTCCTTCCATAGGAATCATTGTGTGGTTTTCAGCAGAAAAGTTTCTAAGTGTCCAATTTTGAAACGTACAAATATTCCTCTAAAATCAGTTGAACTACGAATTCCGATTTACTCACCTGTTATCAGGAGCGAACCCAGGGCTGCATCTTTTAGCCCAGCACTGACCCTGAAAAATAATTCTTAGCGTACTTACCAGTAACTTGGATTTACTTGCATAGGAATCCATTGTGTAGTTTTCGAAAAGAAAAGTTTCTAAGTGTCCTATTTTGAAACGTACAAATATTCCTCTAAAATCAGCCAAACTACGAATTCCGATTGACTCACCTGTTATCAATAGAGAACCCAGTGCTGCATCTTTTAGACCAGCACTGACATTGAAAAGTAATTCTAAGCGTACTTACCAGTAACTTGTTTTTCCTTCCATAGGAATCATTGTGTGGTTTTCAGCAGAAAAGTTTCTAAGTGTCCAATTTAGAAACGTACAAATATTCCTCTAAAATCAGTTGAACTACGAATTCCGATTTACTCACCTGTTATCAGGAGAGAACCCAGGGCTGCATCTTTTAGCCCAGCACTGACCCTGAAAAGTAATTCTAAGCGTACTTACCAGTAACTTGTATTTCCTTCCATAGGAATCCATTGTGTGGTTTTCACTAGAAAAGTTTCTAAGTGTCCAATTTTGAAACGTTCAAATATTCCTCTAAAATCAGCTGAACTACGGATTCCAATTTACTCACCTGTTATCAGGAGAGAAACCAGGGCTGCATCTTTTAGCCCAGCACTGAGCCTGAAAAGTAATTCTAAGCGTACTTACCAGTAACTTGTATTTCCTTCCATAGGAATCCATTGTGTGGTTTTCACCAGAAAAGTTTCTAAGTGTCCATTTTTGACACGTACACATATTCATCTGCAATCAGCTGAACTACGAATTCCGATTTACTCACCTGTTATCAGGAGAGAACCTAGGGCTGCATCTTTTAGCCCAGAACTGACCCTGAAAAGTAATTCAAAGCGTACTTACCAGTAACTTGTATTTCCTTCCATAGGAATCCATTGTGTGGTTTTCACCATAAAAGTTTCTAAGTGTCCAATTTTGAAACGTACAAATATTCCTCTAAAATCAGTTGAACTACGAATTCCGATTTACTCACCTGTTATGAGGAGAGAACCCAGGGCTGCATCTTTTAGCCCAGCACTGACCCTGAAAAGTAATTCTAAGCGTACTTACCAGTATCTTGTATTTCCTTTCATAGGAATCCATTGTGTGGTTTTCACCAGAAAAGTTTCTAAGTGTCCAATTTTGAAACGTACAAATATTCCTCTAAAATCAGCCGAACTACAAATTCCGATTTACTCACCTGTTCTCAAGAGAGAACCCAGTGCTGCATCTTTTAGACCAGCACTGACCCTGAAAAGTAATTCTAAGCGTACTTACCAGTAACTTGTATTTCCTTTCATAGGAATCCATTGTGTGGTTTTCACCAGAAATGTTTCTAAGTGTCCATTTTTGAAACGTACAAATATTCCTCTAAAATCAGCCGAACTACGAATTCCGAAATACTCACCTGTTATCAAGAGAGAACCCAGTGCTGCATCTTTTAGACCAGCACTGACTCTGAAATATATTTCTAAGCATACTTAAGAGTAACTTGTATTTCCTTCCATAGGAATCCATTGTGTGGTTTTCACCAGAAAAGTTTCTAAGTGTCCAATTTTGAAACGTACAAATATTCCTCTAAAATCAGTTGAACTACAAATTCCGATTTACTCACCTGTTATCAGGAGAGAACCTAGGGCTGCATCTTTTAGCCCAGCACTGACCCTGAAAAGTAATTCTAAGCGTACTTACCAGTAACTTGTATTTCCTTTCATAGGAATCCATTGTGTGGTTTTCCCCAAAAAAGTTTCTAAGTGTCCATTTTTGAAACGTACAAATATTCCTCTAAAATCAGCCGAACTACGCATTCCGAATTACTCACCTGTTATCAAGAGAGAATTCAGTGCTGCATCTTTTAGACCATCACTGAGTCTGAAATGTAATTCTAAGCATACTTAACAGTAACTTGTATTTCCTTCCATAGGAATCCATTGTGTGGTTTTCACCAGAAAAGCTTCCAAGTGTCCAATTTTGAAACGTACAAATATTCCTCTAAAATCAGTTGAACTACGAATTCCGATTTATTCACCTGTTATCAGGAGAGAACCCAGGTCTGCATCTTTCAGCCCAGCACTGACCCTGAAAAGTAATTCTAAGCGTACTTACCAGTAACTTGTATTTTCTTCCATAGGAATCCATTGTGTGGTTTTCACTAGAAAAGTTTCTAAGTGTCCATTTTTGAAACGTACAAATATTCCTCTAAAATCAGCTGAACTATGAATTCCGAATTACTCACCTGTTATCAGGAGAGAACACAGGGCTGCATCTTTTAGCCCAGCACTGACCCTGAAAAGTAATTCTAAGCGTACTTACCAGTAACTTGTATTTCCTTCCATAGGAATCATTGTGTGGTTTTCACCAGAAAAGTTTCTAAGTGTCCAATTTTGAAATGAACAAATATTCCTCTAAAATCAGTTGAACTACGAATTCCGATTTACTCACCTATTATCAGGAGAGAACCCAGGGCTGCATCTTTTAGCCCAGCACTGACCCTGAAAAGTAATTCTAAGCGTACATACCAGTAACTTGTTTTTCCTTCCATAGGAATCATTGTGTGGTTTTCAGCAGAAAGGTTTCTAAGTGTCCAATTTTGAAATGTACAAATATTCCTCTAAGATCAGCCGAACTACAAATTCTGATTTACTCACCTGTTATCAGGAGAGAACCTAGGGCTGCATCTTTTAGCCCAGAACTGACCTGAAAAGTAATTCAAAGTGTACTTACCAGTAACTTGTATTTCCTTTCATAGGAATCCATTGTGTGGTTTTCACCAGAAAGTTTCTAAGTGTCCAATTTTGAAACGTACAAATATTCCTCTAAAATCAGCCGAACTACAAATTCCGATTTACTCACCTGTTATCAGGAGAGAACCTAGGGCTGCATCTTTTAGCCCAGAACTGACCTGAAAAGTAATTCAAAGTGTACTTACCAGTAACTTGTATTTCCTTCCATAGGAATCCATTGTGTGGTTTTCACGAGAAAAGTTTCTAAGTGTCCATTTTTGAAACGTACAAATATTCCTCTAAAATCAGCCGAACTACGAATTCTGAAATACTCACCTGTTATCAAGAGAGAACCCAGTGCTGCATCTTTTAGACCAGCACTGACTCTGAAATGTATTTCTAAGCATACTTAAGAGTAACTTGTATTTCCTTCCATAGGAATCCATTGTGTGGTTTTCACCAGAAAGTTTCTAAGTGTCCAATTTTGAAACGTACAAATATTCCTCTAAAATCAGCCGAACTACAAATTCCGATTTACTCACCTGTTATCAGGAGAGAACCTAGGGCTGCATCTTTTAGCCCAGCACTGACCCTGAAAAGTAATTCTAAGCGTACTTACCAGTAACTTGTATTTCCTTTCATAGGAATTCATTGTGTGGTTTTCACCAGAAAAGTTTCTAAGTGTTCAATTTTGAAACGTACAAATATTCCTCTAAAATCAGCCGAACTACAAATTCCGATTTAGTTACCTGTTATCAGGAGGAAACTAGGGCTGCATCTTTTAGCCCAGCACTGACCCTGAAAAGTAATTCTAAGCGTACTTACCAGTAACTTGTATTTCCTTTCATAGGAATCCATTGTGTGGTTTTCACCAGAAAGTTTCTAAGTGTCCAATTTTGAAACGTACAAATATTCCTCTAAAATCAGCCGAACTACAAATTCCGATTTACTCACCTGTTATCAGGAGAGAACCTAGGGCTGCATCTTTTAGCCCAGAACTGACCTGAAAAGTAATTCAAAGTGTACTTACCAGTAACTTGTATTTCCTTCCATAGGAATCCATTGTGTGGTTTTCACGAGAAAAGTTTCTAAGTGTCCATTTTTGAAACGTACAAATATTCCTCTAAAATCAGCCGAACTACGCATTCCGAATTACTCACCTGTTATCAAGAGAGAATTCAGTGCTGCATCTTTTAGACAATCACTGAGTCTGAAATGTAATTCTAAGCGTACTTAACAGTACCCTGTATTTCCTTCCATAGGAATCCATTGTGTGGTTTTCACCAGAAAAGCTTCCAAGTGTGCAATTTTGAAACGTACAAATATTCCTCTAAAATCAGTTGAACTACGAATTCCGATTTACTCACCTGTTATCAGGAGAGAACCCAGGGCTGCATCTTTTAGCCCAGCACTGACCCTGAAAAGTAATTCTAAGCGTACTTACCAGTAACTTGTGTTTCCTTCCATAGGAATCCATTGTGTGGTTTTCACTAGAAAAGTTTCTAAGTGTCCAATTTTGAAACGTACAAATATTCCTCTAAAATAAGCAAAACTACAAATTCCGATTGACTCACCTGTTATCAATAGAGAACCCAGTGCTGCATCTTTTAGACCAGCACTGACATTGAAAAGTAATTCTAAGCGTACTTACCAGTAACTTGTTTTTCCTTCCATAGGAATCATTGTGTGGTTTTCAGCAGAAAAGTTTCTAAGTGTCCAATTTTGAAACGTACAAATATTCCTCTAAAATCAGTTGAACTACGAATTCCGATTTACTCACCTGTTATCAGGAGCGAACCCAGGGCTGCATCTTTTAGCCCAGCACTGACCCTGAAAAGTAATTCTTAGAGTACTTACCAGTAACTTGGATTTACTTGCATAGGAATCCATTGTGTAGTTTTCAACAGAAAAGTTTCTAAGTGTCCTATTTTGAAACATACAAATATTCCTCTAAAATCAGCCAAACTACGAATTCCGATTGACTCACCTGTTATCAATAGAGAACCCAGTGCTGCATCTTTTAGACCAGCACTGACATTGAAAAGTAATTCTAAGCGTACTTACCAGTAACTTGTTTTTCCTTCCATAGGAATCATTGTGTGGTTTTCAGCAGAAAAGTTTCTAAGTGTCCAATTTAGAAACGTACAAATATTCCTCTAAAATCAGTTGAACTACGAATTCCGATTTACTCACCTGTTATCAGGAGAGAACCCAGGGCTGCATCTTTTAGCCCAGCACTGACCCTGAAAAGTAATTCTAAGAGTACTTACCAGTAACTTAAATTTCCTTCCATAGGAATCCATTGTGTGGTTTTCACTAGAAAAGTTTCTAAGTGTCCAATTTTGAAACGTTCAAATATTCCTCTAAAATCAGCTGAACTACGGATTCCGATTTACTCACCTGTTATCAGGAGAGAAACCAGGGCTGCATCTTTTAGCCCAGCACTGAGCCTGAAAAGTAATTCTAAGCGTACTTACCAGTAACTTGTATTTCCTTCCATAGGAATCCATTGTGTGGTTTTCACCAGAAAAGTTTCTAAGTGTCCATTTTTGACACGTACAAATATTCATCTGCAATCAGCTGAACTACGAATTCCGATTTACTCACCTGTTATCAAGAGAGAACCCAGTGCTGCATCTTTTAGACCAGCACTGACCCTGAAAAGTAATTCTAAGCGTACTTACCAGTATCTTGTATTTCCTTCCATAGGAATCATTGTGTGGTTTTCAGCAGAAAAGTTTCTAAGTGTCCAATTTTGAAATGTACAAATATTCCTCTAAGATCAGCCGAACTACAAATTCTGATTTACTCACCTGTTATCAGGAGAGAACCTAGGGCTGCATCTTTTAGCCCAGAACTGACCTGAAAAGTAATTCAAAGTGTACTTACCAGTAACTTGTATTTCCTTCCATAGGAATCCATTGTGTGGTTTTCACCAGAAAAGTTTCTAAGTGTCCATTTTTGAAACGTACAAATATTCCTCTAAAATCAGCCGAACTACGAATTCCGAAATACTCACCTGTTATCAAGAGAGAACCCAGTGCTGCATCTTTTAGACCAGCACTGACTCTGAAATGTATTTCTAAGCATACTTAAGAGTAACTTGTATTTCCTTCCATAGGAATCCATTGTGTGGTTTTCACCAGAAAAGTTTCCAAGTGTCCAATTTTGAAACGTACAAATATTCCTCTAAAATCAGTTGAACTACGAATTCCGATTTATTCACCTGTTATCAGGAGAGAACCCAGGTCTGCATCTTTCAGCCCAGCACTGACCCTGAAAAGTAATTCTAAGTGTACTTACCAGTAACTTGTATTTTCTTCCATAGGAATCCATTGTGTGGTTTTCACTAGAAAAGTTTCTAAGTGTCCATTTTTGAAACGTACAAATATTCCTCTAAAATCAGCTGAACTATGAATTCCGAATTACTCACCTGTTATCAGGAGAGAACACAGGGCTGCATCTTTTAGCCCAGCACTGACCCTGAAAAGTAATTCTAAGCGTACTTACCAGTAACTTGTATTTCCTTCCATAGGAATCATTGTGTGGTTTTCACCAGAAAAGTTTCTAAGTGTCCAATTTTGAAATGAACAAATATTCCTCTAAAATCAGTTGAACTACGAATTCCGATTTACTCACCTATTATCAGGAGAGAATCCAGGGCTGCATCTTTTAGCCCAGCACTGACCCTGAAAAGTAATTCTAAGCGTACATACCAGTAACTTGTTTTTCCTTCCATAGGAATCATTGTGTGGTTTTCAGCAGAAAAGTTTCTAAGTGTCCAATTTTGAAACGTACAAATATTCCTCTAAAATCAGTTGAACTACGAATTCCGATTTACTCACCTGTTATCAGGAGAGAACCCAGGGCTGCATCTTTTAGTCCAACACTGACCCTGAAAAGTAATTCTAAGCGTACTTACCAGTAACTTGTATTTCCTTCCATAGGAATCCATTGTGTGGTTTTCACTAGAAAAGTTTCTAAGTGTCCAATTTTGAAACATTCAAATATTCCTCTAAAATCAGCGGAACTACGGATTCCGATTTACCCACCTGTTATCAGGAGAGAAACCAGGGCTGCATCTTTTAGCCCAGCACTGAGCCTGAAAAGTAATTCTAAGCGTACTTACCAGTAACTTGTATTTACTTCCATAGGAATCCATTGTGTGGTTTTCACCAGAAAAGTTTCTAAGTGTCCATTTTTGACACGTAAAAATATTCTTCTACAATCAGCTGAACTACGAATTCCGATTTACTCACCTGTTATCAAGAGAGAACCCAGTGCTGCATCTTTTAGCCCAGAACTGACCTGAAAAGTAATTCAAAGTGTACTTACCAGTAACTTGTATTTCCTTCCATAGGAATCCATTGTGTGGTTTTCACGAGAAAAGTTTCTAAGTGTCCATTTTTGAAACGTACAAATATTCCTCTAAAATCAGCCGAACTACGAATTCCGAAATACTCACCTGTTATCAAGAGAGAACCCAGTGCTGCATCTTTTAGACCAGCACTGACTCTGAAATGTATTTCTAAGCATACTTAAGAGTAACTTGTATTTCCTTCCATAGGAATCCATTGTGTGGTTTTCACCAGAGAAGTTTCTAAGTGTCCAATTTTGAAACGTACAAATATTCCTCTAAAATCAGCCGAACTACGAATTCCGAAATACTCACCTGTTATCAAGAGAGAACCCAGTGCTGCATCTTTTAGACCAGCACTGACTCTGAAATATATTTCTAAGCATACTTAAGAGTAACTTGTATTTCCTTCCATAGGAATCCATTGTGTGGTTTTCACCAGAAAAGTTTCTAAGTGTCCAATTTTGAAACGTACAAATATTCCTCTAAAATCAGTTGAACTACAAATTCCGATTTACTCACCTGTTATCAGGAGAGAACCTAGGGCTGCATCTTTTAGCCCAGCACTGACCCTGAAAAGTAATTCTAAGCGTACTTACCAGTAACTTGTATTTCCTTTCATAGGAATCCATTGTGTGGTTTTCCCCAAAAAAGTTTCTAAGTGTCCATTTTTGAAACGTACAAATATTCCTCTAAAATCAGCCGAACTACGCATTCCGAATTACTCACCTGTTATCAAGAGAGAATTCAGTGCTGCATCTTTTAGACCATCACTGAGTCTGAAATGTAATTCTAAGCATACTTAACAGTAACTTGTATTTCCTTCCATAGGAATCCATTGTGTGGTTTTCACCAGAAAAGCTTCCAAGTGTCCAATTTTGAAACGTACAAATATTCCTCTAAAATCAGTTGAACTACGAATTCCGATTTATTCACCTGTTATCAGGAGAGAACCCAGGTCTGCATCTTTCAGCCCAGCACTGACCCTGAAAAGTAATTCTAAGCGTACTTACCAGTAACTTGTATTTTCTTCCATAGGAATCCATTGTGTGGTTTTCACTAGAAAAGTTTCTAAGTGTCCATTTTTGAAACGTACAAATATTCCTCTAAAATCAGCTGAACTATGAATTCCGAATTACTCACCTGTTATCAGGAGAGAACACAGGGCTGCATCTTTTAGCCCAGCACTGACCCTGAAAAGTAATTCTAAGCGTACTTACCAGTAACTTGTATTTCCTTCCATAGGAATCATTGTGTGGTTTTCACCAGAAAAGTTTCTAAGTGTCCAATTTTGAAATGAACAAATATTCCTCTAAAATCAGTTGAACTACGAATTCCGATTTACTCACCTATTATCAGGAGAGAACCCAGGGCTGCATCTTTTAGCCCAGCACTGACCCTGAAAAGTAATTCTAAGCGTACATACCAGTAACTTGTTTTTCCTTCCATAGGAATCATTGTGTGGTTTTCAGCAGAAAGGTTTCTAAGTGTCCAATTTTGAAATGTACAAATATTCCTCTAAGATCAGCCGAACTACAAATTCTGATTTACTCACCTGTTATCAGGAGAGAACCTAGGGCTGCATCTTTTAGCCCAGAACTGACCTGAAAAGTAATTCAAAGTGTACTTACCAGTAACTTGTATTTCCTTTCATAGGAATCCATTGTGTGGTTTTCACCAGAAAGTTTCTAAGTGTCCAATTTTGAAACGTACAAATATTCCTCTAAAATCAGCCGAACTACAAATTCCGATTTACTCACCTGTTATCAGGAGAGAACCTAGGGCTGCATCTTTTAGCCCAGAACTGACCTGAAAAGTAATTCAAAGTGTACTTACCAGTAACTTGTATTTCCTTCCATAGGAATCCATTGTGTGGTTTTCACGAGAAAAGTTTCTAAGTGTCCATTTTTGAAACGTACAAATATTCTTCTAAAATCAGCCGAACTACGAATTCCGAAATACTCACCTGTTATCAAGAGAGAACCCAGTGCTGCATCTTTTAGACCAGCACTGACTCTGAAATGTATTTCTAAGCATACTTAAGAGTAACTTGTATTTCCTTCCATAGGAATCCATTGTGTGGTTTTCACCAGAAAGTTTCTAAGTGTCCAATTTTGAAACGTACAAATATTCCTCTAAAATCAGCCGAACTACAAATTCCGATTTACTCACCTGTTATCAGGAGAGAACCTAGGGCTGCATCTTTTAGCCCAGCACTGACCCTGAAAAGTAATTCTAAGCGTACTTACCAGTAACTTGTATTTCCTTTCATAGGAATTCATTGTGTGGTTTTCACCAGAAAAGTTTCTAAGTGTTCAATTTTGAAACGTACAAATATTCCTCTAAAATCAGCCGAACTACAAATTCCGATTTAGTTACCTGTTATCAGGAGGAAACTAGGGCTGCATCTTTTAGCCCAGCACTGACCCTGAAAAGTAATTCTAAGCGTACTTACCAGTAACTTGTATTTCCTTTCATAGGAATCCATTGTGTGGTTTTCACCAGAAAGTTTCTAAGTGTCCAATTTTGAAACGTACAAATATTCCTCTAAAATCAGCCGAACTACAAATTCCGATTTACTCACCTGTTATCAGGAGAGAACCTAGGGCTGCATCTTTTAGCCCAGAACTGACCTGAAAAGTAATTCAAAGTGTACTTACCAGTAACTTGTATTTCCTTCCATAGGAATCCATTGTGTGGTTTTCACGAGAAAAGTTTCTAAGTGTCCATTTTTGAAACGTACAAATATTCCTCTAAAATCAGCCGAACTACGCATTCCGAATTACTCACCTGTTATCAAGAGAGAATTCAGTGCTGCATCTTTTAGACAATCACTGAGTCTGAAATGTAATTCTAAGCGTACTTAACAGTACCCTGTATTTCCTTCCATAGGAATCCATTGTGTGGTTTTCACCAGAAAAGCTTCCAAGTGTGCAATTTTGAAACGTACAAATATTCCTCTAAAATCAGTTGAACTACGAATTCCGATTTACTCACCTGTTATCAGGAGAGAACCCAGGGCTGCATCTTTTAGCCCAGCACTGACCCTGAAAAGTAATTCTAAGCGTACTTACCAGTAACTTGTGTTTCCTTCCATAGGAATCCATTGTGTGGTTTTCACTAGAAAAGTTTCTAAGTGTCCAATTTTGAAACGTACAAATATTCCTCTAAAATAAGCAAAACTACAAATTCCGATTGACTCACCTGTTATCAATAGAGAACCCAGTGCTGCATCTTTTAGACCAGCACTGACATTGAAAAGTAATTCTAAGCGTACTTACCAGTAACTTGTTTTTCCTTCCATAGGAATCATTGTGTGGTTTTCAGCAGAAAAGTTTCTAAGTGTCCAATTTTGAAACGTACAAATATTCCTCTAAAATCAGTTGAACTACGAATTCCGATTTACTCACCTGTTATCAGGAGCGAACCCAGGGCTGCATCTTTTAGCCCAGCACTGACCCTGAAAAGTAATTCTTAGAGTACTTACCAGTAACTTGGATTTACTTGCATAGGAATCCATTGTGTAGTTTTCAACAGAAAAGTTTCTAAGTGTCCTATTTTGAAACATACAAATATTCCTCTAAAATCAGCCAAACTACGAATTCCGATTGACTCACCTGTTATCAATAGAGAACCCAGTGCTGCATCTTTTAGACCAGCACTGACATTGAAAAGTAATTCTAAGCGTACTTACCAGTAACTTGTTTTTCCTTCCATAGGAATCATTGTGTGGTTTTCAGCAGAAAAGTTTCTAAGTGTCCAATTTAGAAACGTACAAATATTCCTCTAAAATCAGTTGAACTACGAATTCCGATTTACTCACCTGTTATCAGGAGAGAACCCAGGGCTGCATCTTTTAGCCCAGCACTGACCCTGAAAAGTAATTCTAAGAGTACTTACCAGTAACTTAAATTTCCTTCCATAGGAATCCATTGTGTGGTTTTCACTAGAAAAGTTTCTAAGTGTCCAATTTTGAAACGTTCAAATATTCCTCTAAAATCAGCTGAACTACGGATTCCGATTTACTCACCTGTTATCAGGAGAGAAACCAGGGCTGCATCTTTTAGCCCAGCACTGAGCCTGAAAAGTAATTCTAAGCGTACTTACCAGTAACTTGTATTTCCTTCCATAGGAATCCATTGTGTGGTTTTCACCAGAAAAGTTTCTAAGTGTCCATTTTTGACACGTACAAATATTCATCTGCAATCAGCTGAACTACGAATTCCGATTTACTCACCTGTTATCAAGAGAGAACCCAGTGCTGCATCTTTTAGACCAGCACTGACCCTGAAAAGTAATTCTAAGCGTACTTACCAGTATCTTGTATTTCCTTCCATAGGAATCATTGTGTGGTTTTCAGCAGAAAAGTTTCTAAGTGTCCAATTTTGAAATGTACAAATATTCCTCTAAGATCAGCCGAACTACAAATTCTGATTTACTCACCTGTTATCAGGAGAGAACCTAGGGCTGCATCTTTTAGCCCAGAACTGACCTGAAAAGTAATTCAAAGTGTACTTACCAGTAACTTGTATTTCCTTCCATAGGAATCCATTGTGTGGTTTTCACCAGAAAAGTTTCTAAGTGTCCATTTTTGAAACGTACAAATATTCCTCTAAAATCAGCCGAACTACGAATTCCGAAATACTCACCTGTTATCAAGAGAGAACCCAGTGCTGCATCTTTTAGACCAGCACTGACTCTGAAATGTATTTCTAAGCATACTTAAGAGTAACTTGTATTTCCTTCCATAGGAATCCATTGTGTGGTTTTCACCAGAAAAGTTTCCAAGTGTCCAATTTTGAAACGTACAAATATTCCTCTAAAATCAGTTGAACTACGAATTCCGATTTATTCACCTGTTATCAGGAGAGAACCCAGGTCTGCATCTTTCAGCCCAGCACTGACCCTGAAAAGTAATTCTAAGTGTACTTACCAGTAACTTGTATTTTCTTCCATAGGAATCCATTGTGTGGTTTTCACTAGAAAAGTTTCTAAGTGTCCATTTTTGAAACGTACAAATATTCCTCTAAAATCAGCTGAACTATGAATTCCGAATTACTCACCTGTTATCAGGAGAGAACACAGGGCTGCATCTTTTAGCCCAGCACTGACCCTGAAAAGTAATTCTAAGCGTACTTACCAGTAACTTGTATTTCCTTCCATAGGAATCATTGTGTGGTTTTCACCAGAAAAGTTTCTAAGTGTCCAATTTTGAAATGAACAAATATTCCTCTAAAATCAGTTGAACTACGAATTCCGATTTACTCACCTATTATCAGGAGAGAATCCAGGGCTGCATCTTTTAGCCCAGCACTGACCCTGAAAAATAATTCTAAGCGTACATACCAGTAACTTGTTTTTCCTTCCATAGGAATCATTGTGTGGTTTTCAGCAGAAAAGTTTCTAAGTGTCCAATTTTGAAACGTACAAATATTCCTCTAAAATCAGTTGAACTACGAATTCCGATTTACTCACCTGTTATCAGGAGAGAACCCAGGGCTGCATCTTTTAGCCCAACACTGACCCTGAAAAGTAATTCTAAGCGTACTTACCAGTAACTTGTATTTCCTTCCATAGGAATCCATTGTGTGGTTTTCACTAGAAAAGTTTCTAAATGTCCAATTTTGAAACATTCAAATATTCCTCTAAAATCAGCGGAACTACGGATTCCGATTTACCCACCTGTTATCAGGAGAGAAACCAGGGCTGCATCTTTTAGCCCAGCACTGAGCCTGAAAAGTAATTCTAAGCGTACTTACCAGTAACTTGTATTTACTTCCATAGGAATCCATTGTGTGGTTTTCACCAGAAAAGTTTCTAAGTGTCCATTTTTGACACGTAAAAATATTCTTCTACAATCAGCTGAACTACGAATTCCGATTTACTCACCTGTTATCAAGAGAGAACCCAGTGCTGCATCTTTTAGCCCAGAACTGACCTGAAAAGTAATTCAAAGTGTACTTACCAGTAACTTGTATTTCCTTCCATAGGAATCCATTGTGTGGTTTTCACGAGAAAAGTTTCTAAGTGTCCATTTTTGAAACGTACAAATATTCCTCTAAAATCAGCCGAACTACGAATTCCGAAATACTCAGCTGTTATCAAGAGAGAACCCAGTGCTGCATCTTTTAGACCAGCACTGACTCTGAAATGTATTTCTAAGCATACTTAAGAGTAACTTGTATTTCCTTCCATAGGAATCCATTGTGTGGTTTTCACCAGAAAAGTTTCTAAGTGTCCAATTTTGAAACGTACAAATATTCCTCTAAAATCAGCCGAACTACAAATTCCTATTTACTCACCTGTTATCAGGAGAGAACCTAGGGCTGCATCTTTTAGCCCAGCACTGACCCTGAAAAGTAATTCTAAGCGTACTTACCAGTAACTTGTATTTCCTTTCATAGGAATTCATTGTGTGGTTTTCACTAGAAAAGTTTCTAAGTGTCCAATTTTGAAACGTTCAAATATTCCTCTAAAATCAGCTGAACTACGGATTCCGATTTACTCACCTGTTATCAGGAGAGAAACCAGGGCTGCATCTTTTAGCCCAGCACTGAGCCTGAAAAGTAATTCTAAGCGTACTTACCAGTAACTTGTATTTCCTTCCATAGGAATCCATTGTGTGGTTTTCACCAGAAAAGTTTCTAAGTGTCCATTTTTGACACGTACAAATATTCATCTGCAATCAGCTGAACTACGAATTCCGATTTACTCACCTGTTATCAAGAGAGAACCCAGTGCTGTATCTTTTAGACCAGCACTGACCCTGAAATGTAATTCTAAGCGTACTTACCAGTATCTTGTATTTCCTTCCATAGGAATCATTGTGTGGTTTTCAGCAGAAAAGTTTCTAAGTGTCCAATTTTGAAATGTACAAATATTCCTCTAAGATCAGCCGAACTACAAATTCTGATTTTCTCACCTGTTATCAGGAGAGAACCTAGGGCTGCATCTTTTAGCCCAGAACTGACCTGAAAAGTAATTCAAAGTGTACTTACCAGTAACTTGTATTTCCTTCCATAGGAATCCATTGTGTGGTTTTCACCAGAAAAGTTTCTAAGTGTCCATTTTTGAAACGTACAAATATTCCTCTAAAATCAGCCGAACTACAAATTCTGATTTACTCACCTGTTATCAGGAGAGAACCTAGGGCTGCATCTTTTAGCCCAGCACTGACCCTGAAAAGTAATTCTAAGCGTACTTACCAGTAACTTGTGTTTCCTTTCATAGGAATCCATTGTGTGGTTTTCACCAGAAAAGTTTCTAAGTGTCCAATTTTGAAACGTACAAATATTCCTCTAAAATCAGCCGAACTACAAATTCCGATTTACTTACCTGTTATCAGGAGAGAACCTAGGGCTGCATCTTTTAGCCCAGCACTGACCCTGAAAAGTAATTCTAAGCGTACTTACCAGTAACTTGTATTTCCTTTCATAGGAATCCATTGTGTGGTTTTCACCAGAAAAGTTTCTAAGTGTCCATTTTTGAAACGTACAAATATTCCTCTAAAATCAGCCGAACTACGCATTCCGAATTACTCACCTGTTATCAAGAGAGAATTCAGTGCTGCATCTTTTAGACCATCACTGAGTCTGAAATGTAATTCTAAGCGTACTTACCAGTAACTTGGATTTACTTGCATAGGAATGCATTGTGTGGTTTTCGCCAGAAAAGCTTCCAAGTGTCCAATTTAGAAACGTACAAATATTCCTCTAAAATCAGTTAAACTACAAATTCCGATTTACTCACCTGTTATCAGGAGAGAACCCAGGGCTGCATATTTTAGCCCAGCACTGACCCTGAAAAGTAATTCTAAGCGTACTTACCAGTAACTTGTATTTCCTTCCATAGGAATCCATTGTGTGGTTTTCACCAGAAAAGTTTCTAAGTGTCCATTTTTGAAACGTACAAATATTCATCTACAATCAGCCGAACTACAAATTCCGATTTACTCACCTGTTATCAGGAGAGAACCTAGGGCTGCATCTTTTAGCCCAGCACTGACCCTGAAAAGTAATTCTAAGCGTACTTACCAGTAACTTGTATTTCCTTCCATAGGAATCATTGTGTGGTTTTCACCAGAAAAGTTTCTAAGTGTTCATTTTTGAAACGTACAAATATTCATCTACAATCACCCGAACTACAAATTCCGATTTACTCACCTTTTATCAGGAGAGAACCTAGGGCTGCATCTTTTAGCCCAGCACTGACACTGAAAGGTAATTCTAAGCGTACTTACCAGTAACTTGTATTTCCTTCCATAGGAATCCATTGTGTGGTTTTCACCAGAAAAGCTTCCAAGTGTCCAATTTAGAAACGTATAAATATTCCTCTAAAATCAGCCAAACTACGAATTCCAATTGACTCACCTGTTATCAAGAGAGAACCCAGGGCTGCATCTTTTAGACCAGCACTGACCCTGAAAAGTAATTCTAAGCGTACTTACCAGTAACTTGTATTTCCTTCCATAGGAATCATTGTGTGGATTTCACCAGAAAAGTTTCTAAGTGTCCATTTTTGAAACGTACAAATATTCATCTACAATCACCCGAACTACAAATTCCGATTTACTCACCTGTTATCAGAAGAGAACCTAGGGCTGCATCTTTTAGCCCAGCACTGACACTGAAAGGTAATTCTAAGCGTACTTACCAGTAACTTGTATTTCCTTCCATAGGAATCATTGTGTGGTTTTCACCAGAAAAGTTTCTAAGTGTCCATTTTTGAAACGTACAAATATTCCTCTAAAATTAGCCGAACTACGAATTCCGAATTACTCACCTGTTATCAAGAGTGAACTCAGTGCTGCATCTTTTAGACCAGCACTGACTCTGAAATGTAATTCTAAGCGTACTTAACTGTAACTTGTATTTCCTTCCATAGGAATCCATTGTGTGGTTTTCACCAGAAAAGCTTCCAAGTGTCCAATTTAGAAACGTACAAATATTCTTCTAAAATCAGTTGAACTACAAATTCCGATTTACTCACCTGTTATCAGGAGAGAACCCAGGGCTGCATCTTTTAGCCCAGCACTGACCCTGAAAAGTAATTCTTAACGTACTTACCAGTAACTTGGATTTCCTTCCATAGTTATCCATTGTGTGGTTTTCACCAGAAAAGTTTCTAAGTGTCCTATTTTGAAACGTAGAAATATTCCTCTAAAATCAGCCAAACTACGAATTCCGATTGACTCACCTGTTATCAAGAGAGAACCCAGTGCTGCATCTTTTAGCCCAGCACTGACATTGAAAAGTAATTCAAAGCTTACTTACCAGTAACTTGTATTTCCTTCGATAGGAATCCATTGTGTGGTTTTCACCAGAAAAGTTTCTAAGTGTCCATTTTTGAAATGTACAAATATTCCTCTAAAATCAGCCGAACAACGAATTCCGAAATACTCACCTGTTATCAAGAGAGAACCCAGTGCTGCATCTTTTAGAACAGCACTGACTCTGAAATGTAATTCTAAGCATACTTAAGAGTAACTTGTATTTCCTTCCATAGGAATCCATTGTGTGGTTTTCACCAGAAAAGTTTCTAAGTGTCCAATTTTGAAACGTACAAATATTCCTCTAAAATCAGTTGAACTATGAATTCCGATTTACTCACCTGTTATCAGGAGAGAACCCAGGGCGGCATCTTTTAGCCCAGCACTGACCCTGAAAAGTAATTCTAAGCGTACTTACCAGTAACTTGTATTTCCTTCCATAGGAATCCAATGTGTGGTTTTCACCAGAAAAGTTTCTAAGTGTCCAATTTTGAAACATACATATATTCCTCTAAAATCAGCCGAACTACAAATTCCGATTTACTCACCTGTTATCAGGAGAGAACCTAGGGCTGCATCTTTTAGCCCAGCACTGACCCTGAAAAGTAATTCTAAGAGTACTTACCAGTAACTTGTATTTCCTTCCATAGGAATCATTGTGTGGTTTTCACCAGAAAAGTTTCTAAGTGTCCTTTTTTGAAACGTACAAATATTCCTCTAAAATCAGCCGAACTACGAATTCCGAATTACTCACCTGTTATCAAGAGAGATTCCAGTGCTGCATCTTTTAGACCATCACTGACTCTGAAATGTAATTCTAAGCATACTTAACAGTAACTTGTATTTCCTTCCATAGGAATCCATTGTGTGGTTTTCACCAGAAAAGCTTCTAAGTGTCCAATTTTGAAACGTACAAATATTCCTCTAAAATCAGTTGAACTACGAATTCTGATTTAATCACCTGTTATCAGGAGAGAACCCAGGGCTGCATCTTTTAGCCCAGCACTGACCCTGAAAAGTAATTCTTAGCGTACTTACCAGTAACTTGTATTTCCTTCCATAGGAATCCATTGTGTGGTTTTCACCAGAAAAGTTTCTAAGTGTCCAATTTTGAAACGTACAAATATTCCTCTAAAATCAGCCAAACTACGAATTCCGATTGACTCACCTGTTATCAAGAGAGAACCCAGTGCTGCATCTTTTAGACCAGCACTGACATTGAAAAGTAATTCTAAGCGTACTTACCAGTAACTTGTTTTTCCTTCCATAGGAATCATTGTGTGGTTTTCATCAGAAAAGTTTCTGAGTGTCCATTTTTGAAACGTACAAATATTCCTCTTAAATCAGCCGAACTACAAATTCCGATTTACTCACCTGTTATCAGGAGAGAACCTAGGGCTGCATCTTTTAGCCCAGCACTGACCCTGAAAAATTATTCTAAGAGTACTTACCAGTAACTTGTATTTCCTTCCATAGGAATCATTGTGTGGTTTTCACCAGAAAAGTTTCTAAGTGTCCATTTTTAAAACGTACAAATATTCCTCTAAAAGCAGCCGAACTACGCATTCCGAATTACTCACCTGTTATCAAGAGAGAACCCAGGGCTGCATCTTTTAGCCCAGCACTGACCCTGAAAAGTAATTCTAAGCGTACTTACCAGTAACTTGTATTTCCTTCCATAGGAATCATTGTGTGGTTTTCACCAGAAAAGTTTCTAAGTGTCCATTTTTGAAACGTACAAATATTCATCTACAATCACCCGAACTACAAATTCCGATTTACTCACCTGTTATCAGGAGAGAACCTAGGGCTGCATCTTTTAGCCCAGCACTGACACTGAAAGGTAATTCTAAGCGTACTTACCAGTAACTTGTATTTCCTTCCATAGGAATCATTGTGTGGTTTTCACCAGAAAAGTTTCTAAGTGTCCATTTTTGAAACGTACAAATATTCCTCTAAAATTAGCCGAACTACGAATTCCGAATTACTCACCTGTTATCAAGAGTGAACCCAGTGCTGCATCTTTTAGACCAGCACTGACTCTGAAATGTAATTCTAAGCGTACTTAACTGTAACTTGTATTTCCTTCCATAGGAATCCATTGTGTGGTTTTCACCAGAAAAGCTTCCAAGTGTCCAATTTAGAAACGTACAAATATTCTTCTAAAATCAGTTGAACTACAAATTCCGATTTACTCACCTGTTATCAGGAGAGAACCCAGGGCTGCATCTTTTAGCCCAGCACTGACCCTGAAAAGTAATTCTTAACGTACTTACCAGTAACTTGGATTTCCTTCCATAGTTATCCATTGTGTGGTTTTCACCAGAAAAGTTTCTAAGTGTCCTATTTTGAAACGTAGAAATATTCCTCTAAAATCAGCCAAACTACGAATTCCGATTGACTCACCTGTTATCAAGAGAGAACCCAGTGCTGCATCTTTTAGCCCAGCACTGACATTGAAAAGTAATTCAAAGCTTACTTACCAGTAACTTGTATTTCCTTCGATAGGAATCCATTGTGTGGTTTTCACCAGAAAAGTTTCTAAGTGTCCATTTTTGAAATGTACAAATATTCCTCTAAAATCAGCCGAACTACGAATTCCGAAATACTCACCTGTTATCAAGAGAGAACCCAGTGCTGCATCTTTTAGAACAGCACTGACTCTGAAATGTAATTCTAAGCATACTTAAGAGTAACTTGTATTTCCTTTCATAGGAATCCATTGTGTGGTTTTCACCAGAAAAGTTTCTAAGTGTCCAATTTTGAAACGTACAAATATTCCTCTAAAATCAGTTGAACTATGAATTCCGATTTACTCACCTGTTATCAGGAGAGAACCCAGGGCGGCATCTTTTAGCCCAGCACTGACCCTGAAAAGTAATTCTAAGCGTACTTACCAGTAACTTGTATTTCCTTCCATAGGAATCCATTGTGTGGTTTTCACCAGAAAAGTTTCTAAGTGTCCAATTTTGAAACATACAAATATTCCTCTAAAATCAGCCGAACTACGAATTCCGATTTACTCACCTGTTATCAGGAGAGAACCTAGGGCTGCATCTTTTAGCCCAGCACTGACCCTGAAAAGTAATTCTAAGAGTACTTACCAGTAACTTGTATTTCCTTCCATAGGAATCATTGTGTGGTTTTCACCAGAAAAGTTTCTAAGTGTCCTTTTTTGAAACGTACAAATATTCCTCTAAAATCAGCCGAACTACGAATTCCGAATTACTCACCTGTTATCAAGAGAGATTCCAGTGCTGCATCTTTTAGACCATCACTGACTCTGAAATGTAATTCTAAGCATACTTAACAGTAACTTGTATTTCCTTCCATAGGAATCCATTGTGTGGTTTTCACCAGAAAAGCTTCTAAGTGTCCAATTTTGAAACGTACAAATATTCCTCTAAAATCAGTTGAACTACGAATTCCGATTTAATCACCTGTTATCAGGAGAGAACCCAGGGCTGCATCTTTTAGCCCAGCACTGACCCTGAAAAGTAATTCTTAGCGTACTTACCAGTAACTTGTATTTCCTTCCATAGGAATCCATTGTGTGGTTTTCACCAGAAAAGTTTCTAAGTGTCCAATTTTGAAACGTACAAATATTCCTCTAAAATCAGCCAAACTACGAATTCCGATTGACTCACCTGTTATCAAGAGAGAACCCAGTGCTGCATCTTTTAGACCAGCACTGACATTGAAAAGTAATTCTAAGCGTACTTACCAGTAACTTGTTTTTCCTTCCATAGGAATCATTGTGTGGTTTTCATCAGAAAAGCTTCCAAGTGTCCAATTTAGAAACGTACAAATATTCTTCTAAAATCAGTTGAACTACAAATTCCGATTTACTCACCTGTTATCAGGAGAGAACCCAGGGCTGCATCTTTTAGCCCAGCACTGACCCTGAATAGTAATTCTTAACGTACTTACCAGTAACTTGGATTTCCTTCCATAGTTATCCATTGTGTGGTTTTCACCAGAAAAGTTTCTAAGTGTCCTATTTTGAAACGTAGAAATATTCCTCTAAAATCAGCCAAACTACGAATTCCGATTGACTCACCTGTTATCAAGAGAGAACCCAGTGCTGCATCTTTTAGCCCAGCACTGACATTGAAAAGTAATTCAAAGCTTACTTACCAGTAACTTGTATTTCCTTCGATAGGAATCCATTGTGTGGTTTTCACCAGAAAAGTTTCTAAGTGTCCATTTTTGAAATGTACAAATATTCCTCTAAAATCAGCCGAACTACGAATTCCGAAATACTCACCTGTTATCAAGAGAGAACTCAGTGCTGCATCTTTTAGAACAGCACTGACTCTGAAATGTAATTCTAAGCATACTTAAGAGTAACTTGTATTTCCTTCCATAGGAATCCATTGTGTGGTTTTCACCAGAAAAGTTTCTAAGTGTCTAATTTTGAAACGTACAAATATTCCTCTAAAATCAGTTGAACTATGAATTCCGATTTACTCACCTGTTATCAGGAGAGAACCCAGGGCAGCATCTTTTAGCCCAGCACTGACCCTGAAAAGTAATTCTAAGCGTACTTACCAGTAACTTGTATTTCCTTCCATAGGAATCCATTGTGTGGTTTTCACCAGAAAAGTTTCTAAGTGTCCAATTTTGAAACATACAAATATTCCTCTAAAATCAGCCGAACTACAAATTCCGATTTACTCACCTGTTATCAGGAGAGAACCTAGGGCTGCATCT
Organism: Triturus cristatus; assembly: GCF_964204655.1. Lineage (NCBI taxonomy): Eukaryota > Metazoa > Chordata > Amphibia > Caudata > Salamandridae > Triturus > Triturus cristatus. The sequence goes on from NW_028187292.1 coordinate 1,723,588, forward strand.
TTTAGCCCAGCACTGACCCTGAAAAGTAATTCTAAGAGTACTTACCAGTAACTTGTATTTCCTTCCATAGGAATCATTGTGTGGTTTTCACCAGAAAAGTTTCTAAGTGTCCTTTTTTGAAACGTACAAATATTCCTCTAAAATCAGCCGAACTACGAATTCCGAATTACTCACCTGTTATCAAGAGAGATTCCAGTGCTGCATCTTTTAGACCATCACTGACTCTGAAATGTAATTCTAAGCATACTTAACAGTAACTTGTATTTCCTTCCATAGGAATCCATTGTGTGGTTTTCACCAGAAAAGCTTCTAAGTGTCCAATTTTGAAACGTACAAATATTCCTCTAAAATCAGTTGAACTACGAATTCCGATTTAATCACCTGTTATCAGGAGAGAACCCAGGGCTGCATCTTTTAGCCCAGCACTGACCCTGAAAAGTAATTCTTAGCGTACTTACCAGTAACTTGTATTTCCTTCCATAGGAATCCATTGTGTGGTTTTCACCAGAAAAGTTTCTAAGTGTCCAATTTTGAAACGTACAAATATTCCTCTAAAATCAGCCAAACTACGAATTCCGATTGACTCACCTGTTATCAAGAGAGAACCCAGGGCTGCATCTTTTAGCCCAGCACTGACCCTGAAAAGTAATTCTTAGCGTACTTACCAGTAACTTGTATTTCCTTCCATAGGAATCCATTGTGTGGTTTTCACCAGAAAAGTTTCTAAGTGTCCAATTTTGAAACGTACAAATATTCCTCTAAAATCAGCCAAACTACGAATTCCGATTGACTCACCTGTTATCAAGAGAGAACCCAGTGCTGCATCTTTTAGACCAGCACTGACATTGAAAAGTAATTCTAAGCGTACTTACCAGTAACTTGTTTTTCCTTCCATAGGAATCATTGTGTGGTTTTCATCAGAAAAGTTTCTGAGTGTCCATTTTTGAAACTTACAAATATTCCTCTAAAATCAGTTGAACTACGAATTCCGATGTACTCACCTGTTATCAGGAGAGAACCCAGGGCTGCATCTTTTAGCCCAGCACTGACCCTGGAAAGTAATTCTAAGCGTACTTACCAGTAACTTGTATTTCCTTCCATAGGAATCCATTGTGTGGTTTTCACCAGAAAATTTTCTAAGTGTCCAATTTTGAAACGTACAAATATTCCTCTAAAATCAGCCGAACTACAAATTCCGATTTACTCACCTGTTATCAGGAGAGAACCTAGGGCTGCATCTTTTAGCCCAGCACTGACCCTGAAAAATTATTCTAAGAGTACTTACCAGTAACTTGTATTTCCTTCCATAGGAATCATTGTGTGGTTTTCACCAGAAAAGTTTCTAAGTGTCCATTTTTAAAACGTACAAATATTCCTCTAAAATCAGCCGAACTACGCATTCCGAATTACTCACCTGTTATCAAGAGAGATTCCAGTGCTGCATCTTTTAGACCATCACTGACTCTGAAATGTAATTCTTAGCGTACTTACCAGTAACTTGTATTTCCTTCCATAGGAATCCATTGTGTGGTTTTCACCAGAAAAGTTTCTAAGTGTCCAATTTTGAAACGTACAAATATTCCTCTAAAATCAGCCAAACTACGAATTCCGATTGACTCACCTGTTATCAAGAGAGAACCCAGTGCTGCATCTTTTAGACCAGCACTGACATTGAAAAGTAATTCTAAGCGTACTTACCAGTAACTTGTTTTTCCTTCCATAGGAATCATTGTGTGGTTTTCATCAGAAAAGTTTCTGAGTGTCCATTTTTGAAACTTACAAATATTCCTCTAAAATCAGTTGAACTACGAATTCCGATGTACTCACCTGTTATCAGGAGAGAACCCAGGGCTGCATCTTTTAGCCCAGCACTGACCCTGGAAAGTAATTCTAAGCGTACTTACCAGTAACTTGTATTTCCTTCCATAGGAATCCATTGTGTGGTTTTCACCAGAACATTTTCTAAGTGTCCAATTTTGAAACGTACAAATATTCCTCTAAAATCAGCCGAACTACAAATTCCGATTTACTCACCTGTTATCAGGAGAGAACCTAGGGCTGCATCTTTTAGCCCAGCACTGACCCTGAAAAATTATTCTAAGAGTACTTACCAGTAACTTGTATTTCCTTCCATAGGAATCATTGTGTGGTTTTCACCAGAAAAGTTTCTAAGTGTCCATTTTTAAAACGTACAAATATTCCTCTAAAATCAGCCGAACTACGCATTCCGAATTACTCACCTGTTATCAAGAGAGATTCCAGTGCTGCATCTTTTAGACCATCACTGACTCTGAAATGTAATTCTTAGCGTACTTACCAGTAACTTGTATTTCCTTCCATAGGAATCCATTGTGTGGTTTTCACCAGAAAAGTTTCTAAGTGTCCAATTTTGAAACGTACAAATATTCCTCTAAAATCAGCCAAACTACGAATTCCGATTGACTCACCTGTTATCAAGAGAGAACCCAGTGCTGCATCTTTTAGACCAGCACTGACATTGAAAAGTAATTCTAAGCGTACTTACCAGTAACTTGTTTTTCCTTCCATAGGATTCATTGTGTGGTTTTCATCAGAAAAGTTTCTGAGTGTCCATTTTTGAAACTTACAAATATTCCTCTAAAATCAGTTGAACTACGAATTCCGATGTACTCACCTGTTATCAGGAGAGAACCCAGGGCTGCATCTTTTAGCCCAGCACTGACCCTGGAAAGTAATTCTAAGCGTACTTACCAGTAACTTGTATTTCCTTCCATAGGAATCCATTGTGTGGTTTTCACCAGAAAATTTTCTAAGTGTCCAATTTTGAAACGTACAAATATTCCTCTAAAATCAGCCGAACTACAAATTCCGATTTACTCACCTGTTATCAGGAGAGAACCTAGGGCTGCATCTTTTAGCCCAGCACTGACCCTGAAAAATTATTCTAAGAGTACTTACCAGTGACTTGTATTTCCTTCCATAGGAATCATTGTGTGGTTTTCACCAGAAAAGTTTCTAAGTGTCCATTTTTAAAACGTACAAATATTCCTCTAAAATCAGCCGAACTACGCATTCCGAATTACTCACCTGTTATCAAGAGAGATTCCAGTGCTGCATCTTTTAGACCATCACTGACTCTGAAATGTAATTCTAAGCGTACTTAACAGTAACTTGTATTTCCTTCCATAGAATCCATTGTGTGCTTTTCACCAGAAAAGCTTCTAAGTGTCCAATTTTGAAACGTACAAATATTCCTCTAAAATTAGTTGAACTACGAATTCCGATTTACTCACCTGTTATCAGTAGAGAACCCAGGGCTGCATCTTTTAGCCCAGCACTGACCCGGAAAAGTAATTCTTAGCGTAATTACTAGTAACTTGTATTTCCTTCCATAGGAATCCATTGTGTGGTTTTCACCAGAAAGGTTTCTAAGTGTCCAATTTTGAAACATACATATATTCCTCTAAAATCAGCCAAACTACGAATTCCGATTGACTCACCTGTTATCAAGAGAGAACCCAGTGCTGCATCTTTTAGACCAGCACTGACATTGAAATGTAATTCTAAGCGTACTTACCAGTACCTTGTTTTTCCTTCCATAGGAATCATTGTGTGGTTTTCAGCAGAAATGTTTCTAAGTGTCCAATTTTGAAACGTACAAATATTCCTCTAAAATCAGTTGAACTACGAATTCCGATTTACTCACCTGTTATCAGGAGAGAACCCAGGGCTGCATCTTTTAGCCCAGAACTGACCCTGAAAAGTAATTCTAAGCGTACTTACCAGTAACTTGTATTTCCTTCCATAGGAATCCATAGTGTGGTTTTCACTAGAAAAGTTTCTAAGTGTCCAATTTTGAAACGTACAAATATTCCTCAAAAATCAGCCAATCTACAAATTCTGATTTACTCACCTGTTATCAGGAGAGAACCCTGGGCTGCATCTTTTAGACCAGCACTGACTCTGAAATGTAATTCTAAGCCTACTTAAGAGTAACTTGTATTTCCTTCCATAGGAATCCATTGTGTGGTTTTCACCAGAAAAGTTTCTAAGTGTCCAATTTTGAAACGTTCAAATATTCCTCTAAAATCAGCGGAACTACGAATTCCGATTTACTCACCTGTTATCAGGAGAGAACCTAGGGCTGCATCTTTTAGCCCAGAACTGATCCTGAAAAGTAATTCAAAGCGTACTTACCAGTAACTTGTATTTCCTTCAATAGGAATCCATTGTGTGGTTTTCACCAGAAAAGTTTCTAAGTGTCCATTTTTGACACGTACAAATATTCATCTACAATCAGCTGAACTACGAATTACGATTTACTCACCTGTTATCAAGAGAGAACCCAGTGCTTCATCTTTTAGACCAGCACTGACCCTGAAAAGTAATTCTAAGCGTACTTACCAGTAACTTGTATTTCCTTCCATAGGAATCATTGTGTGGTTTTCAGCAGAAAAGTTTCTAAATGTCCATTTTTGAAACGTACAAATATTCCTCTAAAATCAGCCGAACTACGAATTCCAAAATACTCACCTGTTATCAAGAGAGAACCCAGTGCTGCATCTTTTAGACCAGCACTGACTCTGAAATGTATTTCTAAGCATACTTAAGAGTAACTTGTATTTCCTTCCATAGGAATCCATTGTGTGGTTTTCACCAGAAAAGTTTCTAAGTGTCCATTTTTGAAACGTACAAATATTCCTCTGAAATCAGCTGAACTACGCATTCCGAATTACTCACCTGTTATCAAGAGAGAATTCAGTGCTGCATCTTTTAGACCATCACTGAGTCTGAAATGTAATTCTAAGCGTACTTAACAGTAACTTGTATTTCCTTCCATAGGAATCCATTGTGTGGTTTTCACCAGAAAAGCTTCCAAGTGTCCAATTTTGAAACGTACAAATATTCCTCTAATATCAGTTGAACTACGAATTCCGATTTGCTCACCTGTTATCAGGAGAGAGCCCAGGGCTGCATTTTTTAGCCCAGCACTGACCCTGAAAAGTAATTCTAAGCGTACTTACCAGTAACTTGTATTTCCTTCCATAGGAATCCATTGTGTGGTTTTCACCAGAAAAGTTTCTAAGTGTCCATTTTTGAAACGTACAAATATTCCTCTAAAATCAGTTGAACTACGAATTCCGATTTACTCACCTGTTATCAGGAGAGAACCCAGGGCTGCATCTTTTAGACCAGCACTGACATTGAAAGTTATTCTAAGCGTACTTACCAGTAACTTGTTTTTCCTTCCATAGGAATCATTGTGTGGTTTTCAGCAGAAAAGTTTCTAAGTGTCCAATTTTGAAACGTACTAATATTCCTCTAAAATCAGTTGAACTACGAATTCCGATTTACTCACCTGTTATCAGGAGAGAACCCAGGGCTGCATCTTTTAACCCAGCACTGACCCTGAAAAGTAATTCTAAGCGTACTTACCAGTAACTTGTATTTCCTTCTATAGGAATCCATTGTGTGGTTTTCACCAGAAAAGTTTCTAAGTGTCTAATTTTGAAACGTACAAATATTCCTCTAAAATCAGCCATACTACGAATTCCGATTGACTCACCTGTTATCAAGAGAGAACCCAGTGCTGCATCTTTTAGACCAGCACTGACATTGAAAAGTAATTCTAAGCATACTTACCAGTAACTTGTTTTTCCTTCCATAGGAATCCATTGTGTGGTTTTCACCAGAAAAGTTTCTAAGTGTCCATTTTTGAAACGTACAAATATTCCTCTAAAATCAGCTGAACTACGAATTCCGAATTACTCACCTGTTATCAGGAGAGAACCTAGGGCTGCATCTTTTAGCCCAGCACTGACCCTGAAAAGTAATTCTAAGCGTACTTACCAGTAACTTGTATTTCCTTCCATAGGAATCATTGTGTGGTTTTCACCAGAAAAGTTTCTAAGTGTCCATTTTTGAAACGTACAAATATTCATCTACAATCACCCGAACTACAAATTCCGATTTACTCACCTGTTATCAGGAGAGAACCTAGGGCTGCATCTTTTAGCCCAGCACTGACACTGAAAGGTAATTCTAAGCGTACTTACCAGTAACTTGTATTTCCTTCCATAGGAATCATTGTGTGGTTGTCACCAGAAAAGTTTCTAAGTGTCCATTTTTGAAACGTAGAAATATTCCTCTAAAATCAGCCAAACTACGAATTCCGATTGACTCACCTGTTATCAAGAGAGAACCCAGTGCTGCATCTTTTAGCCCAGCACTGACATTGAAAAGTAATTCAAAGCTTACTTACCAGTAACTTGTATTTCCTTCGATAGGAATCCATTGTGTGGTTTTCACCAGAAAAGTTTCTAAGTGTCCAATTTTGAAACGTACACATATTCCTCTAAAATCAGTTGAACTATGAATTCCGATTTACTCACCTGTTATCAGGAGAGAACCCAGGGCTGCATCTTTTAGCCCAGCACTGACCCTGAAAAGTAATTCTAAGCGTACTTACCAGTAACTTGTATTTCCTTCCATAGGAATCCATTGTGTGGTTTTCACCAGAAAAGTTTCTAAGTGTCCAATTTTGAAACATACAAATATTCCTCTAAAATCAGCCGAACTACAAATTCCGATTTACTCACCTGTTATCAGGAGAGAACCTAGGGCTGCATCTTTTAGCCCAGCACTCACCCTGAAAAGTAATTCTAAGAGTACTTACCAGTAACTTGTATTTCCTTCCATAGGAATCATTGTGTGGTTTTCACCAGAAAAGTTTCTAAGTGTCCATTTTTGAAACGTACAAATATTCCTCTAAAATCAGCCGAACTACGCATTCCGAATTACTCACCTGTTATCAAGAGAGATTCCAGTGCTGCATCTTTTAGACCATCACTGACTCTGAAATGTAATTCTAAGCATACTTAACAGTAACTTGTATTTCCTTCCATAGGAATCCATTGTGTGGTTTTCACCAGAAAAGCTTCTAAGTGTTCAATTTTGAAACGTACAAATATTCCTCTAAAATCAGCCAAACTACGAATTCCGATTGACTCACCTGTCATCAAGAGAGAACCTAGGGCTGCATCTTTTAGCCCAGCACTGACACTGAAAGGTAATTCTAAGCATACTTACCAGTAACTTGTATTTCCTTCCATAGGAATCATTGTGTGGTTTTCACCAGAAAAGTTTCTAAGTGTCCATTTTTGAAACGTACAAATATTCCTCTAAAATCAGCGAACTACGAATTCCGAATTACTCACCTGTTATCAAGAGTGAACCCAGTGCTGCATCTTTTAGACCAGCACTGACTACGAAATGTAATTCTAAGCGTACTTAACTGTAACTTGTATTTCCTTCCATAGGAATTCATTGTGTGGTTTTCACCAGAAAAGCTTCCAAGTGTCCAATTTAGAAACGTACAAATATTCTTCTAAAATCAGTTGAACTACAAATTCCGATTTACTCACCTGTTATCAGGAGAGAACCTAGGGCTGCATCTTTTAGCCCAGCACTGACCCTGAAAAGTAATTCTTAGCGTACTTACCAGTAACTTGGATTTCCTTCCATAGTTATCCATTGTGTGGTTTTCACCAGAAAAGTTTCTAAGTGTCCATTTTTGAAACGTACAACTATTCCTCTAAAATCAGCCGAACTACGAATTCCGAAATACTCACCTGTTTTCAAGAGAGAACCCAGTGCTGCATCTTTTAGTCCAGCACTGACTCTGAAATGTAATTCTAAGCATACTTAAGAGTAACTTGTATTTCCTTCCATAGGAATCCTTTGTGTGGTTTTCACCAGAAAAGCTTCTAAGTGTTCAATTTTGAAACGTACAAATATTCATCTACAATCACCCGAACTACAAATTCCGATTTACTCACCTGTTATCAGGAGAGAACGCAGGACTGCATCTTTTAGCCCAGCACTGGCCCAAAAAAGTAATTCTAACCGTACTTACCAGTAACTTGTATTTCCTTCCATGGGAATCCATTGTGTGGTTTTCAGCAGAAAAGTTTCTGTGTCCAATTTTGAAACGTACAAATATTCCTCTAAAATCAGCCGAACTACAAATTCCGATTTACTCACCTGTTATCAGGAGAGAACCTAGGGCTGCATCTTTTAGCCCAGCACTGACCGTGAAAAGTAATTCTAAGTGTACTTACCAGTAACTTGTATTTCCTTCTATAGGAATCATTGTGTGGATTTCACCAGAAAAGTTTCTAAGTGTCCATTTTTGAAACGTACAAATATTCCTCTAAAATCAGCCGAACAATGAATTTCGAATTACTCACCTGTTATCAAGAGAGAACCCAGTGCTGCATCTTTTAGACCAGCACTGACTCTGAAATGTAATTCTAAGCATACTTAACAGTAACTTGTATTTCCTTCCATAGGAATCCATTGTGTGGTTTTCACCAGAAAAGTTTCTAAGTGTCCAATTTTGAAACTTACAAATATTCCTCTAAAATCAGTTGAACTATGAATTCTGATTTACTCACCTGTTATCAGGAGAGAACCCAGGGCTGCATCTTTTAGCCCAGCACTGACCCTGAAAAGTAATTCTAAGAGTACTTACCAGTAACTTGTATTTCCTTCCACAGGAATAGATAGTGTGGTTTTCACCAGAAAAGTTTGTAAGTGTCCAATTTTGAAACGTACAAATATTCCTCTAAAATCAACCGAACTACGAATTCCGATTTACTCATCTGTTATCAGGAGAGAAACCAGGGCTGCATCTTTTAGCCCAGCACTGACCCTGAAAAGTAATTCAAAGAGTACTTACCAGTAACTTGTATTTCCTTCTCTAGGAATCCATTGTGTGGTTTTCACCAGAAAAGTTTCTAATTGTCCATTTTTGAAACATACAAATATTCCTCTAAAATCAGCCGAACAACGAATTCCGATGTACTCACCTGTTATCAGGAGAGAACCCAGGGCTGCATCTTTTAGCCCAGCACTGACCCTGAAAAGTAATTCTAAGAGTACTTACCAGTAACTTGTATTTCCTTCCATTGGAATAGATAGTGTGGTTTTCACCAAAAAAGTTTCTAAGTGTCCAATTTTGAACTGTACAAATATTCCTCTAAAATAAGCCAAACTACGAATTCCGATTTACTCACCTGTTATCAGGAGAGAAAACAGGACTGCATCTTTTAGCCCAGCACTGGCCCAAAAAAGTAATTCTAAGCGTACTTACCAGTAACTTGTATTTCCTTCCATAGGAATCCATTGTGTGGTTTTCAGCAGAAAAGTTTCTAAGTGTCCAATTTTGAAACGTACAAATATTCCTCTAAAATCAGCCGAACTACAAATTCCGATTTACTCACCTGTTATCAGGAGAGAACCTAGGGCAGCATCTTTTAGCCCAGCACTGACCCTGAAAAGTAATTCTAAGCGTACTTACCAGTAACTTGTATTTCCTTCCATAGGAATCATTGTGTGGTTTTCACCAGAAAAGTTTCTAAGTGTCCATTTTTGAAACGTACAAATATTCCTCTAAAATCAGCCGAACAATGAATTTCGAATTACTCACCTGTTATCAAGAGAGAACCCAGTGCTGCATCTTTTAGACCAGCACTGACTCTGAAATGTAATTTTAAGTATACTTAACAGTAACTTGTATTTCCTTCCATAGGAATCCATTGTGTGGTTTTCACCAGAAAAGTTTCTAAGTGTCCAATTTTGAAACTGACAAATTTTCCTCTACAATCAGTTGAACTACGAATTCTGATTTACTCACCTGTTATCAGGAGAGAACCCAGGGGTGAATCTTTTAGCCCAGCACTGACCCTGAAAAGTAATTCTAAAAGTACTTACCAGTAACTTGTATTTCCTTCCACAGGAATAGATAGTGTGGTTTTCACAGAAAAGTTTGTAAGTGTCCAATTTAGAAACGTACAAATATTCCTCTAAAATCAACCGAACTACGAATTCCGATTTGCTCATCTGTTATCAGGAGAGAAACCAGGGCTGCATCTTTTAGCCCAGCACTGACCCTGAAAAGTAATTCAAAGAGTACTTACCAGTAACTTGTATTTCCTTCTCTAGGAATCTATTGTGTGGTTTTCACCAGAAAAGTTTCTAAGTGTCCAATTTTGAAACGTACAAATATTCCTCTAAAATCAGTTGAACTATGAATTCTGATGTACTCACCTGTTATCAGGAGAGAACCCAGGGCTGCATCTTTTAGCCCAGCACTGACCCTGAAAAGTAATTCTAAGAGTACTTACCAGTAACTTGTATTTCCTTCCATAGGAATAGATAGTGTGGTTTTCACCAGAAAAGTTTGTAAGTGTCCAATTTTGAAGCCTACAAATATTCCTCTAAAATCAACCAAAATACGAATTCCGATTTACTCATCTGTTATCAGGAGAAAACCCAGGGCTGCATCTTTTAGCCCAGCACTGACCCTGAAAAGTAATTCTAAGAGTACTTACCAGTAACTTGTATTTCCTTCCATAGGAATAGATAGTGTGGTTTTCACCGAAAAAGTTTCTAAGTGTCCAATTTTGAAACGTACAAATATTCGTCTAAAATCAACCGAACTTCGAATTCCGATTTACTCACCTGTTATCAAGAGAGAACCCAGGGCTGCATCTTTTAGCCCAGCACTGACCCTGAAAAGTAATTCTAAGCGTACTTACCAGTAACTTGTATTTCCTTCCATAGGAATCCATTGTGTGGTTTGCACCAGAAAAGTTTTTAAGTGTCCAATTTTGAAACGTACAAATATTCCTCTAAAATCAGTTGAACTACGAATTCCGATTTACTCATCTGTTATCAGGAGAGAAACCAGGGCTGCATCTTTTAGCCCAGCACTGACCCTGAAAAGTCATTCTAACCGTACTTATCAGTTACTTGTATTTACTTTCAAAGGAATCAAATGTGTGGTTTATACCAGAAAAGTTTCTAAGTTTCCAATTTTGAAATGTACAAATATTCCTCTAAAATAAGCCGAACTACGAATTCCGATTTACTCACCTGTTATCAGGAGAGAACCCAGGGCTGCATCTTTTAGCCCAGCACTGACCCTGAAAAGTAATTCTAAGCGTACTTACCAGTAACTTGTATTTTCTTCCATAGGAATCTATTGTGTGGTTATCACCAGAAAAGTTTCTAAGTGTCCATTTTTGAAACGTACAAATATTCCTCTAAAATCAGCCGAACAACGAATTCCGATTTACTCACCTGTTATCAGGAGAGAACCCAGGGCTGCATCTTTTAGCCAAGCACTGACCCTGAAAAGTAATTCTAAGAGTACTTACCAGTAACTTGTATTTCCTTCCATAGGAATAGATAGTGTGGTTTTCAACAAAAAAGTTTCTAAGTGTCCAACTTTGAAACGTACAAATATTCCTCCAAAATCAGTTGAACTACGAATTCTGATTTACTCATCTGTTATCAGGAGAGAACCCAGGGCTGCATCTTTTAGCCCAGCACTGACCCTGAAAAGTCATTCTAACCGTACTTACCAGTTACTTGTATTTACTTCCAAAGGAATCAAATGTGTGGTTTTCACCAGAAAAGTTTCTAAGTTTCCAATTTTGAAATGTACAAATATTCCTCTAAAATAAGCCGAACTACGAATTCCGATTTACTCACCTGTTATCAGGAGAGAACGCAGGACTGCATCTTTTAGCCCAGCACTGGCCCAAAAAAGTAATTCTAAGCCTACTTACCAGTAACTTGTATTTCCTTCCATAGGAATCCATTGTGTGGTTTTCAGCAGAAAAGTTTCGAAGTGTCCAATTTTGAAACGTACAAATATTCCTCTAAAATCAGCCGAACTACAAATTCTGATTTACTCACCTGTTATCAGGAGAGAACCTAGGGCTGCATCTTTTAGCCCAGCACTGACCGTGAAAAGTAATTCTAAGTGTACTTACCAGTAACTTGTATTTCCTTCCATAGGAATCATTGTGTGGTTTTCACCAGAAAAGTTTCTAAGTGTCCATTTTTGAAACGTACAAATATTCCTCTAAAATCAGCCGAACAATGAATTTCGAATTACTCACCTGTTATCAAGAGAGAACCCAATGCTGCATCTTTTAGACCAGCACTGACTCTGAAATGTAATTCTAAGTATACTTAACAGTAACTTGTATTTCCTTCCATAGGAATCCATTGTGTGGTTTTCACCAGAAAAGTTTCTAAGTGTCCAATTTTGAAACTGACAAATTTTCCTCTAAAATCAGTTGAACTACAAATTCTGATTTACTCACCTGTTATCAGGAGAGAACCCAGGGGTGAATCTTTTAGCCCAGCACTGACCCTGAAAAGTAATTCTAAAAGTACTTACCAGTAACTTGTATTTCCTTCCACAGGAATAGATAGTGTGGTTTTCACCAGAAAAGTTTGTAAGTGTCCAATTTAGAAACGTACAAATATTCCTCTAAAATCAACCGAACTACGAATTCCGATTTGCTCATCTGTTATCAGGAGAGAAACCAGGGCTGCATCTTTTAGCCCAGCACTGACCCTGAAAAGTAATCCAAAGAGTACTTACCAGTAACTTGTATTTCCTTCTCTAGGAATCTATTGTGTGGTTTTCACCAGAAAAGTTTCTAAGTGTCCAATTTTGAAACGTACAAATATTCCTCTAAAATCAGTTGAACTATGAATTCTGATTTACTCACCTGTTATCAGGAGAGAACCCAGGGCTGCATCTTTTAGCCCAGCACTGACCCTGAAAAGTAATTCTAAGAGTACTTACCAGTAACTTGTATTTCCTTCCATAGGAATAGATAGTGTGGTTTTCACCAGAAAAGTTTGTAAGTGTCCATTTTTGAAACGTACAAATATTCCTCTAAAATCAGCCGAACAACGAATTCCGATTTACTCACCTGTTATCAGGAGAGAACCCAGGGCTGCATCTTTTAGCCAAGCACTGACCCTGAAAAGTAATTCTAAGAGTACTTACCAGTAACTTGTATTTCCTTCCATAGGAATAGATAGTGTAGTTTTCAACAAAAAAGTTTCTAAGTGTCCAACTTTGAAACGTACAAATATTCCTCCAAAATCAGTTGAACTACGAATTCTGATTTACTCATCTGTTATCAGGAGAGAACCCAGGGCTGCATCTTTTAGCCCAGCACTGACCCTGAAAAGTCATTCTAACCGTACTTACCAGTTACTTGTATTTACTTCCAAAGGAATCAAATCTGTGGTTTTCACCAGAAAAGTTTCTAAGTTTCCAATTTTGAAATGTACAAATATTCCTCTAAAATAAGCCGAACTACGAATTCCGATTTACTCACCTGTTATCAGGAGAGAACGCAGGACTGCATCTTTTAGCCCAGCACTGGCCCAAAAAAGTAATTCTAAGCCTACTTACCAGTAACTTGTATTTCCTTCCATAGGAATCCATTGTGTGGTTTTCAGCAGAAAATTTTCTAAGTGTCCAATTTTGAAACGTACAAATATTCCTCTAAAATCAGCCGAACTACAAATTCTGATTTACTCACCTGTTATCAGGAGAGAACCTAGGGCTGCATCTTTTAGCCCAGCACTGACCGTGAAAAGTAATTCTAAGTGTACTTACCAGTAACTTGTATTTCCTTCCATAGGAATCATTGTGTGGTTTTCACCAGAAAATGTTCTAAGTGTCCATTTTTGAAACGTACAAATATTCCTCTAAAATCAGCCGAACAATGAATTTCGAATTACTCACCTGTTATCAAGAGAGAACCCAGTGCTGCATCTTTTAGACCAGCACTGACTCTGAAATGTAATTCTAAGCATACTTAACAGTAACTTGTATTTCCTTCTATAGGAATCCATTGTGTGGTTTTCACCAGAAAAGTTTCTAAGTGTCCAATTTTGAAACTTACAAATATTCCTCTAAAATCAGTTGAACTACGAATTCTGATTTACTCACCTGTTATCAGGAGAGAACCCAGGGCTGCATCTTTTAGCCCAGCACTGACCCTGAAAAGTAATTCTAAGAGTACTTACCAGTAACTTGTATTTACTTCCAAAGGAATCAAATGTGTGGTTTTCACCAGAAAAGTTTCTAAGTTTCCAATTTTGAAATGTACAAATATTCCTCTAAAATAGACCGAACTACGAATTCCGATTTACTCACCTGTTATCAGGAGAGAACACAGGACTGCATCTTTTAGCCCAGCACTGACCCTGAAAATTAATTCAAAGAGTACTTACAAGTAACTTGTATTTCCTTCTCTAGGAATCCATTGTGTGGTTTTCACCATAAAAGTTCCTAATTGTCCATTTTTGAAACGTACAAATATTCCTCTAAAATCAGCCGAACAACGAATTCCGATTTACTCACCTGTTATCAGGAGAGAACCCAGGGCTGCATCTTTTAGCCCAGCACTGACCCTGAAAAGTAATTCTAAGAGTACTTACCAGTAACTTGTATATCCTTCAATAGGAATAGATAGTGTGGTTTTCACCCAAAAAGTTTCTAAGTGTCCAATTTTGAAACGTACAAATATTCCTCTAAAATCAGTTGAACTACGAATTCCGATTTACTCATCTGTTATCAGGAGAGAACCCAGGGCTGCATCTTTTAGCCCAGCACTGACCCTGAAAAGTCATTCTAACCGTACTTACCAGTTACTTGTATTTACTTTCAAAGGAATCAAATGTGTGGTTTTCACCAGAAAAGTTTCTAAGTTTCCAATTTTGAAATGTACAAATATTCCTCTAAAATAAGGCGAACTACGAATTCCGATTTACTCACCTGTTATCAGGAGAGAACGCAGGACTGCATCTTTTAGCCCAGCACTGGCCCAAAAAAGTAATTCTAAGCGTACTTACCAGTAACTTGTATTTCCTTCCATGGGAATCCATTGTGTGGTTTTCAGCAGAAAAGTTTCTAAGTGTCCAATTTTGAAACGTACAAATATTCCTCTAAAATCAGCCGAACTACAAATTCCGATTTACTCACCTGTTATCAGGAGAGAACCTAGGGCTGCATCTTTTAGCCTAGCACTGACCCTGAAAAAGAATTCTAAGCGTACTTACCAGTAACTTGTATTTCCTTCCATAGGAATCATTGTGTGGTTTTCACCAGAAAAGTTTCTAAGTGTCCATTTTTGAAACGTACAAATATTCCTCTAAAATCAGCCAAACAATGAATTTCGAATTACTCACCTGTTATCAAGAGAGAGCCCAGTGCTGCATCTTTTAGACCAGCACTGACTCTGATATGTAATTCTAAGCATACTTAACAGTAACTTGTATTTCCTTCCATAGGAATCCATTGTGTGGTTTTCACCAGAAAAGTTTCTAAGTGTCCAATTTTGAAACTTACAAATATTCCTCTAAAATCAGTTGAACTACGAATTCTGATTTACTCACCTGTTATCAGGAGAGAACCCAGGGCTGAATCTTTTAGCCCAGCACTGACCCTGAAAAGTAATTCTAAGAGTACTTACCAGTAACTTGTATTTCCTTCCACAGGAATAGATAGTGTGGTTTTCACCAGAAAAGTTTGTAAGTGTCCAATTTTGAAACGTACAAATATTCCTCTAAAATCAACCGAACTACGAATTCCGATTTGCTCATCTGTTATCAGGAGAGAAACCAGGGCTGCATCTTTTAGCCCAGCACTGACCCTGAAAAGTAATTCTAAGCATACTTACCAGTAACTTGTATTTCCTTCCATAGGAATAGATAGTGTGGTTTTCACCAGAAAAGTTTCTAAGTGTCCAATTTTGAAACTTACAAATATTCCTCTAAAATCAGTTGAACTACGAATTCTGATTTACGCACCTGTTATCAGGAGAGAACCCAGGGCTGAATCTTTTAGCCCAGCACTGACCCTGAAAAGTAATTCTAAGAGTACTTACCAGTAACTTGTATTTCCTTCCACAGGAATAGATAGTGTGGTTTTCACCAGAAAAGTTTGTAAGTGTCCAATTTAGAAACGTACAAATATTCCTCTAAAATCAACCGAACTACGAATTCCGATTTGCTCATCTGTTATCAGGAGAGAAACCAGGGCTGCATCTTTTAGCCCAGCACTGACCCTGAAAAGTAATTCAAAGAGTACTTACCAGTAACTTGTATTTCCTTCTCTAGGAATCTATTGTGTGGTTTTCACCAGAAAAGTTTCTAAGTGTCCAATTTTGAAACGTACAAATATTCCTCTAAAATCAGTTGAACTATGAATTCTGATTTACTCACCTGTTATCAGGAGAGAACCCAGGGCTGCATCTTTTAGCCCAGCACTGACCCTGAAAAGTAATTCTAAGAGTACTTACCAGTAACTTGTATTTCCTTCCATAGGAATAGATAGTGTGGTTTTCACCAGAAAAGTTTGTAAGTGTCCAATTTTGAAGCCTACAAATATTCCTCTAAAATCAACCGAAATACGAATTCCGATTTACTCATCTGTTATCAGGAGAAAACCCAGGGCTGCATCTTTTAGCCCAGCACTGACCCTGAAAAGTAATTCTAAGAGTACTTACCAGTAACTTGTATTTCCTTCCATAGGAATAGATAGTGTGGTTTTCACCCAAAAAGATTCTAAGTGTCCAATTTTGAAACGTACAAATATTCGTCTAAAATCAACCGAACTTCGAATTCCGATTTACTCACCCTGTTATCAAGAGAGAACCCAGGGCTGCATCTTTTAGCCCAGCACTGACCCTGAAAAGTCATTCTAACCGTACTTATCAGTTACTTGTATTTACTTCCAAAGGAATCAAATGTGTGGTTTATACCAGAAAAGTTTCTAAGTTTCCAATTTTGAAATGTACAAATATTCCTCTAAAATAAGCCGAACTACGAATTCCGATTTACTCACCTGTTATCAGGAGAGAACCCAGGGCTGCATCTTTTAGCCCAGCACTGACCCTGAAAAGTAATTCTAAGCGTACTTACCAGTAACTTGTATTTTCTTCCATAGGAATCTATTGTGTGGTTATCACCAGAAAAGTTTCTAAGTGTCCATTTTTGAAACGTACAAATATTCCTCTAAAATCAGCCGAACAACGAATTCCGATTTACTCACCTGTTATCAGGAGAGAACCCAGGGCTGCATCTTTTAGCCAAGCACTGACCCTGAAAAGTAATTCTAAGAGTACTTACCAGTAACTTGTATTTCCTTCCATAGGAATAGATAGTGTGGTTTTCAACAAAAAAGTTTCTAAGTGTCCAATTTTGAAACGTACAAATATTCCTCCAAAATCAGTTGAACTACGAATTCTGATTTACTCATCTGTTATCAGGAGAGAACCCAGGGCTGCATCTTTTAGCCCAGCACTGACCCTGAAAAGTCATTCTAACCGTACTTACCAGTTACTTGTATTTACTTCCAAAGGAATCAAATGTGTGGTTTTCACCAGAAAAGTTTCTAAGTTTCCAATTTTGAAATGTACAAATATTCCTCTAAAATAAGCCGAACTACGAATTCCGATTTACTCACCTGTTATCAGGAGAGAACGCAGGACTGCATCTTTTAGCCCAGCACTGGCCCAAAGAAGTAATTCTAAGCGTACTTACCAGTAACTTGTATTTCCTTCCATGGGAATCCATTGTGTGGTTTTCAGCAGAAAAGTTTCTAAGTGTCCAATTTTGAAACGTACAAATATTCCTCTAAAATCAGCCGAACTACAAATTCCGATTTACTCACCTGTTATCAGGAGAGAACCTAGGGCTGCATCTTTTAGCCTAGCACTGACCCTGAAAAAGAATTCTAAGCGTACTTACCAGTAACTTGTATTTCCTTCCATAGGAATCATTGTGTGGTTTTCACCAGAAAGGTTTCTAAGTGTCCATTTTTGAAACGTACAAATATTCCTCTAAAATCAGCCAAACAATGAATTTCGAATTACTCACCTGTTATCAAGAGAGAGCCCAGTGCTGCATCTTTTAGACCAGCACTGACTCTGAAATGTAATTCTAAGCATACTTAACAGTAACTTGTATTTCCTTCCATAGGAATCCATTGTGTGGTTTTCACCAGAAAAGTTTCTAAGTGTCCAATTTTGAAACTTACAAATATTCCTCTAAAATCAGTTGAACTACGAATTCTGATTTACTCACCTGTTATCAGGAGAGAACCCAGGGCTGAATCTTTTAGCCCAGCACTGACCCTGAAAAGTAATTCTAAGAGTACTTACCAGTAACTTGTATTTCCTTCCACAGGAATAGATAGTGTGGTTTTCACCAGAAAAGTTTGTAAGTGTCCAATTTTGAAACGTACAAATATTCCTCTAAAATCAACCGAACTACGAATTCCGATTTACTCATCTGTTATCAGGAGAGAAACCAGGGCTGCATCTTTTAGCCCAGCACTGACCCTGAAAAGTAATTCAAAGAGTACTTACCAGTAACTTGTATTTCCTTCTCTAGGAATCCATTGTGTGGTTTTCACCAGAAAAGTTTCTAAGTGTCCAATTTTGAAACGTACAAATATTCCTCTAAAATCAGTTGAACTACTAATTCTGATTTACTCACCTGTTATCAGGAGAGAACCCAGGGCTGCATCTTTTAGCCCATCACTGACCCTGAAAAGTAATCCTAAGAGTACTTACCAGTAACTTGTATTTCCTTCCATAGGAATAGATAGTGTGGTTTTCACCAGAAAAGTTTGTAAATGTCCAATTTTGAAGCCTACAAATATTCCTCTAAAATCAACCGAACTACGAATTCCGATTTACTCATCTGTTATCAGGAGAAAACCCAGGGCTGCATCTTTTAGCCCAGCACTGACCCTGAAAAGTAATTCTAAGAGTACTTACCAGTAACTTGTATTTCCTTCCATAGGAATAGATAGTGTGGTTTTCACCCAAAAAGTTTCTAAGTGTCCAATTTTGAAACGTACAAATATTCGTCTAAAATCAACCGAACTACGAATTCCGATTTACTTACCTGTTATCAGGAGAGAACGCAGGACTGCATCTTTTAGCCCAGCACTGGCCCAAAAAAGTAATTCTAAGCGTACTTACCAGTAACTTGTATTTCCTTCCATAGGAATCCATTGTGTGGTTTTCACCAGAAAATTTTCTAAGTGTCCAATTTTGAAACGTACAAATATTCCTCTAAAATCAGCCGAACTACAAATTCCGATTTACTCACCTGTTATCAGGAGAGAACCTAGGGCTGCATCTTTTAGCCCAGCACTGACCCTGAAAAATTATTCTAAGAGTACTTACCAGTAACTTGTATTTCCTTCCATAGGAATCATTGTGTGGTTTTCACCAGAAAAGTTTCTAAGTGTCCATTTTTAAAACGTACAAATATTCCTCTAAAATCAGCCGAACTACGCATTCCGAATTACTCACCTGTTATCAAGAGAGATTCCAGTGCTGCATCTTTTAGACCATCACTGACTCTGAAATGTAATTCTTAGCGTACTTACCAGTAACTTGTATTTCCTTCCATAGGAATCCATTGTGTGGTTTTCACCAGAAAAGTTTCTAAGTGTCCAATTTTGAAACGTACAAATATTCCTCTAAAATCAGCCAAACTACGAATTCCGATTGACTCACCTGTTATCAAGAGAGAACCCAGTGCTGCATCTTTTAGACCAGCACTGACATTGAAAAGTAATTCTAAGCGTACTTACCAGTAACTTGTTTTTCCTTCCATAGGAATCATTG
This sequence comes from Triturus cristatus, assembly GCF_964204655.1. NCBI lineage: Eukaryota > Metazoa > Chordata > Amphibia > Caudata > Salamandridae > Triturus > Triturus cristatus. The sequence goes on from NW_028187292.1 coordinate 1,743,099, forward strand.
TGTGGTTTTCATCAGAAAAGTTTCTGAGTGTCCATTTTTGAAACTTACAAATATTCCTCTAAAATCAGTTGAACTACGAATTCCGATGTACTCACCTGTTATCAGGAGAGAACCCAGGGCTGCATCTTTTAGCCCAGCACTGACCCTGGAAAGTAATTCTAAGCGTACTTACCAGTAACTTGTATTTCCTTCCATAGGAATCCATTGTGTGGTTTTCACCAGAACATTTTCTAAGTGTCCAATTTTGAAACGTACAAATATTCCTCTAAAATCAGCCGAACTACAAATTCCGATTTACTCACCTGTTATCAGGAGAGAACCTAGGGCTGCATCTTTTAGCCCAGCACTGACCCTGAAAAATTATTCTAAGAGTACTTACCAGTAACTTGTATTTCCTTCCATAGGAATCATTGTGTGGTTTTCACCAGAAAAGTTTCTAAGTGTCCATTTTTAAAACGTACAAATATTCCTCTAAAATCAGCCGAACTACGCATTCCGAATTACTCACCTGTTATCAAGAGAGATTCCAGTGCTGCATCTTTTAGACCATCACTGACTCTAAAATGTAATTCTTAGCGTACTTACCAGTAACTTGTATTTCCTTCCATAGGAATCCATTGTGTGGTTTTCACCAGAAAAGTTTCTAAGTGTCCAATTTTGAAACGTACAAATATTCCTCTAAAATCAGCCAAACTACGAATTCCGATTGACTCACCTGTTATCAAGAGAGAACCCAGTGCTGCATCTTTTAGACCAGCACTGACATTGAAAAGTAATTCTAAGCGTACTTACCAGTAACTTGTTTTTCCTTCCATAGGATTCATTGTGTGGTTTTCATCAGAAAAGTTTCTGAGTGTCCATTTTTGAAACTTACAAATATTCCTCTAAAATCAGTTGAACTACGAATTCCGATGTACTCACCTGTTATCAGGAGAGAACCCAGGGCTGCATCTTTTAGCCCAGCACTGACCCTGGAAAGTAATTCTAAGCGTACTTACCAGTAACTTGTATTTCCTTCCATAGGAATCCATTGTGTGGTTTTCACCAGAAAATTTTCTAAGTGTCCAATTTTGAAACGTACAAATATTCCTCTAAAATCAGCCGAACTACAAATTCCGATTTACTCACCTGTTATCAGGAGAGAACCTAGGGCTGCATCTTTTAGCCCAGCACTGACCCTGAAAAATTATTCTAAGAGTACTTACCAGTGACTTGTATTTCCTTCCATAGGAATCATTGTGTGGTTTTCACCAGAAAAGTTTCTAAGTGTCCATTTTTAAAACGTACAAATATTCCTCTAAAATCAGCCGAACTACGCATTCCGAATTACTCACCTGTTATCAAGAGAGATTCCAGTGCTGCATCTTTTAGACCATCACTGACTCTGAAATGTAATTCTAAGCGTACTTAACAGTAACTTGTATTTCCTTCCATAGAATCCATTGTGTGCTTTTCACCAGAAAAGCTTCTAAGTGTCCAATTTTGAAACGTACAAATATTCCTCTAAAATTAGTTGAACTACGAATTCCGATTTACTCACCTGTTATCAGTAGAGAACCCAGGGCTGCATCTTTTAGCCCAGCACTGACCCGGAAAAGTAATTCTTAGCGTAATTACTAGTAACTTGTATTTCCTTCCATAGGAATCCATTGTGTGGTTTTCACCAGAAAGGTTTCTAAGTGTCCAATTTTGAAACATACATATATTCCTCTAAAATCAGCCAAACTACGAATTCCGATTGACTCACCTGTTATCAAGAGAGAACCCAGTGCTGCATCTTTTAGACCAGCACTGACATTGAAATGTAATTCTAAGCGTACTTACCAGTACCTTGTTTTTCCTTCCATAGGAATCATTGTGTGGTTTTCAGCAGAAATGTTTCTAAGTGTCCAATTTTGAAACGTACAAATATTCCTCTAAAATCAGTTGAACTACGAATTCCGATTTACTCACCTGTTATCAGGAGAGAACCCAGGGCTGCATCTTTTAGCCCAGAACTGACCCTGAAAAGTAATTCTAAGCGTACTTACCAGTAACTTGTATTTCCTTCCATAGGAATCCATAGTGTGGTTTTCACTAGAAAAGTTTCTAAGTGTCCAATTTTGAAACGTACAAATATTCCTCAAAAATCAGCCAATCTACAAATTCTGATTTACTCACCTGTTATCAGGAGAGAACCCTGGGCTGCATCTTTTAGACCAGCACTGACTCTGAAATGTAATTCTAAGCCTACTTAAGAGTAACTTGTATTTCCTTCCATAGGAATCCATTGTGTGGTTTTCACCAGAAAAGTTTCTAAGTGTCCAATTTTGAAACGTTCAAATATTCCTCTAAAATCAGCGGAACTACGAATTCCGATTTACTCACCTGTTATCAGGAGAGAACCTAGGGCTGCATCTTTTAGCCCAGAACTGATCCTGAAAAGTAATTCAAAGCGTACTTACCAGTAACTTGTATTTCCTTCAATAGGAATCCATTGTGTGGTTTTCACCAGAAAAGTTTCTAAGTGTCCATTTTTGACACGTACAAATATTCATCTACAATCAGCTGAACTACGAATTACGATTTACTCACCTGTTATCAAGAGAGAACCCAGTGCTTCATCTTTTAGACCAGCACTGACCCTGAAAAGTAATTCTAAGCGTACTTACCAGTAACTTGTATTTCCTTCCATAGGAATCATTGTGTGGTTTTCAGCAGAAAAGTTTCTAAATGTCCATTTTTGAAACGTACAAATATTCCTCTAAAATCAGCCGAACTACGAATTCCAAAATACTCACCTGTTATCAAGAGAGAACCCAGTGCTGCATCTTTTAGACCAGCACTGACTCTGAAATGTATTTCTAAGCATACTTAAGAGTAACTTGTATTTCCTTCCATAGGAATCCATTGTGTGGTTTTCACCAGAAAAGTTTCTAAGTGTCCATTTTTGAAACGTACAAATATTCCTCTGAAATCAGCTGAACTACGCATTCCGAATTACTCACCTGTTATCAAGAGAGAATTCAGTGCTGCATCTTTTAGACCATCACTGAGTCTGAAATGTAATTCTAAGCGTACTTAACAGTAACTTGTATTTCCTTCCATAGGAATCCATTGTGTGGTTTTCACCAGAAAAGCTTCCAAGTGTCCAATTTTGAAACGTACAAATATTCCTCTAATATCAGTTGAACTACGAATTCCGATTTGCTCACCTGTTATCAGGAGAGAGCCCAGGGCTGCATTTTTTAGCCCAGCACTGACCCTGAAAAGTAATTCTAAGCGTACTTACCAGTAACTTGTATTTCCTTCCATAGGAATCCATTGTGTGGTTTTCACCAGAAAAGTTTCTAAGTGTCCATTTTTGAAACGTACAAATATTCCTCTAAAATCAGTTGAACTACGAATTCCGATTTACTCACCTGTTATCAGGAGAGAACCCAGGGCTGCATCTTTTAGACCAGCACTGACATTGAAAGTTATTCTAAGCGTACTTACCAGTAACTTGTTTTTCCTTCCATAGGAATCATTGTGTGGTTTTCAGCAGAAAAGTTTCTAAGTGTCCAATTTTGAAACGTACTAATATTCCTCTAAAATCAGTTGAACTACGAATTCCGATTTACTCACCTGTTATCAGGAGAGAACCCAGGGCTGCATCTTTTAACCCAGCACTGACCCTGAAAAGTAATTCTAAGCGTACTTACCAGTAACTTGTATTTCCTTCTATAGGAATCCATTGTGTGGTTTTCACCAGAAAAGTTTCTAAGTGTCTAATTTTGAAACGTACAAATATTCCTCTAAAATCAGCCATACTACGAATTCCGATTGACTCACCTGTTATCAAGAGAGAACCCAGTGCTGCATCTTTTAGACCAGCACTGACATTGAAAAGTAATTCTAAGCATACTTACCAGTAACTTGTTTTTCCTTCCATAGGAATCCATTGTGTGGTTTTCACCAGAAAAGTTTCTAAGTGTCCATTTTTGAAACGTACAAATATTCCTCTAAAATCAGCTGAACTACGAATTCCGAATTACTCACCTGTTATCAGGAGAGAACCTAGGGCTGCATCTTTTAGCCCAGCACTGACCCTGAAAAGTAATTCTAAGCGTACTTACCAGTAACTTGTATTTCCTTCCATAGGAATCATTGTGTGGTTTTCACCAGAAAAGTTTCTAAGTGTCCATTTTTGAAACGTACAAATATTCATCTACAATCACCCGAACTACAAATTCCGATTTACTCACCTGTTATCAGGAGAGAACCTAGGGCTGCATCTTTTAGCCCAGCACTGACACTGAAAGGTAATTCTAAGCGTACTTACCAGTAACTTGTATTTCCTTCCATAGGAATCATTGTGTGGTTGTCACCAGAAAAGTTTCTAAGTGTCCATTTTTGAAACGTAGAAATATTCCTCTAAAATCAGCCAAACTACGAATTCCGATTGACTCACCTGTTATCAAGAGAGAACCCAGTGCTGCATCTTTTAGCCCAGCACTGACATTGAAAAGTAATTCAAAGCTTACTTACCAGTAACTTGTATTTCCTTCGATAGGAATCCATTGTGTGGTTTTCACCAGAAAAGTTTCTAAGTGTCCAATTTTGAAACGTACACATATTCCTCTAAAATCAGTTGAACTATGAATTCCGATTTACTCACCTGTTATCAGGAGAGAACCCAGGGCTGCATCTTTTAGCCCAGCACTGACCCTGAAAAGTAATTCTAAGCGTACTTACCAGTAACTTGTATTTCCTTCCATAGGAATCCATTGTGTGGTTTTCACCAGAAAAGTTTCTAAGTGTCCAATTTTGAAACATACAAATATTCCTCTAAAATCAGCCGAACTACAAATTCCGATTTACTCACCTGTTATCAGGAGAGAACCTAGGGCTGCATCTTTTAGCCCAGCACTCACCCTGAAAAGTAATTCTAAGAGTACTTACCAGTAACTTGTATTTCCTTCCATAGGAATCATTGTGTGGTTTTCACCAGAAAAGTTTCTAAGTGTCCATTTATGAAACGTACAAATATTCCTCTAAAATCAGCCGAACTACGCATTCCGAATTACTCACCTGTTATCAAGAGAGATTCCAGTGCTGCATCTTTTAGACCATCACTGACTCTGAAATGTAATTCTAAGCATACTTAACAGTAACTTGTATTTCCTTCCATAGGAATCCATTGTGTGGTTTTCACCAGAAAAGCTTCTAAGTGTTCAATTTTGAAACGTACAAATATTCCTCTAAAATCAGCCAAACTACGAATTCCGATTGACTCACCTGTCATCAAGAGAGAACCTAGGGCTGCATCTTTTAGCCCAGCACTGACACTGAAAGGTAATTCTAAGCATACTTACCAGTAACTTGTATTTCCTTCCATAGGAATCATTGTGTGGTTTTCACCAGAAAAGTTTCTAAGTGTCCATTTTTGAAACGTACAAATATTCCTCTAAAATCAGCGAACTACGAATTCCGAATTACTCACCTGTTATCAAGAGTGAACCCAGTGCTGCATCTTTTAGACCAGCACTGACTACGAAATGTAATTCTAAGCGTACTTAACTGTAACTTGTATTTCCTTCCATAGGAATTCATTGTGTGGTTTTCACCAGAAAAGCTTCCAAGTGTCCAATTTAGAAACGTACAAATATTCTTCTAAAATCAGTTGAACTACAAATTCCGATTTACTCACCTGTTATCAGGAGAGAACCTAGGGCTGCATCTTTTAGCCCAGCACTGACCCTGAAAAGTAATTCTTAGCGTACTTACCAGTAACTTGGATTTCCTTCCATAGTTATCCATTGTGTGGTTTTCACCAGAAAAGTTTCTAAGTGTCCATTTTTGAAACGTACAACTATTCCTCTAAAATCAGCCGAACTACGAATTCCGAAATACTCACCTGTTTTCAAGAGAGAACCCAGTGCTGCATCTTTTAGTCCAGCACTGACTCTGAAATGTAATTCTAAGCATACTTAAGAGTAACTTGTATTTCCTTCCATAGGAATCCTTTGTGTGGTTTTCACCAGAAAAGCTTCTAAGTGTTCAATTTTGAAACGTACAAATATTCATCTACAATCACCCGAACTACAAATTCCGATTTACTCACCTGTTATCAGGAGAGAACGCAGGACTGCATCTTTTAGCCCAGCACTGGCCCAAAAAAGTAATTCTAACCGTACTTACCAGTAACTTGTATTTCCTTCCATGGGAATCCATTGTGTGGTTTTCAGCAGAAAAGTTTCTGTGTCCAATTTTGAAACGTACAAATATTCCTCTAAAATCAGCCGAACTACAAATTCCGATTTACTCACCTGTTATCAGGAGAGAACCTAGGGCTGCATCTTTTAGCCCAGCACTGACCGTGAAAAGTAATTCTAAGTGTACTTACCAGTAACTTGTATTTCCTTCTATAGGAATCATTGTGTGGATTTCACCAGAAAAGTTTCTAAGTGTCCATTTTTGAAACGTACAAATATTCCTCTAAAATCAGCCGAACAATGAATTTCGAATTACTCACCTGTTATCAAGAGAGAACCCAGTGCTGCATCTTTTAGACCAGCACTGACTCTGAAATGTAATTCTAAGCATACTTAACAGTAACTTGTATTTCCTTCCATAGGAATCCATTGTGTGGTTTTCACCAGAAAAGTTTCTAAGTGTCCAATTTTGAAACTTACAAATATTCCTCTAAAATCAGTTGAACTATGAATTCTGATTTACTCACCTGTTATCAGGAGAGAACCCAGGGCTGCATCTTTTAGCCCAGCACTGACCCTGAAAAGTAATTCTAAGAGTACTTACCAGTAACTTGTATTTCCTTCCACAGGAATAGATAGTGTGGTTTTCACCAGAAAAGTTTGTAAGTGTCCAATTTTGAAACGTACAAATATTCCTCTAAAATCAACCGAACTACGAATTCCGATTTACTCATCTGTTATCAGGAGAGAAACCAGGGCTGCATCTTTTAGCCCAGCACTGACCCTGAAAAGTAATTCAAAGAGTACTTACCAGTAACTTGTATTTCCTTCTCTAGGAATCCATTGTGTGGTTTTCACCAGAAAAGTTTCTAATTGTCCATTTTTGAAACATACAAATATTCCTCTAAAATCAGCCGAACAACGAATTCCGATGTACTCACCTGTTATCAGGAGAGAACCCAGGGCTGCATCTTTTAGCCCAGCACTGACCCTGAAAAGTAATTCTAAGAGTACTTACCAGTAACTTGTATTTCCTTCCATTGGAATAGATAGTGTGGTTTTCACCAAAAAAGTTTCTAAGTGTCCAATTTTGAACTGTACAAATATTCCTCTAAAATAAGCCAAACTACGAATTCCGATTTACTCACCTGTTATCAGGAGAGAAAACAGGACTGCATCTTTTAGCCCAGCACTGGCCCAAAAAAGTAATTCTAAGCGTACTTACCAGTAACTTGTATTTCCTTCCATAGGAATCCATTGTGTGGTTTTCAGCAGAAAAGTTTCTAAGTGTCCAATTTTGAAACGTACAAATATTCCTCTAAAATCAGCCGAACTACAAATTCCGATTTACTCACCTGTTATCAGGAGAGAACCTAGGGCAGCATCTTTTAGCCCAGCACTGACCCTGAAAAGTAATTCTAAGCGTACTTACCAGTAACTTGTATTTCCTTCCATAGGAATCATTGTGTGGTTTTCACCAGAAAAGTTTCTAAGTGTCCATTTTTGAAACGTACAAATATTCCTCTAAAATCAGCCGAACAATGAATTTCGAATTACTCACCTGTTATCAAGAGAGAACCCAGTGCTGCATCTTTTAGACCAGCACTGACTCTGAAATGTAATTCTAAGTATACTTAACAGTAACTTGTATTTCCTTCCATAGGAATCCATTGTGTGGTTTTCACCAGAAAAGTTTCTAAGTGTCCAATTTTGAAACTGACAAATTTTCCTCTACAATCAGTTGAACTACGAATTCTGATTTACTCACCTGTTATCAGGAGAGAACCCAGGGGTGAATCTTTTAGCCCAGCACTGACCCTGAAAAGTAATTCTAAAAGTACTTACCAGTAACTTGTATTTCCTTCCACAGGAATAGATAGTGTGGTTTTCACAGAAAAGTTTGTAAGTGTCCAATTTAGAAACGTACAAATATTCCTCTAAAATCAACCGAACTACGAATTCCGATTTGCTCATCTGTTATCAGGAGAGAAACCAGGGCTGCATCTTTTAGCCCAGCACTGACCCTGAAAAGTAATTCAAAGAGTACTTACCAGTAACTTGTATTTCCTTCTCTAGAAATCTATTGTGTGGTTTTCACCAGAAAAGTTTCTAAGTGTCCAATTTTGAAACGTACAAATATTCCTCTAAAATCAGTTGAACTATGAATTCTGATGTACTCACCTGTTATCAGGAGAGAACCCAGGGCTGCATCTTTTAGCCCAGCACTGACCCTGAAAAGTAATTCTAAGAGTACTTACCAGTAACTTGTATTTCCTTCCATAGGAATAGATAGTGTGGTTTTCACCAGAAAAGTTTGTAAGTGTCCAATTTTGAAGCCTACAAATATTCCTCTAAAATCAACCAAAATACGAATTCCGATTTACTCATCTGTTATCAGGAGAAAACCCAGGGCTGCATCTTTTAGCCCAGCACTGACCCTGAAAAGTAATTCTAAGAGTACTTACCAGTAACTTGTATTTCCTTCCATAGGAATAGATAGTGTGGTTTTCACCGAAAAAGTTTCTAAGTGTCCAATTTTGAAACGTACAAATATTCGTCTAAAATCAACCGAACTTCGAATTCCGATTTACTCACCTGTTATCAAGAGAGAACCCAGGGCTGCATCTTTTAGCCCAGCACTGACCCTGAAAAGTAATTCTAAGCGTACTTACCAGTAACTTGTATTTCCTTCCATAGGAATCCATTGTGTGGTTTGCACCAGAAAAGTTTTTAAGTGTCCAATTTTGAAACGTACAAATATTCCTCTAAAATCAGTTGAACTACGAATTCCGATTTACTCATCTGTTATCAGGAGAGAAACCAGGGCTGCATCTTTTAGCCCAGCACTGACCCTGAAAAGTCATTCTAACCGTACTTATCAGTTACTTGTATTTACTTTCAAAGGAATCAAATGTGTGGTTTATACCAGAAAAGTTTCTAAGTTTCCAATTTTGAAATGTACAAATATTCCTCTAAAATAAGCCGAACTACGAATTCCGATTTACTCACCTGTTATCAGGAGAGAACCCAGGGCTGCATCTTTTAGCCCAGCACTGACCCTGAAAAGTAATTCTAAGCGTACTTACCAGTAACTTGTATTTTCTTCCATAGGAATCTATTGTGTGGTTATCACCAGAAAAGTTTCTAAGTGTCCATTTTTGAAACGTACAAATATTCCTCTAAAATCAGCCGAACAACGAATTCCGATTTACTCACCTGTTATCAGGAGAGAACCCAGGGCTGCATCTTTTAGCCAAGCACTGACCCTGAAAAGTAATTCTAAGAGTACTTACCAGTAACTTGTATTTCCTTCCATAGGAATAGATAGTGTGGTTTTCAACAAAAAAGTTTCTAAGTGTCCAACTTTGAAACGTACAAATATTCCTCCAAAATCAGTTGAACTACGAATTCTGATTTACTCATCTGTTATCAGGAGAGAACCCAGGGCTGCATCTTTTAGCCCAGCACTGACCCTGAAAAGTCATTCTAACCGTACTTACCAGTTACTTGTATTTACTTCCAAAGGAATCAAATGTGTGGTTTTCACCAGAAAAGTTTCTAAGTTTCCAATTTTGAAATGTACAAATATTCCTCTAAAATAAGCCGAACTACGAATTCCGATTTACTCACCTGTTATCAGGAGAGAACGCAGGACTGCATCTTTTAGCCCAGCACTGGCCCAAAAAAGTAATTCTAAGCCTACTTACCAGTAACTTGTATTTCCTTCCATAGGAATCCATTGTGTGGTTTTCAGCAGAAAAGTTTCGAAGTGTCCAATTTTGAAACGTACAAATATTCCTCTAAAATCAGCCGAACTACAAATTCTGATTTACTCACCTGTTATCAGGAGAGAACCTAGGGCTGCATCTTTTAGCCCAGCACTGACCGTGAAAAGTAATTCTAAGTGTACTTACCAGTAACTTGTATTTCCTTCCATAGGAATCATTGTGTGGTTTTCACCAGAAAAGTTTCTAAGTGTCCATTTTTGAAACGTACAAATATTCCTCTAAAATCAGCCGAACAATGAATTTCGAATTACTCACCTGTTATCAAGAGAGAACCCAATGCTGCATCTTTTAGACCAGCACTGACTCTGAAATGTAATTCTAAGTATACTTAACAGTAACTTGTATTTCCTTCCATAGGAATCCATTGTGTGGTTTTCACCAGAAAAGTTTCTAAGTGTCCAATTTTGAAACTGACAAATTTTCCTCTAAAATCAGTTGAACTACAAATTCTGATTTACTCACCTGTTATCAGGAGAGAACCCAGGGGTGAATCTTTTAGCCCAGCACTGACCCTGAAAAGTAATTCTAAAAGTACTTACCAGTAACTTGTATTTCCTTCCACAGGAATAGATAGTGTGGTTTTCACCAGAAAAGTTTGTAAGTGTCCAATTTAGAAACGTACAAATATTCCTCTAAAATCAACCGAACTACGAATTCCGATTTGCTCATCTGTTATCAGGAGAGAAACCAGGGCTGCATCTTTTAGCCCAGCACTGACCCTGAAAAGTAATCCAAAGAGTACTTACCAGTAACTTGTATTTCCTTCTCTAGGAATCTATTGTGTGGTTTTCACCAGAAAAGTTTCTAAGTGTCCAATTTTGAAACGTACAAATATTCCTCTAAAATCAGTTGAACTATGAATTCTGATTTACTCACCTGTTATCAGGAGAGAACCCAGGGCTGCATCTTTTAGCCCAGCACTGACCCTGAAAAGTAATTCTAAGAGTACTTACCAGTAACTTGTATTTCCTTCCATAGGAATAGATAGTGTGGTTTTCACCAGAAAAGTTTGTAAGTGTCCATTTTTGAAACGTACAAATATTCCTCTAAAATCAGCCGAACAACGAATTCCGATTTACTCACCTGTTATCAGGAGAGAACCCAGGGCTGCATCTTTTAGCCAAGCACTGACCCTGAAAAGTAATTCTAAGAGTACTTACCAGTAACTTGTATTTCCTTCCATAGGAATAGATAGTGTAGTTTTCAACAAAAAAGTTTCTAAGTGTCCAACTTTGAAACGTACAAATATTCCTCCAAAATCAGTTGAACTACGAATTCTGATTTACTCATCTGTTATCAGGAGAGAACCCAGGGCTGCATCTTTTAGCCCAGCACTGACCCTGAAAAGTCATTCTAACCGTACTTACCAGTTACTTGTATTTACTTCCAAAGGAATCAAATCTGTGGTTTTCACCAGAAAAGTTTCTAAGTTTCCAATTTTGAAATGTACAAATATTCCTCTAAAATAAGCCGAACTACGAATTCCGATTTACTCACCTGTTATCAGGAGAGAACGCAGGACTGCATCTTTTAGCCCAGCACTGGCCCAAAAAAGTAATTCTAAGCCTACTTACCAGTAACTTGTATTTCCTTCCATAGGAATCCATTGTGTGGTTTTCAGCAGAAAATTTTCTAAGTGTCCAATTTTGAAACGTACAAATATTCCTCTAAAATCAGCCGAACTACAAATTCTGATTTACTCACCTGTTATCAGGAGAGAACCTAGGGCTGCATCTTTTAGCCCAGCACTGACCGTGAAAAGTAATTCTAAGTGTACTTACCAGTAACTTGTATTTCCTTCCATAGGAATCATTGTGTGGTTTTCACCAGAAAATGTTCTAAGTGTCCATTTTTGAAACGTACAAATATTCCTCTAAAATCAGCCGAACAATGAATTTCGAATTACTCACCTGTTATCAAGAGAGAACCCAGTGCTGCATCTTTTAGACCAGCACTGACTCTGAAATGTAATTCTAAGCATACTTAACAGTAACTTGTATTTCCTTCTATAGGAATCCATTGTGTGGTTTTCACCAGAAAAGTTTCTAAGTGTCCAATTTTGAAACTTACAAATATTCCTCTAAAATCAGTTGAACTACGAATTCTGATTTACTCACCTGTTATCAGGAGAGAACCCAGGGCTGCATCTTTTAGCCCAGCACTGACCCTGAAAAGTAATTCTAAGAGTACTTACCAGTAACTTGTATTTACTTCCAAAGGAATCAAATGTGTGGTTTTCACCAGAAAAGTTTCTAAGTTTCCAATTTTGAAATGTACAAATATTCCTCTAAAATAGACCGAACTACGAATTCCGATTTACTCACCTGTTATCAGGAGAGAACACAGGACTGCATCTTTTAGCCCAGCACTGACCCTGAAAATTAATTCAAAGAGTACTTACAAGTAACTTGTATTTCCTTCTCTAGGAATCCATTGTGTGGTTTTCACCATAAAAGTTCCTAATTGTCCATTTTTGAAACGTACAAATATTCCTCTAAAATCAGCCGAACAACGAATTCCGATTTACTCACCTGTTATCAGGAGAGAACCCAGGGCTGCATCTTTTAGCCCAGCACTGACCCTGAAAAGTAATTCTAAGAGTACTTACCAGTAACTTGTATATCCTTCAATAGGAATAGATAGTGTGGTTTTCACCCAAAAAGTTTCTAAGTGTCCAATTTTGAAACGTACAAATATTCCTCTAAAATCAGTTGAACTACGAATTCCGATTTACTCATCTGTTATCAGGAGAGAACCCAGGGCTGCATCTTTTAGCCCAGCACTGACCCTGAAAAGTCATTCTAACCGTACTTACCAGTTACTTGTATTTACTTTCAAAGGAATCAAATGTGTGGTTTTCACCAGAAAAGTTTCTAAGTTTCCAATTTTGAAATGTACAAATATTCCTCTAAAATAAGGCGAACTACGAATTCCGATTTACTCACCTGTTATCAGGAGAGAACGCAGGACTGCATCTTTTAGCCCAGCACTGGCCCAAAAAAGTAATTCTAAGCGTACTTACCAGTAACTTGTATTTCCTTCCATGGGAATCCATTGTGTGGTTTTCAGCAGAAAAGTTTCTAAGTGTCCAATTTTGAAACGTACAAATATTCCTCTAAAATCAGCCGAACTACAAATTCCGATTTACTCACCTGTTATCAGGAGAGAACCTAGGGCTGCATCTTTTAGCCTAGCACTGACCCTGAAAAAGAATTCTAAGCGTACTTACCAGTAACTTGTATTTCCTTCCATAGGAATCATTGTGTGGTTTTCACCAGAAAAGTTTCTAAGTGTCCATTTTTGAAACGTACAAATATTCCTCTAAAATCAGCCAAACAATGAATTTCGAATTACTCACCTGTTATCAAGAGAGAGCCCAGTGCTGCATCTTTTAGACCAGCACTGACTCTGATATGTAATTCTAAGCATACTTAACAGTAACTTGTATTTCCTTCCATAGGAATCCATTGTGTGGTTTTCACCAGAAAAGTTTCTAAGTGTCCAATTTTGAAACTTACAAATATTCCTCTAAAATCAGTTGAACTACGAATTCTGATTTACTCACCTGTTATCAGGAGAGAACCCAGGGCTGAATCTTTTAGCCCAGCACTGACCCTGAAAAGTAATTCTAAGAGTACTTACCAGTAACTTGTATTTCCTTCCACAGGAATAGATAGTGTGGTTTTCACCAGAAAAGTTTGTAAGTGTCCAATTTTGAAACGTACAAATATTCCTCTAAAATCAACCGAACTACGAATTCCGATTTGCTCATCTGTTATCAGGAGAGAAACCAGGGCTGCATCTTTTAGCCCAGCACTGACCCTGAAAAGTAATTCTAAGCATACTTACCAGTAACTTGTATTTCCTTCCATAGGAATAGATAGTGTGGTTTTCACCAGAAAAGTTTCTAAGTGTCCAATTTTGAAACTTACAAATATTCCTCTAAAATCAGTTGAACTACGAATTCTGATTTACGCACCTGTTATCAGGAGAGAACCCAGGGCTGAATCTTTTAGCCCAGCACTGACCCTGAAAAGTAATTCTAAGAGTACTTACCAGTAACTTGTATTTCCTTCCACAGGAATAGATAGTGTGGTTTTCACCAGAAAAGTTTGTAAGTGTCCAATTTAGAAACGTACAAATATTCCTCTAAAATCAACCGAACTACGAATTCCGATTTGCTCATCTGTTATCAGGAGAGAAACCAGGGCTGCATCTTTTAGCCCAGCACTGACCCTGAAAAGTAATTCAAAGAGTACTTACCAGTAACTTGTATTTCCTTCTCTAGGAATCTATTGTGTGGTTTTCACCAGAAAAGTTTCTAAGTGTCCAATTTTGAAACGTACAAATATTCCTCTAAAATCAGTTGAACTATGAATTCTGATTTACTCACCTGTTATCAGGAGAGAACCCAGGGCTGCATCTTTTAGCCCAGCACTGACCCTGAAAAGTAATTCTAAGAGTACTTACCAGTAACTTGTATTTCCTTCCATAGGAATAGATAGTGTGGTTTTCACCAGAAAAGTTTGTAAGTGTCCAATTTTGAAGCCTACAAATATTCCTCTAAAATCAACCGAAATACGAATTCCGATTTACTCATCTGTTATCAGGAGAAAACCCAGGGCTGCATCTTTTAGCCCAGCACTGACCCTGAAAAGTAATTCTAAGAGTACTTACCAGTAACTTGTATTTCCTTCCATAGGAATAGATAGTGTGGTTTTCACCCAAAAAGATTCTAAGTGTCCAATTTTGAAACGTACAAATATTCGTCTAAAATCAACCGAACTTCGAATTCCGATTTACTCACCCTGTTATCAAGAGAGAACCCAGGGCTGCATCTTTTAGCCCAGCACTGACCCTGAAAAGTCATTCTAACCGTACTTATCAGTTACTTGTATTTACTTCCAAAGGAATCAAATGTGTGGTTTATACCAGAAAAGTTTCTAAGTTTCCAATTTTGAAATGTACAAATATTCCTCTAAAATAAGCCGAACTACGAATTCCGATTTACTCACCTGTTATCAGGAGAGAACCCAGGGCTGCATCTTTTAGCCCAGCACTGACCCTGAAAAGTAATTCTAAGCGTACTTACCAGTAACTTGTATTTTCTTCCATAGGAATCTATTGTGTGGTTATCACCAGAAAAGTTTCTAAGTGTCCATTTTTGAAACGTACAAATATTCCTCTAAAATCAGCCGAACAACGAATTCCGATTTACTCACCTGTTATCAGGAGAGAACCCAGGGCTGCATCTTTTAGCCAAGCACTGACCCTGAAAAGTAATTCTAAGAGTACTTACCAGTAACTTGTATTTCCTTCCATAGGAATAGATAGTGTGGTTTTCAACAAAAAAGTTTCTAAGTGTCCAATTTTGAAACGTACAAATATTCCTCCAAAATCAGTTGAACTACGAATTCTGATTTACTCATCTGTTATCAGGAGAGAACCCAGGGCTGCATCTTTTAGCCCAGCACTGACCCTGAAAAGTCATTCTAACCGTACTTACCAGTTACTTGTATTTACTTCCAAAGGAATCAAATGTGTGGTTTTCACCAGAAAAGTTTCTAAGTTTCCAATTTTGAAATGTACAAATATTCCTCTAAAATAAGCCGAACTACGAATTCCGATTTACTCACCTGTTATCAGGAGAGAACGCAGGACTGCATCTTTTAGCCCAGCACTGGCCCAAAGAAGTAATTCTAAGCGTACTTACCAGTAACT
Source organism: Triturus cristatus (assembly GCF_964204655.1). Lineage (NCBI taxonomy): Eukaryota > Metazoa > Chordata > Amphibia > Caudata > Salamandridae > Triturus > Triturus cristatus. The sequence goes on from NW_028187292.1 coordinate 1,758,784, forward strand.
TGTATTTCCTTCCATGGGAATCCATTGTGTGGTTTTCAGCAGAAAAGTTTCTAAGTGTCCAATTTTGAAACGTACAAATATTCCTCTAAAATCAGCCGAACTACAAATTCCGATTTACTCACCTGTTATCAGGAGAGAACCTAGGGCTGCATCTTTTAGCCTAGCACTGACCCTGAAAAAGAATTCTAAGCGTACTTACCAGTAACTTGTATTTCCTTCCATAGGAATCATTGTGTGGTTTTCACCAGAAAGGTTTCTAAGTGTCCATTTTTGAAACGTACAAATATTCCTCTAAAATCAGCCAAACAATGAATTTCGAATTACTCACCTGTTATCAAGAGAGAGCCCAGTGCTGCATCTTTTAGACCAGCACTGACTCTGAAATGTAATTCTAAGCATACTTAACAGTAACTTGTATTTCCTTCCATAGGAATCCATTGTGTGGTTTTCACCAGAAAAGTTTCTAAGTGTCCAATTTTGAAACTTACAAATATTCCTCTAAAATCAGTTGAACTACGAATTCTGATTTACTCACCTGTTATCAGGAGAGAACCCAGGGCTGAATCTTTTAGCCCAGCACTGACCCTGAAAAGTAATTCTAAGAGTACTTACCAGTAACTTGTATTTCCTTCCACAGGAATAGATAGTGTGGTTTTCACCAGAAAAGTTTGTAAGTGTCCAATTTTGAAACGTACAAATATTCCTCTAAAATCAACCGAACTACGAATTCCGATTTACTCATCTGTTATCAGGAGAGAAACCAGGGCTGCATCTTTTAGCCCAGCACTGACCCTGAAAAGTAATTCAAAGAGTACTTACCAGTAACTTGTATTTCCTTCTCTAGGAATCCATTGTGTGGTTTTCACCAGAAAAGTTTCTAAGTGTCCAATTTTGAAACGTACAAATATTCCTCTAAAATCAGTTGAACTACTAATTCTGATTTACTCACCTGTTATCAGGAGAGAACCCAGGGCTGCATCTTTTAGCCCATCACTGACCCTGAAAAGTAATCCTAAGAGTACTTACCAGTAACTTGTATTTCCTTCCATAGGAATAGATAGTGTGGTTTTCACCAGAAAAGTTTGTAAATGTCCAATTTTGAAGCCTACAAATATTCCTCTAAAATCAACCGAACTACGAATTCCGATTTACTCATCTGTTATCAGGAGAAAACCCAGGGCTGCATCTTTTAGCCCAGCACTGACCCTGAAAAGTAATTCTAAGAGTACTTACCAGTAACTTGTATTTCCTTCCATAGGAATAGATAGTGTGGTTTTCACCCAAAAAGTTTCTAAGTGTCCAATTTTGAAACGTACAAATATTCGTCTAAAATCAACCGAACTACGAATTCCGATTTACTTACCTGTTATCAGGAGAGAACGCAGGACTGCATCTTTTAGCCCAGCACTGGCCCAAAAAAGTAATTCTAAGCGTACTTACCAGTAACTTGTATTTCCTTCCATAGGAATCCATTGTGTGGTTTTCAGCAGAAAAGTTTCTAAGTGTCCAATTTTGAAACGTACAAACATTCCTCTAAAATCAGCCGAACTACAAATTCCAATTTACTCACCTGTTATCAGGAGAGAACCTAGGGCTGCATCTTTTAGCCCAGCACTGACCCTGAAAAGTAATTCTAAGCGTACTTACCAGTAACTTGTATTTCCTTCCATAGGAATCATTGTGTGGTTTTCACCAGAAAAGTTTCTAATTGTCCATTTTTGAAACGTACAAATATTCCTCGAAAATCAGCCGAACTACGAATTCCGAAATACTCACCTGTTATCAAGAGAGAACCCAGTGCTACATCTTTTAGACCAGCACTGACTCTGAAATTTAATTCTAAGCATACTTAAGAGTAACTTGTATTTCCTTCCATAGGAATCCATTGTGTGGGTTTCACCAGAAAATTTTCTAAGTGTCCAATTTTGAAACGTACAAATATTCCTCTAAAATCAGTTGAACAACGAATTCCGATTTACTCACCTGTTATCAGGAGAGAACCCAGGGGTGCATCTTTTAGCCCAGCACTGACCCTGAAAAGTAATTCTAAGCGTACTTACCAGTAACTTGTATTTCCTTCCATAGGAATAGATAGTGTGGTTTTCACCAGAAAAGTTTCTAAGTGTCCAATTTTGAAACGTACAAATATTCCTCTAAAATCAACCGAACTATGAATTCCAATTTACTCACCTGTTATCAGGGGAGAAACCAGGGCTGCATCTTTTAACCCAGCACTGACTCTGAAAAGTAATTCTAAGCATACTTACCAGTAACTTGTATTTCCTTCCATAGCAATCCATTGAGTGGTTTTCAGCAGAAAAGTTTCTAATTGTCCAATTTTGAAACGTACAAATATTCCTCTAAAATCAGTTGAACTACGAATTCCGATTTACTCATCTGTTATCAGGAGAGAACCCAGGGCTGCATCTTTTAGCCCAGCACTGACCCTGAAAAGTCATTCTAACCGTACTTACCAGTTACTTGTATTTACTTTCAAAGGAATCAAATGTGTGGTTTTCACCAGAAAAGTTTCTAAGTTTCCAATTTTGAAATGTACAAATATTCCTCTAAAATAAGGCGAACTACGAATTCCGATTTACTCACCTGTTATCAGGAGAGAACGCAGGACTGCATCTTTTAGCCCAGCACTGGCCCAAAAAAGTAATTCTAAGCGTACTTACCAGTAACTTGTATTTCCTTCCATGGGAATCCATTGTGTGGTTTTCAGCAGAAAAGTTTCTAAGTGTCCAATTTTGAAACGTACAAATATTCCTCTAAAATCAGCCGAACTACAAATTCCGATTTACTCACCTGTTATCAGGAGAGAACCTAGGGCTGCATCTTTTAGCCTAGCACTGACCCTGAAAAAGAATTCTAAGCGTACTTACCAGTAACTTGTATTTCCTTCCATAGGAATCATTGTGTGGTTTTCACCAGAAAAGTTTCTAAGTGTCCATTTTTGAAACGTACAAATATTCCTCTAAAATCAGCCAAACAATGAATTTCGAATTACTCACCTGTTATCAAGAGAGAGCCCAGTGCTGCATCTTTTAGACCAGCACTGACTCTGATATGTAATTCTAAGCATACTTAACAGTAACTTGTATTTCCTTCCATAGGAATCCATTGTGTGGTTTTCACCAGAAAAGTTTCTAAGTGTCCAATTTTGAAACTTACAAATATTCCTCTAAAATCAGTTGAACTACGAATTCTGATTTACTCACCTGTTATCAGGAGAGAACCCAGGGCTGAATCTTTTAGCCCAGCACTGACCCTGAAAAGTAATTCTAAGAGTACTTACCAGTAACTTGTATTTCCTTCCACAGGAATAGATAGTGTGGTTTTCACCAGAAAAGTTTGTAAGTGTCCAATTTTGAAACGTACAAATATTCCTCTAAAATCAACCGAACTACGAATTCCGATTTGCTCATCTGTTATCAGGAGAGAAACCAGGGCTGCATCTTTTAGCCCAGCACTGACCCTGAAAAGTAATTCTAAGCATACTTACCAGTAACTTGTATTTCCTTCCATAGGAATAGATAGTGTGGTTTTCACCAGAAAAGTTTCTAAGTGTCCAATTTTGAAACTTACAAATATTCCTCTAAAATCAGTTGAACTACGAATTCTGATTTACGCACCTGTTATCAGGAGAGAACCCAGGGCTGAATCTTTTAGCCCAGCACTGACCCTGAAAAGTAATTCTAAGAGTACTTACCAGTAACTTGTATTTCCTTCCACAGGAATAGATAGTGTGGTTTTCACCAGAAAAGTTTGTAAGTGTCCAATTTAGAAACGTACAAATATTCCTCTAAAATCAACCGAACTACGAATTCCGATTTGCTCATCTGTTATCAGGAGAGAAACCAGGGCTGCATCTTTTAGCCCAGCACTGACCCTGAAAAGTAATTCAAAGAGTACTTACCAGTAACTTGTATTTCCTTCTCTAGGAATCTATTGTGTGGTTTTCACCAGAAAAGTTTCTAAGTGTCCAATTTTGAAACGTACAAATATTCCTCTAAAATCAGTTGAACTATGAATTCTGATTTACTCACCTGTTATCAGGAGAGAACCCAGGGCTGCATCTTTTAGCCCAGCACTGACCCTGAAAAGTAATTCTAAGAGTACTTACCAGTAACTTGTATTTCCTTCCATAGGAATAGATAGTGTGGTTTTCACCAGAAAAGTTTGTAAGTGTCCAATTTTGAAGCCTACAAATATTCCTCTAAAATCAACCGAAATACGAATTCCGATTTACTCATCTGTTATCAGGAGAAAACCCAGGGCTGCATCTTTTAGCCCAGCACTGACCCTGAAAAGTAATTCTAAGAGTACTTACCAGTAACTTGTATTTCCTTCCATAGGAATAGATAGTGTGGTTTTCACCCAAAAAGATTCTAAGTGTCCAATTTTGAAACGTACAAATATTCGTCTAAAATCAACCGAACTTCGAATTCCGATTTACTCACCCTGTTATCAAGAGAGAACCCAGGGCTGCATCTTTTAGCCCAGCACTGACCCTGAAAAGTCATTCTAACCGTACTTATCAGTTACTTGTATTTACTTCCAAAGGAATCAAATGTGTGGTTTATACCAGAAAAGTTTCTAAGTTTCCAATTTTGAAATGTACAAATATTCCTCTAAAATAAGCCGAACTACGAATTCCGATTTACTCACCTGTTATCAGGAGAGAACCCAGGGCTGCATCTTTTAGCCCAGCACTGACCCTGAAAAGTAATTCTAAGCGTACTTACCAGTAACTTGTATTTTCTTCCATAGGAATCTATTGTGTGGTTATCACCAGAAAAGTTTCTAAGTGTCCATTTTTGAAACGTACAAATATTCCTCTAAAATCAGCCGAACAACGAATTCCGATTTACTCACCTGTTATCAGGAGAGAACCCAGGGCTGCATCTTTTAGCCAAGCACTGACCCTGAAAAGTAATTCTAAGAGTACTTACCAGTAACTTGTATTTCCTTCCATAGGAATAGATAGTGTGGTTTTCAACAAAAAAGTTTCTAAGTGTCCAATTTTGAAACGTACAAATATTCCTCCAAAATCAGTTGAACTACGAATTCTGATTTACTCATCTGTTATCAGGAGAGAACCCAGGGCTGCATCTTTTAGCCCAGCACTGACCCTGAAAAGTCATTCTAACCGTACTTACCAGTTACTTGTATTTACTTCCAAAGGAATCAAATGTGTGGTTTTCACCAGAAAAGTTTCTAAGTTTCCAATTTTGAAATGTACAAATATTCCTCTAAAATAAGCCGAACTACGAATTCCGATTTACTCACCTGTTATCAGGAGAGAACGCAGGACTGCATCTTTTAGCCCAGCACTGGCCCAAAGAAGTAATTCTAAGCGTACTTACCAGTAACTTGTATTTCCTTCCATGGGAATCCATTGTGTGGTTTTCAGCAGAAAAGTTTCTAAGTGTCCAATTTTGAAACGTACAAATATTCCTCTAAAATCAGCCGAACTACAAATTCCGATTTACTCACCTGTTATCAGGAGAGAACCTAGGGCTGCATCTTTTAGCCTAGCACTGACCCTGAAAAAGAATTCTAAGCGTACTTACCAGTAACTTGTATTTCCTTCCATAGGAATCATTGTGTGGTTTTCACCAGAAAGGTTTCTAAGTGTCCATTTTTGAAACGTACAAATATTCCTCTAAAATCAGCCAAACAATGAATTTCGAATTACTCACCTGTTATCAAGAGAGAGCCCAGTGCTGCATCTTTTAGACCAGCACTGACTCTGAAATGTAATTCTAAGCATACTTAACAGTAACTTGTATTTCCTTCCATAGGAATCCATTGTGTGGTTTTCACCAGAAAAGTTTCTAAGTGTCCAATTTTGAAACTTACAAATATTCCTCTAAAATCAGTTGAACTACGAATTCTGATTTACTCACCTGTTATCAGGAGAGAACCCAGGGCTGAATCTTTTAGCCCAGCACTGACCCTGAAAAGTAATTCTAAGAGTACTTACCAGTAACTTGTATTTCCTTCCACAGGAATAGATAGTGTGGTTTTCACCAGAAAAGTTTGTAAGTGTCCAATTTTGAAACGTACAAATATTCCTCTAAAATCAACCGAACTACGAATTCCGATTTACTCATCTGTTATCAGGAGAGAAACCAGGGCTGCATCTTTTAGCCCAGCACTGACCCTGAAAAGTAATTCAAAGAGTACTTACCAGTAACTTGTATTTCCTTCTCTAGGAATCCATTGTGTGGTTTTCACCAGAAAAGTTTCTAAGTGTCCAATTTTGAAACGTACAAATATTCCTCTAAAATCAGTTGAACTACTAATTCTGATTTACTCACCTGTTATCAGGAGAGAACCCAGGGCTGCATCTTTTAGCCCATCACTGACCCTGAAAAGTAATTCTAAGAGTACTTACCAGTAACTTGTATTTCCTTCCATAGGAATAGATAGTGTGGTTTTCACCAGAAAAGTTTGTAAATGTCCAATTTTGAAGCCTACAAATATTCCTCTAAAATCAACCGAACTACGAATTCCGATTTACTCATCTGTTATCAGGAGAAAACCCAGGGCTGCATCTTTTAGCCCAGCACTGACCCTGAAAAGTAATTCTAAGAGTACTTACCAGTAACTTGTATTTCCTTCCATAGGAATAGATAGTGTGGTTTTCACCCAAAAAGTTTCTAAGTGTCCAATTTTGAAACGTACAAATATTCGTCTAAAATCAACCGAACTACGAATTCCGATTTACTTACCTGTTATCAGGAGAGAACGCAGGACTGCATCTTTTAGCCCAGCACTGGCCCAAAAAAGTAATTCTAAGCGTACTTACCAGTAACTTGTATTTCCTTCCATAGGAATCCATTGTGTGGTTTTCAGCAGAAAAGTTTCTAAGTGTCCAATTTTGAAACGTACAAACATTCCTCTAAAATCAGCCGAACTACAAATTCCAATTTACTCACCTGTTATCAGGAGAGAACCTAGGGCTGCATCTTTTAGCCCAGCACTGACCCTGAAAAGTAATTCTAAGCGTACTTACCAGTAACTTGTATTTCCTTCCATAGGAATCATTGTGTGGTTTTCACCAGAAAAGTTTCTAATTGTCCATTTTTGAAACGTACAAATATTCCTCGAAAATCAGCCGAACTACGAATTCCGAAATACTCACCTGTTATCAAGAGAGAACCCAGTGCTACATCTTTTAGACCAGCACTGACTCTGAAATTTAATTCTAAGCATACTTAAGAGTAACTTGTATTTCCTTCCATTGGAATCCATTGTGTGGGTTTCACCAGAAAATTTTCTAAGTGTCCAATTTTGAAACGTACAAATATTCCTCTAAAATCAGTTGAACAACGAATTCCGATTTACTCACCTGTTATCAGGAGAGAACCCAGGGGTGCATCTTTTAGCCCAGCACTGACCCTGAAAAGTAATTCTAAGCGTACTTACCAGTAACTTGTATTTCCTTCCATAGGAATAGATAGTGTGGTTTTCACCAGAAAAGTTTCTAAGTGTCCAATTTTGAAACGTACAAATATTCCTCTAAAATCAACCGAACTATGAATTCCAATTTACTCACCTGTTATCAGGGGAGAAACCAGGGCTGCATCTTTTAACCCAGCACTGACTCTGAAAAGTAATTCTAAGCATACTTACCAGTAACTTGTATTTCCTTCCATAGCAATCCATTGAGTGGTTTTCAGCAGAAAAGTTTCTAATTGTCCAATTTTGAAACGTACAAATATTCCTCTAAAATCAGTTGAACTACGAATTCCGATTTACTCACCTGTTATCAGGAGAGAACCCAGGGCTGCATCTTTTAGCCCAGCACTGACCCTGAAAAGTAATTCAAAGCATACTTACCAGTAACTTGTATTTCCTTCCATAGGAATCCATTGTGTGGTTTTCACCAGAAAAGTTTGTAAGTGTCCATTTTTGAAACATACAAATATTCCTCTAAAATCAGCCGAACTACGAATTCCGATTTACTCACCTGTTCTCGGGAGAGAAACCAGGGCTGCATCTTTTAGCCCAGCACTGACCCTGAAAAGTAATTCTAAGCGTACTTTCCAGTAACTTGTATTTCCTTCCATAGGAATCCATTGTGTGGTTTTCACCAGAAAAGTTTCTACGTATCCAATTTTGAAATGTACAAGTATTCCTCTAAAATCAGCCGAACTGCGAATTCCGGTTTACTCACCTGTTATCAAGAGAGAACCTATGCTGCATCTTTTAGACCAGCACTGACCGTGAAAATTATTTCTAAGTGTACTTACCAGTAACTTGTATTTCCTTCCATAGGAATCCATTTTGTGGTTTAAACTAGAAAAGTTTCTAAGTGTCCAATTTTTAAATGTACAAATATTCCTTTAAAATCGGCCAAACTACGAATTCCAATTTACTCACCTGTTATCAAGAGAGAACCCAGGGCTGCATCTTTTAGCCCAGCACAGACCCTGAAAAGTCATTCTAACCGTACTTACCAGTTACTTGTATTTACTTCCAAAGGAATCAAATGTGTGGTTTTCACCAGAAAAGTTTCTAAGTTTCCAATTTTGAAATGTACAAATATTCCTCTAAAATAAGCCGAACTACGAATTCCGATTTACTCACCTGTTATCACGAGAGAACGCAGGGCTGCATCTTTTAGCCCAGCACTGACCCTGAAAAGTAATTCTAAGCGTACTTACCAGTAACTTGTATTTCCTTCCATAGGAATCATTGTGTGGTTTTCACCAGAAAAGTTTCTAAGTGTCCATTTTTGAAACGTACAAATATTCCTCTAAAATCAGCGGAACTACGAATTCCGATTTACTAACCTGTCATCAGGAGAGAAACCAGGGCTGCATCTTTTAGCCCAGCACTGACCCTGAAAAGTAATTCTAAGCGTACTTACCAGTAACTTGTATTTCCTTCCATAGGAATCCATTGTGTGGTTTTCACCAGAAAAGTTTCTAAGTGTCCATTTTTGAAACGTACATTATTCCTCTAAAATCAGCCAAACTACGAATTCCGATTGACTCACCTGTTATCAAGAGAGAACCCAGTGCTGCATCTTTTAGACCAGCACTGACATTGAAAAGTATTTCTAAGCGTACTTACCAGTAACTTGTTTTTCCTTCCATAGTAATCATTGTGTGGTTTTCAGCAGAAAAGTTTCTAATTGTCCAATTTTCAAACGTACAAATATTCCTCTAAAATCAGTTGAACTACGAATTCCGATTTACTCACCTGTTATCAGGAGAGAACCCAGGGCTGCATCTTTTAGCCCAGCATGGACCCTGAAAAGATATTCTTAGCATACTTACCAGTAACTTGGATTTCCTTCCATAGGAATCCATTGTGTGGTTTTCAGCAGAAAAGTTTCTAAGTGTCCTATTTTGAAACGTACATTATTCCTCTAAAATCAGCCAAACTACGAATTCCGATTGACTCACCTGTTATCAAGAGAGAACACAGTGCTGCATCTTTTAGACCAGCACTGACATTGAAAAGTATTTCTAAGCGTACTTACCAGTAACTTGTTTTTCCTTCCATAGGAATCATTGTGTGGTTTTCAGCAGAAAAGTTTCTAAGTGTCCAATTTTGAAATGTACAAATATTCCTCTAAAATCAGCCGAACTATAAATTCCGATTTACTCACCTGTTAGGAGAGAACTCAGGGCTGCATCTTTTAGCCCAGCACTGACATTGAAAAGTTATTCTAAGCGTACTTACCAGTAACTTGTTTTTCCTTCCATAGGAATCCATTGTGTGGTTTTCATCAGAAAAGTTTTTAAGTGTCCATTTTTGAAACATACAAATATTCCTCTAAAATCAGCCGAACTACGAATTCCGAAATACTCACCTGTTATCAAGAGAGAACCCAGTGCTGCATATTTTAGACCAGCACTGACTCTGAAATGTAATTCTAAGCATACTTAAGAGTAACTTGTATTTCCTTCCATAGGAATCCATTGTGTGGTTTTCACCAGAAAAGTTTCTAAGTGTCCAATTTTGAAACGTACAAATATTCCTCTAAAATCAGTTGAACTACGAATTCCGATTTACTCACCTGTTATCAGGAGAGAACCCAGGGCTGCATCTTTTAGCCCAGCACTGACCCTGAAAAGTAATTCTAAGCGTACTTACCAGTAACTTGTATTTCTTTCCATATGAATAGATAGTGTGGTTTTCACCAGAAAAGTTTCTAAGTGTCCAATTTTGAAACGTACAAATATTCCTCTAAAATCAACCGAACTATGAATTCCTATTTACTCACCTGTTATCAGGGGAGAATCCAGGGCTGCATCTTTTAACCCAGCACTGACTCTGAAAAGTAATTCTAAGCATACTTACCAGTAACTTGTATTTCCTTCCATAGCAATCCATTGTGTGGTTTTCAGCAGAAAAGTTTCTAAGTGTCCTATTTTGAAACGTACATTATTCCTCTAAAATCAGCCAAACTACGAATTCCGATTGACTCACCTGTTATCAAGAGAGAACCCAGTGCTGCATCTTTTAGACCAGCACTGACATTGAAAAGTATTTCTAAGCGTACTTACCAGTAACTTGTTTTTCCTTCCATAGTAATCATTGTGTGGTTTTCAGCAGATAAGTTTCTAATCGTCCAATTTTCAAATGTACAAATATTCCTCTAAAATCAGCCGAACTACGAATTCCGATTTACTCACCTGTTATCAAGAGAGAACCCAGGGCTGCATCTTTTAGCCCAGCACTGACCCTGAAAAGTAATTCAAAGCATACTTACCATTAACTTGTATTTCCTTCCATAGGAATCCATTGTGTGGTTTTCACCAGAAAAGTTTCTAAGTGTCCATTTTTGAAACATACAAATATTCCTCTAAAATCAGCCGAACTACGAATTCCGATTTACTCACCTGTTCTCGGGAGAGAACCCAGGGCTGCATCTTTTAGCCCAGCACTGACCCTGAAAAGTAATTCTAAGCGTACTTTCCAGTAACTTGTATTTCCTTCCATAGAAATCCATTGCGTGGTTTTCACCAGAAAAGTTTTTACGTATCCAATTTTGAAATGTACAAGTATTCCTCTAAAATCAGCCGAACTACGAATTCCGGTTTACTCACCTGTTATCAAGAGAGAACCTATGCTGCATCTTTTAGACCAGCACTGACCGTGAAAATTAATTCTAAGTGTACTTACCAGTAACTTGTATTTCCTTCCATAGGAATCCATTTTGTGGTTTAAACTAGAAAAATTTCTAAGTGTCCAATTTTTAAACGTACAAATATTCCTTTAAAATTAGCCGAACTACGAATTCCGATTTACTCACCTGTTATCAAGAGAGAACCCAGGGCTGCATCTTTTAGCCCAGCACTGACCCTGAAAAGTCATTCTAACCGTACTTACCAGTTACTTGTATTTACTTCCAAAGGAATCAAATGTGTGGTTTTCACCAGAAAAGTTTCTAAGTTTCCAATTTTGAAATGTACAAATATTCCTCTAAAATAAGCCGAACTACGAATTACAAATTACTCACCTGTTATCAGGAGAGAACCCAGGGCTGCATCTTTTAGCCCAGCACTGATCCTGAAAAGTAATTCTAAGCGTACTTACCAGTAACTTGTTTTTCCTTCCATAGGAATCATTGTGTGGTTTTCACCAGAAAAGGTACTAAGTGTGCATTTTTGAAACGTACAAATATTCCTCTAAAATCAGCGGAACTACGAATTCCGATTTACTAACCTGTCATCAGGAGAGAAACCAGGGCTGCATCTTTTAGCCCAGCACTGACCCTGAAAAGTAATTCTAAGCGTACTTACCAGTAACTTGTATTTCCTTCCATAGGAATCCATTGTGTGGTTTTCACCAGAAAAGTTTCTAAGTGTCCTATTTTGAAACGTACAAATATTCCTCTAAAATCAGTTGAACTACGAATTCCGATTTACTCACCTGTTATCAGGAGAGAACCCAGGGCTGCATCTTTTAGCCCAGCACGGACCCTGAAAAGATATTCTTAGCATACTTACCAGTAACTTGGATTTCCTTCCATAGGAATCCATTGTGTGGTTTTCAGCAGAAAAGTTTCTAAGTGTCCTATTTTGAAACGTACATTATTCCTCTAAAATCAGCCAAACTACGAATTCCGATTGACTCACCTGTTATCAAGAGAGAACACAGTGCTGCATCTTTTAGACCAGCACTGACATTGAAAAGTATTTCTAAGCGTACTTACCAGTAACTTGTATTTCCTTCCATAGGAATCATTGTGTGGTTTTCACCAGAAAAGTTTCTAATTGTCCATTTTTGAAACGTACAAATATTCCTCGAAAATCAGCCGAACTACGAATTCCGAAATACTCACCTGTTATCAAGAGAGAACCCAGTGCTACATCTTTTAGACCAGCACTGACTCTGAAATTTAATTCTAAGCATACTTAAGAGTAACTTGTATTTCCTTCCATAGGAATCCATTGTGTGGGTTTCACCAGAAAATTTTCTAAGTGTCCAATTTTGAAACGTACAAATATTCCTCTAAAATCAGTTGAACAACGAATTCCGATTTACTCACCTGTTATCAGGAGAGAACCCAGGGGTGCATCTTTTAGCCCAGCACTGACCCTGAAAAGTAATTCTAAGCGTACTTACCAGTAACTTGTATTTCCTTCCATAGGAATAGATAGTGTGGTTTTCACCAGAAAAGTTTCTAAGTGTCCAATTTTGAAACGTACAAATATTCCTCTAAAATCAACCGAACTATGAATTCCAATTTACTCACCTGTTATCAGGGGAGAAACCAGGGCTGCATCTTTTAACCCAGCACTGACTCTGAAAAGTAATTCTAAGCATACTTACCAGTAACTTGTATTTCCTTCCATAGCAATCCATTGAGTGGTTTTCAGCAGAAAAGTTTCTAATTGTCCAATTTTGAAACGTACAAATATTCCTCTAAAATCAGTTGAACTACGAATTCCGATTTACTCACCTGTTATCAGGAGAGAACCCAGGGCTGCATCTTTTAGCCCAGCACTGACCCTGAAAAGTAATTCAAAGCATACTTACCAGTAACTTGTATTTCCTTCCATAGGAATCCATTGTGTGGTTTTCACCAGAAAAGTTTGTAAGTGTCCATTTTTGAAACATACAAATATTCCTCTAAAATCAGCCGAACTACGAATTCCGATTTACTCACCTGTTCTCGGGAGAGAAACCAGGGCTGCATCTTTTAGCCCAGCACTGACCCTGAAAAGTAATTCTAAGCGTACTTTCCAGTAACTTGTATTTCCTTCCATAGGAATCCATTGTGTGGTTTTCACCAGAAAAGTTTCTACGTATCCAATTTTGAAATGTACAAGTATTCCTCTAAAATCAGCCGAACTGCGAATTCCGGTTTACTCACCTGTTATCAAGAGAGAACCTATGCTGCATCTTTTAGACCAGCACTAACCGTGAAAATTATTTCTAAGTGTACTTACCAGTAACTTGTATTTCCTTCCATAGGAATCCATTTTGTGGTTTAAACTAGAAAAGTTTCTAAGTGTCCAATTTTTAAATGTACAAATATTCCTTTAAAATCGGCCAAACTACGAATTCCAATTTACTCACCTGTTATCAAGAGAGAACCCAGGGCTGCATCTTTTAGCCCAGCACAGACCCTGAAAAGTCATTCTAACCGTACTTACCAGTTACTTGTATTTACTTCCAAAGGAATCAAATGTGTGGTTTTCACCAGAAAAGTTTCTAAGTTTCCAATTTTGAAATGTACAAATATTCCTCTAAAATAAGCCGAACTACGAATTCCGATTTACTCACCTGTTATCACGAGAGAACGCAGGGCTGCATCTTTTAGCCCAGCACTGACCCTGAAAAGTAATTCTAAGCGTACTTACCAGTAACTTGTATTTCCTTCCATAGGAATCATTGTGTGGTTTTCACCAGAAAAGTTTCTAAGTGTCCATTTTTGAAACGTACAAATATTCCTCTAAAATCAGCGGAACTACGAATTCCGATTTACTAACCTGTCATCAGGAGAGAAACCAGGGCTGCATCTTTTAGCCCAGCACTGACCCTGAAAAGTAATTCTAAGCGTACTTACCAGTAACTTGTATTTCCTTCCATAGGAATCCATTGTGTGGTTTTCACCAGAAAAGTTTCTAAGTGTCCATTTTTGAAACGTACATTATTCCTCTAAAATCAGCCAAACTACGAATTCCGATTGACTCACCTGTTATCAAGAGAGAACCCAGTGCTGCATCTTTTAGACCAGCACTGACATTGAAAAGTATTTCTAAGCGTACTTACCAGTAACTTGTTTTTCCTTCCATAGTAATCATTGTGTGGTTTTCAGCAGAAAAGTTTCTAATTGTCCAATTTTCAAACGTACAAATATTCCTCTAAAATCAGTTGAACTACGAATTCCGATTTACTCACCTGTTATCAGGAGAGAACCCAGGGCTGCATCTTTTAGCCCAGCATGGACCCTGAAAAGATATTCTTAGCATACTTACCAGTAACTTGGATTTCCTTCCATAGGAATCCATTGTGTGGTTTTCAGCAGAAAAGTTTCTAAGTGTCCTATTTTGAAACGTACATTATTCCTCTAAAATCAGCCAAACTACGAATTCCGATTGACTCACCTGTTATCAAGAGAGAACACAGTGCTGCATCTTTTAGACCAGCACTGACATTGAAAAGTATTTCTAAGCGTACTTACCAGTAACTTGTTTTTCCTTCCATAGGAATCATTGTGTGGTTTTCAGCAGAAAAGTTTCTAAGTGTCCAATTTTGAAATGTACAAATATTCCCCTAAAATCAGCCGAACTATAAATTCCGATTTACTCACCTGTTAGGAGAGAACTCAGGGCTGCATCTTTTAGCCCAGCACTGACATTGAAAAGTTATTCTAAGCGTACTTACCAGTAACTTGTTTTTCCTTCCATAGGAATCCATTGTGTGGTTTTCATCAGAAAAGTTTTTAAGTGTCCATTTTTGAAACATACAAATATTCCTCTAAAATCAGCCGAACTACGAATTCCGAAATACTCACCTGTTATCAAGAGAGAACCCAGTGCTGCATATTTTAGACCAGCACTGACTCTGAAATGTAATTCTAAGCATACTTAAGAGTAACTTGTATTTCCTTCCATAGGAATCCATTGTGTGGTTTTCACCAGAAAAGTTTCTAAGTGTCCAATTTTGAAACGTACAAATATTCCTCTAAAATCAGTTGAACTACGAATTCCGATTTACTCACCTGTTATCAGGAGAGAACCCAGGGCTGCATCTTTTAGCCCAGCACTGACCCTGAAAAGTAATTCTAAGCGTACTTACCAGTAACTTGTATTTCTTTCCATATGAATAGATAGTGTGGTTTTCACCAGAAAAGTTTCTAAGTGTCCAATTTTGAAACGTACAAATATTCCTCTAAAATCAACCGAACTATGAATTCCTATTTACTCACCTGTTATCAGGGGAGAATCCAGGGCTGCATCTTTTAACCCAGCACTGACTCTGAAAAGTAATTCTAAGCATACTTACCAGTAACTTGTATTTCCTTCCATAGCAATCCATTGTGTGGTTTTCAGCAGAAAAGTTTCTAAGTGTCCTATTTTGAAACGTACATTATTCCTCTAAAATCAGCCAAACTACGAATTCCGATTGACTCACCTGTTATCAAGAGAGAACCCAGTGCTGCATCTTTTAGACCAGCACTGACATTGAAAAGTATTTCTAAGCGTACTTACCAGTAACTTGTTTTTCCTTCCATAGTAATCATTGTGTGGTTTTCAGCAGATAAGTTTCTAATCGTCCAATTTTCAAATGTACAAATATTCCTCTAAAATCAGCCGAACTACGAATTCCGATTTACTCACCTGTTATCAAGAGAGAACCCAGGGCTGCATCTTTTAGCCCAGCACTGACCCTGAAAAGTAATTCAAAGCATACTTACCATTAACTTGTATTTCCTTCCATAGGAATCCATTGTGTGGTTTTCACCAGAAAAGTTTCTAAGTGTCCATTTTTGAAACATACAAATATTCCTCTAAAATCAGCCGAACTACGAATTCCGATTTACTCACCTGTTCTCGGGAGAGAACCCAGGGCTGCATCTTTTAGCCCAGCACTGACCCTGAAAAGTAATTCTAAGCGTACTTTCCAGTAACTTGTATTTCCTTCCATAGAAATCCATTGCGTGGTTTTCACCAGAAAAGTTTTTACGTATCCAATTTTGAAATGTACAAGTATTCCTCTAAAATCAGCCGAACTACGAATTCCGGTTTACTCACCTGTTATCAAGAGAGAACCTATGCTGCATCTTTTAGACCAGCACTGACCGTGAAAATTAATTCTAAGTGTACTTACCAGTAACTTGTATTTCCTTCCATAGGAATCCATTTTGTGGTTTAAACTAGAAAAATTTCTAAGTGTCCAATTTTTAAACGTACAAATATTCCTTTAAAATTAGCCGAACTACGAATTCCGATTTACTCACCTGTTATCAAGAGAGAACCCAGGGCTGCATCTTTTAGCCCAGCACTGACCCTGAAAAGTCATTCTAACCGTACTTACCAGTTACTTGTATTTACTTCCAAAGGAATCAAATGTGTGGTTTTCACCAGAAAAGTTTCTAAGTTTCCAATTTTGAAATGTACAAATATTCCTCTAAAATAAGCCGAACTACGAATTACAAATTACTCACCTGTTATCAGGAGAGAACCCAGGGCTGCATCTTTTAGCCCAGCACTGATCCTGAAAAGTAATTCTAAGCGTACTTACCAGTAACTTGTTTTTCCTTCCATAGGAATCATTGTGTGGTTTTCACCAGAAAAGGTACTAAGTGTGCATTTTTGAAACGTACAAATATTCCTCTAAAATCAGCGGAACTACGAATTCCGATTTACTAACCTGTCATCAGGAGAGAAACCAGGGCTGCATCTTTTAGCCCAGCACTGACCCTGAAAAGTAATTCTAAGCGTACTTACCAGTAACTTGTATTTCCTTCCATAGGAATCCATTGTGTGGTTTTCACCAGAAAAGTTTCTAAGTGTCCTATTTTGAAACGTACAAATATTCCTCTAAAATCAGTTGAACTACGAATTCCGATTTACTCACCTGTTATCAGGAGAGAACCCAGGGCTGCATCTTTTAGCCCAGCACGGACCCTGAAAAGATATTCTTAGCATACTTACCAGTAACTTGGATTTCCTTCCATAGGAATCCATTGTGTGGTTTTCAGCAGAAAAGTTTCTAAGTGTCCTATTTTGAAACGTACATTATTCCTCTAAAATCAGCCAAACTACGAATTCCGATTGACTCACCTGTTATCAAGAGAGAACACAGTGCTGCATCTTTTAGACCAGCACTGACATTGAAAAGTATTTCTAAGCGTACTTACCAGTAACTTGTTTTTCCTTCCATAGGAATCATTGTGTGGTTTTCAGCAGAAAAGTTTCTAAGTGTCCAATTTTGAAATGTACAAATATTCCTCTAAAATCAGCCGAACTATAAATTCCGATTTACTCACCTGTTAGGAGAGAACTCAGGGCTGCATCTTTTAGCCCAGCACTGACATTGAAAAGTTATTCTAAGCGTACTTACCAGTAACTTGTTTTTCCTTCCATAGGAATCCATTGTGTGGTTTTCATCAGAAAAGTTTTTAAGTGTCCATTTTTGAAACGTACAAATATTCCTCTAAAATCAGCCGAACTACGAATTCCGAATTACTCACCTGTTATCAGGAGAGAACCCAGGGCTGCATCTTTTAGCCCAGCACTGACCCTGAAAAGTAATTCAAAGCATACTTACCAGTAACTTGTATTTCCTTCCATAGGAATCTATTGTGTGGTTTTCACCAGAAAAGTTTCTAATTGTCCAATTTTGAAACGTACAAATATTCCTCTAAAATCAGTTGAACTACGAATTCCGATTTACTCACCTGTTATCAGGAGAGAACCCAGGGCTGCATCTTTTAGCCCAGCACTGACCCTGAAAAAATATTCTAAGCGTACTTACAAGTAACTTGTATTTCCTTCCATAGGAATAGATAGTGTGGTTTTCACCAGAAAAATTTCTAATTGTCCATTTTTGAAACGTACAAATATTCCTCTAAAATAAGCCGAACTACGAATTCCGAAATACTCACCTGTTATCAAGAGAGAACCCAGTGCTGCATCTTTTAGCCCAGCACTGACCCTGAAAAGTAATTCTAAGCGTACTTACCAGTAACTTGTATTTACTTCCATAGGAATAGATAGTGTGGTTTTCACCAGAAAAGTTTCTAAGTTTCCAAATTTGAAACGTACAAATATTCCTCTAAAATCAACCGAACTATCAATTCCAATTTACTCACCTGTTATCAGGAGAGAAACAAGGGCTGCATCTTTTAACCCAGCACTGACTCTGAAAAGTAATTCTAAGCATACTTGCCAGTAACTTGTATTTCCTTCCATAGCAATCCATTGTGTGGTTTTCAGCAGAAAAGTTTCTAAGAGTCCAATTTTGAAACGTACAAATATTCCTCTAAAATCAGCCGAACTACGAATTCCGAAATACTCACCTGTTATCAAGAGAGAACCCAGTGCTGCATATTTTAGACCAGCACTGACTCTGAAATGTAATTCTAAGCATACTTAAGAGTAACTTGTATTTCCTTCCATAGGAATCCATTGTGTGGTTTTCATCAGAAAAGTTTCTAAGTGTTCAATTTTGAAACGTACAAATATTCCTCTAAAATCAGTTGAACTACGAATTCCGATTTACTCACCTGTTATCAGGAGAGAACCCAGGGCTGCATCTTTTAGCCCAGCACTGACCCTGAAAAGTAATTCTAAGCGTACTTACCAGTAACTTGTATTTCCTTCCATATGAATAGATAGTGTGGTTTTCACCAGAAAAGTTTCTAAGTGTCCAATTTTGAAACGTACAAATATTCCTCTAAAATCAACCGAACTATGAATTCCTATTTACTCACCTGTTATCAGGGGAGAATCCAGGGCTGCATCTTTTAACCCAGCACTGACTCTGAAAAGTAATTCTAAGCATACTTACCAGTAACTTGTATTTCCTTCCATAGCAATCCATTGTGTGGTTTTCAGCAGAAAAGTTTCTAAGTGTCCTATTTTGAAACGTACATTATTCCTCTAAAATCAGCCAAACTACGAATTCCGATTGACTCACCTGTTATCAAGAGAGAACCCAGTGCTGCATCTTTTAGACCAGCACTGACATTGAAAAGTATTTCTAAGCGTACTTACAAGTAACTTGTATTTCCTTCCATAGGAATAGATAGTGTGGTTTTCACCAGAAAAGTTTCTAAGTGTCCATTTTTGAAACGTACAAATATTCCTATAAAATCAGTTGAACTACGAATTACGATTTACTCACCTGTCATCAGGAGAGAACCCAGGGCTGCATCTTTTAGCCCAGCACTGACCCTGAAAAGTAATTCTAAGCATACTTACAAGTAACTTGTATTTCCTTCCATAGGAATAGATAGTGTGGTTTTCACCAGAAAAGTTTCTAAGTGTCCATTTTTGAAACGTACAAATATTCCTATAAAATCAGCCGAACTACGAATTCCGAATTACTCACCTGTTATCAGGAGAGAACCCAGGGCTGCATCTTTTAGCCCAGCACTGACCCTGAAAAGTAATTCAAAGCATACTTACCAGTAACTTGTATTTCCTTCCATAGGAATCCATTGTGTGGTTTTCACCAGAAAAGTTTCTAAGTGTCCAATTTTGAAACGTACAAATATTCCTCTAAAATCAGTTGAACTACGAATTCTGATTTACTCACCTGTTATCAGGAGAGAACCCAGGGCTGCATCTTTTAGCCCAGCACTGACCCTGAAAAGTCATTCTAACCGTACTTACCAGTTACTTGTATTTACTTCCAAAGGAATCAAATGTGTGGTTTTCACCAGAAAAGTTTCTAAGTTTCCAATTTTGAAATGTACAAATATTCCTCTAAAATAAGCCGAACTACGAATTCCGATTTACTCACCTGTTATCACGAGAGAACGCAGGGCTGCATCTTTTAGCCCAGCACTGACCCTGAAAAGTAATTCTAAGCGTACTTACCAGTAACTTGTATTTCCTTCCATAGGAATCATTGTGTGGTTTTCACCAGAAAAGGTACTAAGTGTGCATTTTTGAAACGTACAAATATTCCTCTAAAATCAGCGGAACTACGAATTCCGATTTACTAACCTGTCATCAGGAGAGAAACCAGGGCTGCATCTTTTAGCCCAGCACTGACCCTGAAAAGTAATTCTAAGCGTACTTACCAGTAACTTGTATTTCCTTCCATAGGAATCCATTGTGTGGTTTTCACCAGAAAAGTTTCTAAGTGTCCTATTTTGAAACGTACAAATATTCCTCTAAAATCAGTTGAACTACGAATTCCGATTTACTCACCTGTTATCAGGAGAGAACCCAGGGCTGCATCTTTTAGCCCAGCACGGACCCTGAAAAGATATTCTTAGCATACTTACCAGTAACTTGGATTTCCTTCCATAGGAATCCATTGTGTGGTTTTCAGCAGAAAAGTTTCTAAGTGTCCTATTTTGAAACGTACATTATTCCTCTAAAATCAGCCAAACTACGAATTCCGATTGACTCACCTGTTATCAAGAGAGAACACAGTGCTGCATCTTTTAGACCAGCACTGACATTGAAAAGTATTTCTAAGCGTACTTACCAGTAACTTGTTTTTCCTTCCATAGGAATCATTGTGTGGTTTTCAGCAGAAAAGTTTCTAAGTGTCCAATTTTGAAATGTACAAATATTCCTCTAAAATCAGCCGAACTATAAATTCCGATTTACTCACCTGTTAGGAGAGAACTCAGGGCTGCATCTTTTAGCCCAGCACTGACATTGAAAAGTTATTCTAAGCGTACTTACCAGTAACTTGTTTTTCCTTCCATAGGAATCCATTGTGTGGTTTTCATCAGAAAAGTTTTTAAGTGTCCATTTTTGAAACGTACAAATATTCCTCTAAAATCAGCCGAACTACGAATTCCGAATTACTCACCTGTTATCAGGAGAGAACCCAGGGCTGCATCTTTTAGCCCAGCACTGACCCTGAAAAGTAATTCAAAGCATACTTACCAGTAACTTGTATTTCCTTCCATAGGAATCTATTGTGTGGTTTTCACCAGAAAAGTTTCTAATTGTCCAATTTTGAAACGTACAAATATTCCTCTAAAATCAGTTGAACTACGAATTCCGATTTACTCACCTGTTATCAGGAGAGAACCCAGGGCTGCATCTTTTAGCCCAGCACTGACCCTGAAAAAATATTCTAAGCGTACTTACAAGTAACTTGTATTTCCTTCCATAGGAATAGATAGTGTGGTTTTCACCAGAAAAATTTCTAATTGTCCATTTTTGAAACGTACAAATATTCCTATAAAATAAGCCGAACTACGAATTCCGAAATACTCACCTGTTATCAAGAGAGAACCCAGTGCTGCATCTTTTAGCCCAGCACTGACCCTGAAAAGTAATTCTAAGCGTACTTACCAGTAACTTGTATTTACTTCCATAGGAATAGATAGTGTGGTTTTCACCAGAAAAGTTTCTAAGTTTCCAAATTTGAAACGTACAAATATTCCTCTAAAATCAACCGAACTATCAATTCCAATTTACTCACCTGTTATCAGGAGAGAAACAAGGGCTGCATCTTTTAACCCAGCACTGACTCTGAAAAGTAATTCTAAGCATACTTGCCAGTAACTTGTATTTCCTTCCATAGCAATCCATTGTGTGGTTTTCAGCAGAAAAGTTTCTAAGAGTCCAATTTTGAAACGTACAAATATTCCTCTAAAATCAGCCGAACTACGAATTCCGAAATACTCACCTGTTATCAAGAGAGAACCCAGTGCTGCATATTTTAGACCAGCACTGACTCTGAAATGTAATTCTAAGCATACTTAAGAGTAACTTGTATTTCCTTCCATAGGAATCCATTGTGTGGTTTTCATCAGAAAAGTTTCTAAGTGTTCAATTTTGAAACGTACAAATATTCCTCTAAAATCAGTTGAACTACGAATTCCGATTTACTCACCTGTTATCAGGAGAGAACCCAGGGCTGCATCTTTTAGCCCAGCACTGACCCTGAAAAGTAATTCTAAGCGTACTTACCAGTAACTTGTATTTCCTTCCATATGAATAGATAGTGTGGTTTTCACCAGAAAAGTTTCTAAGTGTCCAATTTTGAAACGTACAAATATTCCTCTAAAATCAACCGAACTATGAATTCCTATTTACTCACCTGTTATCTGGGGAGAATCCAGGGCTGCATCTTTTAACCCAGCACTGACTCTGAAAAGTAATTCTAAGCATACTTACCAGTAACTTGTATTTCCTTCCATAGCAATCCATTGTGTGGTTTTCAGCAGAAAAGTTTCTAAGTGTCCTATTTTGAAACGTACATTATTCCTCTAAAATCAGCCAAACTACGAATTCCGATTGACTCACCTGTTATCAAGAGAGAACCCAGTGCTGCATCTTTTAGACCAGCACTGACATTGAAAAGTATTTCTAAGCGTACTTACAAGTAACTTGTATTTCCTTCCATAGGAATAGATAGTGTGGTTTTCACCAGAAAAGTTTCTAAGTGTCCATTTTTGAAACGTACAAATATTCCTATAAAATCAGTTGAACTACGAATTACGATTTACTCACCTGTCATCAGGAGAGAACCCAGGGCTGCATCTTTTAGCCCAGCACTGACCCTGAAAAGTAATTCTAAGCGTACTTACAAGTAACTTGTATTTCCTTCCATAGGAATAGATAGTGTGGTTTTCACCAGAAAAGTTTCTAAGTGTCCATTTTTGAAACGTACAAATATTCCTATAAAATCAGCCGAACTACGAATTCCGAATTACTCACCTGTTATCAGGAGAGAACCCATGGCTGCATCTTTTAGCCCAGCACTGACCCTGAAAAGTAATTCAAAGCATACTTACCAGTAACTTGTATTTCCTTCCATAGGAATCCATTGTGTGGTTTTCACCAGAAAAGTTTCTAAGTGTCCAATTTTGAAACGTACAAATATTCCTCTAAAATCAGTTGAACTACGAATTCTGATTTACTCACCTGTTATCAGGAGAGAACCCAGGGCTGCATCTTTTAGCCCAGCACTGACCCTGAAAATTAATTCTAAGCGTACTTACCAGTAACTTGTATTTCCTTCCATAAGAATAGATAGTGTGGTTTTCACCAGAAAAGCTTCCAAGTGTCCAATTTTGAAACGTACAAATATTCCTCTAAAATCAACCAAACTATGAATTCCAATTTACTCACCTGTTATCAGGAGAGAAACCAGGGCTGCATCTTTTAACCCAGCACTGACTCTGAAAAGTAATTCTAAGCATACTTACTAGTAACTTGTATTTCCTTCCATATCAATCCATTGTGTGGTTTTCAGCAGAAAAGTTTCTAATTGTCCAATTTTGAAATGTACAAATATTCCTCTAAAATCAGTTGATCTACGAATTCCGATTTACTCACCTGTTATCAGGAGAGAACCCAGGGTTGCATCTTTTAGCCCAGCACTGACCCTGAAAAGTAATTCTAAGCGTACTTACAAGTAACTTGTATTTCCTTCTATAGGAATAGATAGTGTGGTTTTCACCAGAAAAGTTTCTAAGTGTCCATTTTTGAAACGTACAAATATTCCTATAAAATCAGCCGAACTACGAATTCCGAATTACTCACCTGTTATCAGGAGAGAACCCAGGGCTGCATCTTTTAGCCCAGCACTGACCCTGAAAAGAAATTCAAAGCGTACTTACCAGTAACTTGTATTTCCTTAAATAGGAATCCATTGTGTGGTTTTCACCAGAAAAGTTTCTAAGTGTCCATTTTTGAAACGTACAAATATTCCTCTAAAATCAGCCGAACTATGAATTCCGAATTACTCACCTGTTATCAACAGAGATACCAGTGCTGCATCTTTTAGACCAGCACTGACTCTGAAATGTAATTCTAAGCATACTTAACAGTAACTTGTATTTCCTTCCATTGAAATCCATTGTGTGGTTTTCACCAGAAAAGTTTCTAAGTGTCGAATTTTGAAACGTACAAAATTCCTCAAAAATCAGTTGAACTACGAATTCCGATTTACTCACCTATTATCAGGAGAGAACCCGGGGCTGCATCTTTTAACCCAGCACTGACTCTGAAAAGTAATTCTAAGCATACTTACCAGTAACTTGTATTTCCTTCCATAGCAATCCATTGTGTGGTTTTCAGCAGAAAAGTTTCTAATTGTCCAATTTTGAAACGTACAAATATTCCTCTAATATCAACCGAACTACGAATTCCGATTTACTCACCTGTTATCAGGAGAGAAACCAGGGCTGCATCTTTCAGCCCAGCACTGACCCAGAAAAGAAATTCTAAGCGTACTTACCAGTAACTTGTATTTCCTTCCATAGGAATCCGTTGTGTGGTTTTCACCAGAAAAGTTTCTAAGTGTCCTATTTTGAAACGTACAAGTATTCCTCTAAAATCAGCCAAACTACGAATTCTGATTGACTCACCTGTTATCGAGAGAGAACCCAAGTGCTGCATCTTTTAGACCTGCACTGACTTTGAAAAGTAATTCTAAGCGTACTTACCAGTAACTTGTCTTTCTTTCCATAGGAATCATTGTGTGGTTTTCAACAGAAAAGTTTCTAAGTATCCAATTTTGAAATGTACAAATATTCCTCTAAAATCAGCCGAACTATGAATTCCGATTTACTCACCTGTTAGGAGAGAACCCAGGGCTGCATCTTTTAGCCCAGCACTGACCCTGAAAAGTAATTCAAAGCTTACTTACCAGTAACTTGTATTTCCTTCATTAGGAATCCATTGTGTGGTTTTCACCAGAAAAGTTTCTAAGTGTCCATTTTTGAAACATACAAATATTCCTCTAAAATCAGCCGAACTACGAATTCCGAAATACTCACCTGTTATCAAGAGAGAACCCAGTGCTGCATCTTTTTGCCCAGCACTGACCCTGAAAAGTAATTCTAAGCGTACTTACCAGTAACTTGTATTTACTTCCATAGGAATAGATATTGTGGTTTTCACCAGAAAAGTTTCTAAGTGTCCAATTTTGAAAAGTACAAATATTCCTCTAAAATCAACCGAACTATGAATTCCTATTTACTCACCTGTTATCAGGGGAGAATCCAGGGCTGCATCTTTTAACCCAGCACTGACTCTGAAAAGTAATTCTAAGCATACTTACCAGTAACTTGTATTTCCTTCCATAGCAATCCATTGTGTGGTTTTCAGCAGAAAAGTTTCTAAGTGTCCTATTTTGAAACGTACATTATTCCTCTAAAATCAGCCAAACTACGAATTCCGATTGACTCACCTGTTATCAAGAGAGAACCCAGTGCTGCATCTTTTAGACCAGCACTGACATTGAAAAGTATTTCTAAGCGTACTTACAAGTAACTTGTATTTCCTTCCATAGGAATAGATAGTGTGGTTTTCACCAGAAAAGTTTCTAAGTGTCCATTTTTGAAACGTACAAATATTCCTATAAAATCAGTTGAACTACGAATTACGATTTACTCACCTGTCATCAGGAGAGAACCCAGGGCTGCATCTTTTAGCCCAGCACTGACCCTGAAAAGTAATTCTAAGCGTACTTACAAGTAACTTGTATTTCCTTCCATAGGAATAGATAGTGTGGTTTTCACCAGAAAAGTTTCTAAGTGTCCATTTTTGAAACGTACAAATATTCCTATAAAATCAGCCGAACTACGAATTCCGAATTACTCACCTGTTATCAGGAGAGAACCCAGGGCTGCATCTTTTAGCCCAGCACTGACCCTGAAAAGTAATTCAAAGCATACTTACCAGTAACTTGTATTTCCTTCCATAGGAATCCATTGTGTGGTTTTCACCAGAAAAGTTTCTAAGTGTCCAATTTTGAAACGTACAAATATTCCTCTAAAATCAGTTGAACTACGAATTCTGATTTACTCACCTGTTATCAGGAGAGAACCCAGGGCTGCATCTTTTAGCCCAGCACTGACCCTGAAAATTAATTCTAAGCGTACTTACCAGTAACTTGTATTTCCTTCCATAAGAATAGATAGTGTGGTTTTCACCAGAAAAGCTTCCAAGTGTCCAATTTTGAAACGTACAAATATTCCTCTAAAATCAACCAAACTATGAATTCCAATTTACTCACCTGTTATCAGGAGAGAAACCAGGGCTGCATCTTTTAACCCAGCACTGACTCTGAAAAGTAATTCTAAGCATACTTACTAGTAACTTGTATTTTCTTCCATATCAATCCATTGTGTGGTTTTCAGCAGAAAAGTTTCTAATTGTCCAATTTTGAAATGTACAAATATTCCTCTAAAATCAGTTGATCTACGAATTCCGATTTACTCACCTGTTATCAGGAGAGAACCCAGGGTTGCATCTTTTAGCCCAGCACTGACCCTGAAAAGTAATTCTAAGCGTACTTACAAGTAACTTGTATTTCCTTCTATAGGAATAGATAGTGTGGTTTTCACCAGAAAAGTTTCTAAGTGTCCATTTTTGAAACGTACAAATATTCCTATAAAATCAGCCGAACTACGAATTCCGAATTACTCACCTGTTATCAGGAGAGAACCCAGGGCTGCATCTTTTAGCCCAGCACTGACCCTGAAAAGAAATTCAAAGCGTACTTACCAGTAACTTGTATTTCCTTAAATAGGAATCCATTGTGTGGTTTTCACCAGAAAAGTTTCTAAGTGTCCATTTTTGAAACGTACAAATATTCCTCTAAAATCAGCCGAACTATGAATTCCGAATTACTCACCTGTTATCAACAGAGATACCAGTGCTGCATCTTTTAGACCAGCACTGACTCTGAAATGTAATTCTAAGCATACTTAACAGTAAC
This sequence comes from Triturus cristatus, assembly GCF_964204655.1. Taxonomy (NCBI): domain Eukaryota; kingdom Metazoa; phylum Chordata; class Amphibia; order Caudata; family Salamandridae; genus Triturus; species Triturus cristatus. Next base: position 1,785,643 of record NW_028187292.1, read on the forward strand.
TTGTATTTCCTTCCATTGAAATCCATTGTGTGGTTTTCACCAGAAAAGTTTCTAAGTGTCGAATTTTGAAACGTACAAAATTCCTCAAAAATCAGTTGAACTACGAATTCCGATTTACTCACCTATTATCAGGAGAGAACCCGGGGCTGCATCTTTTAACCCAGCACTGACTCTGAAAAGTAATTCTAAGCATACTTACCAGTAACTTGTATTTCCTTCCATAGCAATCCATTGTGTGGTTTTCAGCAGAAAAGTTTCTAATTGTCCAATTTTGAAACGTACAAATATTCCTCTAATATCAACCGAACTACGAATTCCGATTTACTCACCTGTTATCAGGAGAGAAACCAGGGCTGCATCTTTCAGCCCAGCACTGACCCAGAAAAGAAATTCTAAGCGTACTTACCAGTAACTTGTATTTCCTTCCATAGGAATCCATTGTGTGGTTTTCACCAGAAAAGTTTCTAAGTGTCCTATTTTGAAACGTACAAGTATTCCTCTAAAATCAGCCAAACTACGAATTCTGATTGACTCACCTGTTATCGAGAGAGAACCCAAGTGCTGCATCTTTTAGACCTGCACTGACTTTGAAAAGTAATTCTAAGCGTACTTACCAGTAACTTGTCTTTCTTTCCATAGGAATCATTGTGTGGTTTTCAACAGAAAAGTTTCTAAGTATCCAATTTTGAAATGTACAAATATTCCTCTAAAATCAGCCGAACTATGAATTCCGATTTACTCACCTGTTAGGAGAGAACCCAGGGCTGCATCTTTTAGCCCAGCACTGACCCTGAAAAGTAATTCAAAGCTTACTTACCAGTAACTTGTATTTCCTTCATTAGGAATCCATTGTGTGGTTTTCACCAGAAAAGTTTCTAAGTGTAAATTTTTGAAACATACAAATATTCCTCTAAAATCAGCCGAACTACGAATTCCGAAATACTCACCTGTTATCAAGAGAGAACCCAGTGCTGCATCTTTTTGCCCAGCACTGACCCTGAAAAGTAATTCTAAGCGTACTTACCAGTAACTTGTATTTACTTCCATAGGAATAGATATTGTGGTTTTCACCAGAAAAGTTTCTAAGTGTCCAATTTTGAAAAGTACAAATATTCCTCTAAAATCAACCGATATATGAATTCCAATTTACTCACCTGTTATCAGGAGAGAAACAAGGGCTGCATCTTTTAACCCAGCAGTGACTCTGAAAAGTAATTCTAAGCATACTTGCCAGTAACTTGTATTTCCTTCCATAGCAGTCCATTGTGTGGTTTTCAGCAGAAAAGTTTCTAAGAGTCCAATTTTGAAACGTACAAATATTCCTCTAAAATCAGTTGAACTACGAATTCTGATTTACTCACCTGTTATCAGGAGAGAACCCAGGGCTGCATCTTTTAGCCCAGCACTGACCCTGAAAAGTAATTCTAAGCGTACTTACAAGTAACTTGTATTTCCTTCCATAGGAATAGATATTGTGGTTTTCACCAGAAAAGTTTCTAAGTGTCCATTTTTGAAACGTACAAATATTCCTATAAAATCAGCCGAACTACGAATTCCGAATTACTCACCTGTTATCAGGAGAGAATCCAGGGCTGCATCTTTTAGCCCAGCACTGACCCTGAAAAGTAATTCAAAGCGTACTTACCAGTAACTTGTATTTCCTTCCATAGGCATCCATTGTGTGTTTTTCACCGGAAAAGTTTCTAAGTTTCCAATTTTGAAATGTACAAATATTCCTCTAAAATAAGCCGAACTACGAATTCCGATTTACTCACCTGTTATCAGGAGAGAACGCAGGACTGCATCTTTTAGCCCAGCACTGCCGCAAAAAAGTACTTCTAAGCATACTTACCAGTAACTTGTATTTCCTTCCATAGGAATTCATTGTGTGGTTTTCAGCAGAAAAGTTTCTAAGTGTCCAATTTTGAAACGTACAAGTATTCCTCTAAAGTCAGCCGAACTACGAATTCTGATTTACTCACCTGTTATCAGGAGAGAACACAGGACTGTATCTTTTAGCCCAGCACTGACTCTGAAAAGTAATTCTAAGCGTACTTACCAGTAACTTGTATTTCCTTCCATAGGAATAGATAGTGTGGTTTTCACCAGAAAAGTTTCTAAGTGTCCAATTTTGAAATGTACAAATATTCCTCTAAAATCAACCGAACTATGAATTCCAATTTACTCACCTGTTATCAGGGGAGAAACCAGGGCTGCATCTTATAACCCAGCACTGACTCTGAAAAGTAATTCTAAGCATACTTACCAGTAACTTGTATTTCCTTCCATAGGAATAGATAGTGTGGTTTTCACCAGCAAAGTTTCTAAGTGTCCAATTTTGAAACGTACAAATATTCCTCTAAAATCAACCGAACTACGAATTCCGATGTACTCACCTGTTATCAGGAGAGAAACCAGGGCTGCATCTTTTAGCCCAGCACTGACCCTGAAAAGTAATTCTAAGCGTACTTACCAGTAACTTGTATTTCCTTCCATAGGAATCCATTGTGTGGTTTTCACCAGAAAAGTTTCTAAGTGTCCTATTTTGAAACGTACATTATTCCTCTAAAATCAGCCAAACTACGAGTTCCGATTGACTCACCTGCTATCGAGAGAAAACCCAGTGCTGCATCTTTTAGACCTGCACTGACTTTGAAAAGTAATTCTAAGCGTACTTACCAGTAGCTTGTTTTTCCTTCCATAGGAATCATTGTGTGGTTTTCAGCAGAAAAGTTTCTAAGTATCCAATTTTGAAATGTACAAATATTCCTCTAAAATCAGCCGAACTACGAATTCCGATTTACTCACCTGTTAGGAGAGAACCCAGGGCTGCATCTTTTAGCCCAGCACTGACCCTGAAAAGTAATTCAAAGCTTACTTACCAGTAACTTGTATTTCCTTCATTAGGAATCCATTGTTTGGTTTTCACCAGAAAAGTTTCTAAGTGTCCATTTTTGAAACGTACAAATATTCCTCTAAAATCAGCCGAACTACGAATTCCGAATTACTCACCTGTTATCAGGAGAGAACCCAGGGCTGCATCTTTTAGCCCAGCACTGACCCTGAAAAGTAATTCAAAGCATACTTACCAGTAACTTGTATTTCCTTCCATAGGAATCTATTGTGTGGTTTTCACCAGAAAAGTTTCTAAGTGTCCATTTTTGAAACGTACAAATATTCCTCTAAAATCAGCCGAACTACGAATTCCGAAATACTCACCTGTTATCAAGAGAGAACCCAGTGCTGCATCTTTTAGCCCAGCACTGACCCTGAAAAGTAATTCTAAGTGTGCTTACCAGTAACTTGTATTTACTTCCATAGGAATAGATAGTGTGGTTTTCACCAGAAAAGTTTCTAAGTGTATAATTTTGAAACGTACAAATATTCCTCTAAAATCAACCGAACTATGAATTCCAATTTACTCACCTGTTATAAGGAGATAAACAAGGGCTGCATCTTTTAACCCAGCACTGACTCTGAAAAGTAATTCTAAGCATACTTGCCAGTAACTTGTATTTCCTTCCATAGCAATCCATTGTGTGGTTTTCAGCAGAAAAGTTTCTAATTGTCTAATTTTGAAACGTACAAATATTCCTCTAAAATGAGTTGAACTACGAATTCCGATTTACTCACCTGTTATCAGGAGAGAACCCAGGGCTGCATCTTTTAGCCCAGCACTGACCCTGAAAAGTAATTCTAAGTGTACTTACAAGTAACTTGTATTTCCTTCCATAGGAATAGATAGTGTGGTTTTCACCAGAAAAATTTCTAAGTGTCCATTTTTGAAACGTACAAATATTCCTATAAAATAAGCCGAACTACAAATTCCGAAATACTCACCTGTTATCAAGAGAGAACCCAGTGCTGCATCTTTTAGCCCAGCACTGACCCTGAAAAGTAATTCTAAGCGTACTTACCAGTAACTTGTATTTACTTCCATAGGAATAGATAGTGTGGTTTTCACCAGAAAAGTTTCTAAGTGTCCAATTTTGAAACGTACAAATATTCCTCTAAAATCAACCGAACTATGAATTCCAATTTACTCACCTGTTATCGAGAGAGAACCCAGTGCTGCATCTTTTAGACCTGCACTGACTTTGAAAAGTAATTCTAAGCGTACTTACCAGTAACTTGTTTTTCCTTCCATAGGAATCATTGTGTGGTTTTCAGCAGAAAAGTTTCTAAGTATCCAATTTTGAAATGTACAAATATTCCTCTAAAATCAGCCGAACTACGAATTCCGATTTGCTCACCTGTTAGGAGAGAACCCAGGGCTGCATCTTTTAGCCCAGCACTGACCCTGAAAAGTAATTTAAAGCTTACTTACCAGTAACTTGTATTTCCTTCATTAGGAATCCATTGTTTGGTTTTCACCAGAAAAGTTTCTAAGTGTCCATTTTTGAAACGTACAAATATTCCTCTAAAATCAGCCGAACTACGAATTCCGAATTACTCACCTGTTATCAGGAGAGAACCCAGGGCTGCATCTTTTAGCCCAGCACTGACCCTGAAAAGTAATTCAAAGCATACTTACCAGTAACTTGTATTTCCTTCCATAGGAATCTATTGTGTGGTTTTCACCAGAAAAGTTTCTAATTGTCCAATTTTGAAACGTACAAATATTCCTCTAAAATCAGTTGAACTACGAATTCCGATTTACTCACCTGTTATCAGGAGAGAACCCAGGGCTGCATCTTTTAGCCCAGCACTGACCCTGAAAAAATATTCTAAGCGTACTTACAAGTAACTTGTATTTCCTTCCATAGGAATAGATAGTGTGGTTTTCACCAGAAAAATTTCTAAGTGTCCATTTTTGAAACGTACAAATATTCCTATAAAATAAGCCGAACTACGAATTCCGAAATACTCACCTGTTATCAAGAGAGAACCCAGTGCTGCATCTTTTAGCCCAGCACTGACCCTGAAAAGTAATTCTAAGCGTACTTACCAGTAACTTGTATTTACTTCCATAGGAATAGATAGTGTGGTTTTCACCAGAAAAGTTTCTAAGTGTCCAAATTTGAAACGTACAAATATTCCTCTAAAATCAACCGAACTATCAATTCCAATTTACTCACCTGTTATCAGGAGAGAAACAAGGGCTGCATCTTTTAACCCAGCACTGACTCTGAAAAGTAATTCTAAGCATACTTGCCAGTAACTTGTATTTCCTTCCATAGCAATCCATTGTGTGGTTTTCAGCAGAAAAGTTTCTAAGAGTCCAATTTTGAAACGTACAAATATTCCTCTAAAATCAGTTAAACTACGAATTCCGATTTACTCACCTGTTATCAGGAGAGAACCCAGGGCTGCATCTTTTAGCCCAGCACTGACCCTGAAAAGTAATTCTAAGCGTACTTACAAGTAACTTGTATTTCCTTCCATAGGAATAGATAGTGTGGTTTTCACCAGAAAAGTTAATAAGTGTCCATTTTTGAAACGTACAAATATTCCTATAAAATCATCCGAACTACGAATTCCGAATTACTCCCCTGTTATCAGGAGAGAAACCCAGGGCTGCATCTTTTAGCCCAGCACTGACCCTGAAAAGTAATTCAAAGCGTATTTACCAGTAACTTGTATTTCCTTAAATAGGAATCCATTGTGTGGTTTTCACCAAAAAAGTTTCTAAGTGTCCATTTTTGAAAAGTACAAATATTCCTCTAAAATCAGCCGAACTACGAATTCCGAATTACTCACTTTTTATCAACAGAGAACCCAGTGCTTCATCTTTTAGACCAGCACTGACTCTGAAATGTAATTCTAAGCATACTTAACAGTAACTTGTATTTCCTTCCATAGAAATCCATTGTGTGGTTTTCACCAGAAAAGTTTCTAAGTGTCCAATTTTGAAACGTACAAAATTCCTCTAAAATCAGTTGAACTACAAATTCCGATTTACTCACCTGTTATCAGGAGAGAACCCGGGGCTGCATCTTTTAGCCCAGCACTGGCCCTGAAAAGTAATTCTAAGCGTACTTACCAGTAACTTGTATTTCCTTAAATAGGAATCCATTGTGTGGTTTTCACCAGAAAAGTTTCTAAGTGTCCATTTTTGAAACGTACAAATATTCCTCTAAAATCAGCCGAACTACGAATTCCGAATTACTCACCTGTTATCAAGAGAGAACCCAGTGCTGCATCTTTTAGACCAGCACTGACTCTGAAATGTAATTCTAAGCATACTTAACAGTAACTTGTATTTCCTTCCATAGAAATCCATTGTGTGTTTTTCAGCAGAAAAGTTTCTAAGTGTCCAATTTTGAAACGTACAAATATTCCTCTAAAATCAGCCGAACTACGAATTCCGATTTACTCACCTGTTATCAGGAGAGAATACAGGGCTGCATCTTTTAGCCCAGCACTGACTCTGAAAAGTAATTCTAAGCGTACTTACCAGTAACTTGTATTTCCTTCCATAGGAATCCATTGTGTGGTCTTCACCAGAAAAGTTTCTAAGTGTTCAATTTTGAAATGTACAAATATTCCTCTAAAATCAGCCGAACTATGAATTCCGATTTACTCATCTGTTAGGAGAGAACTCAGGGCTGCATCTTTTAGCCCAGCACTGACCCTGAAAAGTAATTCAAAGCTTACTTACCAGTAACTTGTATTTCCTTCATTAGGAATCCATTGTGTGGTTTTCACCAGAAAAGTTTCTAGGTGTCCATTTTTGAAGCGTACAAATATTCCTCTAAAATCAGCCGAACTACAAATTCCGAATTACTCACCTGTTATCAGGAGAGAACCCAGGGCTGCATCTTTTAGCCCAGCACTGACCCTGAAAAGTAATTCAAAGCATACTTACCAGTAACTTGTATTTCCTTCCATAGGAATCCATTGTGTGGTTTTCACCAGAAAAGTTTCTAAGTGTCCATTTTTGAAACATACAAATATTCCTCTAAAATCAGCCGAACTACGAATTCCGAAATACTCACCTGTTATCAAGAGAGAACCCAGTGCTGCATCTTTTAGCTCAGCACTGACCCTGAAGAGTAATTCTAAGCGTACTTACCAGTAACTTGTATTTACTTCCATAGGAATAGATAGTGTGGTTTTCCCCAGAAAAGTTTCTAAGTGTCCAATTTTGAAACGTACAAGTATTCCTCTAAAATCAGCCAAACTACAAATTCCGATTTACTCACCTGTTATCGAGAGAGAACCCAGTGCTTCATCTTTTAGACCTGCACTGACTTTGAAAAGTAATTCTAAGCGTACTTACCAGTAACTTGTTTTTCCTTTCATAGGAATCATTGTGTGATTTTCAGCAGAAAAGATTCTAAGTATCCAATTTTGAATTGTACAAATATTCCTCTAAAATCAGCCGAACTATGAATTCCGATTTACTCATCTGTTAGGAGAGAACTCAGGGCTGCATCTTTTAGCCCAGCACTGACCCTGAAAAGTAATTCAAAGCTTACTTACCAGTAACTTGTATTTCCTTCATTAGGAATCCATTGTGTGGTTTTCACCAGAAAAGTTTCTAAGTGTCCATTTTTGAAACGTACAAATATTCCTCTAAAATCTGCCGAACTACGAATTCCGAATTACTCACCTGTTATCAGGAGAGAACCCAGGGCTGCATCTTTTAGCCCAGCACTGACCCTGAAAAGTAATTCAAAGCATACTTACCAGTAACTTGTATTTCCTTCCATAGCAATCCATTGTGTGGTTTTCAGCAGAAAAGTTTCTAAGAGTCCAATTTTGAAACGTACAAATATTCCTCTAAAATCAGTTGAACTACGAATTCCGATTTACTCACCTGTTATCAGGAGAGAACCCAGGGCTGCATCTGCAGCCCTGGTTTCTCTCCTGATAACAGGTGAGCAATTTGGAATTCGTAGTTCCGCTGATTTTAGAGGAATATTTGTACGTTTCAAAATTGGACACTTAGAAACTTTTCTAGTGAAAACCACACAATGGATTCCTATGGAAGGAAATACAAGTTACTGGTAAGTACTCTTAGAATTACTTTTCAGGGTCAGTGCTGGGCTAAAAGATGCAGCCCTGGGTTCTCTCCTGATAACAGATGAGTAAATCGGAATTTGTAGTTCAACTGAATTTGGAGGAATATTTGTCCGTTTCAAAATTGGACACTTAGAAACTTTTCTGTTGAAAAACACATAATGGATTCCTATGGAAGGAAATACAAGTTACTGTTAAGTACGCTTAGAATTACTTTTCAGAGTCAGTACTGGTCTAAAAGATGCAGCACTGGGTTCTCTTTTGATAACAGGTGAGTAATTTGGTATTCGTAGTTCGGCTGATTTTAGAGGAATATTTATACTTTTCAAAAATGGACACTTGGATACTTTTCTGGTGAAAACTACACAATGGATTCCTATGGAAGGAAATACAAGTTACTGGCAAGTGCACTTAGAATTACTTTTCAGGGTCAGTGCTGGGCTAAAAGATGCAGCCCTGGGTTCTCTCCTAATAATAGGTGAGTAAATCAGAATTCGTAGTTCGGCTGATCTTAGAGGAATATTTATATGTTTCAAAATTGGACACTTAGAAACTTTTGGATACCTAAGGAATGAAATACAAGTTAATGGTAAGTACGCTTAGAATTACTTTTCAGGGTCAGTGCTGGGCTAAAAGATGCAGCCCTGAGTTCTCTCCTGATAACAGGTGAGTAATTTGTAATTCGTAGTTTGGCTGTTTTTAGAGGAATATTTGTACATTTCAAAATTGGACACTTAGAAACTTTTCTGCTGATAACCACACAATGGATTCCTATGGAAGGAAATACAAGTTACTGTTAAGTATGCTTAGAATTAACTTTCAGGGTCTGTGCTGGTCTAAAAGATGCAGCCCTGGGTTCTCTCCTAATAATAGGTGAGTAAATCAGAATTCAAATTTGGCTTATTTTAGAGGAATATTTATATGTTTCAAAATTGGAAACTTAGAAACTTTTCTGGTGAAAACCACACAATGGATTCCTATGGAAGGAAATACAAGTTACTGGTAAGTACGCTTCGAATTACTTTTCAGAGTCAGTGCTGGGCTAAAAGATGCAGCCCCGTATTCTCTCCTGATAACAGGTGAGTAAATCGGAATTCGTAGTTTGGCTGATTTTAGAGGAATATTTGTACGTTTCAAAATTGGACACTTAGAAACTTTTCTGCTGATAAACAACACAATGGATTCCTATGGAAGGAAATACAAGTTACTGTTAAGTACGCTTAGAATTACTTTTCAGAGTCAGTACTGGTCTAAAAGATGCAGCACTGGGTTCTCTCTTGATAACAGGTGAGTAATTTGGAATTCGTAGTTCGGCTGATTTTAGAGGAATATTTATACTTTTCAAAAATGGACACTTAGATACTTTTCTGGTGAAAACCACACAATGGATTCCTATGGAAGGAAATACAAGTTACTGATAAGTACACTTAGAATTACTTTTCAGGGTCAGTGCTGGTCTAAAAGATGCAGCCCTGGGTTCTCTCCTAATAATAGGTGAGTAAATCAGATTTCGTAGTTCGGCTGATTTTAGAGGAATATTTGTACATTTCAAAATTGAACACTTAGAAACTTTTCTGGTGAAAACCAAACAATAGATTCCTATGGAAGGAAATACAAGTTACTGGTAAGTACACTTAGAATTACTTTTCAGAGTCAGTGCTGGGCTAAAAGATGCAGCCCTGTGTTCTCTCCTGATAACAGGTGAGTAAATCGGAATTCATAGTTCGGCTTATTTTAGAGGAATATTTGTACATTTCAAAATTGGACACTTAGAAACTTTTCTATTGAAAACCACACATTTGATTCCTTTGGAAGTAAATACAAGTAACTGTTAAGTACGGTAAGAATTACTTTTCAGGGTCAGTAATTCTTACCGTACTTACCAGTTACTTGTATTTACTTCCAAAGGAATCAAATGTGTGGTTTTCAATAGAAAAGTTTCTAAGTGTCCAATTTTGAAATGTACAAATATTCCTCTAAAATAAGCCAAACTATGAATTCCGATTTACTCACCTGTTATCAGGAGAGAACACAGGGCTGCATCTTTTAGCCCAGCACTGACTCTGAAAAGTAATTCTAAGTGTACTTACCAGTAACTTGTATTTCCTTCCATAGGAATCCATTGTTTGGTTTTCACCAGAAAAGTTTCTAAGTGTTCAATTTTGAAATGTACAAATATTCCTCTAAAATCAGCCGAACTACGAAATCTGATTTACTCACCTATTATTAGGAGAGAACCCAGGGCTGCATCTTTTAGACCAGCACTGACCCTGAAAAGTAATTCTAAGTGTACTTATCAGTAACTTGTATTTCCTTCCATAGGAATCCATTGTGTGGTTTTCACCAGAAAAGTATCTAAGTGTCCATTTTTGAAAAGTATAAATATTCCTCTAAAATCAGCCGAACGACGAATTCCAAATTACTCACCTGTTATCAAGAGAGAACCCAGTGCTGCATCTTTTAGACCTGTACTGACTCTGAAAAGTAATTCTATGCGTACTTAGCAGTACCTTGTATTTCCTTCCATAGGAATCCATTGTGTGGTTTTCACCAGAAAAGTTTCTAAGTGTCCATTTTTGAAACGTACAAATATTCCTTTAAAATCAGCCGAACTACGAATTCCGATTTACTCACCTGTTATCAGCAGAGAACCCAGTGCTGCATCTTTTAACCCAGCACTGACCCTGAAAAGTAATTCCAAGCATACTTACCAGTAACTTGTATTTCCTTTCATAGGAATCCATTGTGTGGTTTTCACCAGAAAAGTTTCTAAATGTCCAATTTTGAAACGTACAAATATTCCTCTAAAATCAGTTGAACTACGAATTCCGATTTACTCACCTGTTATCAGGAGAGAACCCAGGGCTGCATCTTTTAGCCCAGCACTGACCCTGAAAAGTAATTCTAACTGTACTTACCAGTTACTTGTATTTACTTCCAAAGGAATCAAAGGTGTGGTTTTCACCAGAAAAGTTTCTAAGTTTCCAATTTTGAAATGTACAAACATTCCTCTAAAATAAGCCGAACTACGAATTCCGATTTACTCACCTGTTATCAGGAGAGAATGCAGGACTGCATCTTTTAGCCCAGCACTGAACCAAAAAAGTAATCCTAAGCGTACTTACCAGTAACTTGTATTTCCTTCCATAGGAATCCATTGTGTTGTTTATCAGCAGAAAAGTTTCTAAGTGTCCAATTTTGAAACGTACAAATATTCCTCTAAAATCAGCCAAACTACGAATTCCGATTTACTCACCTGTTATCAGGAGAGAATACGGGGCTGCATCTTTTAGCCCAGCACTGACTCTGAAAAGTAATTCGAAGCGTACTTACCAGTAACTTGTATTTCCTTCCATAGGAATCCATTGTGTGGTTTTCACCAGAAAAGTTTCTAAGTGTCCAATTTTGAAACATATAAATATTCCTCTAAAATAAGCCGAATTCGAATTCTGATTTACTCACCTATTATTAGGAGAGAACCCAGGGCTGCATCTTTTAGACCAGCACAGACCCTGAAAATAATTCTAAGCGTACTTACCAGTAAGTTGTATTTCCTTCCATAGGAATCCATTGTGTGGTTATCAGCAGAAAAGTTTCTAAGTGTCCAATTTTGAAATGTACAAATATTCCTCTAAAAACAGCCGAACTACGAATTACAAATTACTCACCTGTTATCAGGAGAGAACTCAGGGCTGCATCTTTTAGCCCAGCACTGACCCTGAAAAGTAATTCTAAGCGTACTTACCATTAACTTGTATTTCATTCCTTAGGTATCCATTGTGTGGTTTTCACCAGAAAAGTTTCTAAGTGTCCAATTTTGAAACGTATAAATATTCCTCTAAAATCAGCCGAACTACGAATTCTGATTTACTCACCTATTATTAGGAGAGAACCCAGGGCTGCATCTTTTAGCCCAGCACTCACTGTGAAAAGTCATTCTAAGCGTACTTACCAGTAACTTGTATTTCCTTCCATAGGAATCCATTGTGTGGTTTTCACCAGAAAAGTATGTAAGTGTCCATTTTTGAAAAGTATAAATATTCCTCTAAAATCAGCCGAACTACGAATACCAAATTACTCACCTGTTATCAAGAGAGAACCCAGTGCTGCATCTTTTAGACCAGTACTGACTCTGAAAAGTAATTCTAAGCGTACTTAATAGTAACTTGTATTTCCTTCCATAGGAATCCATTATGTGGTTTTCACCAGAAAAGTTTCTAAGTGTCTAATTTTGAAACGGACAAATATTCCTCCAAATTCAGTTGAACTACAAATTCCGATTTACTCATCTGTTATCAGGAGAGAACCCAGGGCTGCATCTTTTAGCCCAGCACTGACCCTGAAAAGTAATTCTAAGAGTACTTACCAGTAACTTGTATTTCCTTCCATAGGAATCCATTGTGTGGTTTTCACTAGAAAAGTTTCTAAGTGTCCAATTTTGAAACGTACAAATATTCCTTTAAAATCAGCGGAACTACGAATTCCAAATTGCTCACCTGTTATCAGTAGAGAAACCAGGGCTGCATCTTTTAGCCCAGAACTGACCCTGAAAAGTAATTCTAAACGTACTTACCAGGAACTTGTATTTCCTTCCATAGGAATCAATTGTGTAGTTTTCACCAGAAAAGTTTCTAAGTGTCCATTTTTGAAAAGGACAAATATTCCTCTAAAATAAGCCAAACTGCGAATTCCGATTTACTCACCTGTTATCAGGAGAGAACCCAGGGCTGCATCTTTTAGCCCAGCACTGACCCTGAAAAGTAATTCTAAGAGTACTTACCAGTAACTTGTATTTCCTTCCATAGGAATCCATTGTGTGGTTTTCACTAGAAAAGTTTCTAAGTGTCCAATTTTGAAACGTACAAATATTCCTCTAAAATCAGCGGAACTACGAATTCCAAATTGCTCAGCTGTTATCAGGAGAGAAACCAGGGCTGCATCTTTTAGCCCAGAACTGACCCTGAAAAGTAATTCTAAACGTACTTACCAGGAACTTGTATTTCCTTCCATAGGAATCCATTGTGTAGTTTTCACCAGAAAAGTTTCTAAGTGTCCATTTTTGAAACGGACAAATATTCCTCTAAAATAAGCCAAACTGCGAATTCCGATTTCCTCACCTGTTATCAGGAGAGAACGCAGCGCTGCATCTTTTAGCCCCGCACTGACCCTGAAAAGTAATTCTTACCGTACTTACCAGTTACTTGTATTTACTTCCAAAGGAATCAAATGTGTGGTTTTCAATAGAAAAGTTTCTAAGTGTCCAATTTTGAAATGTACAAATATTCCTCTAAAATAAGCCAAACTATGAATTCCGATTTACTCACCTGTTATCAGGAGAGAACACAGGGCTGCATCTTTTAGCCCAGCACTGACTCTGAAAAGTAATTCTAAGTGTACTTACCAGTAACTTGTATTTCCTTCCATAGGAATCCATTGTTTGGTTTTCACCAGAAAAGTTTCTAAGTGTTCAATTTTGAAATGTACAAATATTCCTCTAAAATCAGCCGAACTACGAAATCTGATTTACTCACCTATTATTAGGAGAGAACCCAGGGCTGCATCTTTTAGACCAGCACTGACCCTGAAAAGTAATTCTAAGTGTACTTATCAGTAACTTGTATTTCCTTCCATAGGAATCCATTGTGTGGTTTTCACCAGAAAAGTATCTAAGTGTCCATTTTTGAAAAGTATAAATATTCCTCTAAAATCAGCCGAACGACGAATTCCAAATTACTCACCTGTTATCAAGAGAGAACCCAGTGCTGCATCTTTTAGACCTGTACTGACTCTGAAAAGTAATTCTATGCGTACTTAACAGTACCTTGTATTTCCTTCCATAGGAATCCATTGTGTGGTTTTCACCAGAAAAGTTTCTAAGTGTCCATTTTTGAAACGTACAAATATTCCTTTAAAATCAGCCGAACTACGAATTCCGATTTACTCACCTGTTATCAGGAGAGAACCCAGTGCTGCATCTTTTAACCCAGCACTGACCCTGAAAAGTAGTTCCAAGCATACTTACCAGTAACTTGTATTTCCTTTCATAGGAATCCATTGTGTGGTTTTCACCAGAAAAGTTTCTAAATGTCCAATTTTGAAACGTACAAATATTCCTCTAAAATCAGTTGAACTACGAATTCCGATTTACTCACCTGTTATCAGGAGAGAACCCAGGGCTGCATCTTTTAGCCCAGCACTGACCCTGAAAAGTAATTCTAACTGTACTTATCAGTTACTTGTATTTACTTCCAAAGGAATCAAAGGTGTGGTTTTCACCAGAAAAGTTTCTAAGTTTCCAATTTTGAAATGTACAAACATTCCTCTAAAATAAGCCGAACTACGAATTCCGATTTACTCACCTGTTATCAGGAGAGAATGCAGGACTGCATCTTTTAGCCCAGCACTGAACCAAAAAAGTAATTCTAAGCGTACTTACCAGTAACTTGTATTTCCTTCCATAGGAATCCATTGTGTTGTTTATCAGCAGAAAAGTTTCTAAGTGTCCAATTTTGAAACGTACAAATATTCCTCTAAAATCAGCCAAACTACGAATTCCGATTTACTCACCTGTTATCAGGAGAGAATACGGGGCTGCATCTTTTAGCCCAGCACTGACTCTGAAAAGTAATTCGAAGCGTACTTACCAGTAACTTGTATTTCCTTCCATAGGAATCCATTGTGTGGTTTTCACCAGAAAAGTTTCTAAGTGTCCAATTTTGAAACATATAAATATTCCTCTAAAATAAGCCGAATTCGAATTCTGATTTACTCACCTATTATTAGGAGAGAACCCAGGGCTGCATCTTTTAGACCATCACAGACCCTGAAAAGTAATTCTAAGCGTACTTACCATTAACTTGTATTTCATTCCTTAGGTATCCATTGTGTGGTTTTCACCAGAAAAGTTTCTAAGTGTCCAATTTTGAAACGTATAAATATTCCTCTAAAATCAGCCGAACTACAAATTCTGATTTACTCACCTATTATTAGGAGAGAACCCAGGGCTGCATCTTTTAGCCCAGCACTCACTGTGAAAAGTCATTCTAAGCGTACTTACCAGTAACTTGTATTTCCTTCCATAGCAATCCATTGTGTGGTTTTCACCAGAAAAGTATGTAAGTGTCCATTTTTGAAAAGTATAAATATTCCTCTAAAATCAGCCGAACTACGAATACCAAATTACTCACCTGTTATCAAGAGAGAACCCAGTGCTGCATCTTTTAGACCAGTACTGACTCTGAAAAGTAATTCTAAGCGTACTTAATAGTAACTTGTATTTCCTTCCATAGGAATCCATTATGTGGTTTTCACCAGAAAAGTTTCTAAGTGTCTAATTTTGAAACGGACAAATATTCCTCCAAATTCTTTTGAACTACAAATTCCGATTTACTCATCTGTTATCAGGAGAGAACCCAGGGCTGCATCTTTTAGCCCAGCACTGACCCTGAAAAGTAATTCTAAGAGTACTTACCAGTAACTTGTATTTCCTTCCATAGGAATCCATTGTGTGGTTTTCACTAGAAAAGTTTCTAAGTGTCCAATTTTGAAACGTACAAATATTCCTTTAAAATCAGCGGAACTACGAATTCCAAATTGCTCACCTGTTATCAGGAGAGAAACCAGGGCTGCATCTTTTAGCCCAGAACTGACCCTGAAAAGTAATTCTAAACGTACTTACCAGGAACTTGTATTTCCTTCCATAGGAATCCATTGTGTAGTTTTCACCAGAAAAGTTTCTAAGTGTCCATTTTTGAAAAGGACAAATATTCCTCTAAAATAAGCCAAACTGCGAATTCCGATTTACTCACCTGTTATCAGGAGAGAACCCAGGGCTGCATCTTTTAGCCCAGCACTGACCCTGAAAAGTAATTCTTACCGTACTTACCAGTTACTTGTATTTACTTCCAAAGGAATCAAATGTGTGGTTTTCACTAGAAAAGTTTTTAAGTGTCCAATTTTGAAACGTACAAATATTCCTCTAAAATAAGCCGAACTATGAATTCCGATTTACTCACCTGTTATCAGGAGAGAACACACGGCTGCATCTTTTAGCCCAGCACTGACTCTGAAAAGTAATTCTAAGCGTACTTACCAGTAACTTGTATTTCCTTCCATAGGAATCCATTGTTTGGTTTTCACCAGAAAAGTTTCTAAATGTCCAATTTTGAAACGTACAAATATTCCTCTAAAATCAGTTGAACTACGAATTCCGATTTACTCACCTGTTATCAGGAGAGAACCCAGGGCTGCATCTTTTAGCCCAGCACTGACCCTGAAAAGTAATTCTAACTGTACTTACCAGTTACTTGTATTTACTTCCAAAGGAATCAAAGGTGTGGTTTTCACCAGAAAAGTTTCTAAGTTTCCAATTTTGAAATGTACAAACATTCCTCTAAAATAAGCCGAAGTACGAATTCCGATTTACTCACCTGTTATCAGGAGAGAATGCAGGACTGCATCTTTTAGCCCAGCACTGAACCAAAAAAGTAATTCTAAGCGTACTTACCAGTAACTTGTATTTCCTTCCATAGGAATCCATTGTGTTGTTTATCAGCAGAAAAGTTTCTAAGTGTCCAATTTTGAAACGTACAAATATTCCTCTAAAATCAGCCAAACTACGAATTTCGATTTACTCACCTGTTATCAGGAGAGAACACGGGGCTGCATCTTTTAGCCCAGCACTGACTCTGAAAAGTAATTTGAAGCGTACTTACCAGTAACTTGTATTTCCTTCCATAGGAATCCATTGTGTGGTTTTCACCAGAAAAGTTTCTAAGTGTCCATTTTTGAAACATACAAATATTCCTCTAAAATCAGCCGAACTACGAATTCCGAATTACTCACCTGTTATCAGGAGAGAACACAGGGCAGCATCTTTTAGATCAGCACTGACCCTGAAAAGTAATTCTAAGCATACTTACCAGTAACTTGTATTTCCTTCAATAGGAATCCATTGTGTGGTTTTCACCAGAAAGGTTTCTAAGTGTCCATTTTTGAAACGTACAAATATTCCTTTAAAATCAGCCGAACTACGAATTCCGATTTACTCACCTGTTATCAGGAGAGAACCCAGTGCTGCATCTTTTAACCCAGCACTGACCCTGAAAAGTAATTCCAAGCCTACTTACCAGTAACTTGTATTTCCTTTCATAGGAATCCATTGTGTGGTTTTCACCAGTAAAGTTTCTAAATGTCCAATTTTGAAACGTACAAATATTCCTCTAAAATCAGTTGAACTACGAATTCCGATTTACTCACCTGTTATCAGGAGAGAACCCAGGGCTGCATCTTTTAGCCCAGCAATGACCCTGAAAAGTAATTCTAACTGTACTTACCAGTTACTTGTATTTACTTCCAAAGGAATCAAAGGTGTGGTTTTCACCAGAAAAGTTTCTAAGTTTCCAATTTTGAAATGTACAAACATTCCTCTAAAATAAGCCGAACTACGAATTCCGATTTACTCACCTGTTATCAGGAGAGAACACGGGGCTGCATCTTTTAGCCCAGCACTGACTCTGAAAAGTAATTTGAAACGTACTTACCAGTAACTTGTATTTCCTTCCATAGGAATCCATTGTGTGGTTTTCACCAGAAAAGTTTCTAAGTGTCCAATTTTGAAACGTACAAATATTCCTCTAAAATCAGCCGAACTACGAATTCCGATTTACTCACCTGTTCTTGGGAGAGAACCCAGGGCTGTATCTTTTAGCCCAGCACTGACCCTGAAAAGTAATTCTAAGCGTACTTACCAGTAACTTGTATTTCCTTCCATAGGAATCCATTGTGTGGTTTTCACCAGAAAAGTTTCTACGTATCCAATTTTGAATCGCACAAGTATTTCTCTTAAATCAGCCGAACTACGAATTCCAATTTACTCACCTGTTATCAAGAGAGAACCTAGGCTGCATCTTTTAGACCAGCACTGACCCTGAAAAGGAATTCTAAGCGTACTTACCAGTAACTTGTATTTCCTTCCATAGGAATCCATTGTGTGGTTTTCACCAGAAAAGTTTCTAAGTGTCCAATTTTGAAACGTACAAATATTCCTCTAAAATCAGTTGAACTACGAATTCCGATTTACTCACCTGTTATCAGGAGAGAACCCAGGGCTGCATCTTTTAGCCCAGCACTGACCCTGAAACGTAATTCTAACCGTACTTACCAGTTACTTGTATTTACTTCCAAAGGAATCAAAGGTGTGGTTTTCACCAGAAAAGTTTCTAAGTTTCCAATTTTGAAATGTACAAACATTCCTCTAAAATAAGCCAAACTACGAATTACGATTTACTCACCTGTTAGAAGAGAACCCAGGGCTGCATCTTTTAGCCCAGCACTGACCCTGAAAAATAATTCTAAGTGTACTTACCAGTAACTTGTATTTCCTTCCATAGGAATCCATTGTTTGGTTTTCACCAGAAAAGTTTCTAAGTGTTCAATTTTGAAATGTACAAACATTCCTCTAAAATCAGCCGAACTACGAAATCTGATTTACTCACCTATTATTAGGAGAGAACCCAGGGCTGCATCTTTTAGACCAGCACTGACCCTGAAAAGTAATTCTAAGTGTACTTATCAGTAACTTGTATTTCCTTCCATAGGAATCCATTGTGTGGTTTTCACCAGAAAAGTATATAAGTGTCCATTTTTGAAAAGTATAAATATTCCTCTAAAATCAGCCGAACTATGAATTCCAAATTACTCACCTGTCATCAAGAGAGAACCCAGTGCTGCATCTTTTAGACCAGTACTGACTCTGAAAAGTAATTCCAAGCGTACTTAACAGTACCTTGTATTTCCTTCCATAGTAATCCATTGTGTGGTTTTCACCAGAAAAGTTTCTAAGTGTCCATTTTTGAAACGTACAAATATTCCTCTAAAATCAGCCGAACTACGAATTCCGAATTACTCACCTGTTATCAGGAGAGAACACAGGGCTGCATCTTTTAGACCAGCACTGACCCTGAAAAGTAATTCTAAGCGTACTTACCAGTAACTTGTATTTCCTTCCATAGGAATCCATTGTGTTGTTTTCACCAGAAAGGTTTCTAAGTGTCCATTTTTGAAACGTACAAATATTCCTTTAAAATCAGCCGAACTACGAATTCCGATTTACTCACCTGTTATCAGGAGAGAACCCAGTGCTGCATCTTTTAACCCAGCACTGACCCTGAAAAGTAATTCCAAGCATACTTACCAGTTACTTGTATTTCCTTTCATAGGAATCTATTGTGTGGTTTTCACCAGAAAAGTTTCTAAATGTCCAATTTTGAAACGTACAAATATTCCTCTAAAATCAGTTGAACTACGAATTCCGATTCACTCACCTGTTATCAGGAGAGAACCCAGGGCTGCATCTTTTAGCCCAGCACTGACCCTGAAAAGTAATTCTAATTGTACTTACCAGTTACTTGTATTTACTTCCAAAGGAATCAAAGGTGTGGTTTTCACCAGAAAAGTTTCTAAGTTTCCAATTTTGAAATGTACAAACATTCCTCTAAAATAAGCCGAACTACGAATTCCGATTTACTCACCTGTTATCAGGAGAGAATGCAGGACTGCATCTTTTAGCCCAGCACTGAACCAAAAAAGTAATTCTAAGCGTACTTACCAGTAACTTGTATTTCCTTCCATAGGAATCCATTGTGTTGTTTATCAGCAGAAAAGTTTCTAAGTGTCCAATTTTGAAACGTACAAATATTCCTCTAAAATAAGCCAAACTACGAATTCCGATTTACTCACCTGTTATCAGGAGAGAACACGGGGCTGCATCTTTTAGCCCAGCACTGACTCTGAAAAGTAATTTGAAGCGTACTTACCAGTAACTTGTATTTCCTTCCATAGGAATCCATTGTGTGGTTTTCACCAGAAAAGTTTCTAAGTGTCCAATTTTGAAACGTATAAATATTCCTCTAAAATAAGCAGAATTCGAATTCTTATTTACTCACCTATTATTAGGAGAGAACTCAGGGCTGCATCTTTTAGACCAGCACAGACCCTGAAAATTAATTCTAAGCGTACTTACCAGTAACTTGTATTTCCTTCCATAGGAATCCATTGTGTGGTTATCAGCAGAAAAGTTTCTAAGTGTCCAATTTTGAAATGTACAAATATTCCTCTAAAAGCAGCCGAACTACGAATTACAAATTACTCACCTGTTATCAGGAGAGAACTCAGGGCTGCATCTTTTAGCCCAGCACTGACCCTGAAAAGTAATTCTAAGCGTAATTACCATTAACTTGTATTTCATTCCTTAGGTATCCATTTTGTGGTTTTCACCAGAAAAGTTTCTAAGTGTCCAATTTTGAAACTTATAAATATTCCTCTAAAATCAGCCGAACTACGAATTCTGATTTACTCACCTATTATTAGGAGAGAACCCAGGGCTGCATCTTTTAGCCCAGAACTGACCCTGAAAAGTAATTCTAAACGTACTTACCAGGAACTTGTATTTCCTTCCATAGGAATCCATTGTGTAGTTTTCACCAGAAAAGTTTCTAAGTGTCCAATTTTGAAACGTACAAATATTCCTTTAAAATCAGCGGAACTACGAATTCCAAATTGCTCACCTGTTATCAGGAGAGAAACCAGGGCTGCATCTTTTAGCCCAGAACTGACCCTGAAAAGTAATTCTAAACGTACTTACCAGGAACTTGTATTTCCTTCCATAGGAATCCATTGTGTAGTTTTCACCAGAAAAGTTTCTAAGTGTCCATTTTTGAAAAGGACAAATATTCCTCTAAAATAAGCCAAACTGCGAATTCCGATTTACTCACCTGTTATCAGGAGAGAACCCAGGGCTGCATCTTTTAGCCCAGCACTGACCCTGAAAAGTAATTCTTACCGTACTTACCAGTTACTTGTATTTACTTCCAAAGGAATCAAATGTGTGGTTTTCACTAGAAAAGTTTCTAAGTGTCCAATTTTGAAACGTACAAATATTCCTCTAAAATAAGCCGAACTATGAATTCCGATTTACTCACCTGTTATCAGGAGAGAACACACGGCTGCATCTTTTAGCCCAGCACTGACTCTGAAAAGTAATTCTAAGAGTACTTACCAGTAACTTGTATTTCCTTCCATAGGAATCCATTGTTTGGTTTTCACCAGAAAAGTTTCTAAACGTCCAATTTTGAAACGTACAAATATTCCTCTAAAATCAGTTGAACTACGAATTCCGATTTACTCACCTGTTATCAGGAGAGAACCCAGGGCTGCATCTTTTAGCCCAGCACTGACCCTGAAAAGTAATTCTAACTGTACTTACCAGTTACTTGTATTTACTTCCAAAGGAATCAAAGGTGTGGTTTTCACCAGAAAAGTTTCTAAGTTTCCAATTTTGAAATGTACAAACATTCCTCTAAAATAAGCCGAAGTACGAATTCCGATTTACTCACCTGTTATCAGGAGAGAATGCAGGACTGCATCTTTTAGCCCAGCACTGAACCAAAAAAGTAATTCTAAGCGTACTTACCAGTAACTTGTATTTCCTTCCATAGGAATCCATTGTGTTGTTTATCAGCAGAAAAGTTTCTAAGTGTCCAATTTTGAAACGTACAAATATTCCTCTAAAATCAGCCAAACTACGAATTTCGATTTACTCACCTGTTATCAGGAGAGAACACGGGGCTGCATCTTTTAGCCCAGCACTGACTCTGAAAAGTAATTTGAAGCGTACTTACCAGTAACTTGTATTTCCTTCCATAGGAATCCATTGTGTGGTTTTCAGCAGAAAAGTTTCTAAGTGTCCATTTTTGAAACGTACAAATATTCCTCTAAAATCAGCCGAACTACGAATTCCGAATTACTCACCTGTTATCAGGAGAGAACACAGGGCAGCATCTTTTAGATCAGCACTGACCCTGAAAAGTAATTCTAAGCATACTTACCAGTAACTTGTATTTCCTTCAATAGGAATCCATTGTGTGGTTTTCACCAGAAAGGTTTCTAAGTGTCCATTTTTGAAACGTACAAATATTCCTTTAAAATCAGCCGAACTACGAATTCCGATTTACTCACCTGTTATCAGGAGAGAACCCAGTGCTGCATCTTTTAACCCAGCACTGACCCTGAAAAGTAATTCCAAGCATACTTACCAGTAACTTGTATTTCCTTTCATAGGAATCCATTGTGTGGTTTTCACCAGTAAAGTTTCTAAATGTCCAATTTTGAAACGTACAAATATTCCTCTAAAATCAGTTGAACTACGAATTCCGATTTACTCACCTGTTATCAGGAGAGAACCCAGGGCTGCATCTTTTAGCCCAGCACTGACCCTGAAAAGTAATTCTAACTGTACTTACCAGTTACTTGTATTTACTTCCAAAGGAATCAAAGGTGTGGTTTTCACCAGAAAAGTTTCTAAGTTTCCAATTTTGAAATGTACAAACATTCCTCTAAAATAAGCCGAACTACGAATTCCGATTTACTCACCTGTTATCAGGAGAGAACACGGGGCTGCATCTTTTAGCCCAGCACTGACTCTGAAAAGTAATTTGAAACGTACTTACCAGTAACTTGTATTTCCTTCCATAGGAATCCATTGTGTGGTTTTCACCAGAAAAGTTTCTAAGTGTCCAATTTTGAAACGTACAAATATTCCTCTAAAATCAGCCGAACTACGAATTCCGATTTACTCACCTGTTCTTGGGAGAGAACCCAGGGCTGTATCTTTTAGCCCAGCACTGACCCTGAAAAGTAATTCTAAGCGTACTTACCAGTAACTTGTATTTCCTTCCATAGGAATCCATTGTGTGGTTTTCACCAGAAAAGTTTCTACGTATCCAATTTTGAATCGCACAAGTATTTCTCTTAAATCAGCCGAACTACGAATTCCAATTTACTCACCTGTTATCAAGAGAGAACCTAGGCTGCATCTTTTAGACCAGCACTGACCCTGAAAAGGAATTCTAAGCGTACTTACCAGTAACTTGTATTTCCTTCCATAGGAATCCATTGTGTGGTTTTCACCAGAAAAGTTTCTAAGTTTCCAATTTTGAAATGTACAAACATTCCTCTAAAATAAGCCGAACTACGAATTCCGATTTACTCACCTGTTATCAGGAGAGAATGCAGGACTGCATCTTTTAGCCCAGCACTGAACCAAAAAAGTAATTCTAAGCGTACTTACCAGTAACTTGTATTTCCTTCCATAGGAATCCATTGTGTTGTTTATCAGCAGAAAAGTTTCTAAGTGTCCAATTTTGAAACGTACAAATATTCCTCTAAAATCAGCCAAACTACGAATTCCGATTCACTCACCTGTTATCAGGAGAGAACACGGGGCTGCATCTTTTAGCCCAGCACTGACTCTGAAAAGTAATTTGAAGCGTACTTACCAGTAACTTGTATTTCCTTCCATAGGAATCCATTGTGTGGTTTTCACCAGAAAAGTTTCTAAGTGTCCAATTTTGAAACGTATAAATATTCCTCTAAAATAAGCCGAATTCGAATTCTTATTTACTCACCTATTATTAGGAGAGAACTCAGGGCTGCATCTTTTAGACCAGCACAGACCCTGAAAGTTAATTCTAAGCGTACTTACCAGTAACTTGTATTTCCTTCCATAGGAATCCATTGTGTGGTTATCAGCAGAAAAGTTTCTAAGTGTCCAATTTTGAAATGTACAAATATTCCTCTAAAAGCAGCCGAACTACGAATTACAAATTACTCACCTGTTATCAGGAGAGAACTCAGGGCTGCATCTTTTAGCCCAGCACTGACCCTGAAAAGTAATTCTAAGCGTAATTACCATTAACTTGTATTTCATTCCTTAGGTATCCATTTTGTGGTTTTCACCAGAAAAGTTTCTAAGTGTCCAATTTTGAAACTTATAAATATTCCTCTAAAATCAGCCGAACTACGAATTCTGATTTACTCACCTATTATTAGGAGAGAACCCAGGGCTGCATCTTTTAGCCCAGCACTGACCCTGAAAAGTAATTCTAAGCGTACTTACCAGTAACTTGTATTTCCTTTCATAGGAATCTATTGTGTGGTTTTCACCAGAAAAGTTTCTAAATGTCCAATTTTGAAATGTGCAAGTATTCCTCTTAAATAAGCCGAACTACGAATTCCAATTTACTCACCTGTTATCAAGAGAGAACCTATGCTGCATCTTTTAGACCAGCACTGACCCTGAAAAGGAATTCTAAGCGTACTTACCAGTAACTTGTATTTCCTTCCATAGGAATCCATTGTGTGGTTTTCACTAGAAAAGTTTCTAAGTGTCCAATTTTGAAACGTACAAATATTCCTCTAAAATCAGTTGAACTACGAATTCCGATTTACTCACCTGTTATCAAGAGAAAACCCAGGGCTGCATCTTTTAGCCCAACACTGACCCTGAAAAGTAATTCTAACCGTACTTACCAGTTACTTGTATTTACTTCCAAAGGAATCAAAGGTGTGGTTTTCACCAGAAAAGTTTCTAAGTTTCCAATTTTGAAATGTACAAACATTCCTCTAAAATAAGCCAAACTACGAATTACGATTTACTCACCTGTTAGGAGAGAACCCAGGGCTGCATCTTTTAGCCCAGCACTGACCCTGAAAAATAATTCTAAGTGTACTTACCAGTAACTTGTATTTCCTTCCATAGGAATCCATTGTGTGGTTTTCACCAGAAAAGTATCTAAGTGTCCATTTTTGAAAAGTATAAATATTCCTCTAAAATCAGCCGAACTACGAATTCCAAATTACTCACCTGTTATCAAGAGAGAACCCAGTGCTGCATCTTTTAGACCAGTACTGACTCTGAAAAGTAATTCTAAGCGTACTTAACAGTACCTTGTGTTTCCTTCCATAGGAATCCATTATGTGGTTTTCACCAGAAAAGTTTCTAAATGTCCAATTTTGAAACGTACAAATATTCCTCTAAAATCAGTTGAACTACGAATTCCGATTTACTCACCTGTTATCAGGAGAGAACCCAGGGCTGCATCTTTTAGCCCAGCACTGACCCTGAAAAGTAATTCTAACTGTACTTACCAGTTACTTGTATTTACTTCCAAAGGAATCAAAGGTGTGGTTTTCACCAGAAAAGTTTCTAAGTTTCCAATTTTGAAATGTACAAACATTCCTCTAAAATAAGCCTAACTACGAATTCCGCTTTACTCACCTGTTATCAGGAGAGAATGCAGGACTGCATCTTTTAGCACAGCACTGAACCAAAAAAGTAATTCTAAGCGTACTTACCAGTAACTTGTATTTCCTTCCATAGGAATCCATTGTGTTGTTTATGAGCAGAAAAGTTTCTAAGTGTCCAATTTTGAAACGTACAAATATTCCTCTAAAATCAGCCAAACTACGAATTCCGATTTACTCACCTGTTATCAGGAGAGAACACAGGGCTCAATCTTTTAGCCCAGCACTGACTCTGAAAAGTAATTTGAAGCGTACTTACCAGTAACTTGTATTTCCTTCCATACGAATCCATTGTGTGGTTTTCACCAGAAAAGTTTCTAAGTGTCCAATTTTGAAACGTATAAATATTCCTCTAAAATAATCCGAATTCGAATTCTGATTTACTCACCTATTATTAGGAGAGAACCCAGGGCTGCATCTTTTAGACCAGCACAGACCCTGAAAATTAATTCTAAGCATACTTACCAGTAACTTGTATTTCCTTCCATAGGAATCCATTGTGTGGTTATCAGCAGAAAAGTTTCTAAGTGTCCAATTTTGAAATGTACAAATATTCCTCTAAAAATAGCCGAACTACGAATTACAAATTACTCACCTGTTATCAGGAGAGAACTCAGGGCTGCATCTTTTAGCCCAGCACTGACCCTGAAAAGTAATTCTAAGCGTAATTACCATTAACTTGTATTTCATTCCTTAGGTATCCATTTTGTGGTTTTCACCAGAAAAGTTTCTAAGTGTCCAATTTTGAAACGTATAAATATTCCTCTAAAATCAGCCGAACTATGAATTCTGATTTACTCACCTATTATTAGGAGAGAACCCAGGGCTGCATCTTTTAGCCCAGCACTGACCCTGAAAAGTAATTCTAAGTGCACTTACCAGTAACTTGTATTTCCTTCCATAGGAATCCATTGTGTGGTTTTCACCAGAAAAGTATCTAAGTGTCCATTTTTGAAAAGTATAAATATTCCTCTAAAATCAGCCGAACTACGAATACCAAATTACTCACCTGTTATCAAGAGAGAACCCAGTGCTGCATCTTTTAGACCAGTACTGACTCTGAAAAGTAATTCTAAGTGTACTTAACAGTAACTTGTATTTCTTTCCATAGGAATCCATTATGTGGTTTTCACCAGAAAAGTTTCTAAGTGTCCAATTTTGAAACGGACAAATATTCCTCCAAATTCAGTTGAACTACAAATTCCGATTTACTCATCTGTTATCAGGAGAGAACCCAGGGCTGCATCTTTTAGCCCAGCACTGACCCTGAAAAGTAATTCTAAGAGTACTTACCAGTAACTTGTATTTCCTTCCATAGGAATCCATTGTGTGGTTTTCACTAGAAAAGTTTCTAAGTGTCCAATTTTGAAACGTACAATTCTTCCTCTAAAATCAGCGGAACTACGAATTCCAAATTGCTCACCTGTTATCAGGAGAGAAACCAGGGCTGCATCTTTTAGCCCAGAACTGACCCTGAAAAGTAATTCTAAACGTACTTACCAGGAACTTGTATTTCCTTCCATAGGAATCCATTGTGTAGTTTTCACCAGAAAAGTTTCTAAGTGTCCATTTTTGAAACGGACAAATATTCCTCTAAAATAGGCCGAACTGCGAATTCCGATTTACTCACCTGTTATCAGGAGAGAACCCAGGGCTGCATCTTTTAGCCCAGCACTGACCCTGAAAAGTAATTCTTACCGTACTTACCAGTTACTTGTATTTACTTCCAAAGGAATCAAATGTGTGGTTTTCACTAGAAAAGTTTCTAAGTGTCCAATTTTGAAACGTACAAATATTCCTCTAAAATAAGCCGAACTATGAATTCCGATTTACTCACCTGTTATCAGGAGAGAACACACGGCTGCATCTTTTAGCCCAGCACTGACTCTGAAAAGTAATTCTAAGCGTACTTACAAGTAACTTGTATTTCCTTCCATAGGAATCCATTGTTTGGTTTTCACCAGAAAAGATTCTAAGTGTTCAATTTTGAAATGTACAAATATTCCTCTAAAATCAGCCGAACTACGAAATCTGATTTACTCACCTATTATTAGGAGAGAACCCAGGGCTGCATCTTTTAGACCAGCACTCACTGTGAAAAGTCATTCTAAGCGTACTTACCAGTAACTTGTATTTCCTTCCATAGCAATCCATTGTGTGGTTTTCACCAGAAAAGTATGTAAGTGTCCATTTTTGAAAAGTATAAATATTCCTCTAAAATCAGCCGAACTACGAATACCAAATTACTCACCTGTTATCAAGAGAGAACCCAGTGCTGCATCTTTTAGACCAGTACTGACTCTGAAAAGTAATTCTAAGCGTACTTAATAGTAACTTGTATTTCCTTCCATAGGAATCCATTATGTGGTTTTCACCAGAAAAGTTTCTAAGTGTCTAATTTTGAAACGGACAAATATTCCTCCAAATTCAGTTGAACTACAAATTCCGATTTACTCATCTGTTATCAGGAGAGAACCCAGGGCTGCATCTTTTAGCCCAGCACTGACCCTGAAAAGTAATTCTAAGAGTACTTACCAGTAACTTGTATTTCCTTCCATAGGAATCCATTGTGTGGTTTTCACTAGAAAAGTTTCTAAGTGTCCAATTTTGAAACGTACAAATATTCCTTTAAAATCAGCGGAACTACGAATTCCAAATTGCTCACCTGTTATCAGGAGAGAAACCAGGGCTGCATCTTTTAGCCCAGAACTGACCCTGAAAAGTAATTCTAAACGTACTTACCAGGAACTTGTATTTCCTTCCATAGGAATCCATTGTGTAGTTTTCACCAGAAAAGTTTCTAAGTGTCCATTTTTGAAAAGGACAAATATTCCTCTAAAATAAGCCAAACTGCGAATTCCGATTTACTCACCTGTTATCAGGAGAGAACCCAGGGCTGCATCTTTTAGCCCAGCACTGACCCTGAAAAGTAATTCTTACCGTACTTACCAGTTACTTGTATTTACTTCCAAAGGAATCAAATGTGTGGTTTTCACTAGAAAAGTTTCTAAGTGTCCAATTTTGAAACGTACAAATATTCCTCTAAAATAAGCCGAACTATGAATTCCGATTTACTCACCTGTTATCAGGAGAGAACACACGGCTGCATCTTTTAGCCCAGCACTGACTCTGAAAAGTAATTCTGAGCGTACTTACCAGTAACTTGTATTTCCTTCCATAGGAATCCATTGTTTGGTTTTCACCAGAAAAGTTTCTAAATGTCCAATTTTGAAACGTACAAATATTCCTCTAAAATCTGTTGAACTACGAATTCCGATTTACTCACCTGTTATCAGGAGAGAACCCAGGGCTGCATCTTTTAGCCCAGCACTGACCCTGAAAAGTAATTCTAACTGTACTTACCAGTTACTTGTATTTACTTCCAAAGGAATCAAAGGTGTGGTTTTCACCAGAAAAGTTTCTAAGTTTCCAATTTTGAAATGTACAAACATTCCTCTAAAATAAGCCGAAGTACGAATTCCGATTTACTCACCTGTTATCAGGAGAGAATGCAGGACTGCATCTTTTAGCCCAGCACTGAACCAAAAAAGTAATTCTAAGCGTACTTACCAGTAACTTGTATTTCCTTCCATAGGAATCCATTGTGTTGTTTATCAGCAGAAAAGTTTCTAAGTGTCCAATTTTGAAACGTACAAATATTCCTCTAAAATAAGCCAAACTACGAATTCCGATTTACTCACCTGTTATCAGGAGAGAACACGGGGCTGCATCTTTTAGCCCAGCACTGACTCTGAAAAGTAATTTGAAGCGTACTTACCAGTAACTTGTATTTCCTTCCATAGGAATCCATTGTGTGGTTTTCACCAGAAAAGTTTCTAAGTGTCCAATTTTGAAACGTATAAATATTCCTCTAAAATAAGCAGAATTCGAATTCTTATTTACTCACCTATTATTAGGAGAGAACTCAGGGCTGCATCTTTTAGACCAGCACAGACCCTGAAAATTAATTCTAAGCGTACTTACCAGTAACTTGTATTTCCTTCCATAGGAATCCATTGTGTGGTTATCAGCAGAAAAGTTTCTAAGTGTCCAATTTTGAAATGTACAAATATTCCTCTAAAAGCAGCCGAACTACGAATTACAAATTACTCACCTGTTATCAGGAGAGAACTCAGGGCTGCATCTTTTAGCCCAGCACTGACCCTGAAAAGTAATTCTAAGCGTAATTACCATTAACTTGTATTTCATTCCTTAGGTATCCATTTTGTGGTTTTCACCAGAAAAGTTTCTAAGTGTCCAATTTTGAAACTTATAAATATTCCTCTAAAATCAGCCGAACTACGAATTCTGATTTACTCACCTATTATTAGGAGAGAACCCAGGGCTGCATCTTTTAGCCCAGAACTGACCCTGAAAAGTAATTCTAAACGTACTTACCAGGAACTTGTATTTCCTTCCATAGGAATCCATTGTGTAGTTTTCACCAGAAAAGTTTCTAAGTGTCCAATTTTGAAACGTACAAATATTCCTTTAAAATCAGCGGAACTACGAATTCCAAATTGCTCACCTGTTATCAGGAGAGAAACCAGGGCTGCATCTTTTAGCCCAGAACTGACCCTGAAAAGTAATTCTAAACGTACTTACCAGGAACTTGTATTTCCTTCCATAGGAATCCATTGTGTAGTTTTCACCAGAAAAGTTTCTAAGTGTCCATTTTTGAAAAGGACAAATATTCCTCTAAAATAAGCCAAACTGCGAATTCCGATTTACTCACCTGTTATCAGGAGAGAACCCAGGGCTGCATCTTTTAGCCCAGCACTGACCCTGAAAAGTAATTCTTACCGTACTTACCAGTTACTTGTATTTACTTCCAAAGGAATCAAATGTGTGGTTTTCACTAGAAAAGTTTCTAAGTGTCCAATTTTGAAACGTACAAATATTCCTCTAAAATAAGCCGAACTATGAATTCCGATTTACTCACCTGTTATCAGGAGAGAACACACGGCTGCATCTTTTAGCCCAGCACTGACTCTGAAAAGTAATTCTAAGCGTACTTACCAGTAACTTGTATTTCCTTCCATAGGAATCCATTGTTTGGTTTTCACCAGAAAAGTTTCTAAACGTCCAATTTTGAAACGTACAAATATTCCTCTAAAATCAGTTGAACTACGAATTCCGATTTACTCACCTGTTATCAGGAGAGAACCCAGGGCTGCATCTTTTAGCCCAGCACTGACCCTGAAAAGTAATTCTAACTGTACTTACCAGTTACTTGTATTTACTTCCAAAGGAATCAAAGGTGTGGTTTTCACCAGAAAAGTTTCTAAGTTTCCAATTTTGAAATGTACAAACATTCCTCTAAAATAAGCCGAAGTACGAATTCCGATTTACTCACCTGTTATCAGGAGAGAATGCAGGACTGCATCTTTTAGCCCAGCACTGAACCAAAAAAGTAATTCTAAGCGTACTTACCAGTAACTTGTATTTCCTTCCATAGGAATCCATTGTGTTGTTTATCAGCAGAAAAGTTTCTAAGTGTCCAATTTTGAAACGTACAAATATTCCTCTAAAATCAGCCAAACTATGAATTTCGATTTACTCACCTGTTATCAGGAGAGAACACGGGGCTGCATCTTTTAGCCCAGCACTGACTCTGAAAAGTAATTTGAAGCGTACTTACCAGTAACTTGTATTTCCTTCCATAGGAATCCATTGTGTGGTTTTCAGCAGAAAAGTTTCTAAGTGTCCATTTTTGAAACGTACAAATATTCCTCTAAAATCAGCCGAACTACGAATTCCGAATTACTCACCTGTTATCAGGAGAGAACACAGGGCAGCATCTTTTAGATCAGCACTGACCCTGAAAAGTAATTCTAAGCATACTTACCAGTAACTTGTATTTCCTTCAATAGGAATCCATTGTGTGGTTTTCACCAGAAAGGTTTCTAAGTGTCCATTTTTGAAACGTACAAATATTCCTTTAAAATCAGCCGAACTACGAATTCCGATTTACTCACCTGTTATCAGGAGAGAACCCAGTGCTGCATCTTTTAACCCAGCACTGACCCTGAAAAGTAATTCCAAGCATACTTACCAGTAACTTGTATTTCCTTTCATAGGAATCCATTGTGTGGTTTTCACCAGTAAAGTTTCTAAATGTCCAATTTTGAAACGTACAAATATTCCTCTAAAATCAGTTGAACTACGAATTCCGATTTACTCACCTGTTATCAGGAGAGAACCCAGGGCTGCATCTTTTAGCCCAGCACTGACCCTGAAAAGTAATTCTAACTGTACTTACCAGTTACTTGTATTTACTTCCAAAGGAATCAAAGGTGTGGTTTTCACCAGAAAAGTTTCTAAGTTTCCAATTTTGAAATGTACAAACATTCCTCTAAAATAAGCCGAACTACGAATTCCGATTTACTCACCTGTTATCAGGAGAGAACACGGGGCTGCATCTTTTAGCCCAGCACTGACTCTGAATAGTAATTTGAAACGTACTTACCAGTAACTTGTATTTCCTTCCATAGGAATCCATTGTGTGGTTTTCACCAGAAAAGTTTCTAAGTGTCCAATTTTGAAACGTACAAATATTCCTCTAAAATCAGCCGAACTACGAATTCCGATTTACTCACCTGTTCTTGGGAGAGAACCCAGGGCTGTATCTTTTAGCCCAGCACTGACCCTGAAAAGTAATTCTAAGCGTACTTACCAGTAACTTGTATTTCCTTCCATAGGAATCCATTGTGTGGTTTTCACCAGAAAAGTTTCTACGTATCCAATTTTGAATCGCACAAGTATTTCTCTTAAATCAGCCGAACTACGAATTCCAATTTACTCACCTGTTATCAAGAGAGAACCTAGGCTGCATCTTTTAGACCAGCACTGACCCTGAAAAGGAATTCTAAGCGTACTTACCAGTAACTTGTATTTCCTTCCATAGGAATCCATTGTGTGGTTTTCACCAGAAAAGTTTCTAAGTGTCCAATTTTGAAACGTACAAATATTCCTCTAAAATCAGTTGAACTACGAATTCCGATTTACTCACCTGTTATCAGGAGAGAACCCAGGGCTGCATCTTTTAGCCCAGCACTGACCCTGAAACGTAATTCTAACCGTACTTACCAGTTACTTGTATTTACTTCCAAAGGAATCAAAGGTGTGGTTTTCACCAGAAAAGTTTCTAAGTTTCCAATTTTGAAATGTACAAACATTCCTCTAAAATAAGCCAAACTACGAATTACGATTTACTCACCTGTTAGGAGAGAACCCAGGGCTGCATCTTTTAGCCCAGCACTGACCCTGAAAAATAATTCTAAGTGTACTTACCAGTAACTTGTATTTCCTTCCATAGGAATCCATTGTTTGGTTTTCACCAGAAAAGTTTCTAAGTGTTCAATTTTGAAATGTACAAACATTCCTCTAAAATCAGCCGAACTACGAAATCTGATTTACTCACCTATTATTAGGAGAGAACCCAGGGCTGCATCTTTTAGACCAGCACTGACCCTGAAAAGTAATTCTAAGTGTACTTATCAGTAACTTGTATTTCCTTCCATAGGAATCCATTGTGTGGTTTTCACCAGAAAAGTATATGTGTCCATTTTTGAAAAGTATAAATATTCCTCTAAAATCAGCCGAACTACGAATTCCAAATTACTCACCTGTCATCAAGAGAGAACCCAGTGCTGCATCTTTTAGACCAGTACTGACTCTGAAAAGTAATTCCAAGCGTACGTAACAGTACCTTGTATTTCCTTCCATAGTAATCCATTGTGTGGTTTTCACCAGAAAAGTTTCTAAGTGTCCATTTTTGAAACGTACAAATATTCCTCTAAAATCAGCCGAACTACGAATTCCGAATTACTCACCTGTTATCAGGAGAGAACACAGGGCTGCATCTTTTAGACCAGCACTGACCCTGAAAAGTAATTCTAAGCGTACTTACCAGTAACTTGTATTTCCTTCCATAGGAATCCATTGTGTTGTTTTCACCAGAAAGGTTTCTAAGTGTCCATTTTTGAAACGTACAAATATTCCTTTAAAATCAGCCGAACTACGAATTCCGATTTACTCACCTGTTATCAGGAGAGAACCCAGTGCTGCTTCTTTTAACCCAGCACTGACCCTGAAAAGTAATTCCAAGCATACTTACCAGTTACTTGTATTTCCTTTCATAGGAATCTATTGTGTGGTTTTCACCAGAAAAGTTTCTAAATGTCCAATTTTGAAACGTACAAATATTCCTCTAAAATCAGTTGAACTACGAATTCCGATTCACTCACCTGTTATCAGGAGAGAACCCAGGGCTGCATCTTTTAGCCCAGCACTGACCCTGAAAAGTAATTCTAACTGTACTTACCAGTTACTTGTATTTACTTCCAAAGGAATCAAAGGTGTGGTTTTCACCAGAAAAGTTTCTAAGTTTCCAATTTTGAAATGTACAAACATTCCTCTAAAATAAGCCGAACTACGAATTCCGATTTACTCACCTGTTATCAGGAGAGAATGCAGGACTGCATCTTTTAGCCCAGCACTGAACCAAAAAAGTAATTCTAAGCGTACTTACCAGTAACTTGTATTTCCTTCCATAGGAATCCATTGTGTTGTTTATCAGCAGAAAAGTTTCTAAGTGTCCAATTTTGAAACGTACAAATATTCCTCTAAAATCAGCCAAACTACGAATTCCGATTCACTCACCTGTTATCAGGAGAGAACACGGGGCTGCATCTTTTAGCCCAGCACTGACTCTGAAAAGTAATTTGAAGCGTACTTACCAGTAACTTGTATTTCCTTCCATAGGAATCCATTGTGTGGTTTTCACCAGAAAAGTTTCTAAGTGTCCAATTTTGAAACGTATAAATATTCCTCTAAAATAAGCCGAATTCGAATTCTTATTTACTCACCTATTATTAGGAGAGAACTCAGGGCTGCATCTTTTAGACCAGCACAGACCCTGAAAGTTAATTCTAAGCGTACTTACCAGTAACTTGTATTTCCTTCCATAGGAATCCATTGTGTGGTTATCAGCAGAAAAGTTTCTAAGTGTCCAATTTTGAAATGTACAAATATTCCTCTAAAAGCAGCCGAACTACGAATTACAAATTACTCACCTGTTATCAGGAGAGAACTCAGGGCTGCATCTTTTAGCCCAGCACTGACCCTGAAAAGTAATTCTAAGCGTAATTACCATTAACTTGTATTTCATTCCTTAGGTATCCATTTTGTGGTTTTCACCAGAAAAGTTTCTAAGTGTCCAATTTTGAAACTTATAAATATTCCTCTAAAATCAGCCGAACTACGAATTCTGATTTACTCACCTATTATTAGGAGAGAACCCAGGGCTGCATCTTTTAGCCCAGCACTGACCCTGAAAAGTAATTCTAAGCGTACTTACCAGTAACTTGTATTTCCTTTCATAGGAATCTATTGTGTGGTTTTCACCAGAAAAGTTTCTAAATGTCCAATTTTGAAATGTGCAAGTATTCCTCTTAAATAAGCCGAACTACGAATTCCAATTTACTCACCTGTTATCAAGAGAGAACCTATGCTGCATCTTTTAGACCAGCACTGACCCTGAAAAGGAATTCTAAGCGTACTTACCAGTAACTTGTATTTCCTTCCATAGGAATCCATTGTGTGGTTTTCACTAGAAAAGTTTCTAAGTGTCCAATTTTGAAACGTACAAATATTCCTCTAAAATCAGTTGAACTACGAATTCCGATTTACTCACCTGTTATCAAGAGAAAACCCAGGGCTGCATCTTTTAGCCCAACACTGACCCTGAAAAGTAATTCTAACCGTACTTACCAGTTACTTGTATTTACTTCCAAAGGAATCAAAGGTGTGGTTTTCACCAGAAAAGTTTCTAAGTTTCCAATTTTGAAATGTACAAACATTCCTCTAAAATAAGCCAAACTACGAATTACGATTTACTCACCTGTTAGGAGAGAACCCAGGGCTGCATCTTTTAGCCCAGCACTGACCCTGAAAAATAATTCTAAGTGTACTTACCAGTAACTTGTATTTCCTTCCATAGGAATCCATTGTGTGGTTTTCACCAGAAAAGTATCTAAGTGTCCATTTTTGAAAAGTATAAATATTCCTCTAAAATCAGCCGAACTACGAATTCCAAATTACTCACCTGTTATCAAGAGAGAACCCAGTGCTGCATCTTTTAGACCAGTACTGACTCTGAAAAGTAATTCTAAGCGTACTTAACAGTACCTTGTGTTTCCTTCCATAGGAATCCATTGTGTGGTTTTCACCAGAAAAGTTTCTAAATGTCCAATTTTGAAACGTACAAATATTCCTCTAAAATCAGTTGAACTACGAATTCCGATTTACTCACCTGTTATCAGGAGAGAACCCAGGGCTGCATCTTTTAGCCCAGCACTGACCCTGAAAAGTAATTCTAACTGTACTTACCAGTTACTTGTATTTACTTCCAAAGGAATCAAAGGTGTGGTTTTCACCAGAAAAGTTTCTAAGTTTCCAATTTTGAAATGTACAAACATTCCTCTAAAATAAGCCTAACTACGAATTCCGCTTTACTCACCTGTTATCAGGAGAGAATGCAGGACTGCATCTTTTAGCACAGCACTGAACCAAAAAAGTAATTCTAAGCGTACTTACCAGTAACTTGTATTTCCTTCCATAGGAATCCATTGTGTTGTTTATGAGCAGAAAAGTTTCTAAGTGTCCAATTTTGAAACGTACAAATATTCCTCTAAAATCAGCCAAACTACGAATTCCGATTTACTCACCTGTTATCAGGAGAGAACACAGGGCTCAATCTTTTAGCCCAGCACTGACTCTGAAAAGTAATTTGAAGCGTACTTACCAGTAACTTGTATTTCCTTCCATACGAATCCATTGTGTGGTTTTCACCAGAAAAGTTTCTAAGTGTCCAATTTTGAAACGTATAAATATTCCTCTAAAATAATCCGAATTCGAATTCTGATTTACTCACCTATTATTAGGAGAGAACCCAGGGCTGCATCTTTTAGACCAGCACAGACCCTGAAAATTAATTCTAAGCATACTTACCAGTAACTTGTATTTCCTTCCATAGGAATCCATTGTGTGGTTATCAGCAGAAAAGTTTCTAAGTGTCCAATTTTGAAATGTACAAATATTCCTCTAAAAATAGCCGAACTACGAATTACAAATTACTCACCTGTTATCAGGAGAGAACTCAGGGCTGCATCTTTTAGCCCAGCACTGACCCTGAAAAGTAATTCTAAGCATAATTACCATTAACTTGTATTTCATTCCTTAGGTATCCATTTTGTGGTTTTCACCAGAAAAGTTTCTAAGTGTCCAATTTTGAAACGTATAAATATTCCTCTAAAATCAGCCGAACTATGAATTCTGATTTACTCACCTATTATTAGGAGAGAACCCAGGGCTGCATCTTTTAGCCCAGCACTGACCCTGAAAAGTAATTCTAAGTGCACTTACCAGTAACTTGTATTTCCTTCCATAGGAATCCATTGTGTGGTTTTCACCAGAAAAGTATCTAAGTGTCCATTTTTGAAAAGTATAAATATTCCTCTAAAATCAGCCGAACTACGAATACCAAATTACTCACCTGTTATCAAGAGAGAACCCAGTGCTGCATCTTTTAGACCAGTACTGACTCTGAAAAGTAATTCTAAGTGTACTTAACAGTAACTTGTATTTCTTTCCATAGGAATCCATTATGTGGTTTTCACCAGAAAAGTTTCTAAGTGTCCAATTTTGAAACGGACAAATATTCCTCCAAATTCAGTTGAACTACAAATTCCGATTTACTCATCTGTTATCAGGAGAGAACCCAGGGCTGCATCTTTTAGCCCAGCACTGACCCTGAAAAGTAATTCTAAGAGTACTTACCAGTAACTTGTATTTCCTTCCATAGGAATCCATTGTGTGGTTTTCACTAGAAAAGTTTCTAAGTGTCCAATTTTGAAACGTACAATTCTTCCTCTAAAATCAGCGGAACTACGAATTCCAAATTGCTCACCTGTTATCAGGAGAGAAACCAGGGCTGCATCTTTTAGCCCAGAACTGACCCTGAAAAGTAATTCTAAACGTACTTACCAGGAACTTGTATTTCCTTCCATAGGAATCCATTGTGTAGTTTTCACCAGAAAAGTTTCTAAGTGTCCATTTTTGAAACGGACAAATATTCCTCTAAAATAGGCCGAACTGCGAATTCCGATTTACTCACCTGTTATCAGGAGAGAACCCAGGGCTGCATCTTTTAGCCCAGCACTGACCCTGAAAAGTAATTCTTACCGTACTTACCAGTTACTTGTATTTACTTCCAAAGGAATCAAATGTGTGGTTTTCACTAGAAAAGTTTCTAAGTGTCCAATTTTGAAACATACAAATATTCCTCTAAAATAAGCCGAACTATGAATTCCGATTTACTCACCTGTTATCAGGAGAGAACACACGGCTGCATCTTTTAGCCCAGCACTGACTCTGAAAAGTAATTCTAAGCGTACTTACAAGTAACTTGTATTTCCTTCCATAGGAATCCATTGTTTGGTTTTCACCAGAAAAGATTCTAAGTGTTCAATTTTGAAATGTACAAATATTCCTCTAAAATCAGCCGAACTACGAAATCTGATTTACTCACCTATTATTAGGAGAGAACCCAGGGCTGCATCTTTTAGACCAGCACTGACCCTGAAAAGTAATTCTAAGTGTACTTATCAGTAACTTGTATTTCCTTCCATAGGAATCCATTATGTGGTTTTCACCAAAAAAGTTTCTAAGTGTCCAATTTTGAAACTGACAAATATTCCTCTAAATTCAGTTGAACTACGAATTTCGATTTACTCATCTGTTATCAGGAGAGAACCCAGGGCTGCATCTTTTAGCCCAGCACTGACCCTAAAAAGTAATTCTAAGCGTACTTAATAGTAACTTGTATTTCCTGCCATAGGAATCATTGTGTGGTTTTCACCAGAAAAGTTTCTAAGTGTCGATTTTTGAAACATAGAAATATTCCTCTAAAATCAGCCGAACTACGAATTCCGATTTACTCACCTGTTATCAAGAGAGAACCCAGTGCTGCATCTTTTAGACGAGCACTGACATTGAAAAGTAATTCTAAGCGTACTTACCAGTAACTTGTTTTTCCTTCCATAGGAATCATTGTGTGGTTTTCAGCAGAAAAGTTTCTAAGAGTCCAATTTTGAAATGTACAAATATTCCTCTAAAATCAGCCGAACTATGAATTCCGATTTACTCACCTGTTAGGAGAGAACCCAGGGCTGCATCTTTTAGCCCAGCAATGACCCTGAAAAGTAATTCAAAGCTTACT
Organism: Triturus cristatus; assembly: GCF_964204655.1. NCBI lineage: Eukaryota > Metazoa > Chordata > Amphibia > Caudata > Salamandridae > Triturus > Triturus cristatus. The sequence goes on from NW_028187292.1 coordinate 1,824,032, forward strand.
TACCAGTAACTCGTATTTCCTTCCATAGGAATCCATTGTGTGGTTTTCACCAGAAAAGTTTCTAAGTGTAGATTTTTGAAACATAGAAATATTCCTCTAAAATCAGCCGAACTACGAATTCCGATTTACTCACCTGTTCTTGGGAGAGAACCCAGGGCTGTATCTTTTAGCCCAGCACTGACCCTGAAAAGTAATTCTAAGCGTACTTACCAGTAACTTGTATTTCCTTCCATAGGAATCCATTGTGTGGTTTTCACCAGAAAAGTTTCTACGTATCCAATTTTGAAACGCACAAGTATTCCTCTTAAATCAGCCGAACTACAAATTCCAATTTACTCACCTGTTATCAAGAGAGAACCTATGCTGCATCTTTTAGCCCAGCACTGACCCTGAAAAGTAATTCTAAGCGTACTTACCAGTAACTTGTATTTCCTTCCATAGGACTCCATTGTGTGGTTTTCACCAGAAAGGTTTCTAAGTGTCCAATTTTGAAACGTACAAATATTCCTCTAAAATCAGTTGAACTACGAATTCTGATTTACTCACCTGTTATCAGGAGAGAACCCAGGGCTGCATCTTTTAGCCCAGCACTGACCCTGAAAAGTAATTCTAACCGTACTTACCAGTTACTTGTATTTACTTCCAAAGGAATCAAAGGTGTGGTTTTCACCAGAAAAGTTTCTAAGTTTCCAATTTTGAAATGTACAAACATTCCTCTAAAATAAGCCAAACTACGAATTACGATTTACTCACCTGTTCGGAGAGAACCCAGGGCTGCATCTTTTAGCCCAGCACTAACCCTGAAAAATAATTCTAAGTGTACTTACCAGTAACTTGTATTTCCTTCCATATGAATCCATTGTGTGGTTTTCACCAGAAAAGTATCTAAGTGTCCATTTTTGAAAAGTATAAATATTCCTCTAAAATCAGCCGAACTACGAATTCCAAATTACTCACCTGTTATCAAGAGAGAACCCAGTGCTGCATCTTTTAGACCAGTACTGACTCTGAAAAGTAATTCTAAGCGTACTTAACTGTAACTTGTATTTCCTTCCATAGGAATCCATTATGTGGTTTTCACCAGAAATGTTTCTAAGTGTCCAATTTTGAAATGGACAAATATTCCTCTAAATTCAGTTGAACTACGAATTCCGATTTACTCATCTGTTATCAGGAGAGAACCCAGGGCTGCATCTTTTAGCCCAGCACTGACCCTGAAAAAGAATTCTAAGCGTACTTACCAGTAACTTGTATTTCCTTCCATAGGAATCCATTGTTTGGTTTTCACCAGAAAAGTATCTAAGTGTCCATTTTTGAAAAGTATAAATATTCCTCTAAAATCAGCGGAACTACGAATTCCAAATTGCTCACCTGTTATCAGTAGAGAAACCAGGGCTGCATCTTTTAGCCCAGAACTGACCCTGAAAAGTAATTCTAAACGTACTTACCAGGAACTTGTATTTCCTTCCATAGGAATCCATTGTGTAGTTTTCACCAGAAAAGTTTCTAAGTGTCCATTTTTGAAACGGACAAATATTCCTCTAAAATAAGCCGAACTGCGAATTCCGATTTACTCACCTGTTATCAGGAGAGAACCCAGGGCTGCATCTTTTAGCCCAGCACTGACCCTGAAAAGTAATTCTAACCGTACTTACCAGTTACTTGTATTTACTTCCAAAGGAATCAAAGGTGTGGTTTTCACCAGAAAAGTTTCTAAGTTTCCAATTTTGAAATGTACAAACATTCCTCTAAAATAAGCCAAACTACGAATTACGATTTACTCACCTGTTAGGAGAGAACCCAGGGCTGCATCTTTTAGCCCAGCACTGACCCTGAAAAATAATTCTAAGTGTACTTATCAGTAACTTGTATTTCCTTCCATAGGAATCCATTGTGTGGTTTTCTCCAGAAAAGTATCTAAGTGTCCATTTTTGAAAAGTATAAATATTCCTCTAAAATCAGCCGAACTACGAATTCCAAATTACTCACCTGTTATCAAGAGAGAACCCAGTGCTGCATCTTTTAGACCAGTACTGACTCTGAAAAGTAATTCTAAGCGTACTTAACTGTAACTTGTATTTCCTTCCATAGGAATCCATTATGTGGTTTTCACCAGAAATGTTTCTAAGTGTCCAATTTTGAAATGGACAAATATTCCTCTAAATTCAGTTGAACTACGAATTCCGATTTACTCATCTGTTATCAGGAGAGAACCCAGGGCTGCATCTTTTAGCCCAGCACTGACCCTGAAAAAGAATTCTAAGCGTACTTACCAGTAACTTGTATTTCCTTCCATAGGAATCCATTGTTTGGTTTTCACCAGAAAAGTATCTAAGTGTCCATTTTTGAAAAGTATAAATATTCCTCTAAAATCAGCGGAACTACGAATTCCAAATTGCTCACCTGTTATCAGTAGAGAAACCAGGGCTGCATCTTTTAGCCCAGAACTGACCCTGAAAAGTAATTCTAAACGTACTTACCAGGAACTTGTATTTCCTTCCATAGGAATCCATTGTGTAGTTTTCACCAGAAAAGTTTCTAAGTGTCCATTTTTGAAACGGACAAATATTCCTCTAAAATAAGCCGAACTGCGAATTCCGATTTACTCACCTGTTATCAGGAGAGAACCCAGGGCTGCATCTTTTAGCCCAGCACTGACCCTGAAAAGTAATTCTAACCGTACTTACCAGTTACTTGTATTTACTTCCAAAGGAATCAAAGGTGTGGTTTTCACCAGAAAAGTTTCTAAGTTTCCAATTTTGAAATGTACAAACATTCCTCTAAAATAAGCCAAACTACGAATTACGATTTACTCACCTGTTAGGAGAGAACCCAGGGCTGCATCTTTTAGCCCAGCACTGACCCTGAAAAATAATTCTAAGTGTACTTATCAGTAACTTGTATTTCCTTCCATAGGAATCCATTGTGTGGTTTTCTCCAGAAAAGTATCTAAGTGTCCATTTTTGAAAAGTATAAATATTCCTCTAAAATCAGCCGAACTACGAATACCAAATTACTCACCTGTTATCAAGAGAGAACCCAGTGCTGCATATTTTAGACCAGTACTGACTCTGAAAAGTAATTCTAAGTGTACTTAACAGTAACTTGTATTTCCTTCCATAGGAATCCATTATGTGGTTTTCACCAGAAAAGTTTCTAAGTGTCCAATTTTGAAACGGACAAATATTCCTCCAAATTCAGTTGAACTACAAATTCCGATTTACTCATCTGTTATCAGGAGAGAACCCAGGGCTACAACTTTTAGCCCAGCACTGACCCTAAAAAGTAATTCTAAGTGTACTTAACAGTAACTTGTATTTCCTTCCATAGGAATCCATTGTGTGGTTTTCACTTGAAAAGTTTCTAAGTGTCCATTTTTGAAACGGACAAATATTCCTCTAAAATAAGCCGAACTACGAATTCCGATTTACTCACCTGTTATCAGGGGAGAACCCAGGGCTGCATCTTTTAGCCCAGCACTGACCCTGAAAAGTAATTCTAACTGTACTTACCAGTTACTTGTATTTACTTCCAAAGCAATCAAAGGTGTGGTTTTCACCAGAAAGGTTTCTAAGTTTCCAATTTTGAAATGTACAAACATTCCTCTAAAATAAGCCGAACTACGAATTCCGATTTACTCACCTGTTATCAGGAGAGAACACGGGGCTGCATATTTTAGCCCAGCACTGACTCTGAAAAGTAATTTGAAGCGTACTTACCAGTAACTTGTATTTCCTTCCATAGGAATCCATTGTGTGGTTTTCACCAGAAAAGTTTCTAAGTGTCCAATTTTGAAACGTATAAATATTCCTCTAAAATAAGCCGAATTCGAATTCTGATTTACTCACCTATTATTATGAGAGAACCCAGGGCTGCATCTTTTAGACCAGCACAGACCCTGAAAATTAATTCTAAGCGTACTTACCAGTAACTTGTATTTCCTTCCATAGGAATCCATTGTGTGGTTATCAGCAGAAAAGTTTCTAAGTGTCCAATTTTGAAATGTACAAATATTCCTCTAAAAACAGCCAAACTACGAATTACAAATTACTCACCTGTTATCAGTAGAGAACTCAGGGCTGCATCTTTTAGCCCAGCAATGACCCTGAAAAGTAATTCTAAGCGTACTTACCATTAACTTGTATTTCATTCCTTAGGTATCCATTTTGTGATTTTCACCAGAAAAGTTTCTAAGTGTCCAATTTTGAAACGTATAAATATTCCTCTAAAATCAGCCGAACTACGAATTCTGATTTACTCACCTATTATTAGGAGAGAACCCAGGGCTGCATCTTTTAGCCCAGCACTGACCCTGAAAAGTAATTCTAAGTGCACTTACCAGTAACTTGTATTTCCTTCCATAGGAATCCATTGTGTGGTTTTCACCAGAAAAGTATCTAAGTGTCCATTTTTGAAAAGTATAAATATTCCTCTAAAATCAGCCGAACTACGAATACCAAATTACTCACCTGTTATCAAGAGAGAACCCAGTGCTGCATATTTTAGACCAGTACTGACTCTGAAAAGTAATTCTAAGTGTACTTAACAGTAACTTGTATTTCCTTCCATAGGAATCCATTATGTGGTTTTCACCAGAAAAGTTTCTAAGTGTCTAATTTTGAAACGGACAAATATTCCTCCAAATTCAGTTGAACTACAAATTCCGATTTACTCATCTGTTATCAGGAGAGAACCCAGGGCTGCATCTTTTAGCCCAGCACTGACCCTGAAAAGTAATTCTAAGTGTACTTAACAGTAACTTGTATTTCCTTCCATAGGAATCCATTGTGTGGTTTTCACTTGAAAAGTTTCTAAGTGTCCAATTTTGAAACATACAAATCTTCCTCTAAAATCAGCGGAACTACGAATTCCAAATTGCTCACCTGTTATCAGGAGAGAAACCAGGGCTGCATCTTTTAGCCCAGAACTGACCCTGAAAAGTAATTCTAAACTTACTTACCAGGAACTTGTATTTCCTTCCATAGGAATCCATTGTGTAGTTTTCACCAGAAAAGTTTCTAAGTGTCCATTTTTGAAACGGACAAATATTCCTCTAAAATAAGCCGAACTGCGAATTCCGATTTACTCACCTGTTATCAGGAGAGAACCCAGAGCTGCATCTTTTAGCCCAGCACTGACCCTGAAAAGTAATTCTTACCGTACTTACCAGTTACTTGTATTTACTTCCAAAGGAATCAAATGTGTGGTTTTCACTAGAAAAGTTTCTAAGTGTCCAATTTTGAAACGTATAAATATTCCTCTAAAATAAGCCGAACTATGAATTCCGATTTACTCACCTGTTATCAGGAGAGAACACACGGCTGCATCTTTTAGCCCAGCACTGACTCTGAAAAGTAATTCTAAGCGTACTTACCAGTAACTTGTATTTCCTTCCATAGGAATCCATTGTGTGGTTTTCACCAGAAAAGTTTCTACGTATCCAATTTTGAAATGCACAAGTATTCCTCTTAAATCAGCCGAACTACGAATTCCAATTTACTCACCTGTTATCAAGAGAGAACCTAGGCTGCATCTTTTAGACCAGCACTGACCCTGAAAAGGAATTCTAAGCGTACTTACCAGTAACTTGTATTTCCTTCCATAGGAATCCATTGTGTGGTTTTCACCAGAAAAGTTTCTAAGTGTCCAATTTTGAAACGTACAAATATTCCTCTAAAATCAGTTGAACTACGAATTCCGATTTACTCACCTGTTATCAAGAGAAAACCCAGGGCTGCATCTTTTAGCCCAGCACTGACCCTGAAAAGTAATTCTAACCGTACTTACCAGTTACTTGTATTTACTTCCAAAGGAATCAAAGGTGTGGTTTTCACCAGAAAAGTTTCTAAGTTTCCAATTTTGAAATGTACAAACATTCCTCTAAAATAAGCCAAACTACGAATTACGATTTACTCACCTGTTAGGAGAGAACCCAGGACTGCATCTTTTAGCCCAGCACTGACCCTGAAAAATAATTCTAAGTGTACTTACCAGTAACTTGTATTTCCTTCCATAGGAATCCATTGTGTGGTTTTCACCAGAAAAGTATCTAAGTGTCCATTTTTGAAAAGTATAAATATTCCTCTAAAATCAGCCGAACTACGAATTCCAAATTACTCACCTGTTATCAAGAGAGAACCCAGTGCTGCATCTTTTAGACCAGTACTGACTCTGAAAAGTAATTCTAAGTGTACTTAACTGTAACTTGTATTTCCTTCCATAGGAATCCATTATGTGGTTTTCACCAGAAATGTTTCTAAGTGTCCAATTTTGAAATGGACAAATATTCCTCTAAATTCAGTTGAACTACGAATTCCGATTTACTCATCTGTTATCAGGAGAGAACCCAGGGCTGCATCTTTTAGCCCAGCACTGACCCTGAAAAAGAATTCTAAGCGTACTTAACAGTAACTTGTATTTCCTTCCATAGGAATCCATTGTTTGGTTTTCACCAGAAAAGTTTCTAAGTGTTCATTTTTGAAATGTACAAATATTCCTCTAAAATCAGCTGAACTACGAAATCTGATTTACTCACCTATTATTAGGAGAGAACCCAGGGCTGCATCTTTTAGACCAGCACTGACCCTGAAAAGTAATTCTAAGTGTACTTATCAGTAACTTGTATTTCCTTCCATAGGAATCCATTGTGTGGTTTACACCAGAAAAGTATCTAAGTGTCCATTTTTGAAAAGTATAAATATTCCTCTAAAATCAGCCGAACTACGAATTCCAAATTACTCACCTGTTATCAAGAGAGAACCCAGTGCTGCATCTTTTAGACCAGTACTGACTCTGAAAAGTAATTCTAAGCATACTTAACAGTACCTTGTGTTTCCTTCCATAGGAATCCATTGTGAGGTTTTCACCAGAAAAGTTTCTAAGTGTCCATTTTTGAAACGTACAAATATTCCTCTAAAATCAGCCGAACTACGAATTCCGAATTACTCACCTGTTATCAGGAGAGAACACAGGGCTGCATCTTTTAGACTAGCACTGACCCTAAAAAGTAATTCTAAGCGTACTTAACAGTAACTTGTATTTCCTTCCATAGGAATCCATTGTTTGGTTTTCACCAGAAAAGATTCTAAGTGTCCATTTTTGAAACGTACAAATATTCCTCTAAAATCAGCCAAACTACGAATTCCGAATTACTCACCTGTTATCAGGAGAGAACACAGGGCTGCATCTTTTAGACCAGCACTGACCCTGAAAAGTAATTCTAAGCGTACTTACCAGTAACTTGTATTTCCTTCCATAGGAATCCATTGTGTGGTTTTCATCAGAAAGGTTTCTAAGTGTCCATTTTTGAAACGTACAAATATTCCTTTAAAATCAGCCGAACTACGAATTCCGATTTACTCACCTGTTATCAGGAGAGAACCCAGTGCTGCATCTTTTAACCCAGCACTGACCCTGAAAAGTAATTCCAAGCATACTTACCAGTAACTTGTATTTCCTTTCATAGAAATCCATTGTGTGGTTTTCACCAGAAAAGTTTCTAAATGTCCAATTTTGAAACGTACAAATATTCCTCTAAAATCAGTTGAACTACGAATTCCGATTTACTCACCTGTTATCAGGAGAGAACCCAGGGCTGCATCTTTTAGCCCAGCACTGACCCTGAAAAGTAATTCTAACTGTACTTACCAGTTACTTGTATTTACTTCCAAAGGAATCAAAGGTGTGGTTTTCACCAGAAAAGATTCTAAGTTATCAATTTTGAAATGTACAAACATTCCTCTAAAATAAGCCGAACCACGAATTCCGATTTACTCACCTGTTATCAGGAGAGAACCCAGTGCTGCATCTTTTAGCCCAGATCTGACCCTGAAAAGTAATTCTAAGCGTACTTACCAGTAACTTGTATTTCGTTCCATAGGAATCCATTGTGTTGTTTATCAGCAGAAAAGTTTCTAAGTGTCCAATTTTGAAACGTACAAATATTCCTCTAAAATCAGCCAAACTACGAATTCCGATTTACTCACCTGTTATCAGGAGAGAACACGGGGCTGCATCTTTTAGCCCAGCACTGACTCTGAAAAGTAATTTGAAGCGTACTTACCAGTAACTTGTATTTCCTTCCATAGGAATCCATTGTGTGGTTTTCACCAGAAAAGTTTCTACGTATCCAATTTTGAAACGCACAAGTATTCCTCTTAAATCAGCCGAACTACGAATTCCAATTTACTCACCTGTTATCGAGAGAGAACCTATGCTGCATCTTTTAGACCAGCACTGACCCTGAAAAAGAATTCTAAGCATACTTACCAGTAAATTGTATTTCCTTCCATAGGAATCCATTGTGTGGTTTTAACCAGAAAAGTTTCTAAGTGTTCAATTTTGAAACGTACAAATATTCCTCTAAAATCAGTTGAACTACGAATTCCGATTTACTCACCTGTTATCAGGAGAGAACCCAGGGCTGCATCTTTTAACCCAGCACTGACCCTGAAAAGTAATTCCAAGCATACTTACCAGTAACTTGTATTTCCTTTCATAGGAATCCATTGTGTGGTTTTCACCAGAAATGTTTCTAAGTGTCCAATTTTGAAACGGACAAATATTCCTCTAAATTCAGTTGAACTACGAATTCCGATTTACTCATCTGTTATCAGGAGAGAACCCAGGGCTGCATCTTTTAGCCCAGCACTGACCCTGAAAAAGAATTCTAAGCGTACTTACCAGTAACTTGTATTTCCTTCCATAGGAATCCATTGTTTGGTTTTCACCAGAAAAGTATCTAAGTGTCCATTTTTGAAAAGTATAAATATTCCTCTAAAATCAGCGGAACTACGAATTCCAAATTGCTCACCTGTTATCAGTGGAGAAACCAGGGCTGCATCTTTTAGCCCAGAACTGACCCTGAAAAGTAATTCTAAACGTACTTACCAGGAACTTGTATTTCCTTCCATAGGAATCCATTGTGTAGTTTTCACCAGAAAAGTTTCTAAGTGTCCATTTTTGAAACGGACAAATATTCCTCTAAAATAAGCCGAACTGCGAATTCCGATTTACTCACCTGTTATCAGGAGAGAACCCAGGGCTGCATCTTTTAACCCAGCACTGACCCTGAAAAGTAATTCCAAGCATACTTACCAGTAACTTGTATTTCCTTTCATAGGAATCCATTGTGTGGTTTTCACCAGAAATGTTTCTAAGTGTCCAATTTTGAAACGGACAAATATTCCTCTAAATTCAGTTGAACTACGAATTCCGATTTACTCATCTGTTATCAGGAGAGAACCCAGGGCTGCATCTTTTAGCCCAGCACTGACCCTGAAAAAGAATTCTAAGCGTACTTACCAGTAACTTGTATTTCCTTCCATAGGAATCCATTGTTTGGTTTTCACCAGAAAAGTATCTAAGTGTCCATTTTTGAAAAGTATAAATATTCCTCTAAAATCAGCGGAACTACGAATTCCAAATTGCTCACCTGTTATCAGTGGAGAAACCAGGGCTGCATCTTTTAGCCCAGAACTGACCCTGAAAAGTAATTCTAAACGTACTTACCAGGAACTTGTATTTCCTTCCATAGGAATCCATTGTGTAGTTTTCACCAGAAAAGTTTCTAAGTGTCCATTTTTGAAACGGACAAATATTCCTCTAAAATAAGCCGAACTGCGAATTCCGATTTACTCACCTGTTATCAGGAGAGAACCCAGGGCTGCATCTTTTAGCCCAGCACTGACCCTGAAAAGTAATTCTAACCGTACTTACGAGTTACTTGTATTTACTTCCAAAGGAATCAAAGGTGTGGTTTTCACCAGAAAAGTTTCTAAGTTTCCAATTTTGAAATGTACAAACATTCCTCTAAAATAAGCCAAACTAAGAATTACGATTTACTCACCTGTTAGGAGAGAACCCAGGGCTGCATCTTTTAGCCCAGCACTGACCCTGAAAAATAATTCTAAGTGTACTTACCAGTAACTTGTATTTCCTTCCATAGGAATCCATTGTGTGGTTTTCTCCAGAAAAGTATCTAAGTGTCCATTTTTGAAAAGTATAAATATTCCTCTAAAATCAGCCGAACTACGAATTCCGAATTACTCACCTGTTATCAAGAGAGAACCCAGTGATGCATCTTTTAGACCAGCACTGACTCTGAAATGTAATTCTAAGCATACTTAACAGTAACTTGTATTTCCTTCCATAGGAATCCATTGTGTGGTTTTCACCAGAAAAGTTTCTACGTATCTAATTTTAAAACGCACAAGTATTCCTCTTAAATCAGCCGAACTACGAATTGCAATTGACTCACCAGTTATCAAGAGATAACCTATGCTGCATCTTTTAGACCAGCACTGACCCTGAAAATAATTCTAAGCGTACTTAACTGTAACTTGTATTTCCTTCCATAGGAATCCATTATGTGGTTTTCACCAGAAATGTTTCTAAGTGTCCAATTTTGAAATGGACAAATATTCCTCTAAATTCAGTTGAACTACGAATTCCGATTTACTCATCTGTTATCAGGAGAGAACCCAGGGCTGCATCTTTTAGCCCAGCACTGACCCTGAAAAAGAATTCTAAGCGTACTTAACAGTAACTTGTATTTCCTTCTATAGGAATCCATTGTTTGGTTTTCACCAGAAAAGTTTCTAAGTGTCCTATTGTGAAACGTACAAATATTCCTCTAAAATCAGCCAAACTACGAATTCCGATTGACTCACCTGTTATCAAGAGAGAACCCAGTGCTGCATCTTTTAGACCAGCACTGACATTGAAAAGTAATTCTAAGCGTACTTACCAGTAACTTGTTTTTCCTTCCATAGGAATCATTGTGTGGTTTTCAGCAGAAAAGTTTCTAAGAGTCCAATTTTGAAACGTACAAATATTCCTCTAAAATCAGCCAAACTACGAATTCCGATTTTGCTCACCTGTTATCAGGAGAGAACACGGGGCTGCATCTTTTAGCCCAGCACTCACTCTGAAAAGTAATTCGAAGCGTACTTACCAGTAACTTGTATTTCCTTCCATAGGAATCCATTGTGTGGTTTTCACCAGAAAAGTTTCTAAGTGTTCAATTTTGAAATGTACAAATATTCCTCTAAAATCAGCCGAACTACGAATTACAAATTACTCACCTGTTATCAAGAGAGAACCCAGTGCTGCATCTTTTAGACCAGCACTGACTCTGAAATGTAAGTCTAAGCGTACTTAACAGTAACTTGTATTTCCTTCCATAGGAATCCATTGTGTGGTTTTCACCAGAAAAGTTTCTAAGTGTCCTATTTTGAAACGTAAAAATATTCCTCTAAAATCAGCCAAACTACGAATTCCGATTGACTCACCTGTTATCAAGAGATAACCCAGTGCTGCATCTTTTAGACCAGCACTGACATTGAAAAGTTATTCTAAGCGTACTTACCAGTAACTTGTTTTTCCTTCCATAGGAATCATTGTGTGGTTTTCAGCAGAAAAGTTTCTAAGTGTCCATTTTTGAAATGTACAAATATTCCTCTAAAAACAGCCGAACTATGAATTATAAATTACTCACCTGTTAGGAGAGAACCCAGGGCTGCATCTTTTAGCCCAGCACTGACCCTGAAAAGTAATTCAAAGCTTACTTACCAGTAACTTGTATTTCCTTCCATAGGAATCCATTGAGTGGTTTTCACCAGAAAAGTGTCTAAGTGTCCATTTTTGAAACGTACAAATATTCCTCTAAAATCACCCGAACTACGAATTCCGAATTACTCACCTGTTATCAAGAGAGAACCCAGTGATGCATCTTTTAGACCAGCACTGACTCTGAAATGTAATTCTAAGCATACTTAACAGTAACTTGTATTTCCTTCCATAGGAATCCATTGTGTGGTTTTAACCAGAAAAGTTTCTAAGTGTCCAATTTTGAAACGTACAAATATTCCTCTAAAATAAGCCGAACTATGAATTCCCATTTACTCACCTGTTATCAGGAGAGAACACACGGCTGCATCTTTTAGCCCAGCACTGACTCTGAAAAGTAATTCTAATCTTACTTACCAGTAACTTGTATTTCCTTCCATAGGAATGCATTGTTTGGTTTTCACCAGAAAAGTTTCTAAGTGTTCAATTTTGAAATGTACAAATATTGCTCTAAAAACAGCCGAACTACGAATTACAAATTACTCACCTGTTATCAGGAGAGAACCCAGGGCTGCATCTTTTAGTCCAGCACTGACCCTGAAAAGTAATTCTAAGCGTACTTACCAGTAACTTGTATTTCATCCCCTAGAAATCCATTGTGTGGTTTTCACCAGAAAAGTATATAAGTGTCCATTTTTGAAAAGTACAAATATTCCTCTAAAATGAGCCGAACTACGAATTCCAAATTACTCACCTGTTATCAAGAGAGAACCCAGTGCTGCATCTTTTAGACCAGCACTGACTCTGAAATGTAATTCTAAGCATACTGAACAGTAACTTGTATTTCCTTCCATAGGAATCCATTGTGTGGTTTTCACCAGAAAAGTTTCTAAGTGTCTAATTTTGAAACGTACAAATAATCCTCTAAAATAAGCCGAACTATGAATTCCGATTTACTCACCTGTTATCAGGAGAGAACACACGGCTGCATCTTTTAGACCAGCACTGACTCTGAAAAGTAATTCTAAGCGTACTTACCAGTAACTTGTATTTCCTTCCATAGGAATCCATTGTTTGGTTTTCACCAGAAAAGTTTCTAAGTGTTCAATTTTGAAATGTACAAATATTCCTCTAAAAACAGTCGCACTACGAATTACAAATTACTCACCTGTTATCAGGAGAGAACCCAGGACTGCATCTTTTAGCCCAGCACTGACCCTGAAAAGTAATTCGAAGCGTACTTACCAGTAACTTGTATTTCCTTCCATAGGAATCCATTGTGTGGTTTTCACCAGAAAGGTTTCTAAGTGTCCATTTTTGAAACGTACAAATATTCCTTTAAAATCAGCCGAACTACGAATTCCGATTTACTCACCTGTTATCAGGAGAGAACCCAGTGCTGCATCTTTTAACCTAGCACTGACCCTGAAAAATAATTCCAAGCATACTTACCAGTAACTTGTATTTCCTTTCATAGGAATCCATTGTGTGGATTTCACCAGAAAATTTTCTAAATGTCCAATTTTGAAACGTACAAATATTCCTCTAAAATCAGTTGAACTACGAATTCCGATTTACTCACCTGTTATCAGGAGAGAACCCAGGGCTGCATCTTTAAGCCCAGCACTGACCCTGAAAAGTATTTCTAACTGTACTTACCAGTTACTTGTATTTACTTCCAAAGGAATCAAAGGTGTGGTTTTCACCAGAAAAGTTTCTAAGTTTCCAATTTTGAAATGTACAAACATTCCTCTAAAATAAGCCGAACTACGAATTCCGATTTACTCACCTGTTAACAGGAGAGAACACGGGGCTGCATCTTTTAGCCCAGCACTGACTCTGAAAAGTAATTCGAAGCGTACTTACCAGTAACTTGTATTTCCTTCCATAGGAATCCATTGTGTGGTTTTCACCAGAAAAGTTTCTAAGTGTCCAATTTTGAAACGTATAAATATTCCTCTAAAAACAGCCGAACTACGAATTACAAATTACTCACCTGTTATCAGGAGATAACTCAGGGCTGCATCTTTTAGCCCAGCACTGACCCTGAAAAGTAATTCTAAGCGTACTTACCATTAACTTGTATTTCATTCCTTAGGTATCCATTGTGTGGTTTTCACCAGAAAAGTTTCTAAGTGTCCAATTTTGAAACGTATAAATATTCCTCTAAAATCAGCCGAACTACGAATTCTGATTTACTCACCTATTATTAGGAGAGAACCAAGGGCTGCATCTTTTAGCCCAGCACTGACCCTGAAAAGTAATTCTAAGTGCACTTACCAGTAACTTGTATTTCCTTCCATAGGAATCCATTGTGTGGTTTTCACCATAAAAGTTTCTAAGTGTCCATTTTTTAAACGTACAAATATTCCTCTAAAATCAGCCGAACTACGAATTACAAATTACTCACCTGTTATCAAGAGAGAACCCAGTGCTGCATCTTTTAGACCAGCACTGACTCTGAAATGTAATTCTAAGCGTACTTAACAGTAACTTGTATTTCCTTCCATAGGAATCCATTGTGTGGTTTTCACCAGAAAAGTTTCTAAGTGTCCAATTTTGAAACGTATAAATATTCCTCTAAAATAAGCCGAATTCGAATTCTGATTTACTCACCTATTTTTAGGAGAGAACCCAGGGCTGCATCTTTTAGACCAGCACAGACCCTGAAAATTAATTCTAAGCGTACTTACCAGTAACTTGTATTTCCTTCCATAGGAATCCATTGTGTGGTTATCAGCAGAAAAGTTTCTGAGTGTCTAATTTTGAAATGTACAAATATTCCTCTAAAAACAGCCGAACTACGAATTACAAATTACTCACCTGTTATCAGGAGAGAACTCAGGGCTGCATCTTTTAGCCCAGCACTGACCCTGAAAAGTAATTCTAAGCGTACTTACCATTAACTTGTATTTCATTCCTTAGGTATCCATTGTTTGGTTTTCACCAGAAAAGTTTCTAAGTGTTCAATTTTGAAATGTACAAATATTCCTCTAAAAACAGTCGCACTACGAATTACAAATTACTGACCTGTTATCAGGAGAGAACCCAGGACTGCATCTTTTAGCCCAGCACTGACCCTGAAAAGTAATTTTAAGCGTACTTACCAGTAACTTGTATTTCCTTCCCTAGAAATCCATTGTGTGGTTTTCACCAGAAAAGTATATAAGTGTCCATTTTTGAAAAGTACAAATATTCCTCTAAAATGAGCCGAACTACGAATTCCAAATTTCTCACCTGTTATCAAGAGAGAACCCAGTGCTGCATCTTTTAGCCCAGCACTGACTCTGAAAAGTAATTCGAAGCGTACTTACCAGTAACTTGTATTTCCTTCCATAGGAATCCATTGTGTGGTTTTCACCAGAAAGGTTTCTAAGTGTCCATTTTTGAAACGTACAAATATTCCTTTAAAATCAGCCGAACTACGAATTCCGATTTACTCACCTGTTATCAGGAGAGAACCCAGTGCTGCATCTTTTAACCCAGCACTGACCCTGAAAAGTAATTCCAAGCATACTTACCAGTAACTTGTATTTCCTTTCATAGGAATCCATTGTGTGGTTATCAGCAGAAAAGTTTCTAAGTGTCTAATTTTGAAATGTACAAATATTCCTCTAAAAACAGCCAAACTACGAATTACAAATTACTCACCTATCAGGAGAGAACTCAGGGCTGCATCTTTTAGCCCAGCACTGACCCTGAAAAGTAATTCTAAGCGTACTTACCATTAACTTGTATTTCATTCCTTAGGTATCCATTGTGTGGTTTTCACCAGAAAAGTTTCTAAGTGTCCAATTTTGAAACGTATAAATATTCCTCTAAAATCAGCCGAACTACGAATTCTGATTTACTCACCTATTATTAGGAGAGAACCAAGGGCTGCATCTTTTAGCCCAGCACTGACCCTGAAAAGTAATTCTAAGTGCACTTACCAGTAACTTGTATTTCCTTCCATAGGAATCCATTGTGTGGTTTTCACCAGAAAAGTTTCTAAGTGTCCATTTTTTAAACGTACAAATATTCCTCTAAAATCAGCCGAACTACGAATTACAAATTACTCACCTGTTATCAAGAGAGAACCCAGTGCTGCATCTTTTAGACCAGCACTGACTCTGAAATGTAATTCTAAGCGTACTTAACAGTAACTTGTATTTCCTTCCATAGGAATCCATTGTGTGGTTTTCACCAGAAAAGTTTCTAAGTGTCCTATTTTGAAACGTACAAATATTCCTCTAAAATCAGCCAAACTACGAATTCCGATTGACTCACCTGTTATCAAGAGATAACCCAGTGCTGCATCTTTTAGACCAGCACTGACATTGAAAAGTTATTCTAAGTGTACTTACCAGTAACTTGTTTTTCCTTCCATAGGAATCATTGTGTGATTTTCAGCAGAAAAGTTTCTAAGTGTCCATTTTTGAAATGTACAAATATTCCTCTAAAAACAGCCGAACTACGAATTACAAATTACTCACCTGTTAGGAGAGACCCCAGGGCTGCATCTTTTAGCCCAGCACTGACCCTAAAAAGTAATTCAAAGCTTACTTACCAGTAACTTGTATTTCCTTCCATAGGAATCCATTGAGTGGTTTTCACCAGAAAAGTGTCTAAGTGTCCATTTTTGAAACGTACAAATATTCCTCTAAAATCAGCCGAACTACGAATTCTGAATTATTCACCTGTTATCTGGAGAGAACCGAGGGCTGCATCTTTTAGCCCAGCACTGACCCTGAAAAGTAATTCAAAGCGTACTTACCAGTAACTTGTATTTCCTTCCATAGGAATCCATTGTGTGGTTTTCACCAGAAAAGTGTCTAAGTGTCCAT
This sequence comes from Triturus cristatus, assembly GCF_964204655.1. NCBI lineage: Eukaryota > Metazoa > Chordata > Amphibia > Caudata > Salamandridae > Triturus > Triturus cristatus. The sequence goes on from NW_028187292.1 coordinate 1,840,426, forward strand.
TTGTGAAACGTACAAATATTCCTCTAAAATCAGCCGAACTACGAATTCCGAATTACTCACCTGTTATCAAGAGAGAACCCAGTGATGCATCTTTTAGACCAGCACTGACTCTGAAATGTAATTCTAAGCATACTTACCAGTAACTTGTATTTCCTTCCATAGGAATCCATTGTGTGGTTTTCACCAGAAAAGTATCTAAGTGTCCATTTTTGAAAAGTATAAATATTCCTCTAAAATCAGCCGAACTACGAATTCCAAATTACTCACCTGTTATCAAGAGAGAAACCAGTGCTGCATCTTTTAGACCAGTACTGACTCTGAAAAGTAATTCTAAGCGTACTTAACTGTAACTTGTATTTCCTTCCATAGGAATCCATTATGTGGTTTTCACCAGAAATGTTTCTAAGTGTCCAATTTTGAAATGGACAAATATTCCTCTAAATTCAGTTGAACTACGAATTCCGATTTACTCATCTGTTATCAGGAGAGAACCCAGGGCTGCATCTTTTAGCCCAGCACTGACCCTGAAAAAGAATTCTAAGCGTACTTAACAGTAACTTGTATTTCCTTCTATAGGAATCCATTGTTTGGTTTTCACCAGAAAAGTTTCTAAGTGTCCTATTGTTTAACGTACAAATATTCCTCTAAAATCAGCCAAACTACGAATTCCGATTGACTCACCTGTTATCAAGAGAGAACCCAGTGCTGCATCTTTTAGACCAGCACTGACATTGAAAAGTAATTCTAAGCGTACTTACCAGTAACTTGTTTTTCCTTCCATAGGAATCATTGTGTGGTTTTCAGCAGAAAAGTTTCTAAGAGTCCAATTTTGAAACGTACAAATATTCCTCTAAAATCAGCCAAACTACGAATTCCAATTTACTCACCTGTTATCAGGAGAGAACACGGGGCTGCATCTTTTAGCCCAGCACTGACTCTGAAAAGTAATTCGAAGCGTACTTACCAGTAACTTGTATTTCCTTCCATAGGAATCCATTGTGTGGTTTTCACCAGAAAAGTTTCTAAGTGTTCAATTTTGAAATGTACAAATATTCCTCTAAAATCAGCCGAACTAAGAATTACAAATTACTCACCTGTTATCAAGAGAGAACCCAGTGCTGCATCTTTTAGACCAGCACTGACTCTGAAATGTAATTCTAAGCGTACTTAACAGTAACTTGTATTTCCTTCCATAGGAATCCATTGTGTGGTTTTCACCAGAAAAGTTTCTAAGTGTCCTATTTTGAAACGTACAAATATTCCTCTAAAATCAGCCAAACTACGAATTCCGATTGACTCACCTGTTATCAAGAGATAACCCAGTGCTGCATCTTTTAGACCAGCACTGACATTGAAAAGTTATTCTAAGCATACTTACCAGTAACTTGTTTTTCCTTCCATAGGAATCATTGTGTGGTTTTCAGCAGAAAAGTTTCTAAGTGTCCATTTTTGAAATGTACAAATATTCCTCTAAAAACAGCCGAACTATGAATTACAAATTACTCACCTGTTAGGAGAGAACCCAGGGCTGCATCTTTTAGCCCAGCACTGACCCTGAAAAGTAATTCAAAGCTTACTTACCAGTAACTTGTATTTCCTTCCATAGGAATCCATTGAGTGGTTTTCACCAGAAAAGTGTCTAAGTGTCCATTTTTGAAACGTACAAATATTCCTCTAAAATCAGCCGAACTACGAATTCTGAATTACTCACCTGTTATCTGGAGAGAACCGAGGGCTGCATCTTTTAGCCCAGCACTGACCCTGAAAGGTAATTCAAAGCGTACTTACCAGTAACTTGTATTTCCTTCCATAGGAATCCATTGTGTGGTTTTCACCAGAAAAGTGTCTAAGTGTCCATTTGTGAAACGTACAAATATTCCTCTAAAATCAGCCGAACTACGAATTCCGAATTACTCACCTGTTATCAAGAGAGAACCCAGTGATGCAACTTTTAGACCAGCACTGACTCTGAAATGTAATTCTAAGCATACTTAACAGTAACTTGTATTTCCTTCCATAGGAATCCATTGTGTTGTTTTAACCAGAAAAGTTTCTAAGTGTCCAATTTTGAAACGTACAAATATTCCTCTAAAATAAGCCGAACTATGAATTCCCATTTACTCACCTGTTATCAGGAGAGAACACACGGCTGCATCTTTTAGCCCAGCACTGACTCTGAAAAGTAATTCTAAGCTTACTTACCAGTAACTTGTATTTCCTTCCATAGGAATGCATTGTTTGGTTTTCACCAGAAAAGTTTCTAAGTGTTCAATTTTGAAATGTACAAATATTCCTCTAAAAACAGCCGAACTACGAATTACAAATTACTCACCTGTTATCAGGAGAGAACCCAGGGCTGCATCTTTTAGTCCAGCACTGACCCTGAAAAGTAATTCTAAGCGTACTTACCAGTAACTTGTATTTCATCCCCTAGAAATCCATTGTGTGGTTTTCACCAGAAAAGTATATAAGTGTCCATTTTTGAAAAGTACAAATATTCCTCTAAAATGAGCCGAACTACGAATTCCAAATTACTCACCTGTTATCAAGAGAGAACCCAGTGCTGCATCTTTTAGACCAGCACTGACTCTGAAATGTAATTCTAAGCATACTGAACAGTAACTTGTATTTCCTTCCATAGGAATCCATTGTGTGGTTTTCACCAGAAAAGTTTCTAAGTGTCCAATTTTGAAACGTACAAATAATCCTCTAAAATAAGCCGAACTATGAATTCCGATTTACTCACCTGTTATCAGGAGAGAACACACGGCTGCATCTTTTAGACCAGCACTGACTCTGAAAAGTAATTCTAAGCGTACTTACCAGTAACTTGTATTTCCTTCCATAGGAATCCATTGTTTGGTTTTCACCAGAAAAGTTTCTAAGTGTTCAATTTTGAAATGTACAAATATTCCTCTAAAAACAGTCGCACTACGAATTACAAATTACTCACCTGTTATCAGGAGAGAACCCAGGACTGCATCTTTTAGCCCAGCACTGACCCTGAAAAGTAATTTTAAGCGTACTTACCAGTAACTTGTATTTCCTTCCCTAGAAATCCATTGTGTGGTTTTCACCAGAAAAGTATATAAGTGTCCATTTTTGAAAAGTACAAATATTCCTCTAAAATGAGCCGAACTACGAATTCCAAATTACTCACCTGTTATCAAGAGAGAACCCAGTGCTGCATCTTTTAGCCCAGCACTGACTCTGAAAAGTAATTCGAAGCGTACTTACCAGTAACTTGTATTTCCTTCCATAGGAATCCATTGTGTGGTTTTCACCAGAAAGGTTTCTAAGTGTCCATTTTTGAAACGTACAAATATTCCTTTAAAATCAGCCGAACTACGAATTCCGATTTACTCACCTGTTATCAGGAGAGAACCCAGTGCTGCATCTTTTAACCCAGCACTGACCCTGAAAAGTAATTCCAAGCATACTTACCAGTAACTTGTATTTCCTTTCATAGGAATCCATTGTGTGGTTTTCACCAGAAAAGTTTCTAAATGTCCAATTTTGAAACGTACAAATATTCCTCTAAAATCAGTTGAACTACGAATTCCGATTTACTCACCTCTTATCAGGAGAGAACCCAGGGCTGCATCTTTAAGCCCAGCACTGACCCTGAAAAGTAATTCTAACTGTACTTACCAGTTACTTGTATTTACTTCCAAAGGAATCAAAGGTGTGGTTTTCACCAGAAAAGTTTCTAAGTTTCCAATTTTGAAATGTACAAACATTCCTCTAAAATAAGCCGAACTACGAATTCCGATTTACTCACCTGTTAACAGGAGAGAACACGGGGCTGCATCTTTTAGCCCAGCACTGACTCTGAAAAGTAATTCGAAGCGTACTTACCAGTAACTTGTATTTCCTTCCATAGGAATCCATTGTGTGGTTTTCACCAGAAAAGTTTCTAAGTGTCCAATTTTGAAACGTATAAATATTCCTCTAAAATAAGCCGAATTCGAATTCTGATTTACTCACCTATTATTAGGAGAGAACCCAGGGCTGCATCTTTTAGACCAGCACAGACCCTGAAAATTAATTCTAAGCGTACTTACCAGTAACTTGTATTTCCTTCCATAGGAAACCATTGTGTGGTTATCAGCAGAAAAGTTTCTAAGTGTCTAATTTTGAAATGTACAAATATTCCTCTAAAAACAGCCAAACTACGAATTACAAATTACTCACCTGTTATCAGGAGAGAACTCAGGGCTGCATCTTTTAGCCCAGCACTGACCCTGAAAAGTAATTCTAAGCGTACTTACCATTAACTTGTATTTCATTCCTTAGGTATCCATTGTGTGGTTTTCACCAGAAAAGTTTCTAGTGTCCAATTTTGAAACGTATAAATATTCCTCTAAAATCAGCCGAACTACGAATTCTGATTTACTCACCTATTATTAGGAGAGAACCAAGGGCTGCATCTTTTAGCCCAGCACTGACCCTGAAAAGTAATTCTAAGTGCACTTACCAGTAACTTGTATTTCCTTCCATAGGAATCCATTGTGTGGTTTTCACCAGAAAAGTTTCTAAGTGTCCATTTTTTTTTAAACGTACAAATATTCCTCTCAAATCAGCCGAACTACGAATTACAAATTACTCACCTGTTATCAAGAGAGAACCCAGTGCTGCATCTTTTAGACCAGCACTGACTCTGAAATGTAATTCTAAGCGTACTTAACAGTAACTTGTATTTCCTTCCATAGGAATCCATTGTGTGGTTTTCACCAGAAAAGTTTCTAAGTGTCCAATTTTGAAACGTATAAATATTCCTCTAAAATAAGCCGAATTCGAATTCTGATTTACTCACCTATTATTAGGAGAGAACCCAGGGCTGCATCTTTTAGACCAGCACAGACCCTGAAAATTAATTCTAAGCGTACTTACCAGTAACTTGTATTTCCTTCCATAGGAATCCATTGTGTGGTTATCAGCAGAAAAGTTTCTAAGTGTCTAATTTTGAAATGTACAAATATTCCTCTAAAAACAGCCGAACTACGAATTACAAATTACTCACCTGTTATCAGGAGAGAACTCAGGGCTGCATCTTTTAGCCCAGCACTGACCCTGAAAAGTAATTCTAAGCGTACTTACCATTAACTTGTATTTCATTCCTTAGGTATCCATTGTGTGGTTTTCACCAGAAAAGTTTCTAAGTGTCCAATTTTGAAACGTATAAATATTCCTCTAAAATCAGCCGAACTACGAATTCTGATTTACTCACCTATTATTAGGAGAGAACCAAGGGCTGCATCTTTTAGCCCAGCACTGACCCTGAAAAGTAATTCTAAGTGCACTTACCAGTAACTTGTATTTCCTTCCATAGGAATCCATTGTGTGGTTTTCACCAGAAAAGTTTCTAAGTGTCCATTTTTTAAACGTACAAATATTCCTCTAAAATCAGCCGAACTACGAATTACAAATTACTCACCTGTTATCAAGAGAGAACCCAGTGCTGCATCTTTTAGACCAGCACTGACTCTGAAATGTAATTCTAAGCGTACTTAACAGTAACTTGTATTTCCTTCCATAGGAATCCATTGTGTGGTTTTCACCAGAAAAGTTTCTAAGTGTCCTATTTTGAAACGTACAAATATTCCTCTAAAATCAGCCAAACTACGAATTCCGATTGACTCACCTGTTATCAAGAGATAACCCAGTGCTGCATCTTTTAGACCAGCACTGACATTGAAAAGTTATTCTAAGCGTACTTACCAGTAACTTGTTTTTCCTTCCATAGGAATCATTGTGTGGTCTTCAGCAGAAAAGTTTCTAAGTGTCCATTTTTGAAACGTACAAATATTCCTCTAAAATCAGCCGAACTACGAATTCTGAATTACTCACCTGTTATCTGGAGAGAACCGAGGGCTGCATCTTTTAGCCCAGCACTGACCCTGAAAAGTAATTCAAAGCGTACTTACCAGTAACTTGTATTTCCTTCCATAGGAATCCATTGTGTGGTTTTCACCAGAAAAGTGTCTAAGTGTCCATTTGTGAAACGTACAAATATTCCTCTAAAATCAGCCGAACTACGAATTCAGAATTACTCACCTGTCATCAAGAGAGAACCCAGTGATGCATCTTTTAGACCAGCACTGACTCTGAAATGTAATTCTAAGCATACTTAACAGTAACTTGTATTTCCTTCCATAGGAATCCATTGTGTGGTTTTAACCAGAAAAGTTTCTAAGTGTCCAATTTTGAAACGTACAAATATTCCTCTAAAATAAGCCGAACTATGAATTCCGATTTACTCACCTGTTATCAGGCGAGAACACACGGCTGCATCTTTTAGCCCAGCACTGACTCTGAAAAGTAATTCTAAGCTTACTTACCAGTAACTTGTATTTCCTTCCATAGGAATGCATTGTTTGGTTTTCACCAGAAAAGTTTCTAAGTGTTCAATTTTGAAATGTACAAATATTCCTCTAAAAACAGTCGCACTACGAATTACAAATTACTCACCTGTTATCAGGAGAGAACCCAGGGCTGCATCTTTTAGCCCAGCACTGACCCTGAAAAGTAATTCTAAGCGTACTTACCAGTAACTTGTATATCCTTCCCTAGAAATCCATTGTGTGGTTTTCACCAGAAAAGTATATAAGTGTCCATTTTTGAAAAGTACAAATATTCCTCTAAAATGAGCCGAACTACGAATTCCAAATTACTCACCTGTTATCAAGAGAGAACCCAGTGCTGCATCTTTTAGACCAGTACTGACTCTGAAAAGTAATTCTAAGCGTACTTAACAGTAACTTGTATTTCCTTCCATAGGAATCCATTATGTGGTTTTCACCAGAAAAGTTTCTAAGTGTCCAATTTCGAAACGTACAAATATTCCTCTAAAATCAGCCGAACTATGAATTCCGATTTACTCAACTTTTAGGAGAGAACCCAGGGCTGCATCTTTTAGTCCAGCACTGACCCTGAAAAGTAATTCAAAGCTTACTTACCAGTAACTTGTATTTCCTTCCATAGGAATCCATTGTGTGGTTTTCACCAGAAAAGTGTCTAAGTGTCCATTTTTGAAATGCACAACTATTCCTCTAAAATCAGCCGAACTACGAATTCCGAATTACTCACCTGTTATCAGGAGAGAACCCAGGGCTGCATCTTTTAGCCAAGCACTGACCCTGAAAAGTAATTCAAAGCGTACTTACCAGTAACTTGTATTTCCTTCCATAGGAATATGTTGTGTGGTTTTCACCAGAAAAGTGTCTAAGTGTCCATTTTTGAAACGTACAAATATTTCTCGTAAATCAGCCGAACTCCGAATTCCGAATTACTCACCTGTTATCAAGAGAGAAACCAGTGCTGCATCTTTTAGACCAGCACTGACTCTGAAATGTAATTCTAAGCATACTTAACAGTAACTTGTATTTCCTTCCGTAGGAATCCATTGTGTGGTTTTCACCAGAAAAGTTTCTAAGTGTCCATTTTTTAAACGTACAAATATTCATCTACAATCAGCTGAACTACGAATTCCGATTTACTCACCTGTTATCAAGAGAGAACCCAGTGCTGCATCTTTTAAACCAGCACTGACCCTGAAAAGTAATTCTAAGCGTACTTACCAGTAACTTGTATTTCCTTCCATAGGAATCATTGTGTGGTTTTCAGCAGAAAAGTTTCTAAGTGTCCAATTTTGAAACGTACAAATATTCCTCTAAAATCAGCCGAACTACAAATTCCGATTTACTCACCTGTTATCAGGAGAGAACCTAGGGCTGCATCTTTTAGACCAGCACTGACCCTGAAAAGTAATTCTAAGCGTACTTACCAGTAACTTGTATTTCCTTCCATAGGAATCCATTGTGTGGTTTTCACTAGAAAAGTTTCTAAGTGTCCAATTTTGAAACGTACAAATATTCCTCTAAAATCAGCCGAACTATGAATTCCGATTTACTCACCTTTTAGGAGAGAACCCAGGGCTGCATCTTTTAGCCCAGCACTGACCCTGAAAAGTAATTCAAAGCTTACTTACCAGTAACTTGTATTTCCTTCCATAGGAATCCATTGTGTGGTTTTCACCAGAAAAGTGTCTTAGTGTCCATTTTTGAAATGTACAACTATTCCTCTAAAATCAGCCGAACTACGAATTCCGAATTACTCACCTGTTATCAGGTGAGAACCCAGGGCTGCATCTTTTAGCCCAGCACTGACCCTGAAAAGTAATTCAAAGCGTACTTACCAGTAACTTGTATTTCCTTCCATAGGAATCTGTTGTGTGGTTTTCACCAGAAAAGTGTCTAAGTGTCCATTTTTGAAACGTACAAATATTTCTCGAAAATCAGCCGAACTCCGAATTACTCACCTGTTATCAAGAGAGAAACCAGTGCTGCATCTTTTAGGCCAGCACTGACTCTGAAATGTAATTCTAAGCATACTTAACAGTAACTTGTATTTCCTTCCGTAGGAATCCATTGTGTGGTTTTCACCAGAAAAGTTTCTAAGTGTCCAATTTTGAAACGTACAAATATTCCTCTACAATCAGCTGAACTACGAATTCCGATTTACTCACCTGTTATCAAGAGAGAACCCAGTGCTGCACCTTTTAAACCAGCACTGACCCTGAAAAGTAATTCTAAGCGTACTTACCAGTAACTTGTATTTCCTTCCATAGGAATCATTGTGTGGTTTTCAGCAGAAAAGTTTCTAAGTGTCCAATTTTGAAACGTACAAATATTCCTCTAAAATCAGCCGAACTACAAATTCCGATTTACTCACCTGTTATTAGGAGAGAACCTAGGGCTGCATCTTTTAGACCAGCACTGACCCTGAAAAGTAATTCTAAGCGTACTTACCAGTAACTTATATTTCCTTCCATAGGAATCATTGTGTGGTTTTCACCAGAAAAGTTTCTAAGTGTCCATTTTTGAAACGTTCAAATATTCCTCTAAAATCAGCCGAACTACGAATTCCGAATTACTCACCTGTTATCAAGAGAGAACCCAGTGCTGCATCTTTTAGACCAGCACTGACATTGAAAAGTAATTCTAAGCGTACCTACCAGTAACTTGTTTGTCCTTCCATAGGAATCATTGTGTGGTTTTCAGCAGAAAAGTTTCTAAGTGTCCAATTTTGAAATGTACAAATATTCCTCTAAAATCAGCCGAACTATGAATTCTGATTTACTCACCTGTTAGGAGAGAACCCAGGGCTGCATCTTTTAGCCCAGCACTGACCCTGAAAAGTAATTCAAAGCGTACTTACCAGTAACTTGTATTTCCTTCCGTAGGAATCCATTGTGTGGTTTTCACCAGAAAAGTGTCTAAGTGTCCATTTTTGAAACGTACAAATATTCCTCTAAAATCAGCCGAACTACGAATTCCGAATTACTCACCTGTTATCTGGAGAGAACCCAGGGCTGCATCTTTTAGACCAGTACTGACCCTGAAAAGTAATTCAAAGCGTACTTACCAGTAACTTGTATTTCCTTCCATGGGAATCCATTGTGTGGTTTTCACCAGAAAAGTGTCTAAGTGTCCATTTGTGAAACGTACAAATATTCCTCTAAAATCAGCCGAACTACGAATTCCGAATTACTCACCTGTTATCAAGAGAGAACCCAGTGCTGCATCTTTTAGACCAGCACTGACTCTGAAATGTAATTCTAAGCATACTTAACAGTAACTTGTATTTCCTTCCATAGGAATCCATTGTGTGGTTTTCACCAGAAAGGCTTCCAAGTGTCCAATTTTGAAACGTACAAATATTCCTCTAAAATCAGTTGAACTACGAATTCCGAATTACTCACCTGTTATCAGGAGAGAACCCAGGGCTGCATCTTTTAGCCCAGCACTGACCCTGAAAAGTAATTCAAAGCGTACTTACCAGTAACTTGTATTTCCTTCCATAGGAATCTGTTGTGTGGTTTTCACCAGAAAAGTGTCTAAGTGTCCATTTTTTAAACGTACAAATATTCCTCGAAAATCAGCCGAACTCCGAATTCCGAATTACTCACCTGTTATCAAGAGAGAAACCAGTGCTGCATCTTTTAGACCAGCACTGACTCTGAAATGTAATTCTAAGCATACTTAACAGTAACTTGTATTTCCTTCCGTAGGAATCCATTGTGTGGTTTTCACCAGAAAAGTTTCTAAGTGTCCATTTTTTAAACGTACAAATATTCATCTACAATCAGCTGAACTACGAATTCCGATTTACTCACCTGTTATCAAGAGAGAACCCAGTGCTGCATCTTTTAAACCAGCACTGACCCTGAAAAGTAATTCGAAGCGTACTTACCAGTAACTTGTATTTCCTTCCATAGGAATCATTGTGTGGTTTTCACCAGAAAAGTTTCTAAGTGTCCATTTTTGAAACGTTCAAATATTCCTCTAAAATCAGCCGAACTACGAATTCCGAATTACTCACCTGTTATCAAGAGAGAACCCAGTGCTGCATCTTTTAGACCAGCACTGACATTGAAAAGTAATTCTAAGCGTACTTACCAGTAACTTGTTTGTCCTTCCATAGGAATCATTGTGTGGTTTTCAGCAGAAAAGTTTCTAAGTGTCCAATTTTGAAATGTACAAATATTCCTCTAAAATCAGCCGAACTATGAATTCTGATTTACTCACCTGTTAGGAGAGAACCCAGGGATGCATCTTTTAGCCCAGCACTGACCCTGAAAAGTAATTCAAAGCGTACTTACCAGTAACTTGTATTTCCTTCCGTAGGAATCCATTGTGTGGTTTTCACCAGAAAAGTGTCTAAGTGTCCATTTTTGAAACGTACAAATATTCCTCTAAAATCAGCCGAACTACGAATTCCGAATTACTCACCTGTTATCTGGAGAGAACCCAGGGCTGCATCTTTTAGACCAGTACTGACCCTGAAAAGTAATTCAAAGCGTACTTACCAGTAACTTGTATTTCCTTCCATGGGAATCCATTGTGTGGTTTTCACCAGAAAAGTGTCTAAGTGTCCATTTGTGAAACGTACAAATATTCCTCTAAAATCAGCCGAACTACGAATTCCGAATTACTCACCTGTTATCAAGAGAGAACCCAGTGCTGCATCTTTTAGACCAGCACTGACTCTGAAATGTAATTCTAAGCATACTTAACAGTAACTTGTATTTCCTTCCATAGGAATCCATTGTGTGGTTTTCACCAGAAAGGCTTCCAAGTGTCCAATTTTGAAACGTACAAATATTCCTCTAAAATCAGTTGAACTACGAATTCCGAATTACTCACCTGTTATCAGGATAGAACCCAGGGCTGCATCTTTTAGCCCAGCACTGACCCTGAAAAGTAATTCAAAGCGTACTTACCAGTAACTTGTATTTCCTTCCATAGGAATCTGTTGTGTGGTTTTCACCAGAAAAGTGTCTAAGTGTCCATTTTTGAAACGTACAAATATTCCTCGAAAATCAGCCGAACTCCGAATTCCGAATTACTCACCTGTTATCAAGAGAGAAACCAGTGCTGCATCTTTTAGACCAGCACTGACTCTGAAATGTAATTCTAAGCATACTTAACAGTAACTTGTATTTCCTTCCGTAGGAATCCATTGTGTGGTTTTCACCAGAAAAGTTTCTAAGTGTCCATTTTTTAAACGTACAAATATTCATCTACAATCAGCTGAACTACAAATTCCGATTTACTCACCTGTTATCAAGAGAGAACCCAGTGCTGCATCTTTTAAACCAGCACTGACCCTGAAAAGTAATTCGAAGCGTACTTACCAGTAACTTGTATTTCCTTCCATAGGAATCATTGTGTGGTTTTCAGCAGAAAAGTTTCTAAGTGTCCAATTTTGAAATGTACAAATATTCCTCTAAAATCAGCCGAACTATGAATTCCGATTTACTCACCTGTTAGGAGAGAACCCAGGGCTGCATCTTTTAGCCCAGCACTGACCCTGAAAAGTAATTCTGAGCGTACTTACCAGTAACTTATATTTCCTTCCATAGGAATCCATTGTGTGGTTTTCAGCAGAAAAGTTTCTAAGTGTCCAATTTTGAAACGTACAAATATTCCTCTAAAATCAGCCGAACTACAAATTCCGATTTACTCACCTGTTATTAGGAGAGAACCTAGGGCTGCATCTTTTAGACCAGCACTGACCCTGAAAAATAATTCTAAGCGTACTTACCAGTAACTTGTATTTCCTTCCATAGGAATCATTGTGTGGTTTTCACCAGAAAAGTTTCTAAGTGTCCATTTTTGAAACGTTCAAATATTCCTCTAAAATCAGCCGAACTACGAATTCCGAATTACTCACCTGATATCAAGAGAGAACCCATTGCTGCATCTTTTAGACCAGCACTGACATTGAAAAGTAATTCTAAGCGTACTTACCAGTAACTTGTTTGTCCTTCCATAGGAATCATTGTGTGGTTTTCAGCAGAAAAGTTTCTAAGTGTCCAATTTTGAAATGTACGAATATTCCTCTAAAATCAGCCGAACTATGAATTCCGATTTACTCACCTGTTAGGAGAGAACCCAGGGCTGCATCTTTTAGCCCAGCACTGACCCTGAAAAGTAATTCTAAGCGTACTTACCAGTAACTTGTATTTCCTTCCATAGGAATCCATTGTGTGGTTTTCACCAGAAAAGTGTCTAAGTGTCCATTTTTGAAACGTACAAATATTCCTCTAAAATCAGCCGAACTACGAATTCTGAATTACTCACCTGTTATCTGGAGAGAACCCAGGGCTGCATCTTTTAGACCAGTACTGACCCTGAAAAGTAATTCAAAGCGTACTTACCAGTAACTTGTATTTCCTTCCATGGGAATCCATTGTGTGGTTTTCACCAGAAAAGTGTCTAAGTGTCCATTTGTGAAACGTACAAATATTCCTCTAAAATCAGCCGAACTACGAATTCCGAATTACTCACCTGTTATCAAGAGAGAACCCAGTGCTGCATCTTTTAGACCAGCACTGACTCTGAAATGTAATTCTAAGCATACTTAACAGTAACTTGTATTTCCTTCCATAGGAATCCATTGTGTGGTTTTCACCAGAAAGGCTTCCAAGTGTCCAATTTTGAAACGTACAAATATTCCTCTAAAATCAGTTGAACTACGAATTCCGAATTACTCACCTGTTATCAGGAGAGAACCAAGGGCTGCATCTTTTAGCCCAGCACTGACCCTGAAAAGTAATTCAAAGCGTACTTACCAGTAACTTGTATTTCCTTCCATAGGAATCTGTTGTGTGGTTTTCACCAGAAAAGTGTCTAAGTGTCCATTTTTGAAACGTACAAATATTCCTCGAAAATCAGCCGAACTCCGAATTCCGAATTACTCACCTGTTATCAAGAGAGAACGCAGTGCTGCATCTTTTAGACCAGCACTGACTCTGAAATGTAATTCTAAGCGTACTTACCAGTAACTTGTATTTCCTTCCATAGGAATCCATTGTGTGGTTTTCACCAGAAAAGTTTCAAAGTGTCCAATTTTGAAATGTACAAATATTCCTCTAAAATTGGCCGAACTATGAATTCCGATTTACTCACCTGTTAGGAGAGAACCCAGGGCTGCATCTTTTAGCCCAGCACTGACCCTGAAAAGTAATTCAAAGCTTACGTACCATTAACTTGTATTTCCTTCCATAGGAATCCATTGTGGGGTTTTCACCAGAAAAGTGTCTAAGTGTCCATTTGTGAAACGTACAAATATTCCTCTAAAATCAGCCGAACTACGAATTCCGAATTACTCACCTGTTATCAAGAGAGATCCCAGTGCTGCATCTTTTAGACCAGCACTGACTCTGAAATGTAATTCTAAGCATACTTAACAGTAACTTGTATTTCCTTCCATAGGAATCCATTGTGTGGTTTTCAACAGAAAAGTTTCTAAGTGTCCAATTTTGAAATGTACAAATATTCCTCTAAAATCAGCCGAACTACGAATTCCAAATTACTCACCTGTTATCAAGAGAGAACCCAGTGCTGCATCTTTTAGACCAGCACTGACTCTGAAATGTAATTCTAAGCATACTTAACAGTAACTTGTATTTCCTTCCATAGGAATCCATTGTGTGGTTTTCACCAGAAAAGCTTCCAAGTGTCCAATTTTGAAACGTACAAATATTCCTCTAAAATCAGTTGAACTATGAATTCCGATTTACTCACCTGTTATCAGGAGAGAACCCAGGGCTGCATCTTTTAGCCCAGCACTGACCCTGAAAAGTAATTCTTAGCGTACTTACCAGTAACTTGGATTTCCTTCCATAGGAATCCATTGTGTGGTTTTCACCAGAAAAGTTTCTATGTGTCCTATTTTGAAACGTACAAATATTCCTCTACAATCAGCCAAACTACGAATTCCGATTGACTCACCTGTTATCAAGCGAGAACCCAGTGCTGCATCTTTTAGACCAGCACTGACATTGAAAAGTAATTCTAAGCTTACTTACCAGTAACTTGTTTTCCCTTCCATAGGAATCATTGTGTGGTTTTCAGCAGAAAAGTTTCTAAGTGTCCAATTTTGAAACGTACAAATATTCCTCTAAAATCAGCCGAACTACAAATTCCGATTTACTCACCTGTTATTAGGAGAGAACCTAGGGCTGCATCTTTTAGACCAGCACTGACCCTGAAAAGTAATTCTAAGCGTACTTACCAGTAACTTGTATTTCCTTCCATAGGAATCATTGTGTGGTTTTCACCAGAAAAGTTTCTAAGTGTCCATTTTTGAAACGTTCAAATATTCCTCTAAAATCAGCCGAACTACGAATTCCGAATTACTCACCTGTTATCAAGAGAGAACCCAGTGCTGCATCTTTTAGACCAGCACTGACATTGAAAAGTAATTCTAAGCGTACTTACCAGTAACTTGTTTGTCCTTCCATAGGAATCATTGTGTGGTTTTCAGCAGAAAAGTTTCTAAGTGTCCAATTTTGAAATGTACAAATATTCCTCTAAAATAAGCCGAACTATGAATTCCCATTTACTCACCTGTTATCAGGAGAGAACACACGGCTGCATCTTTTAGCCCAGCACTGACTCTGAAAAGTAATTCTAATCTTACTTACCAGTAACTTGTATTTCCTTCCATAGGAATGCATTGTTTGGTTTTCACCAGAAAAGTTTCTAAGTGTTCAATTTTGAAATGTACAAATATTGCTCTAAAAACAGCCGAACTACGAATTACAAATTACTCACATGTTATCAGGAGAGAACCCAGGGCTGCATCTTTTAGTCCAGCACTGACCCTGAAAAGTAATTCTAAGCGTACTTACCAGTAACTTGTATTTCATCCCCTAGAAATCCATTGTGTGGTTTTCACCAGAAAAGTATATAAGTGTCCATTTTTGAAAAGTACAAATATTCCTCTAAAATGAGCCGAACTACGAATTCCAAATTACTCACCTGTTATCAAGAGAGAACCCAGTGCTGCATCTTTTAGACCAGCACTGACTCTGAAATGTAATTCTAAGCATACTGAACAGTAACTTGTATTTCCTTCCATAGGAATCCATTGTGTGGTTTTCACCAGAAAAGTTTCTAAGTGTCCAATTTTGAAACGTACAAATAATCCTCTAAAATAAGCCGAACTATGAATTCCGATTTACTCACCTGTTATCAGGAGAGAACACACGGCTGCATCTTTTAGACCAGCACTGACTCTGAAAAGTAATTCTAAGCGTACTTACCAGTAACTTGTATTTCCTTCCATAGGAATCCATTGTTTGGTTTTCACCAGAAAAGTTTCTAAGTGTTCAATTTTGAAATGTACAAATATTCCTCTAAAAACAGTCGCACTACGAATTACAAATTACTCACCTGTTATCAGGAGAGAACCCAGGACTGCATCTTTTAGCCCAGCACTGACCCTGAAAAGTAATTTTAAGCGTACTTACCAGTAACTTGTATTTCCTTCCCTAGAAATCCATTGTGTGGTTTTCACCAGAAAAGTATATAAGTGTCCATTTTTGAAAAGTACAAATATTCCTCTAAAATGAGCCGAACTACGAATTCCAAATTACTCACCTGTTATCAAGAGAGAACCCAGTGCTGCATCTTTTAGCCCAGCACTGACTCTGAAAAGTAATTCGAAGCGTACTTACCAGTAACTTGTATTTCCTTCCATAGGAATCCATTGTGTGGTTTTCACCAGAAAGGTTTCTAAGTGTCCATTTTTGAAACGTACAAATATTCCTTTAAAATCAGCCGAACTACGAATTCCGATTTACTCACCTGTTATCAGGAGAGAACCCAGTGCTGCATCTTTTAACCTAGCACTGACCCTGAAAAATAATTCCAAGCATACTTACCAGTAACTTGTATTTCCTTTCATAGGAATCCATTGTGTGGATTTCACCAGAAAAGTTTCTAAATGTCCAATTTTGAAACGTACAAATATTCCTCTAAAATCAGTTGAACTACGAATTCCGATTTACTCACCTGTTATCAGGAGAGAACCCAGGGCTGCATCTTTAAGCCCAGCACTGACCCTGAAAAGTATTTCTAACTGTACTTACCAGTTACTTGTATTTACTTCCAAAGGAATCAAAGGTGTGGTTTTCACCAGAAAAGTTTCTAAGTTTCCAATTTTGAAATGTACAAACATTCCTCTAAAATAAGCCGAACTACGAATTCCGATTTACTCACCTGTTAACAGGAGAGAACACGGGGCTGCATCTTTTAGCCCAGCACTGACTCTGAAAAGTAATTCGAAGCGTACTTACCAGTAACTTGTATTTCCTTCCATAGGAATCCATTGTGTGGTTTTCACCAGAAAAGTTTCTAAGTGTCCAATTTTGAAACGTATAAATATTCCTCTAAAAACAGCCGAACTACGAATTACAAATTACTCACCTGTTATCAGGAGATAACTCAGGGCTGCATCTTTTAGCCCAGCACTGACCCTGAAAAGTAATTCTAAGCGTACTTACCATTAACTTGTATTTCATTCCTTAGGTATCCATTGTGTGGTTTTCACCAGAAAAGTTTCTAAGTGTCCAATTTTGAAATGTATAAATATTCCTCTAAAATCAGCCGAACTACGAATTCTGATTTACTCACCTATTATTAGGAGAGAACCAAGGGCTGCATCTTTTAGCCCAGCACTGACCCTAAAAAGTAATTCTAAGTGCACTTACCAGTAACTTGTATTTCCTTCCATAGGAATCCATTGTGTGGTTTTCACCATAAAAGTTTCTAAGTGTCCATTTTTTAAACGTACAAATATTCCTCTAAAATCAGCCGAACTACGAATTACAAATTACTCACCTGTTATCAAGAGAGAACCCAGTGCTGCATCTTTTAGACCAGCACTGACTCTGAAATGTAATTCTAAGCGTACTTAACAGTAACTTGTATTTCCTTCCATAGGAATCCATTGTGTGGTTTTCACCAGAAAAGTTTCTAAGTGTCCAATTTTGAAACGTATAAATATTCCTCTAAAATAAGCCGAATTCGAATTCTGATTTACTCACCTATTTTTAGGAGAGAACCCAGGGCTGCATCTTTTAGACCAGCACAGACCCTGAAAATTAATTCTAAGCGTACTTACCAGTAACTTGTATTTCCTTCCATAGGAATCCATTGTGTGGTTATCAGCAGAAAAGTTTCTGAGTGTCTAATTTTGAAATGTACAAATATTCCTCTAAAAACAGCCGAACTACGAATTACAAATTACTCACCTGTTATCAGGAGAGAACTCAGGGCTGCATCTTTTAGCCCAGCACTGACCCTGAAAAGTAATTCTAAGCGTACTTACCATTAACTTGTATTTCATTCCTTAGGTATCCATTGTTTGGTTTTCACCAGAAAAGTTTCTAAGTGTTCAATTTTGAAATGTACAAATATTCCTCTAAAAACAGTCGCACTACGAATTACAAATTACTGACCTGTTATCAGGAGAGAACCCAGGACTGCATCTTTTAGCCCAGCACTGACCCTGAAAAGTAATTTTAAGCGTACTTACCAGTAACTTGTATTTCCTTCCCTAGAAATCCATTGTGTGGTTTTCACCAGAAAAGTATATAAGTGTCCATTTTTGAAAAGTACAAATATTCCTCTAAAATGAGCCGAACTACGAATTCCAAATTTCTCACCTGTTATCAAGAGAGAACCCAGTGCTGCATCTTTTAGCCCAGCACTGACTCTGAAAAGTAATTCGAAGCGTACTTACCAGTAACTTGTATTTCCTTCCATAGGAATCCATTGTGTGGTTTTCAACAGAAAGGTTTCTAAGTGTCCATTTTTGAAACGTACAAATATTCCTTTAAAATCAGCCGAACTACGAATTCCGATTTACTCACCTGTTATCAGGAGAGAACCCAGTGCTGCATCTTTTAACCCAGCACTGACCCTGAAAAGTAATTCCAAGCATACTTACCAGTAACTTGTATTTCCTTTCATAGGAATCCATTGTGTGGTTTTCACCAGAAAAGTTTCTAAATGTCCAATTTTGAAACGTACAAATATTCCTCTAAAATCAGTTGAACTACGAATTCCGATTTACTCACCTGTTATCAGGAGAGAACCCAGGGCTGCATCTTTAAGCCCAGCACTGACCCTGAAAAGTAATTCTAACTGTACTTACCAGTTACTTGTATTTACTTCCAAAGGAATCAAAGGTGTGGTTTTCACCAGAAAAGTTTCTAAGTGTCCATTTTTTAAACGTACAAATATTCCTCTAAAATCAGCCGAACTCCGAATTACAAATTACTCACCTGTTATCAAGAGAGAACCCAGTGCTGCATCTTTTAGACCAGCACTGACTCTGAAATGTAATTCTAAGCGTACTTAACAGTAACTTGTATTTCCTTCCATAGGAATCCATTGTGTGGTTTTCACCAGAAAAGTTTCTAAGTGTCCAATTTTGAAACGTATAAATATTCCTCTAAAATAAGCCGAATTCGAATTCTGATTTACTCACCTATTTTTAGGAGAGAACCCAGGGCTGCATCTTTTAGACCAGCACAGACCCTGAAAATTAATTCTAAGCGTACTTACCAGTAACTTGTATTTCCTTCCATAGGAATCCATTGTGTGGTTATCAGCAGAAAAGTTTCTGAGTGTCTAATTTTGAAATGTACAAATATTCCTCTAAAAACAGCCGAACTACGAATTACAAATTACTCACCTGTTATCAGGAGAGAACTCAGGGCTGCATCTTTTAGCCCAGCACTGACCCTGAAAAGTAATTCTAAGCGTACTTACCATTAACTTGTATTTCATTCCTTAGGTATCCATTGTTTGGTTTTCACCAGAAAAGTTTCTAAGTGTTCAATTTTGAAATGTACAAATATTCCTCTAAAAACAGTCGCACTACGAATTACGAATTACTGACCTGTTATCAGGAGAGAACCCAGGACTGCATCTTTTAGCCCAGCACTGACCCTGAAAAGTAATTTTAAGCGTACTTACCAGTAACTTGTATTTCCTTCCCTAGAAATCCATTGTGTGGTTTTCACCAGAAAAGTATATAAGTGTCCATTTTTGAAAAGTACAAATATTCCTCTAAAATGAGCCGAACTACGAATTCCAAATTTCTCACCTGTTATCAAGAGAGAACCCAGTGCTGCATCTTTTAGCCCAGCACTGACTCTGAAAAGTAATTCGAAGCGTACTTACCAGTAACTTGTATTTCCTTCCATAGGAATCCATTGTGTGGTTTTCACCAGAAAGGTTTCTAAGTGTCCATTTTTGAAACGTACAAATATTCCTCTAAAATCAGCCGAACTACGAATTCTGAATTATTCACCTGTTATCTGGAGAGAACCGAGGGCTGCATCTTTTAGCCCAGCACTGACCCTGAAAAGTAATTCAAAGCGTACTTACCAGTAACTTGTATTTCCTTCCATAGGAATCCATTGTGTGGTTTTCACCAGAAAAGTGTCTAAGTGTCCATTTGTGAAACGTACAAATATTCCTCTAAAATCAGCCGAACTACGAATTCCGAATTACTCACCTGTTATCAAGAGAGAACCCAGTGATGCATCTTTTAGACCAGCACTGACTCTGAAATGTAATTCTAAGCATACTTACCAGTAACTTGTATTTCCTTCCATAGGAATCCATTGTGTGGTTTTCACCAGAAAAGTATCTAAGTGTCCATTTTTGAAAAGTATAAATATTCCTCTAAAATCAGCCGAACTACGAATTCCAAATTACTCACCTGTTATCAAGAGAGAAACCAGTGCTGCATCTTTTAGACCAGTACTGACTCTGAAAAGTTATTCTAAGCGTACTTAACTGTAACTTGTATTTCCTTCCATAGGAATCCATTATGTGGTTTTCACCAGAAATGTTTCTAAGTGTCCAATTTTGAAATGGACAAATATTCCTCTAAATTCAGTTGAACTACGAATTCCGATTTACTCATCTGTTATCAGGAGAGAACCCAGGGCTGCATCTTTTACCCCAGCACTGACCCTGAAAAAGAATTCTAAGCGTACTTAACGGTAACTTGTATTTCCTTCTATAGGAATCCATTGTTTGGTTTTCACCAGAAAAGTTTCTAAGTGTCCTATTGTTTAACGTACAAATATTCCTCTAAAATCAGCCAAACTACGAATTCCGATTGACTCACCTGTTATCAAGAGAGAACCCAGTGCTGCATCTTTTAGACCAGCACTGACATTGAAAAGTAATTCTAAGCGTACTCACCAGTAACTTGTTTTTCCTTCCATAGGAATCATTGTGTGGTTTTCAGCAGAAAAGTTTCTAAGAGTCCAATTTTGAAACGTACAAATATTCCTCTAAAATCAGCCAAACTACGAATTCCGATTTACTCACCTGTTATCAGGAGAGAACACGGGGCTGCATCTTTTAGCCCAGCACTGACTCTGAAAAGTAATTCGAAGCGTACTTACCAGTAACTTGTATTTCCTTCCATAGGAATCCATTGTGTGGTTTTCACCAGAAAAGTTTCTAAGTGTTCAATTTTGAAATGTACAAATATTCCTCTAAAATCAGCCGAACTAAGAATTACAAATTACTCACCTGTTATCAAGAGAGAACCCAGTGCTGCATCTTTTAGACCAGCACTGACTCTGAAATGTAATTCTAAGCGTACTTAACAGTAACTTGTATTTCCTTCCATAGGAATCCATTGTGTGGTTTTCACCAGAAAAGTTTCTAAGTGTCCTATTTTGAAACGTACAAATATTCCACTAAAATCAGCCAAACTACGAATTCCGATTGACTCACCTGTTATCAAGAGATAACCCAGTGCTGCATCTTTTAGACCAGCACTGACATTGAAAAGTTATTCTAAGCATACTTACCAGTAACTTGTTTTTCCTTCCATAGGAATCATTGTGTGGTTTTCAGCAGAAAAGTTTCTAAGTGTCCATTTTTGAAATGTACAAATATTCCTCTAAAAACAGCCGAACTATGAATTACAAATTACTCACCTGTTAGGAGAGAACCCAGGGCTGCATCTTTTAGCCCAGCACTGACCCTGAAAAGTAATTCAAAGCTTACTTACCAGTAACTTGTATTTCCTTCCATAGGAATCCATTGAGTGGTTTTCACCAGAAAAGTGTCTACGTGTCCATTTTTGAAACGTACAAATATTCCTCTAAAATCAGCCGAACTACGAATTCTGAATTACTCACCTGTTATCTGGAGAGAACCGAGGGCTGCATCTTTTAGCCCAGCACTGACCCTGAAAGGTAATTCAAAGCGTACTTACCAGTAACTTGTATTTCCTTCCATAGGAATCCATTGAGTGGTTTTCACCAGAAAAGTGTCTAAGTGTCCATTTGTGAAACGTACAAATATTCCTCTAAAATCAGCCGAACTACGAATTCCGAATTACTCACCTGTTATCAAGAGAGAACCCAGTGATGCAACTTTTAGACCAGCACTGACTCTGAAATGTAATTCTAAGCATACTTAACAGTAACTTGTATTTCCTTCCATAGGAATCCATTGTGTTGTTTTAACCAGAAAAGTTTCTAAGTGTCCAATTTTGAAACGTACAAATATTCCTCTAAAATAAGCCGAACTATGAATTCCCATTTACTCACCTGTTATCAGGAGAGAACACACGGCTGCATCTTTTAGCCCAGCACTGACTCTGAAAAGTAATTCTAAGCTTACTTACCAGTAACTTGTATTTCCTTCCATAGGAATGCATTGTTTGGTTTTCACCAGAAAAGTTTCTAAGTGTTCAATTTTGAAATGTACAAATATTCCTCTAAAAACAGCCGAACTACGAATTACAAATTACTCACCTGTTATCAGGAGAGAACCCAGGGCTGCATCTTTTAGTCCAGCACTGACCCTGAAAAGTAATTCTAAGCGTACTTACCAGTAACTTGTATTTCATCCCCTAGAAATCCATTGTGTGGTTTTCACCAGAAAAGTATATAAGTGTCCATTTTTGAAAAGTACAAATATTCCTCTAAAATGAGCCGAACTACGAATTCCAAATTACTCACCTGTTATCAAGAGAGAACCCAGTGCTGCATCTTTTAGACCAGCACTGACTCTGAAATGTAATTCTAAGCATACTGAACAGTAACTTGTATTTCCTTCCATAGGAATCCATTGTGTGGTTTTCACCAGAAAAGTTTCTAAGTGTCCAATTTTGAAACGTACAAATAATCCTCTAAAATAAGCCGAACTATGAATTCCGATTTACTCACCTGTTATCAGGAGAGAACACACGGCTGCATCTTTTAGACCAGCACTGACTCTGAAAAGTAATTCTAAGCGTACTTACCAGTAACTTGTATTTCCTTCCATAGGAATCCATTGTTTGGTTTTCACCAGAAAAGTTTCTAAGTGTTCAATTTTGAAATGTACAAATATTCCTCTAAAAACAGTCGCACTACGAATTACAAATTACTCACCTGTTATCAGGAGAGAACCCAGGACTGCATCTTTTAGCCCAGCACTGACCCTGAAAAGTAATTTTAAGCGTACTTACCAGTAACTTGTATTTCCTTCCCTAGAAATCCATTGTGTGGTTTTCACCAGAAAAGTATATAAGTGTAAATTTTTGAAAAGTACAAATATTCCTCTAAAATGAGCCGAACTACGAATTCCAAATTACTCACCTGTTATCAAGAGAGAACCCAGTGCTGCATCTTTTAGCCCAGCACTGACTCTGAAAAGTAATTCGAAGCGTACTTACCAGTAACTTGTATTTCCTTCCATAGGAATCCATTGTGTGGTTTTCACCAGAAAGGTTTCTAAGTGTCCATTTTTGAAACGTACAAATATTCCTTTAAAATCAGCCGAACTACGAATTCCGATTTACTCACCTGTTATCAGGAGAGAACCCAGTGCTGCATCTTTTAACCCAGCACTGACCCTGAAAAGTAATTCCAAGCATACTTACCAGTAACTTGTATTTCCTTTCATAAGAATCCATTGTGTGGTTTTCACCAGAAAAGTTTCTAAATGTCCAATTTTGAAACGTACAAATATTCCTCTAAAATCAGTTGAACTACGAATTCCGATTTACTCACCTGTTATCAGGAGAGAACCCAGGGCTGCATCTTTAAGCCCAGCACTGACCCTGAAAAGTAATTCTAACTGTACTTACCAGTTACTTGTATTTACTTCCAAAGGAATCAAAGGTGTGGTTTTCACCAGAAAAGTTTCTAAGTTTCCAATTTTGAAATGTACAAACATTCCTCTAAAATAAGCCGAACTACGAATTCCGATTTACTCACCTGTT
Organism: Triturus cristatus; assembly: GCF_964204655.1. NCBI lineage: Eukaryota > Metazoa > Chordata > Amphibia > Caudata > Salamandridae > Triturus > Triturus cristatus. Next base: position 1,864,036 of record NW_028187292.1, read on the forward strand.
AACAGGAGAGAACACGGGGCTGCATCTTTTAGCCCAGCACTGACTCTGAAAAGTAATTCGAAGCGTACTTACCAGTAACTTGTATTTCCTTCCATAGGAATCCATTGTGTGGTTTTCACCAGAAAAGTTTCTAAGTGCCCAGTTTTGAAACGTATAAATATTCCTCTAAAATAAGCCGAATTCGAATTCTGATTTACTCACCTATTATTAGGAGAGAACCCAGGGCTGCATCTTTTAGACCAGCACAGACCCTGAAAATTAATTCTAAGCGTACTTACCATTAACTTGTATTTCATTCCTTAGGTATCCATTGTGTGGTTTTCACCAGAAAAGTTTCTAGTGTCCAATTTTGAAACGTATAAATATTCCTCTAAAATCAGCCGAACTACGAATTCTGATTTACTCACCTATTATTAGGAGAGAACCAAGGGCTGCATCTTTTAGCCCAGCACTGACCCTGAAAAGTAATTCTAAGTGCACTTACCAGTAACTTGTATTTCCTTCCATAGGAATCCATTGTGTGGTTTTCACCAGAAAAGTTTCTAAGTGTCCATTTTTTAAACGTACAAATATTCCTCTCAAATCAGCCGAACTACGAATTACAAATTACTCACCTGTTATCAAGAGAGAACCCAGTGCTGCATCTTTTAGACCAGCACTGACTCTGAAATGTAATTCTAAGCGTACTTAACAGTAACTTGTATTTCCTTCCATAGGAATCCATTGTGTGGTTTTCACCAGAAAAGTTTCTAAGTGTCCAATTTTGAAACGTATAAATATTCCTCTAAAATAAGCCGAATTCGAATTCTGATTTACTCACCTATTATTAGGAGAGAACCCAGGGCTGCATCTTTTAGACCAGCACAGACCCTGAAAATTAATTCTAAGCGTACTTACCAGTAACTTGTATTTCCTTCCATAGGAATCCATTGTGTGGTTATCAGCAGAAAAGTTTCTAAGTGTCTAATTTTGAAATGTACAAATATTCCTCTAAAAACAGCCGAACTACGAATTACAAATTACTCACCTGTTATCAGGAGAGAACTCAGGGCTGCATCTTTTAGCCCAGCACTGACCCTGAAAAGTAATTCTAAGCGTACTTACCATTAACTTGTATTTCATTCCTTAGGTATCCATTGTGTGGTTTTCACCAGAAAAGTTTCTAAGTGTCCAATTTTGAAACATATAAATATTCCTCTAAAATCAGCCGAACTACGAATTCTGATTTACTCACCTATTATTAGGAGAGAACCAAGGGCTGCATCTTTTAGCCCAGCACTGACCCTGAAAAGTAATTCTAAGTGCACTTACCAGTAACTTGTATTTCCTTCCATAGGAATCCATTGTGTGGTTTTCACCAGAAAAGTTTCTAAGTGTCCATTTTTTAAACGTACAAATATTCCTCTAAAATCAGCAAAACTACGAATTACAAATTACTCACCTGTTATCAAGAGAGAACCCAGTGCTGCATCTTTTAGACCAGCACTGACTCTGAAATGAAATTCTAAGCGTACTTAACAGTAACTTGTATTTCCTTCCATAGGAATCCATTGTGTGGTTTTCACCAGAAAAGTTTCTAAGTGTCCTATTTTGAAACGTACAAATATTCCTCTAAAATCAGCCAAACTACGAATTCCGATTGACTCACCTGTTATCAAGAGATAACCCAGTGCTGCATCTTTAAGACCAGCACTGACATTGAAATGTTATTCTAAGCGTACTTACCAGTAACTTGTTTTTCCTTCCATAGGAATCATTGTGTGGTCTTCAGCAGAAAAGTTTCTAAGTGTCCATTTTTGAAACGTACAAATATTCCTCTAAAATCAGCCGAACTACGAATTCTGAATTACTCACCTGTTATCTGGAGAGAACCGAGGGCTGCATCTTTTAGCCCAGCACTGACCCTGAAAAGTAATTCAAAGCGTACTTACCAGTAACTTGTATTTCCTTCCATAGGAATCCATTGTGTGGTTTTCACCAGAAAAGTGTCTAAGTGTCCATTTGTGAAACGTACAAATATTCCTCTAAAATCAGCCGAACTACGAATTCCGAATTACTCACCTGTCATCAAGAGAGAACCCAGTGATGCATCTTTTAGACCAGCACTGACTCTGAAATGTAATTCTAAGCATACTTAACAGTAACTTGTATTTCCTTCCATAGGAATCCATTGTGTGGTTTTAACCAGAAAAGTTTCTAAGTGTCCAATTTTGAAACGTACAAATATTCCTCTAAAATAAGCCGAACTATGAATTCCGATTTACTCACCTGTTATCAGGCGAGAACACACGGCTGCATCTTTTAGCCCAGCACTGACTCTGAAAAGTAATTCTAAGCTTACTTACCAGTAACTTGTATTTCCTTCCATAGGAATGCATTGTTTGGTTTTCACCAGAAAAGTTTCTAAGTGTTCAATTTTGAAATGTACAAATATTCCTCTAAAAACAGTCGCACTACGAATTACAAATTACTCACCTGTTATCAGGAGAGAACCCAGGGCTGCATCTTTTAGCCCAGCACTGACCCTGAAAAGTAATTCTAAGCGTACTTACCAGTAACTTGTATATCCTTCCCTAGAAATCCATTGTGTGGTTTTCACCAGAAAAGTATATAAGTGTCCATTTTTGAAAAGTACAAATATTCCTCTAAAATGAGCCGAACTACGAATTCCAAATTACTCACCTGTTATCAAGAGAGAACCCAGTGCTGCATCTTTTAGACCAGTACTGACTCTGAAAAGTAATTCTAAGCGTACTTAACAGTAACTTGTATTTCCTTCCATAGGAATCCATTATGTGGTTTTCACCAGAAAAGTTTCTAAGTGTCCAATTTTGAAACGTACAAATATTCCTCTAAAATCAGCCGAACTATGAATTCCGATTTACTCAACTTTTAGGAGAGAACCCAGGGCTGCATCTTTTAGCCCAGCACTGACCCTGAAAAGTAATTCAAAGCTTACTTACCAGTAACTTGTATTTCCTTCCATAGGAATCCATTGTGTGGTTTTCACCAGAAAAGTGTCTAAGTGTCCATTTTTGAAATGCACAACTATTCCTCTAAAATCAGCCGAACTACGAATTCCGAATTACTCACCTGTTATCAGGAGAGAACCCAGGGCTGCATCTTTTAGCCAAGCACTGACCCTGAAAAGTAATTCAAAGCGTACTTACCAGTAACTTGTATTTCCTTCCATAGGAATATGTTGTGTGGTTTTCACCAGAAAAGTGTCTAAGTGTCCATTTTTGAAACGTACAAATATTTCTCGAAAATCAGCCGAACTCCGAATTCCGAATTACTCACCTGTTATCAAGAGAGAAACCAGTGCTGCATCTTTTAGACCAGCACTGACTCTGAAATGTAATTCTAAGCATACTTAACAGTAACTTGTATTTCCTTCCGTAGGAATCCATTGTGTGGTTTTCACCAGAAAAGTTTCTAAGTGTCCATTTTTTAAACGTACAAATATTCATCTACAATCAGCTGAACTACGAATTCCGATTTACTCACCTGTTATCAAGAGAGAACCCAGTGCTGCATCTTTTAAACCAGCACTGACCCTGAAAAGTAATTCTAAGCGTACTTACCAGTAACTTGTATTTCCTTCCATAGGAATCATTGTGTGGTTTTCAGCAGAAAAGTTTCTAAGTGTCCAATTTTGAAACGTACAAATATTCCTCTAAAATCAGCCGAACTACAAATTCCGATTTACTCACCTGTTATCAGGAGAGAACCTAGGGCTGCATCTTTTAGACCAGCACTGACCCTGAAAAGTAATTCTAAGCGTACTTACCAGTAACTTGTATTTCCTTCCATAGGAATCCATTGTGTGGTTTTCACCAGAAAAGTGTCTTAGTGTCCATTTTTGAAATGTACAACTATTCCTCTAAAATCAGCCGAACTACGAATTCCGAATTACTCACCTGTTATCAGGTGAGAACCCAGGGCTGCATCTTTTAGCCCAGCAC